>NC_048595.1:274653047-275333047 GCF_003668045.3 Cricetulus griseus | reverse complement strand
TCCAGTTCTTCAGGAAATAGGCTTATGAAAGCCTTCTTGCCCGCCTCCATTTATCCTCTTAGTTTTTAGTCTCAAACTCCCCATGTCTCTCACTCTAGCTCCCCTCTCTCCTTTTGTCTCTTGACTGTCTCTAAACCCCAAATTGAGGAAGTGTCTGATCAGCAAAGTCACTAGTTACTAAAGAGAAGTTAGAGGGAGAGCCATGCAGAGGACCCAGCACCCAACACTAATTGTTGCCCCAGTAATTTGTGAAGTGAGTAATGAGGAAAGTCAGACTTCCTAGACTTTCATTACAGATCTCTCAGATGGCCAAGTTATATGACTTCTCTGTGCCTCAGTTTCCTTCCTCATCTGCACCATGGAGATCAGTGTCCCCATCACTTTAAGATTGCAAACAAAATTATCATTAAAAGGTGCTTAAATAGGCCCAGACCAAACTGCATTTAAAAACAAAAGAACAACTTACCTACATATATTCCCTACCTCCCAGAGTAAGAATACTTGAGATGTAGACATAGCATGACCTCTTAAGAGGTCTACTGGGAGAGGTCTGGTTCAAAGATGAAAATCTGACCCACAGGAAATCATTTTCAAGACAATACTTTTCTTTTCCACCATGCCACCTAAATTACTTTTCTCACTGACTTGACCCGGCTGATAACCCCTTTCCTCTTTAGCCTGTATTTTTCTATGGTCTTTTATATCAGTCTACACTCTTGCCTTATGTTCCCCTTCAATAGGCTTGCTAGATCCTTAGTTATAGTTACTAACTTTTCACTTTGAAATAATTATAAACCATAGGAAATTGCAAAAAGTAAAAATGTATATAGAAAGGATCCACTCATGCAGTTTTCTTCAGGGTAACAGCTTGCCTAACTGTAGTATACTATCAGAGCTAGGTAAATCTCATTGCTATACTCCAAAGAGCTTACTAAAGTTTCATCAGCTTACTGTGTATTTCGTGTATGTGTGTGTGTGTGTGTGATGTGGATCATAGATTTTATACATATTTGTCTTTAAAAGAAACTTCCAAAATCTTTTCCAAGTTTGTGCCATTTTTACATAAAGTATACTTACTGGTGTCTCTTAGAATAGAAGTGTGGGACAGAGTAACATCCAGTCTGATCATTTTTATGGTATTGGTACCACATGGGGTAGTTTCTATCTTCTCGGAGAAGAAAAAAAATAAGTAATCAAGTAGAATTTTATCAAGGGAAAGTATTGTAACAAAATGTTTACATATGCTATGTATTGTCCCACCTCTTTGTAAATATGCGTATCGTCTCTGAGAAGGGGTGTCTTTGGCATGTGTAGAACACCAGCCCAAAGCTAATGATTATATGTGCTCCCAGTGAGAGAAAGTGAGGCACAGGACCTGTGAAGGGAGACACTCCCGAGTCCTTCTTAACATAGACACCTAGAAGAGAACACAGCACTACACAGCACGAGCACGATGGCACCAGATTTGAGAAGGGAAAGTGCAGGCATGTTTGTCTTGGTCACTATCCACACATCTGCTCTCATTACACCTCTTCCTTTTCAAACATTGCACATCACCTCTGAGATTTCCATTTTGTGTTTCAGGCCAAAGAAGCACTTGAAAATACTGAAGTTCCTGTTGGCTGTCTGATGGTCTATAACAATGAAGTTGTGGGGAAGGGAAGAAATGAAGTGAATCAAACAAAAAATGTGAGTTGAGCAGTATAAATGCAGAAACATACTATGGTGTGGACCATGGTGGGGACCAGGTGGGGACCAGCCGGCAAGACAAGACCTAATGTAACCTGTGGGTCAGTATCTCCCCCCACACCTTTGTATGTATGTGTGGTTTATGTGGGGGGTATGCGTGTGTGCGTTCGTGCCTGTGCAGGCTGCAGGTTGAAGTCAAGAGCCTTCCTCTACCACTTTCCACCTTACTTTTGAGACAGGATCTCTCCCTGCACCTGGAGCTCATCCATTCATCTAGGGAAACTGGCCAGAGAACCCTAGGAATCCCGCTAGCCCTTTCCTTTCTTCTACACTGGATTGTCTATGAATGCATGTGTCTATGTCTGGGTATTTACATGGGTGCTGTAGGTCTGTATTCAGGCCCTCTTTTTTTCCCAGCAAGCCCTTTACCTAGGAGCCATCTCTCCAGCCCATTTCTCTTTTGTAAATGTTATTTTTTTTTCAGATTGTAACAATGATTTTATATATATTTTAGATGTCAAATACTCAGAAAAGTTCAATGAAGCTATAAAATTCTAGTAGATTTTCTGTTTCTACATTTGTGATATTAGCCAAAAGCTAAGAAATGTTTTTCATTTCTTTGTTTTTTATTTCATTATGTTACCCTTTAACACTTAAGTGAAACCCAAAAGGAATTTTGTTGCTTCCGAATGTCAGTGCAGAAGAAAGGAGTCCAGGGCTGCTTGTAACAAATTCAGCCTGGAAATTAACCTTTGCAAAGGGGATCCATTTAACTTGCAATACATTCCTTTTAGTTTCTTTACATTGTTTTCTTCTGTGAGGAAGAGGGGAACCCTCAAGGTACAAATTGAGGGAAGCATAAAAGGATTTTTTTGGAGACAACATTTTGGATAGTCAATGGAATAAGGTCTTAAAGATGAGCTGTCTTCAACTCCATGTGATTCAGCTTTAATAACATGTTGATGTATTGTGGTCAGATTGGAAAGTTCATGGTATAAAGCTATGCTTCTTAAACATGGTGGCACAACAGTGTGTCACTGTGGACATGTTTGGGAAGTTGAAGTAGGTGAAAGTGCTTGCTACATTCTATGGTTATAAAGTACCAGATGGACTGAAGGATAACATAACTATAATGTCATTCATGTGGACTTTGATCTTATGTGCTTTTGGAGCATATAACAGTCTGCTCTCAGTACTGGGCCTCTTAAGCCTTTAAAGTTCATCCATCACAACCCCAAGGTTTAGTAAAACTCATGTCAGGTAGGAACCCAAATCTATAAGCAGTTATGACAATATAAAAACATTCAAGGCAGATAATACACATGCTGCAGTTAGAGGCTATGTTGATGCTTACTTAGTAGTTCTGTTTTAAATAATTGCCACAGCACCTCATCTATGTCATGTGGTTTGATACAGTGTGTTTTATATGAGAACGAATGACCTAATCCCCACTAACTTTGATTTCTCAGACAAAGTTAACCAGGAGTTAACCACCAGGATTATTCCTGTCTCACATAGACTCACCCTTTGAATGCAGCATAGAAAGGCTCTGGACTCCAATATGAGGAGCCCAGAGTCCTGCTTTGGGCTGTGATATCAACACTGCTCTGTAACTCCCATGCCCTTTCCCTGTGTGTTCTCAATGCGTGATAAGCCAGCTTAGCTTGTGTTTCTCTAGGGTTAAAAGAGTGGTTTGGCCAAGGTGATTTCCATTCAACTGGTATTTATTGAGAGCTGTGAGGATGCCATCTCTCAGGAATCCTGAATCTGAGCTTTACAGATTCCAGTTGGAGGAATCTTTGGTGTTAAGTTCTCTTGTTGTCTTGGTTTGCAGCCATAGCCATACCCTCTTCTATAGAGTCCTTCTGTCCCCGGTTTCTGATTCTGTAATCATGCAGGCTTGCTCCTGCCTGCCACTGGCTGTCACAGCATCATAGGACAATGCCAACTCTTTTCTCACTGTGCTCCAGGTTACAGGAAAACGAGCACGTTTCTGTTAGCCTCACCTGGGTTGTGCTTGTTGAGGGCAGATTTTTTTTTTTTAATCACATATAGAATTTAGTTAACATGTATAGCCGGGTGGTGGTGACACACACCTTTAATCCTAGCACCCGGGAGGCAGAGGCAGGTGGATCTCTGTGAGTTTGAGGCCAACCTGGTCTACAGAGTGATTTTTCAGGACAGGCTTCATAGCTACACAGAGAAACCCTGTCTTAGAAAAAAAACAAAACAAGCAAAAAAAAAAAGCAAACAAAAAATTTAGTTAGCTTGTATAGAGTTAGCACTCAGTTTCAATTGTTGATAAATGTTATTGTCACAGATATTATAAATTATTGCATAGAAAATCTGTGGTTTACATTAAGGTTTTTTTATTTTGGACTGTTTTGGTAGTTTTAAAATTTGTATACAAAGTAACACATTTCTTTATGAGCTATTTATACATGGTCTTCGCTGGGTCTTCAATGACCTTCTCCCAGTCCTTTGTACCAGTCCCTCTCCTCCACAGCTAGCTAGTCCCCTTCTGCTTTATTGTCACATGTAGTGTGTTGTCCTCTGTTTGTTTGTTTGTTTGTTTGTTTGTTTGTGTGTGTGTGTGTGTGTGTGTGTGTGTGTGTGTGTGTGTGTGTGTGTCTGTATTTCAAGACAGGATTTCTCTGTGTAGTCCTGGCTGTCCTGGAACTTGCTTTGTAGACCAGGCTGCCCTTGAACTCAGTGATCTGCCTGCCTCTGCCTCCCAAGCACTGGGATTAAAGGCGTTCCCTCTTTTTTTTTTATTTTCATTCTTTTTCCACTTGCCCAACTCACTCTCCCTTAATCCCCTTTCATGGTTTTACGATCTGTACCCTTACATGTATACATATATGAAATTTTAAACCTTTGTTCCATCTTCGAGAGAAAACATGCAGTGTTTGTTCTGAATCTGGGTTACTTTGCAAGACAAATATTTGGGGGTTGGGAAAATGTGGTAAGATTGCTTGCACTGCAAGTACAAGGTCTCTAGATTTCAATCCCCAGAACCTACATAAAAAACTAGATGTGGACATGCAGGTGCCTGTGGCCCCAGAGCTGTGGGCGGGCTAGATCGGAAGGTATCTAGGATTGCTGCAGCCATGCCCAGGTTCAGTGAGAGACTGTCTTAAAGGAAAAGAGAGAGAGTGATGCATGGGGCACCTGAAATCCTACCCTAACCTCCATATGCATGCAAGTAGGTGCACATGCCTTCACACAAATGTACTTATACATGTAGTGCTTTGAATCAGAGTGATCCAATAGGGTCAAATATTTGAATGTGTGGTTCCCAGTTGGGGAATTGTTTAGTATGGACTAGGAGGTGTTGCCTTGTTGGAGGAGGTGTGTCAGTAGGGGTGGGCTTGGAGGGTTCAAACCTAGTCTGTCTGTCTGTCTGTCTGTCTGTCTGTCTGTCTCTCTCTCTCTCTCTCTCTCTCTCTCTCTCTCTCTGAAATATATATAGCTGCCTTTTGCTTGTGGATCAGGGTGTATCTTTCACCTGCTGCTCCAGCACCACATATGCCTGCCTGCTACCATACTCCCTGCCAAGATGATCATGGATTACCCCTCTGTAACTATAAGCCAGCCCCAAGTTAAATGCTTTCTTCTGTAAGTTTCTGTGGTCATTGTGTCTTTTCACAGCAAGGTGTAGTTGGCAAAGATTCTTTCCAATTCTGAAGCCCCTCTCTTCATTCTGCATTTAGCTTTCCTTGTACAGCAGTTCCTCAAGCTGTTAATTACCTGGGCTATTGGAATTTTTTTTTTTTTTTAGAAAGTTTTTGTTTATACCTGTCTCTTGAAGTAGTTCCCAATTTTCTTCTAGGGGCTAAAACATTTCAGATTTTATATTAACATCTTTAATCCATTTGACATTGATTTTTGTGTGGGGTGAAAGAAATGGGTTTAATTGTAGTCATAGAAATCCATTCTTCTCAGCACCATTTGTTGCAGAGGCTATCTTTTTTCCAATGCATGTTTTTATGATTGTCAGATATCAGGTGCTCATAGCTATGCGAATTTGTTTGGGGTTCTCTATTCTATTTCACTGATCTTTATGCCTACTTTTGTGCCAGGACCTACTGTTTTGTCACAATGGATCTGTAGAGTAATTTGAGGTCAGGTATTGTAATATATCCCTTCAGAATTGTTCTTTTTGCTTAGGATTGCTTTAGCTTAATATGGAGTCTTTTGTGATTCCATATTAAGGTTGGTTTTGCAAAGAATGCCATTAGAATTTTGATGGGGATTGCATTGACTCTGTAGATTGTTCTTAGTACTACAGCTATTTTTACAACATTAATTCTGCTAATCCATGCTCATGGGTGGGCTTTTCTATTTTCTTAAATTTCTTTCTTGAATGCCTCAAGTTTTCATTGTACTATAGAGGTTTTGACTTCATTAATGCAATTTACTTCTAGATATTTTTAACAGCTACTATACAGGTGAGATTTTTCCTGATTTCTTTCTTGCATAGTTGGTTATTGGTACATAGATAATCTACTGTTTTTGTCTATGCTAAGTTTTTATCCTGCAACTTTGTTGAAAGTGTCAGATGTAAAGATTTTCTGGTAGAATCCACAAGGTTTCTTAAGTATGCAATCATGTCATCCAAAAATGAGATATAAATCCCCTCTGAAGTATATGCCTTTCATTTCTTTCTCTCGTCCTACTGCTCTAGTTAAGACGTTGAACACTATTTTGAGTAATATGAGAAAAAGTCATCACTCTTTTCTCATTGTGTTATTTCAAGAAAATGTTTAAAGTTTTTCCTCATTTAGTTTGTTGACTGTAAGGCTTGTCATATATGGCAGTTATTATATTAAGATAGAGTACCTCTATTCTTACATTTTTCAGGACTTTTTATCATGAATGTATGTTGAACTTTGCCTATGTCCTTTTCTTCTATTGAGATGATTGTGTTATTTATGTCTTTAAGACTCTAACTGCATTTATTGATTTGTATATATGTTGAGCCATCCGTTTACCTCTGGGATGAAATCAGTGTGATTGTAATGTGTGAACTACTACATTCTTCATTTAGTTTGTGAGAATATTGAGAAATTTTGCATCTATGTTCATCAAGAAAGATGATCTACAGTTTTCTTTCTTTGTTGTACCCTCATCTGGTTTTGCTATCAGGTTAAGATACATTGTAGGAGGTTGTAATGTTCTTTCCCTTTTCATTTTGTGCAACAGTCTGAGGAATACTGGTGTTAGGTCTTTCTTAAAAGCTTGGTAGAATTTGGCCATGAATCCATCCAGTCCTGGGCTTTTCTTTGTGGAAGACTATTTTTTTTTTTTTTATTGAAATACAGATTTTTTTTTTAATTTAAATTAGAAAAAAAGCTTGCTTCACATGTCAGTCCCAGCTCTCTTTCCCTCCCCACCTCCCCTGTCCCTCACCAATCCCCCCAACCCTTGCCCCATCCCCCCTCCCCTCCCTGGGGAGGGTGAGGCCCTCCATGGGGGAAATTTCCATATGAATGGGCTCCCATATGGCAGGGATAAATACTGATCTACTACCTGAGGCCCCATAGATTGCCTAGGCCTCCTCACTGATATCCATGTTCAGGGGGTCTGGATCAGTCCCATGCTGGCCTCTCAGCCATCAGTCTGGGGTCCCTGAGCTCTCCCCCTTGTTCAGGTCAGCTGTTTCTGTGGGTTTTACCAGCCTGGTCTTGACCCCTTTGCTCATCACTCCTCTCTCTCTGCAACTGGGTTCCAGGAGTTCAGTTCAGTTTTTAGCTGTGGGTGTCTGCCTCTGCTTCAGCCACTGGATGAAGGCTCTAGGATAGCATATAAGGTAGTCCTCAATCTCATTATAAGGGAAGGGCATTTAAGGTAGCCTCTCCACTATTGCTTAGGTTACCAGTTGGTATCATCCCTGTAGATCTCTGGAAATCTCACGAGTGCCAGATCTCTCCTCAAACCTATAATGGCTCCCTCTGTAACGATATCGCTTATCCTATTCTCCTCTATTCCTCCCTTTATGGGAGACTTTTGATTATTGTTTCAATTTCGTTAATTGTTATAGGTTTAATCTGTCTACATCTTCTTGACTTAATTATTGATATGTTACATGTGTTTAGGAGTTTGCCTTAAGTTATTTTAGAGGTTTATTTTCTTTCATGTGTGTGTTGTATGACACTACTCCGGAGAGATGTGAACTAATGCCTGCTCACCTCAGATGATGAACCAACTGCAGACCCAAAGTAGAGGCATTTTACAAGAGCAGAAATGACTTAATGACAGCTACATCAGGGACACTCACCCCAGCCTGTGTGATGGCTCACAAAAGCCAGAAACCTAAAGCTCATTGCACAGGTTGTGAACAGCTCGTCAGGTTGGAGAGCATTTCTTTCAAGCACCTCAGGTGTTCTGAGCAGTATGGCGGCTGGTCTCTTTTTGTTGTTTGTTTTTGTTTTTTGAGACAGTGTTTCTCTTTATACCTCTGGCTGTCCTGGAACTAGATTTGTAGACCAGGCTGGCCTCAAACTCAAGATCTGCCTGCCTCTGCCTCTGGAGTGCTGGGATCAAAGGGCATCACCACTGCTGGGCTGTAAGAGTGTCTCTTATCAACCCTTACTGCTTGCTTATATGCACTTGAGGAGGGAGGAGTATCCAGTCAGTCTCAGGGACTTTGAGATGTTTACTTTCTGAGCTTCCTGAAGGATGGAATGTTTCACCTCCCCCTAGAACAATAGTTCTGAACCTGTGGGTCACAATCCCTTTGGTGGAGGGAGGGGGGAGAGGGAATGGGGGAGGGGAGTCAAACAACCCATTCACAGCAGTTGCTTAAGACCGTGAGAAAACACATTTACATTATGATTTATAACAGTAGCAAAATTATAACTAAGAAGTAGCTATGAAAATAATCTTCTAGCTGGGGTCATCACAACATGAAAAACTGTATTAAAGGGTCACAGCATTAAGGAGGTTGAGATCCACTGCTCTAGAACATCCTGGGTCTTAAGGAATTCATGTCTAAAATAGAAGGCCTTATCTCAGAGGAAACTGGTACTTGACAGTGTGTGTGTGTGTGTGTGTGTGTGTGTGTGTGTGTGTGTGTACCATAGGTATGCAGGTGCCTTCAGAGGCAAGAAAGGAGTGTTGGAGCTCACTGGAGTGACAAGCTGCTGTAAGCCACCAAGTGTGGGTGTTAGAAACTGAACTCTGGTCTTCTGCAAGAGCAGCAAGTGCTCTTAATCTTCGAGCCATCCTTTCACCCCTGCAGTAAAACTGTTAATAAGGAGAAAGAAGATGAAGAGTACCTAAAGAGCATCATGCCACACTGTGCTCTGAGAGACTCAGATGGCTCAGGAGCTGTAGAGGAGGTAACAATAAACTCTAGATACAGAGTATGCAAAGCTTGCTTGAGACCAACAGTGCATCACTGAGGATTCAAATGTCAGTGGGATTGATTCCACATGCATACTGGGTGATTTCTCCTGTAGTACTGCCTCCCACAGACTAGCTGAAGTCTCAGGTCTGTGTTTTTTAGAGTCAGTTGTGTTGTGAAATCTCCTCTCCTGCAGTATGCACGATGATGTTCTAGTGAGCTCAGTGAAGCCTGCCTTAGACTGGGGTCAGTTGAAAATCTATCTGAAACTAGAACACAAGCTTATGAAAATTTCAGCTGTCCTTAAAATATTCAGAAACCACAGACATCTTTTTTTTTTTTTGAGACTTATTATCTCTGTAACATTTTAATGAAAGCTTTCCATGGGAATTTCACTAAAACTGTAGCAAGGTTTGTGTAATATCTTGGATTAG
Source organism: Cricetulus griseus (assembly GCF_003668045.3). Lineage (NCBI taxonomy): Eukaryota > Metazoa > Chordata > Mammalia > Rodentia > Cricetidae > Cricetulus > Cricetulus griseus. Next base: position 275,323,576 of record NC_048595.1, on the reverse strand, counting down.
GCATCTCTGTTGGTGATGAATCTGAACTGGGGAGCTACTAAGGGCATCCTGAAACCTAATGTTCCAAGGCAGGTGGAAATGGTAGGAATGCTTTTTGAATTTATGTTTTGCATATCTTAAAGACAATGGCTGTATGAAATGAACAACGTCAATGCACATCTATCTCTTTTAAGGCTACTCGGCATGCTGAAATGGTGGCCATTGATCAGGTCCTAGACTGGTGCCATCAACACAGCCGTAGTCCTGCTGAAGTATTTGAACACACTGTACTGTACGTCACCGTGGAGCCATGCATCATGTGTGCAGCTGCTGTCCGCCTCATGAGTATCCTTTGACCTCTGGGTTTCCTGTCTTTTCCTTGCCTGAGAGCAAGAAAATGGTCAGATACATAACACATTGTCTCTCTTTTTACTTTTTGATTTTCTTTTCGATGTTGAGGAGTGAAGCCAGGCTCTTGCACATTCTGAGTGTGTGCTCTGTCATAGAGCTACACCCCTCCCCAGCTTTCAGTTTCTTAAAGTGTGGAAACAGTTATGAGACACATTGTATAATTTAGCCAGAGACGGGAAAGTTACCTGTTCTTTCTCTGTGGCAATAGCCACAGAACTATTGAATCCATAAGCTATAGAAAGCAAAGCTTGGAACGAACTTAAACTCTTGTGTAAGGATGAATCAAAATTAAGTTAGAGCACAGGACACATTCTGAGGAATATGTTTTGCCTTTGGATGACAGATTATGGGTAATTTAAATATTTTCTGTCAATCAGTTTTTGTCGTGAATAGCTATCACAAAGTACAAAAAAAAATAAGTTCAGGGTAATTAAGAAGCGAAAATGTCATCTGATATTATCCTTGTACATGCATGGTGAGGGCTTTTGACAACTGGGCCATCTTGCTGACCCACAACTACTAGATTTTGATTTCTAGATACTCAAAACCTCTTTCTTTTCTTTTGTATAAGTGAATTTTATTATTTTAAACCACGAACTTTCATTGTTTTGAAATCTGGACTGAACTCTCTAAGATGGCTAGCATCAGCCTGCCCTTCCCATGGTTCTGCACATCCGTGACAGACTTTAATTCTGTACTATAAATCCCGCTGGTCGTCTATGGCTGTCAGAATGAACGGTTTGGTGGTTGTGGTTCCGTCCTAAACATTGCCTCTGCTGACCTTCCCAGTACTGGAAGACCATTCCAGGTAAGATTCTGTTTATGCCCTCCCTCCCTCTCCTCCCTTCCTCCCTCCCTCCCTCCCTCCCTCTCTTCTTTCTTCCCTCCTTTCCTCTCCTTCCTCCGTCCTCACTCCTTCCCCTCCCTCCCTATCTTCACTCTCACCCCTTTCTTCTATTTATCCATCTCCTGATGGACATGCCAATTGTGTGTGGTCAGTATTCCAAAAGCCCATGACAGAATATGACAGTATCTTGGGACCCTGGGTTGAATTCTTTACATCTCACTGGAGGAAAATGTGTGTCCCTTCCCTTGACTTCCAGAATCGGTCCTACAGGAGAATCTGAAACTTCCCTGAACTGTTAGCTCCTAATGGGGTTCACTGGAACTTTGTGTGAGCTTAGAGACTATCTCTGTTGGAGCAAATGCTAGCTCTGGAATGTGGTGATGGAACTTGGCCAGCATCAGCGACCTGGATGCTATTCACAGCCAACAGTATTTAGGCACAAATTTCATCACCTTGTCATTATTACCATTATTACTATCTAGTTGTCATTGCGATGTCATTATTTTTAGATGCCTTTTAATGCTGAGACTCCCCCATTACCAGAGAACTTAATGTCTTTTAGCTGTTAGAAATTCTAATTACCTTTGAACTTTTGTCACACTGTTGGAAGTTTTATTTGTGAATGTGTAAGCATTAAGAATCTACATTGTCTGGATGCATACCCGATTTTCTATACTTGTTTTTCTCCAAGATGGAAGGTTAATCCCAAGGTATTATACTTGAAAAAGAAAAAGATTCAATAAATGCTGGAGTCTTCCTTGAAGACCTCTCATGTTCACAGGCTGTGGTGAGGACTTATAGAGCCCCAATCTTGCATAGAGCAAGTTTGGTAAAGCATTCTGCCTTGAATTTTCCAGCTGAGTGTAAGCTCTCCTAGCTACTGTTGCATTTAAGAACAGACGTCTCTACCATCACATCAGAAAGAAACTGTAAGAGAGTGATGGGGAGTAAATGAGGTTGATTATTAAAGATGTCTGTAAAGTGACTTCATTTTTCCAGTCGTTTCTAGGAGCCGCCCAAACATTGCTTATATAACTGCACGAATTGCTGGCTCGGTACATGTGGTGCTCCCTGTAGGAGAACGACCTAAGTAATTTCTCAGAGTTTCTGGACAAAACTAAGATGTGTCCTTGTGGGTCAGACATAGGTGGAGCATTACTCTCTAAAATGTAGGTGAGGAGCCAAGGAGACAGCTCAGTCAGTGAGTAAAGTGTTTGACATGCACTATGAGGACCTGAAGGCCAGATGCGGAAGCTGGTATCTAGAATCCAGGGGTCCTGTAGTGAGATGGGATGCAGAGACAAGGAGAGTCCTGGCCAACTAGCCTGCTGTACTTAGCTTCAAACAATGAGAGACTCTGTGTCCATAAGGTGCAGAAACTGGAACTTGTGCTCTGAGCTCCACTTGCCTGCTAGCTTGTACACATACATGCACATATCATACATGCATGTCCGTGTGTGAGCGCGCGCGCGCGCGCGCGCACACACACACACACACACACACACACACACACACACACACACACACGCATACACACACATTAAAATAATGTTGGGACATGAAGTCTTGAGCAGTTCTCTCTCAGGGGTCTCAGTGCAGTCTTCCTCAACCTGAAAAGTTAATTTACAGTTCATCTATATGGCCATACTGGCACAATGGAAAATAAATGCCCATGGTTTGAAGCATAGATCAAGGTTTAATGCCAAATTATATTCTCAGGAGGTCTTTGGAAGTGCTAACACCTTGGTATTCCAGGCTTCTGGATGCTGTGTTTTCTTCCTTTCCTTTGGCTGGGCTCATGGGACAAAGAACGAAGGGGGGATGGGATCTCACATCAGGGTTACAGATTCTATAGGTTATAATACTGTTATTAGCAGCATAAAATTTACAGAGTCCTGAGGAACTATTTTTTTAAAAAGATGTATATTTATTTTTAATATCTCTTCTGTTTAAAACATTTATTTTTGTAAGAATATTACTTCTGTAAAAGCTACATGGTAGCTCTAGTTCATACGATACAATGCCCGAGTTCTAGCTAGACCCATCGTTATTATTATTTTTTTTTCCACCTCTGTGTTTCTGCATGTTTCTTCTTGGATTTTGCTTTCCTCTGTACTCAGACCGTGGGTCAGATGGATAAAAAGGCAGGGACAAGCGTCTGTGCTTGTGGAGTATGCCCATGTAATTAACAGTATTGATGGAGCAGCACTGCTCTCCAACCCTGGGAAGAGGACCTGGTGGGTTCAGATGGACATTTGCAGAGGTAGAGGTTCTGGATAGCACCAGTACCTGCACACATTGAGCCGCAGTGGTTAGGATGGCAGACTGCGAAACCAAGGGAGGAGAGGATTCTAAATGAAGCTTGTGTGTCCAGTCATCACGTGACTACAGAGCCTTGCGATGCCTGAGAGGCAGCTGCAGTGGCAGCTTGAGAGCACAAGACAGTGGGGATGAGATGAGGAGGAAATGAGACTGAAGGTGGAGTCTGGAATGTTCTGAGGCAAGAACAGGCCAGTGCTTTGGAAAGCGAAGTTCATTCTTAGCAATGCCCCAGAGAGGCTAGCCTCCAGTCTGCAGGTGCTTGGCTGGGCACCGTTTTGAGGATGACTGTATTGTTCCATAAACTTCAGCAGGGTGGGTTAAAGCCTTTCCAGTCTCTCCAGCCTAGTGCCAAACCTCTGAGCATTCGGGCCCATCTCATATGTCTTTAATTTCTTTCCCTTGCCCTAGCAAACCCTTCAGCCTGTTCCCACACACAGAACCCATCCTCCCAGAAGTGTGCTTCCCAGCTTCTGTATATTTTCAGATTCATCTTTACCCCATATTTCATCCATTGTTCCTTGCAGCTCTCATTTCTTATTTGTTCTTTCACATATTGTCATCTCTTCTGCCTAGATCCCAGAGTAAAAACAAACTCAACAGTTTTCTTAAATCTTCCATAGCAAAACTTGAAAAAATGTTTCCTGTAAAGGACTGGATAGTGAATATTTTTAGCTCTTGTGAGAAACATGTCTCTGTCACATAGTGTTTTTGTTCAATAATCTTTAAAAAAAATCTCTTAGAAGTATAAAAACGATTGCTAGCTTGTCATTCTTAGCTGTGGACTAGATTTGTTCTAACATGAATAGTTTACCTGCAGTAGGTGAATAGCATCCCGCACTTGGTGAAACCCTAGAAAATAACAGCAGGTACAAATTGTCATGCTTCATAAGCACCTGTTTAGCATCTCATCTAATCAGTACAGCATCCTTCTATGGTCCTGTTACATACCAGAGAGAGTTTAAGTACCAACAGTAGTGATTGATTGAGAGAGACGCCAGCTAAGGCTGGGAACCAATTCCTTTGGAAATCTACATCTTTAACCATGCTAATATTTGTTCTGATTAGTGACTATTGTGTGGAGTCTGTTCATGTCATAATTGTGTATACATTGCTGTTGGGGTGTAACCTCCACATGGTCATTGCCAATGCTCACCTTATGTTCCTTCCTTCCTCAGTGCATCCCTGGATATCATGCTGAGGAGGCTGTGGAGCTCCTAAAGACCTTCTACAAACAAGAAAACCCAAATGGTCAGTCTTCTCCAAGTGCACAGTGTCCCACCTTGAAACAACTCAGTGTGAGCGTTCCTCATTTTCCATTTCTGTCTGTCTCTCTTTTTTTCAGCACCAAAATCAAAAGTTCGGAAAAAGGATTGTCAGAAATCCTGATGTTTTGATGAAAGACTAGTACCCTTTGGAGACCTGGACAGAATTCCCGACTGAGAGCCGTTGGCGTTGCTGGTCATGTTTATATGTTGTTGTTAATGTGTGGGAAAATGGTGTCTCTCGTCATTTGCTCTGTTAAGGGAACAAATGAGCCCTTTTAAAGTCTGACAAATGTAAACAACTATTAGCTTTCCCAAGCTAAAAGAGTGTCTCAGGGAGGGGAAGGATTAAGATTTGAAGTCACAGAGATCAGTAAGCAGTGCCCACCCTTCAGCCACAGCTTTAGGAAGCCAGAGCTTCAGAACAGCTTTAGGAAGCTGTTCGAGGGCTGGGGAGATGGCTGAGTGACAAAGTGCTTGCTGTGCAAGCAAGAGGCCTTGATCCCCAGTACCCAAAAATGCCAGGCGGGCTTGGTGGCCCTACCTGCAATTCCAGTGCTTAGAAGGCAGAGTTGTGTTTCTGAGATCCCAATGCAAGGAAGTTAGGTCGGCCCTTATTGGTGAGCTCTGTGTTCAAATGAGAGATGCTGCCTCAGTGAAGAAAGTGAAGAGTGATCTAGGAGGGCCCCAGGATTCAACCCTATACTTCACACATGCACGCCCCCAACACACAAGTGTGTACATAAGATGCAAATACATAGTCATACATTGACACCACACACATACACAAGTAAGCAAAAAAAGGAGAGAGAGAGAGAGAGAGAGAGAGAGAGAGAGAGAGAGAGAGAGAGAGAGAGAGAGGTCTTTGGAAGATTGATCAAGACCCAAACAGGAAGTAGAAGAAGGAAAGCCTTGGGCTTTGACTGAGTGTATGCAAACCCAGTCCTGCACATGACTCCACTAGGACATGGGGACCTGGGCTCATGCTAGTTTGTAATATGATTTTATATATATGACTGTGTATGTCAGGTATTCGTGTGTGGGTGTGGAGGCAAAGGACAATCTCAGGTGCCTTTCCTTAGATGTAGCTCCCCCCCCCCATCTCCTCTTTCTACTGTGTTTTTTGGTTTGTTTGCTTTTATTTTTTAGGCTAGGTTTCTTACTGGCCTGAAATCAATCATTCAGCTAGGCCAGCTGGCCAGGAATGCCCAGGGTGCCACCGGTGTCCTCTAGGAATTACAGACCTGCACCACCACACCCTCCCTCCCTCCCTTCTTTCTTTTAAATGTGATTTTAGGGGATTGAACTCAGGTCCTTCTGCCACTATACTGACTGATAATCTTCTCTCCAACCCTAGAACATTGCTTTAAAGTATTTAGACAAAATGGTTGCTTTTAAAGTAAGTGCTTAAGGGTCATTTTTAAATCATAGCACATTGCTACAATAAAATTGTATTCCTGACTTCTTTGACGAGGAGTAGTGTTAACTAATGGGTGCTGGAGAGATGGCTCAGGTGTTAAGGATATATACCGCTCTTTCAGAGGACACAAGTTCAGTTACAGCACTGACACTGGCAGCTCACAACCGCCTGTAATTCCAGTTCCAGGGGCTCCAGTACCCTCTTCGGGACTCCATGGGCACCTACACTTAAATGTGCACACATTTCCACAATTTACACAGACACACACACACACATAAAAAAGTCTTTTTTTTTTTTTTGGTTTTTTTTCGAGACAGGGTTTCTCTGTGTGGCTTTGGAGCCTATCCTGGCACTCGCTCTGGAGACCCGACTGGCCTCGAACTCACAGAGACCCGCCTGCCTCTGCCTCCCGAATGCTGGGATTAAAGGCGTGCACCACCAACGCCCAGCTTTAAAAAGTCTTTAAAGATAAAACTCAAAATGTAGTTCCTTATAATAGAACAACAGTTGTATTGTGTAAGGGCCATATCTTCCTAGAACAAAACAAAGACATTATACTTCAAAACAAAGACCTTGTATTCTCATGAGAGAGAAGTGAACAATTACGTGACTTGCTGGAGAATGCTAGGTGCTGCTGGGCATAGTGGTACACACTGCAACGCTAGCACTGGGGGGGCGGGGTGGAAGCAAGAGGATCGTGACTTCCAGGCAAGCCTGAGCTGTGCAGGAAAATACCCCCCAAAATTACAGCCAGATGATACTTGGGATAAGAATGCAGGAATAATGGTTATGGGGTGAATAAAATGATTTCCTTAATCCGAAATGGCAAAGCCATTACTCTTTCAAATACAGCTGATAAAATTTAAATTGAGTAGCTAAAAATTTGACCTCAGAACAAAATCTCCAAAAGGGTCACGCATGCAGGGTGCAGTGTGCGTCTCTGCCCAACAGGGGGCCTCGCCGTTCCACCGCAGGGCCAGTGCCAGCGCTGCAGCAGTGGCTTTTCTTCATTGCATTCAAGTCCTTGATGCAAAGCGGCTGTGTTTGTTGACTCTGCCATTTGAGCACTGTCTCCGACTTGTTTGTTTTGAATTACATTACAAGCTGGAATGTGATTGTGGCAGTAGTATTTTTATATTGCCCGGGGTGGGGGGTGGGGGGACACACACAGCTAATCACAGTTACATGCTTCAGGGGATTTATAATTGCGTGGTTTTGTGCGGGTGTGTTTGTAATGGCACTTTAGAAGTTTTATGGGCAAAGAATGCACACGATTTTAAATTTACAATAATGGGCTGTACACCTTCTCTTCGGTTTTTATCTACTTTAAGAAATTGTCTTCTCATTAAATTTTAGTGTGTTCCTTTTTGCAGTTGGTCTTAATTCACTTCTGGCAGCCATCATTACATTTATTGACTTCATATCATTTTTTGGGTATTATCTGTAGGCCAAGCAACCCGGGATCTGTCCTCTGTAGAGTGTCACCTGGTCATGCTGGCTGTGGGTTCATGGTAAACTTCTGATAAAGTGATTAGTTTGAATTTAGGGCGAAATGAATACAAAGACCAAGGTAAAAGCATAGAGCCAGAAATCGTGTGTGGGCATTTTATCCCAGAGACAAGTACTGATTAGGATTCAAAGAAATAGCACCAGAAAGTAAAGCAGTGAGCGTGTTTTCCCTTCTTGGTCTCAGCAGATGGCTATGTGACATTTCCTGATTCCTAAGCAGGGTTGAATTGTTTAATTTCCGTTTACCACCTTCTACATTCTCTTTCCAGTCACTGACAGAGTTTTTGGACACAGGCATGGATAGTTCCTATGGGAAAACCACTTTGGATCGATTGTTGTAGATTAGGGACCAGCACAACCACTGCTGGGTCAGGATCCCTGTGGATGTCACAGACACCAAGTCTGCAGAATTCAAAAAGATGTCCACGTCATGTTGAGGAACTGTACACGTATATTCAGTGAAACAGTTTCGAGCGCTGGCCCCTCCAGCAGTCTTAGCCATAGCTTAAAATGTTAAGAGGCTAGCTAGAAAGCTTACATCCAAACGAACCATCCAGGGTGTGCCTGCAGAAGAGACCAACTGAGAGTCTTTCTTCATGCATGAGATAGTTAGGAAGGGTAGGACACAGGCAGGCAGGCTGTAGAGCCTCTGCCCAGCTAAGAGAAATTGGTTACATCTAAGCTTCCGGAAGACCTGGTGTTTGCTGGCTTTTTGTAGCAGAATTTGAGAATGGGTGGTTATGTCATGCTCTAGTCATTGATGAAAGGTCATGACAAGATATCTGCACTTTTCTTCCTTGTTGTACAATTCAAATATGGAGAACACTGCTAGTAACCCAAATGTAGGCAAGATTGTTTGTTTTTTTAAGACCCCCCCCCACCTCTTTGTGTTTTGTTTCTCATGTAGTTCAGCCTGGCCTCAAACTCACTGTACAGCTGAGGGTGACCTTGAATTTAAAATCCTCCTACCTCTGCTCTAGCATCACTGTTCACCGATCCCATCAGTTGGCTCAGCTAAGCCCTGGAGAAAATTCCTCCAGGCCCCTTAACCGTCCTAGGGCTGTCTTACATTTTGCTGTCCTGTATTTTATCTCCTTCCATCCTGGAGCATTACCTTTGCCTTTCACATTGCTGACTGTTTCCTTTCCACAGTGCTCCCATGTGCCTCAGGGCCTGGCCCAGGCCTTGTGCCTACTATTCCTCTCTCCTGCTCTCCTGCTCCTCCACCCCCCTCTACCACTCTCCCCGCTGAACCACACACCTCCCTCTGCTGGCATTTTTTCAGACCTGTCCTTCTGCCCCTGTCACATCAGCTGCTGCTTTGTCATTACTGCCCTCTTCCTGACAACAGAGTGGTCTTTTTATTTGTTTGTTTGTTTGTTTGTTTGTTTTTCTCATCTGGAGGCACACAAAGGCCAGCAGACTCTGCAGGTGATGTTGATGTTAGTCACTTTGTTAAGATGTCTGACTTATTCACTATGTACTCAGTTGTTTTTCCCTCTTGGTTGCAGTGAATGAGCAGTCTGTGGGGAAAGAAATTGTAACTTTTTTTTTTATAAGGAAATATGTTTGACACTGATGGAAGGGAGGGAAAGAAAATTAATTATATGAATTCAAAAGTAGCTGTTGAATCATTTGATTTCTTTTTCCCTCTTTATTGTATGTCCAAAAATTCATAATTTTTTTCTAGTAAGAATATTTTAAACAGCACACTGTCAATAAAAATTAAAAGGAGGCCTCAGGACTAAGTACTTCCACTCTAGACTCCCTTCTCAGTAAAATAAATCATTACGTGAATTCCATTATAACTAACAGGGTTGTGGGAGAATGGTCCAAGGTATTTCTGACATCCTAGATGGCCTATGGTAATACAATAGGTCATTGAATTCTAGACTGGTAATCACCTGGCCATAAAACCATAAAATACAAGTTTTGGAGGGTGTGTGTGTGTGTGTGTGTGTGTGTGTGTGTGTTTCCAGAGAGATATCTTGCCTTAAAATGATTTAAACTGCACCACTTGAGGATATGTAAAAGCAAAAGCTACAACTCTACAATTTTTTTTGTTTGTTTTAAAGATAGTATATAGATTCTTTCTTTAAAAGAGCCCTGCTGAAGCCAAAGCTTGTCTTGCCCAGTTGTTACACATCAGCTGACCTCGAGTAGGCCTGACGAGAAAAGACATCAGCAATTGATTTCCCTGCCTTTTGGCAAAGGAATGAGACTGCATTCATTTCATCTGTGCAGACAACTGCCAGCTATTTCCTTACTTCACAGGGCGCTAATTGTGTGTAGTGAGGAAAGGCCTGATGGGTGATGTTATTTTTATGGGTCAGACGGGCATGAGTTGTGGTGAAAGTTTGACATTTTTAGGACCCTACATTTTTGTATGTTGAGCTAATAAAACAAGCTTATGTGGTGGTTTCTCACCTGATTTTCAAGGAGACTTACACGCTGGACACCAAATATCAATGGCAACTAGTAAGGAAACTTTGCTTTGACAAAGGCTGTCATTGGCCAAGTGTTTGTCAGGTTCCAAGGCCTCTTAACCAGCCCACAACACTGGCTCTGTTGCCTGTTGGGTCTGCACAGCTTTTTACAAGAGTCCTGTTAGCGCTCTCTCTCTCTCTCTCTCTCTCTCTCTCTCTCTCTCTCTTTTTGGTTTTTTGAGACAGGTTTGGAGCCTATCCTGGCCCCGTTAGCTCTCTTGAGAGGAACCTCTCCCCCACTCTCAATATGGAACCAAATTGTTCACCCCAACAACTGGTGTAAATGATCTTCTCTTACGTTCAGCAGGACCTAATGGGTCAACAGTTGTCTTCACTTTCCCCGACTCTCCCACCCCTCTATCCTGCTCTCTTGTTATAAAGCCCCGGTTGCTTTTATGTCTGAGCTTGTTCGAAATCTCACCACAAACACAATAGTGTCAATACCTTTCTAATCCTGAATAAAATTGTCTTTCCCATCTTCACAAGTTCTGGAATAAATTTTTCTTTTAACAGGTTTAGAGCACAAACAAAAATCTAGAGAAGGAGCCCACAAAGATGGCCCGTGGACCAAATCCCTCTACATCCTGTTTTCCTATACACTTCATTTGAACATTTCTGAGAAGTTGAAAAAAATATCCATTGAATAATGTTTAGGGGCTTGTGACCCTAAAATGAAAATAAAATTAAATCTTTCTGGGGATCACAGCAACTCCCTTTTGTTTCTTTCTGTGCTGGCTTTGGTGCTGCAAGGACACACAAGCAGGAGGGACAACTCTGGCTCACATGGTCTATAATAGCGTCTGGCCCTTTGGAAAGCATTTCCTGTCTCCTGATGGAGGGTGGGAAAGGTGACAAGGCTGGAGTTCCACAATGCTCATTCAAGTTCCATGACTTTGCAGCTGGGTAGTGTGGCTCCTGGCGCAGCTTTACCTCGTTACCATGACTTTTTAAGTTTGTTTATAAATATGGAAGTGAGATTGGAGACACTGAAATATTTATTTTGGCTTCAACTATGTTATTTCTCTTTCTTTATATACTACTTTTAAGAGTAGCAAGGAGAAAAGATAATGTACCATCTTATTTGGGTTGGAATAGATGCATTTAACTTACAATTATGTCAAAAGGTTTTAAAGCATTTGCCCTCTTCAAGTATCAAATCTTTTCTTTTTTTTTCCTTTTTTTTTTTTTAAAGACAAATTAAAAGCAAATAGAAGCCCTTCCACACGGTGCTCATCAGATTGGATTTAGTTGCATAATGCTCATAGTTTATTTAAAATATTCAGATGAAGGCAAAGTTAATAATTAAAGGAAAATAAACTTGCTACTTCTGTTAATTACTTAGATTGAAACTCACAAGTTAGCAGATGAGCAGATGGACTATTGCTGCTCTGTCAGCTTGATCCTTATCCAGGGGACTTACCAGTTGTCTCCCTCTTCCCCCTTTGCCCTTTGGGGAATGACCATCATAGCCTTCAGCTTTGCCTGTAGCTTGTGCTGGCATTAGTAGCAAGTCATTTCCTTCACTGATATTTCTATATTGGAGACCAAAAGAAATTCATGATGTCTGATACACACACACACACACACACACACACACACACACACACACACACAGTCACCATCATAATTCCAATGCTAAATGGTTTCAGGAGAGATTGTATTTCCTTTTTTAGAAATTTAGTTGCATGTCATTCTGTGTTTCTCTCTGTGTAGGCATGTGTACCTGTGTGCAAGTGCCCATGGATTGGGTCCTCTTAAGGACTGAGTTGCAGGCAGTTGGGAGTCACCCAGTGCAAAAGCAGTACATGATCTTAGCTGCTGAGCCATCGCTCTGCCTCTCCCTGAATTTTCTTATAACCATTGAGAAAGTCTATTTTCTTTGTGATGAGGGACTCTGGCAGGGCACCAGGAGAGCCAACATCTACCTTCCCCAGATGTGTCCCTTCCACCTCGCCCAACATCCAACATCCCTCCCCTATCCCCGTAATCTTTTATCGGACGTGGTGGAAACCTCAGCATTATTGTGTTATTTTTCTCAAAGGGCTGCCATCTCTATGAGATCTCTCCCAGATACCCCAGCCCACAGTGATCGTTTGCTTCAAACTCCTACTTAGTGTCACATAGTTTAATACTCAATTGGTCTCTAATTACAGTAATTAGATTGTAAGCTGCTCAAAAGCAAGGATTTAGCCCAATACTAGGCCCAGAGGCAGCTTCAGTAAATGCTTGCTGAGTGATGGATTTGTGTTTCTGGATGGTTTCCAGGCAGCAGGACAAATGGGTGAATTAGCACCACCAGAGGCTGCTGTCCTTTTGGATTACAGAGCAAGCCCACTGTCTAATGCTCCCTTTTTGCAGAGGCCACCATTGCCAGACATCTGGGCAGCCAAGGTAACATGGCTTAGATTCCAGATGTTCTCCAGTTCATTTATGCTCGTTGGCAGCCGGCATGTGGGACTTACACGCTCTCATTTTCACATTTGAGACACCAGAAAGGACAACCAGGAGGGTGGCAGGGATGCACAGTGTTTGTTTCCTCTTGGGTAACCTTCCCATGAGACAATCAAAGGAGGAGAGGTGACACTAGTGGAGAATTTCTGTGTTAGGTATTTATATAACTCTTTTTTGCTAAATTAGTCCAAGAACTGGATTGATATTTTAATCATAGTCTCTTGAGAGGGAAATTTAGCTGGTAAAATTGCTGGAGGTGACATGCCAGTCTACATAGAAACCAAATGTGGTTTTGGAGACCACCATGGAAATAATAACTTCAGTCATTAAGTGGGGAATGAGGAGGAGAAAGAAACTGGATAAGTTTTCCAGGATTGAGAAGTTATTTTTATTATAAACTAACCTGAAGGCGACCGTAGGCTTTATTATTATTGTAACATTTAAATCTGAATACCAGTGGCGTTATCTCTCTGTGGTGATTACTTTTGGCAACAGTAGAGCAGGCAGTTGCTGTGGCAGATCATCTCGAGTCTTTGCTTCGAAGTTGCCATTTTCATAGTGCCTAGAAGCCCAGTTATCTTGGCAAAGCTCAGCAAGGAACACACAATTCATGTCTTGGTGAAGATACTCTCTCTGTTTCACCAACTTAACTTCCCAAGTCTTGAATTCAAACAGTTGGCACAATCGCCATGCTGGATTCAGTGGAAGGAAATGGATGTCTTCTTCATTTGTTTCCCTGAAGACCTGGGCAGCCCCAAGTCTTTACAATGGCATTCAAGTAGGGAGAGCTCTAGTGTATGGCCTGTGCTGGGCTCTGGGGAAGCCTGTACTGCTTGGGAACTGTCATCAGATGGAAATCAATGTTTATGCCATGAACTGGAAATTGGTTTGTGTTTCTGAATTTTGTGGGGGGAGGTGAAGACTGATGCTATGATAGTCTTGTGTGTGCTCTTGACCCTTAGGTATGTCACAGAATAGAAAAAAGAGACACAGGATTGAAATAATCAGTGATCTGTGGTGTTAAGTCGTCTAATTATACTGGCAAGCAGCCTAGGACACAGCTGCCAAAGGCCCCAGGATTCCACCAGATCCCCAAATGCCATCTCCTTTGCCTGTGGCAGAGCCAGGGAAGTGAAATAGTAGAGCTGAACTCTGGACCAAGGTTTGCCTGTGGAAGCAGCAGATTGAATTGATAATGGGAGAAAGTTTGTATTGTTAACTTTTATAAGGTGGCAGTGATTTCAGGAATTTTACAGTGTTGGCATGGGATGTGGGCCCCACTTTCATCTGGTACTCATTGCTCATCCTGCTGGATTGTGTAGCATTTGCTGAGCAGGATTCAAAATGAGAATTGGGAATGTCTGTGGCAGTGGTATTAATGACTTGTTTGAGCATCTGGAGACCACAGCAAGAGAACTTGCAAAAGCCTTGAGACGTTGAACAGCCATCTCCTCTATATCGGGAGTGTGGCGTGGAGAATAGATGCAAAGACAAGAATGTGGCTCCATGGAGAAGAAAGTATAATTTGGTAGCTTCTCTCCTGATCCCTACTTGAAAAGTACAACACTAAGAGTGGACTATAGTTTGTTATCACTTTCACTAAAGCAATGAAAACAATAATTCACACTGGTGTCTACAGGAAGGACAGCCTATCTGCTTACCTGGCTGGCTTAGGTGAAGGTCATTTGATTTGTCTGATTGGTAATGGACATGAAGTTGAAAGTCTCTGAATTCCCCTTTCTTCTAAGAAGCTTGGTTAGATGCCTTAGAATTCATTGGAAAACAAACAATCAAACAAAAACAACATCATTCTTGGCAGTTGTCCAAATTCTCCTTGGCCACTCCTTTTATGTCACTGACTGTGGCTCTTCCTCCACTAAACTGTGAAATCTGAAGTGAGCACTGTGACAGCTTCAGTGCTGGTGACCTGCTTGGTCATTTTAGGCTCACCTACCACGGAAAGCAGTGTAGCCCACAGAATTTAGCAAAGCTCAAAATGGAGCTGCAAGACATCAGACTCAACTGAGGAGTAGCTAGTGATCGCAAGTATTTATTGACTGTTTATTGTGTGCCAGGCACAGCTGTGAGGGCTTTACAGCTATAACTTTATATGAGCCTTGCAGCAACCTGAGGAGGTTCCTGTTCTTATCCTCATTCAAGGAATGAGGTAATCCAGGTCTACAAAGTTTAACCTGCTCAAGATCACAGAGGGGCAGAGCTGGCATGTAGGCTCCAGAGCTCCCCATTTCCCATCACATTAAACCACCTCAGGAGGATTGCCCAAATAGGAAATATGGGAGGAGGAGGATGGACTTTCCTGTCCATCCCTCCCCTGCAGCACAATCCTATAAGTCAGGTTTAGTCATGAAGCCAGGCTCCGCTTCTTTCTGTAGATTGTGGATTTGAATGTCTTTGTGGGGTGTGTGTGTTGGGGGGGTGGTTTTGTTTTTAAAAAGATAAACAATGTAAATCTTGTAGAGGGAAATGAAGCAGAACAGAGCTCAGGATAGCTATTAGCTTAAACATGTAACTAAATCATTTTGATCCTTCACACACACACACAAAAATGCTAAATGACATGATTTTGGGATGCTTGTCAGTGAAAGATACTGTTTGAGATTCATGGATGAACTTCCCATACCTTTGCATATTCTGTAATTGTTCATTGAAAGAAATAGCACTGTCAGTATTACTGTTATGAGGTGGATGCAGAGTTGATGGATACTAGTATCAGGGGGTCAATGATTTACCATAACAACACTACTGTGTACCAAAAAGCTCATAGAACCTTGTGGCCATATTACACATTTGACATATTGGGTCAAACAGATCTACTGATCTTGGTTGGGCTGACCTACACTATGGAGAGAGTTCAGCTCACTGGAGTGTGATCTAGTCTGGTTTCGGATGGGGTGACCGGAGCAGGTCAGCTTCTCCAAGTCCCTCATCCTTCAATATGCTGGGCTGGGTGCTTATATTCAGTATGCTACAGCAGAGGTATAAACTCTGTCCTCAAAGTCTGAATAATCCATTTAAGACCCTTCCAACCTTTTGCTTCTCTCATGCCTGTTAATATCTCATTAGCTAAACCAAGCCACATGGCTCAGGCTTAGAGTGTATGTAGCTCTTAGTTACTTAATACAATCCCCATTAATTTCCTTGGAAAAGAACTGGAAAATAGCATGGCAAAAGAATGGATCGTGGTAAGGCTGGAGAGATGGCTCTGCAGTTGAGAGCTGAGTTCAATTCTCACTACCCACATTGGATCTGTAACTTTGCTCCAAGGGATCTGACATCTACTTGAACTCTGGAGATACCTGCATTCTCATGCACATATATACATATTAAAAATAATGAAAATAAGTCATTAATTAAAAAAATGAATGACAAGAATGATGAACAATTCAGCCAATTTTTCTTTCAGTCTTTAGCATGTTTTTACTTGGCATATAAAGAAACTGAGATTTCCATAGTTAGGTGGCCTGGAGACACAGAGGTGTTAAGTTGCAGGGCTGGCTTTCAAAGAATGGGGTTGCCTTCCTCAGGTTGGAAGCTCTTAGTCATGTGCAGTCAATAAAAGTTTTAGAAAATGACTCTGCCTCCAACTCCTTTCCAGACATCAAGACTTTCCACTCCCTTTTGTACCTTTACAAATGTAGACATCTGCCTCTTGATAGTACATGATATGAACACTGTGAGGAGCTCTTAGCAAGGTCCCTGAAAAAACATGGCGATGAAAGATGTGCACAGAATTTTAATCACTGCCCTTCTTCATTTTGCATTTTGCATTCTTTCAGTTTCCTCTCACCTGTGGTAGCTCAGAAATGTAATGTGTGTAGAATTTGATGCCATTTTTCTTTTTCTTTCTCCAGTCATCCCAGCCATTCCCCAGTCCATCTATATTAGCAGTATCTGTGCATGTAAAAGAGACCCTGTACAAATGGCTCTTTTGAAAAAAAATGATAGCAGCATCCTTAAGCCAGTCTACAATGCTGTGCATTTCATCTCTCGATAAAGGTGGGAATCTGGACTGACTGGAAGTTCAGGCTCTTTATCAAATACTCTTTGTTTTCTTCAGGTTGGCCTTGAACATTTGATCTTCCTTCTTCCATCTCCCAAGGGCTGACACTGTGGGCATATGCCATTATATTTGTCTTTCAAACACCCTTTTCTGCAAGCGTCTTAGTCTAGTTTTGCTGTACAACTTGCTTGCTACATTGTTATTCTTTTTATATTAAGCTAGTTTCATGGTACATATTCTGAAGAAAGTTGGAAATCTTTATATACTTCTGCTGACCCTAGAGGCAAAATAGCATGTTAAGATACATTGCTTGCCCAAAGTGTATTTCTGAAAAAGAAATCCACAATATATCCTGTAGTGCTTGTTTGTCTAGTCCTGTGCTGCACCATTGACAATATAATAGAGGCAACTGTCTAATTCTTTTGGGGAGGACAAATTAAGGGAGCTTAGTAGACTGCTGAGGATCTATCAGGAATTTGAGAGTGGTCTGTGCCTAAGGCAGTATTGGGGATCACCTCTGAAATCCAGAGTTATTTGGAAGTGGTAACTTAAAATGAATGGATGTTACCTGCAGAAGGAGGAGAATAAACAAGGCCGATAAGTTTCAGCCAGTGTGTGATTGAGGCAATCTGAGAAATTCAATTCTATGTCCTGATGGATATAAACATTCGGGGGAACACGAGTATGTTGTTGTGCCTGCTCATCCTAGCTTCCCTAATTGTGTGCTACTGGTCTGTGCTTCCACAATGAGGGCAAGAGCTGTGTAATCTTGAATGCTGTTACTGTCTGAAGGTGGCTCAATGTGTTGTACTTGGCACTCACTGAATGTCTGTTGGCCAAATGTACAGTAACCAACTATTGCTTTTGTTGTTTTCCTCTTGAAGAAACTGACAGACATCCTTCACCTTATGCAACAGGACTGCCCACAAGTTGAACATTGTGGGAAGTAAATAAAATATAATTCTAACAGTTAATTGCTTCCCAAAGGAAAGCTTACTAATTATGGTGAAGAAAAAAGAACATGACTATTAAATCAAAGGCTTTTACTATTGCCATTCTGGTTTTGATCTTGGACACATGACTTACCCGTAGTTTTTCCACGTGTATAATCAGCTAACAAACAATATGTTATATCTGAAAATGCTTCATAAATAAAAGTTTCAAAATAGGTCCAATGTTATGATTACAATTAGAAACAAACTGCAAGAAATAGCTCCTGATAGCTCAAGGAAATTACACTCAAGTCAGAGCAGGGGTTGGATTTTTCCATCATATATATAACTCCAGCCCATCAAAAGGCATGGCTAATACTTTCTCGAAATTAATGAGTGATCCTCTACAGCAACAGAACTGTGGAAACAATCTGAAGTAATTAGTCCTTTTGTTTTATAAACGAAGATTTTCACACTTATATGGTTTATAGGACCTACAAAAATTGTTGAGTTGCTCAAGATGTACTTTAACTGAAGAAATAATAAATATAATACTATTTGCTGAATCAATGCAAATTTATACCCTAATTATGGTACACATAATTTACATAAGGCAGAGTTTTTCTACTTATGAAACTTATCTTAATGGTTCACAAGACATAATCAACTTTTTCTCCCTCAAATGAAACTGAACAATGAGCAAAAACAGTACTAACAGACAATAAGAGAGTCCTATTGGTCTCTCTTCTCCTCTCTCACGATCTCTTACTCTCTCCTCTTTTCTGTTTTCTCTCTTCCTCTCTTCTCTGCTCTGTTCTTCCATTTCTCTCTCCCCCCTCGCTCTCCCACCGGTAATAAAACTCTGTGGTTAATGGAGAGAGAGTGTGTGTGTGTGTGTCCTATTGGGAGTCTGTATCAGGAGGATTGCCACAAATGCCTATCCTGGGCTGAAAAATGAGTTACTGGCCTACCTGGGAGCCATAACAAGACCCCCGTGAAACACCAAAACAGCAATGAATAGAATAAAATGAAAGGAAAGGAAGAAAAATGATAATCAGAAAAACAAAGGACCATTGAAAGAAGCCTCTAGTCATGACATTTAAAACCCAAGATGAAGTTGAATCTTAAGAATGGAGTCTGCTGCTTCTGAGTTGAGAGTACAGAACTGGGGGACTGGGGGGCTGGATGGGGATGGGGAAATGATTTAGATGATGCTGGCTTGATACCCTAGATCTTAGCTACAGTTAGAAGTCCATTCCAAGCACATGAAGGTGCTTTGGAAGCCACCACCAGAGTTCATAGGGATCAACAAGGACTCTGAAAGGGATTAGAAAATGTCTGTGCTTAGGTTAAAATTAGCATGAATTTGACCGGCCCTTCTCAGTGACTGGATGGAAACTCTCTTTGGTTAATATCCAGAAGTGAGGGTTTCTAAACCCTTAGACCAGATTTGGAAGATAAGAGGATTTATTCAGGAATTTAGCCTTTGTTCTTAGCCTTAAATTGTTATTGGAAATATTTACAAGACAGCAGAGTGGCATGTTTTGCTTGTGATGGTTTGTACTCCTTCTTTATAAATGGAATATTTGCCATGGAAGATCCTTGATCTTACGTCCTCCTCAGAAAATGAGTGCAGTGCTAGAAACACCAGACATCTCAGTGTTTGACTTAGCACTGAAACAGGATCATGTTTAGCCACACTCACCCTTCTGTGCCTGCTCATTATTTATCCTGGACTTATCTCAAAAGATGGATTAAAGGAGAAAGCATGAACCTACAAGCAATCCTTAACCTCAAATATTTGATCTATGTCATCACATTCAAGTAGTTCAGAGTCTGCTTAGGAAAGGCAAACCGGGGAGTTTGGCTTCTCTTTGCCCCTGTGAAAGTTGATGTTGTTAAGATTTACTATGAATCCAGCGTCTCCACAGGCTTAAGTCACCCAGTGGTGGCCCTTTCTAAGTCTGCTTAAGTCAATACATAAACCATTGTCCTGTGGCATACATCTGCCACTCTAAATTTAAAAGTAAACCAGGTGCTGCTTGCCTCAAGAGAGACCTATAAATCAGGTTTTAAAAATATAATCAATTTTTGTGAGTTTTGTAAGTTCAAATGTCCATGCATGGTATTTCATTACAGTAAGGCACTTCAAAACATTAGAAGCATAATTTATGGAGTATTTCTCTGGCTTGAGAGGCCTGTCAGTACACAGTAGGTAGTTTGTTTACAAGGAGTCAACTAGTCATTGATGTGGCCAGTCATCACAATAACAACTGCTAAAAATTATATTGGCTGAACTTATGAGTTCCTTACAAACTATCTATTGGTTATAAGTAACCATCATCTATCTATGAATATTGACAGTAATAATAAATCATATAAAGTAGGTGTTAATATGACTACCCATTTCACAGGCAAGGAAACTGAGGCTTATAGAGATTTACCAGCCTGCATCACACAAGGCCAGAGTTGATCCCACATCTGAATGGTTTCAAAGCCCAACTTGTCACCATGAATTATTACTTTCTTGCTTACTAAATAGTCACATATATAACATTGTGCTAGATTTTCAACAAGAATTTATTTTTCTTTGCCATTGTCATAAGAATTTTAAAATATAAATTTAAACTTTCATTTTAAATGAATTTTACCCATATAACAAAGTCATACAAACAGTACAGTAGATTCTCAAATGTTATCATCTTACATAACTACAGTGGTCAAAAACAGGAAATTAGTATTGATACAATTCTATTCATGGCCAACAAGCTTTATCCAAATTTTACCACTTTTCCCACTGAATCCCCAGATCTCATCCAGAATGACACACTCTTGTCATGCCACCTTCAAGATCAATTCCATAGGGCATGACCTTGAGCATGAAGGCTTCCTTTGGTCTTCTTCCTGGCTGCTTTGCTTGCTCTGTGTTGATCGCGTAAGTCCAGAATGCTTCCTCTATCTTCCTTTGTCATCCCTGACTAAAAAATACTGACCAGGTTTATTTTTTAATAGGATTTTTTAAAATTTGGGTTCATCTAAGGTTTCTTCATGAATAAATTTTGTAAACTGCTCTGAAAGTTATGTTGTGAGTTTCTTACTGTTTCATTACAAGACATGCCCAGTGTTGACTTGTTGAGTCTCTATTGACATTGACTCTGATCATTTGGTTAAAGTGGATTTCTCTACTGTAATGTATTTTCCCTGTAACTGGCAAGTTTTTGTTGGGAATGTATTTTGAGACCATGTGACTATCTTCCCTTCTAATTTTATCATCCATTGATGATTCTTTCATAACATCACGATTGCTGTGTAGTATTTGAAGATACTGGCTTTCTCCATTATTGCTTCTACACTTACTAATTGAAATTCTATTGTGAGGGAAAGCTTTCTCTTCTTACCTATTGCTTTTTGTAGTTATTTATAGCAGAGAAAAATCACAGATTTATGTATTTTGAGACAGGGTCTCACTATGTACCCCTGACTGACCTGGAACTTGCTATGTAAACCAGACTGGTCTCCGCTGGAGTGCTTGCCTCTGTCTCCAGAGTGCTGGGATTATGGCACGTACCACCATACTTGACAAAAATCATAGATATTAACTGGGTGTTGGTGGCACACGCCTTTAATCCCAGCACTCGGGAGGCAGAGGCAGGCACATCTCTGTGAGTTCGAGGCTAGCCTGGTCTCCAGAGCGAGTGCCAGGATAAGCTCCAAAGCTACACAGAGAAACCCTGTCTGGAAAAACAAAACAAAACAAACAAACAAACAAAAATAGATATTTTTATTCTGTAACGGCCTATTCCTAACAGTTTTTTGTTTGCTTGTTTGTTTAAATGCCCTCATATCCAGGAGAAGGTTACTCCTCCACGTGATTCCTATATCTTTTTGATATTTCCTCCATTACTTAAATATTTTTGAGACTATGATCTAATTAAGATGTTTCTCTCTGCCCTTCCCTCTACGTCCTCCCATACAGCCCTCCCTGCTCTCTTTCAAATTCATGGCCTCTTTTTCACTAATTGTTATTGCATGTGTATATGTAGATGTGTATTCACAAATACTTGTATGTATGTTTTCAGGGATGACTCTTTGGCACTTCTCCCACTCCTAGCTTTCCTCAGTTGCCTATAGGTATTTATGTAGGGTTGAAGCATCATGGGCTTTTCTCTGTCCAGTTTGGCATGGTCATTGGTGTCATTGTTGTTGAGTTCATGTGTGAGCAGTCATGTTGGTGAGGCTACATGTGTGTAGCTTCTGACCTTAGAAGAAGACAAAATCCTCACAGAAAACCCCTTGGTCCCCTGGCTCTTGGAATTTTCCCACTACTCCCTCTTGTGCAACGTTCATTACCTGAGCCTGGGTGCATGAGTGTGTTCAGCATTTTACCCTTTCCCACCAAGCATCATATCCTACTAAGCACAGCATATGTCATAGAATACTTACAGTTTTTTTCACAGCTGTATAACACTTTGTTGACTGTATGTCTGTGTGAGGTAGAGTTTATTCACCTACTCATGAATATCTGAGCTGTTTGCAGCCAATACTGCAAAGTATAAATTGCATATCTATTTTTGGGAATGTGTCTTCAAGGGAGATTGCTCATTGAAAGGTGAGTGTGTAAATCGTTTTGTTAGTCACTACCAAATTCCCCTCAGAAAAGGCTATGCCAAACTGCACCTATCCCCACCAGCCATGTATGGGCACATCTGTTTCTCTTTAGCCTTGCCAACAGAATGTGTTGTCATACTTCAAGTTAATTTTGTTTGTCTGATAGGTGAGAAAAACTGCAGTTTTAGCTTGTATTTATTGCACCAAATGTGATGAATACTTTGAAATATTTTGAAATTGTCTTTGTATGACATTTTCTTATTTTTCTACTGATTTCCATAGTTCATGAATTCTTTTTTAGAATTTTTATTTTTCCTTTTATTTATTGAAAATAGATTCTTTTCTCATACAATATATCCTAATTATAGTTTCCCTCTCTCTACTCCTCCCAGATCCTCCTCACCTCCCCTACCCTCCAGATTAATTTCTCATTAGAATAAAATATAATAAGATAAAGCAAAAACTATCATGTTGAATTTGGACAAGGCAGCCCAACATAAGGAAGAGTCCCAAGAACAGACACAAGAATCAGAGGCCCGCTCGTTCTCACACTCAGGAGTCCTATAAACACACTAAGCTAAAGGCTCTAATCTAAATACAGTGGACTTGGTGCAGACTGGTGTAGACCCTGTGCTTGCTGCTTTGGTCTCTGGTAGTTCACGGAGATTTGAGTATTAAGGCTTATAGTCTCTTGCCTGTGGTATATGTTACAAATATTTTTCCTTATGTGCCAATTGTCTTTTGATTTTTGTACATTGTCTTTTTGGTTTTATGGAACCCTTGTTATAATAAATCTTTCCGCCAAAAGCCGCTGAGCCCCACCGCCACGTGTACGCTTTATGCCAGCAGCCTGCCCGAGTTAGGCCCAAATGAATACACAGAAACTTATATTAGTTACAAAGCTGCTTGGCCAATGACTAGGATTTTCATCTGTTAGCTCAGTCTTAATTATCATAAATCTATATATTTTATAAGACTTATCTTATCGGACACCTTATTGGCGTCCCTCCTTGTCGGTGGATCACATCTTGCCACTGGAGGAGGCGAACGGAAAAAAGGGCCCTTCCTGTTTTTCCTTCGCTTAAATATGAGTCTCCTTGCTATGTCACTTCCTGTCTGGATCAGCACTTCTCTACTACATTTCCCAGAATCCTCTTTGACTCCTAGTTCCGTCTAACTTGTTGTCTCATTGGCCAAACAGTATTTTATTTAACAATCAATAAGATAAACATACACAGAAGTACATTCCCATCAAACCCTAGTTTTCAGTTTTTTAAATTTTTTCCCAGAATTTTTTTGGCTCTCCATACCAAGGTTAAAGAGGAACTCACCCTTATATTCTTCTGGTAGTTGTATATACTAAATGGTTATGACCAGATTTTTATTTGCTCAGAGTTTATTCTTGTATTTGATGTGAGATGTATGTTTTATCTTTTCCCCAGTGCCTACACAGCTATTTTGTCTTGGCAACTTAATATGATCCTTCTATCACAGACACACTAAATTTCCATATGTACTTGGAGAATTTTTATTTTATCCCATGTCTCTGCTCATCTCATCCTATGGTCAATACCAGATGTTTTAAGTGCGGAAGCCTGACAATAGTTGTAGGCCTAGTTGAATCAATTTCTTTTCATATTATTCCTTTTAAAAATTAAAATATATATCATTGAAGTTTATGTGTATGAATGGTTCGCCTGCATTTGTAATTATACACCTCATGTATGCTTGGTATCTGTGAAGGCCAAAAGAGTGCATCCAATCCCCTAGAATTGGAGTTATAGACAGTTTGAGCTACCATGTGGCTGCCAGAAACCCAATATAGGCCCTCTAGAAGAGAAGCCAGTGCTCTCAGCTGCTGGAGCCATCTCTCCTGCCCAATTTGTTTCTTTAAATAGGTTTATTATCTGTCCTTTTCTGTTTGTTTTTCCATACAGTGGTGCTTTGGATGAGCATATTCTCCATTGTAGCATGTCTTTGAACATTTAGTTCTCAGCTGGTGCTGCTGTTTCGGAAGGGATAGGGGGTGTGGCTTTGTTGGAAGAACTATGAAGTGAAGGTAGGCTTTTTTCATTTCCAGTTGCTCTCTCTTATCTGAAGATGTGAGCATTCTGCTCCATCCACCATACTGCCCTATGCTGTGCCTCCCAGCTATGGTAGACCCTTATCCCTCTGGAACTGTAAACCTAAATAGATTTTGCCTTCTACAAATTTTCTTCTGTTTATGGTGGTTTTTTGTTTTTTATTTTTAGAGACAGAGTTTCTCTGTATAGTGTTGGTTTTCCTGGAGTTCTCTCTATAGACAGACTGGTCTCAAACTCACAGAGATCTGCCTGCTTCTGCCTCCTGAGTGCTGAGATTAAAGGCGTGCACCACCATTGCCCAACATGTTCATGGTGTTTTATCACAGCACAGAAAAGTAACTAATATACCCACTAATATTAATAGCAACTTGATATTGAAAGTTCATATAATTCAATTGTGTGATGCTAAATTTAAGGGAAGCAGCTATTTGGGACTCAAAAGTGCGTTTGCATTAATAG
This sequence comes from Cricetulus griseus, assembly GCF_003668045.3. Taxonomy (NCBI): domain Eukaryota; kingdom Metazoa; phylum Chordata; class Mammalia; order Rodentia; family Cricetidae; genus Cricetulus; species Cricetulus griseus. Next base: position 275,298,785 of record NC_048595.1, on the reverse strand, counting down.
TGAGTAGTTCAACCAATGGGAGTTCAGTGTTAGAGACAAGGGAAAAGTTGAGGACCAAACATCAGCAGCCTAGATACAGTGAGGGAAATCTCAAACAGGATGCTAACTCCAGGTAAGTTCTGTATCCTCAAGTCATGGTTGGTTGGAGCATCATGACTAGATGACCAGAAGTCATGGGCAGGCCTAGAAGGACTAGAGAAGCAGGACCTAGAATTATGACATTCAAGTGCCAGCACTCGAATGCTTTATGTAGGAGCACACATATTCTCCCTTCAGGTGAGATACATTATCTCATACATTTGGAAGAAAAAGTTTCCAGTCCTTTGTTCAAACTGCCAGCAATATGACCTTAAAGGGTTTAAATATGGGACCAGAGAGATGGTTCAGCAGTTTAGAGAACTGACTGCTTTTCCAGAGAATCCAGGCTCAATTCCCAGCACACACAGGATGGCTCACAACTGTCTGTAACTCTGGTCCCAGGGGATTAGATAGATTTATTCTTCTTGCTTCTTTGGGCACCAAGCACACACATGGCACACAGACATCTGCCTGCAAAACACCCTACAAACATAAAATAAAAGGTTCAATAAAGAGTTTAAGTATGTTTATGCCTTACATATTTCTTAAGTATGGTTAGATTTTATTCCTAGGGAATCTAAGTTCCTTGTTGGAGAGTTTAACAACTTGAAACTGAAAGTTTCACATACATTTTAAACAGCCCCTTTCCCTTCACTGCCCACACACTTACCAAAATAAACAAGGGTACCCAGCAGGCTTCTCTCTGATTTGCATAGCAGTGAGAGTGATGCAAATCCTCACATTTGGGTTATTTCAGCCCTTGGGGAGATGGTGAAGGGTTCCTTTCCTCAAATACCCTTCAGCGTGATGTCCCTGCCAGAGATTTCTCTAAAGCTCTGTGGCTGTTAAGTGAAGATATTGGAGGAATTACAATTCTGACTTAAAAAGATGGGGAGATGGTTCCAGCTTTGATTTTTGAAATAAGAAAAACCCTAATCCTGAGTGGAAAGTGAGGACTTGTATGTAGTTTAGCATCAGCTGTGTCTTCTGCTTCACTCCCACCCATCTCCTGGCTTGTGGGGCTCCATCATTCCCACCCTTTACTCAAACACATCACACTTGTCCACTCCTCTTCCCCCGACACAAAAGCAGAGCCAAAAGTTCCTCTCCAGCCTACTGTAACAAAATCAGAGGAATGACACATGCTGGGTTAGTGCAGAGGTCAGCAGAGCATGTGGTCAGAAACAGGTAGATAATAACCCCTGGTCTACTGTGGGAAACCCATTGTTTCCTTAACCTGTGCAGTATCTCATCCTGCTCCAAGCCCAAAGCAGCTAGGTTGTAAGTGATGCATTCTGGATCATGTGCATGGTTGGATTAACAAGGACTGATGCTGGCAAATTAATTGTAGAGAGAAGTGGAAGAAAGGGAAAGGGATTCCTATATGCAGAACTCTGGCTCTTAGCTGGCAGGTGTGATTGGCCCTTGCTTCAGGTGATGACTATTGCACACAGTTCCAGAGTGATGAGTGATTCAGGATGGTTCTCACTTCTGTCTGTTCCCAAGAATATGATAAATTACATTGCTTTTTGATTTACTCAGCAACTAGGACAACAAACACTACATAGTAGATTCCCAGGCATCATTAGGTTATGATGCTCAACCATGGACTTTCAAAGACTCAATTCTGACCCCTAAATAATTATCTTCAAACATTTTTAGAACAAGGATATTTTCTTTAAAAAAAATTGTCCCATCATGCATGCAATGTCTGACTCTGAGATATGTTTCTATGATTTCTCAGATTTTGTTTCTTCCCCCGTCTCTGTCTTTGGCTGATCCCAAGTTAAGGAATCCTCATAGCAGAACTTAGTCCTATAGACCTTTTCAATAGTCGCCGTGTCCCTGAAGACTAAGCATACTCTATCAAAAATGTCAGCAAAACCTAATGTCATAAAACCAAATCACTCACATTTCTTTTAAGGATCCTTCCCCAACCTCAAGAGGAGACTTCTAGATGGAGCCACATACACATGACTCACACTTATCCTGCAAAACCAGTTGGGACATGTTGATGAAGATTAAGGCGAGCCATTGCTAGAATATCTCACATATAAAAGATTAGTGTCATCTAAAGTCAGTACAGATGTGTGAGACATCATATACTTTCATTGGAATGGTAATTAATAAACATTGTTCCATGTTTAGTTAATAGAGCCAGTCAGCATTTTAAATGTAGGCATTTACTAGTTTTAACTTTTGCTTTCTCTTGCATACTATTGCATACTATTTAAATACTTCTTTCTTCCTCCCTCCCTTTCTTCCTTCTTTCTGTCCTTCCTTCCCTTCCTCCTCCTTCCTACTCCCTTTGTTCATCTTCAGCATTGTCATTTCTTTATTGTCACTTTTTAGAAGTCTTTGTAGCAGCAGCCTGCTTCCCTTAGCGAGCCCTGGGACAGTGCCCTTCTTTTATTCTTGCTTTCTCAGCCACAGAGAGTACCTATAAACAAGTTGTCTTTTTCAACTTAAAGGAATTTTCTGGAAGTCCATTATTCTTACCACCAAATAAAGGGGAGATATATTTGAACAGAAAGGAATTAGCATCACCAATGAGAGCCTCAAGCAGGCTGGTTCTGCTATTCTTGGATTGTGGAATTGGGCCTCTGTAGAGGCAGTTCTTCATCCTTCCCTCTCCTGTACCTGGACGGTCTCTCTTGTATTGGAGACTCAGGAATGCCACCTTACCTAGCTATGATTTGGTCTCAAGCCTCCTTACTCAACTTACTTAGCCAAGCCAAGGCCTTAGAACTTCTGGCAAATACGGTTTTCTTGGCTATTTCTTTGTTTCACTAAAGACAGACATTTGTTCCATGAGTCTTAAGAGGGGAATGTAAGTAAAACAAAACCCATGCTTCTTCACCATGTTTAATTGGAAATTTAATTTGGAAACAAAACATTGTAACTCATTTGAAATTGTAAACAAAACATTGTAACTCATTTGAAATTGTAAACAAAACATTGTAACTCATTTAAAATTGTAAACAAAACATTGTAACTTATTTGAAATTGTCTTTTGTTTACAGTTTTTTCAATGCTTGCTTGCTCATCACTGACTTGATTAGTCATACACACCCCAGAGAAAACATGTACTTAGATTGCTAAATATCATTGAAAATTAGTTTTTTCTTCTTCTTTTTTTTATTTCTGCAATGTTCCCATACATTCTTGGTTCTTGTACTCTCTTCAGGGTTCCTCGATGTACTTAGAATTTTCATAGGAAAACAACTGTCTGGTTAGACAAATGAACAGGTTCAATGTTCAAACCAGGGAGTAAGTTACACACCATCAAGCAGCGGTCAACTGTTCATTATTTGCTTTCAGAATGCTGATGATCAGCACAACCCTTGTAGCTACACTTTCATCTGATGGCAGGATTGATGGAGTGGTGAGAGTCAGGCTGCAGGTGACCTGTGTATCCACGTTACACAACCACCGTACTTAATAAAGAAAGGCAAGTTCTGTTGGAGAATTTTTAATTGTTTTCACTTTTCACTTCACTTGGTAGTTAGTTTATTCCAACAGGCTTAACTACAGAAATGAAAGTTGAGTGTGGGCTACAAATCATTTGGTGCCATTTTAAATTTTTCTGCTTTCTTCAAAATATTAATTGTGCTGTCCTAGATAGCTGCTTTTTTTGTAGGCAGGCATAAATGAAGAGTCACTGAGCCTATTTCTTTCCCAAAGGCATATTCTCAACCCCACAGCAGTCTCAGTTACTGCCTTGCTCTTGATCTCCTATAGGCATTGATTTTCCAGATACCTTTCAGTAATATATCTGTTTTAAAAATAATTCTGCCAATCTACAAGCATGAGCATTCTCTCCATCATCTACAATCCTTATTGACATTTTCTTCATTCTCCAAGTTTTTATCATGGAGGTCTTTCACCTCTTTGGTTATATTTACTCTTAGGCATTTCCACAGCTATCATTAAGTAAACTTATTTTTTCTGGTTTCTTTCTCAGCAAGATCATAACTGCTTTGTAGAAAGGTTACCAATCAGTTTTCCTATGTTGGTACAAATGTGTACTTATTTAAATTTACATTCTGCATATGAAAGAAGACATATCTGCATATGTAGATGGCATTTGGAGATGGAGATATTGGAAATAATTAGGATTAGAGAATGATAGAGTGGTCCCCATCATAGCACTAGTGGCTTTACTTGAAGAAAATAACCTGAGCTAGTTTGATTTCACTTCCCTAAACCTGGTTGGTATAATAAGCTGAAGCACCAAAGCACTAAACAAACACAAAGCAAATTTCAGCACAATGGTCTTGCATCCCCAGTCTGTAGAACCATGAACTCAATAAAACTATTCTTTATCAATTATTGCATTTTAGGTATTTCATTATAGAAACAGAAAATGAACTGTTTCCAAGTTACTTTAAATTATTTTTACTTTTGTTTTTTCATCCACATGGAACTATATATACTTTTCTTTTTTTATTTTTACTTTAATCGAAACCACTTTTTCTGAGGAGAAACCATAGATCTACAATGCACACACTGACAAGAACAACAATAGAAAGCTCAGCATGGTCACTGACATTGTATAATAAAAAGAAATTCCTAATCGAAACAAATCACTCTTTGAGGAGGGGAAGTTGAAGATGCTGACTCAGGGGTGTTGAGTTTAGGAAGGACATGGGGAAGATCTGCTGAGTGTCTAAATGGAGTTGTCGTTGACATGAGCATTAGTTAAACTGTTCATAGCCTCAGAAGTGTATTGAAATGAAACTGAAATTGAGATGGTCTCCAAGTGCTTGGCAACCCTAAATGAAAATGAGGAGCCAGCATTGGGGAGGTGTCTGGGGATGGATGGTCAGGGAACACTGGGCACATGAACCCCAACAGGATAACTCCTTGGATTGTACTGAGCACAGGTGCATTCTCATTTGTGTGTGACAGTCTTGAGCAATACAGTCTCAGCAGCTATGGCCTTGTTAATGAACAGCCTTGCCAATCTTGATAATATATAACACACTGTTTCTTCAAATCATGATGGACAAGATAAAGGCACTTCTTGTTAAATCAGGGATGCCTTTAACCTCAGTTGTGGTATTAAGCTTTTGACAGAGTTTGCCAGGTCATGCATGGAAGCCCTTCTTTTCCATACTGCTTTTTGAGCTGTTTGCTGTCTGGTGGTTTTAGTGATTTCTTTAGGTCTGTGGTGGTATCCATGAGAATGCCCCCCAAAGGCTCATGTATATGATTGCTTGGTCATCAGGGAGTACAACTATTAGAAAGGATTTATAAGGATTTAGGAGGTGCGGCCTTGTTGGAGAAGGGTGGCATTATTGAGGAAGTGTGCCACTACTGGGTGGGTTTTGAAGTTTCAGAAGCCCAGGTCTGGTCTCAATCTCTGTCTGCAGCCTGGATATAAGGATGGAGCATGCTTAGCTATTGCTCCAGTGCCATGCCTGTCTGCTTTCTGCAACGATGATCACCGTTAACCCCGGAAACTGTAAGAAAACCCTCAATTAATTCTTTCTTTTATAAGAGTTGCCTTTGACTTATTCATGGTGTCTCTTCATAGCAATCAAACAGCAACAAAGACTAGCTCTGGCCAATGACTCCTAGTTCATAGGACGGTTGAGTCCCTTTATTTCCTTGTAACTCTCAGTCCCCTTGGAGCTCAAAAACTCTTCAAACAGGCTTTCAAAGGTTATTAAACAGGAATCAGAGACTTAGTACGAACATCCACAGGGATTGCTATAATCTCTCATGTAACCTGGGAGCTGTTTTTGCATGACTGGTGCCTTTCATTCTATCTTCCTGGTGCCTAGCTGCATTTTGTGCAGCATTATGGAGGGGTTTGGATAGTATACTTTAAACCAGAGTATGAATACAAATAGGGTGACTTTATTGTCATTTGCACTGGGGATCCCAATATATTGTGTGCATAGTGCTTTTTTCCTAAGTAACTGAGCACTGGGACATTTGTGGCTGAGTCTTGGGGGAGGTGTGACTGTGAAACTGACTTACTTGGGTGGCTCTGAACTGGGTAGATTTAGCAAAAGAAACATAATTTTCTCCCCTGGTTCTATTGTGACCTCAAAAAGAATTGTCTACTTACTTGAATTTTCTTCCTATTATTTTAATAAATTGTAACATTTGGAACAGAGCATAAGATTTCTTTAGTTCAGCCAGGCAGGGTGACACATGCCTTTAACTCCAGCACTTGGGAGGCAGAGGCAGGCAAATCTCTGTGATCTGGAAGCCTACTTGGTTTCCATTGTGAGTTCTAGGTCAGCCAGGACTACAATGAGACTCTGTCTCAAAACAACAACAAACAAGCAAACAAACAAAACCTATATTCTAGTTTAACACTCTGAGCTGTGAGTTTCTATTTAAAATACTTTAAAAGGCAGAATATGTGGTGCCAGATCTAGCGTGTCCCAAGATGAGAAGTCAGGAAAAACACGAGCAGCAAAGGAAATTACCTGAACTTCCCTCATTAACCCCTATGTGAAATTATCACTAAGCACCACCTTTCTGGCCCCATGGCCTTTTGTCCAGTAGCTATGAGACAACAGAAGATGGGGGTGTCCTCTGCTTCAGCCAGTACCCCTCCAGACTGACCTTTGAAGAGAATAATTACAGTGCAGTCCTGGCCCAGTCAGGCTCTGGTTGGCCCTGTGCTGTCTGGGTCTCACAGTACTCTGGCTGGTCCAAACACATTAAATCCCACTCAGCACATGCTCTGCCCCTTCAGACTCTGCCATCTGCACGTCGAGGTGTGAGAGGGTACTTAGTGCATCCTCAAACTCTCCAACAGATTTCATTGTTAACAAAACTGACAAATCCATGCATTTTAAAAGGAAGAAGGATGGGGTGGGCAAGCATGCATGTTACTTTCAGCATTTCATCATAAATGAGTGAGATACAGACTGGAGATCAAAATCTTGGCTGTGAAATAATGACTTAGTACCCAAGGTTCTGTTCTGTCACAGGGATGGAAAAGGCAGCTGATTTTCCCCAGAGTTCCAGGGCCTCTCAGTATGTCTGGATTGGAATAAAATTTGAGATTTCCCCCATCTCTTTTTCAGATTGTCTGTAGCATACACACCAGACGTGGTATTTCAGGATAACCACCAAGAGTGTTGAATGCCATATGGAGAATGCATTGCATCTTAAACTTGGCCATCATTCATGACCACACACATGCTTAGGAAGTAGAATATACATACACGATTTGGATAGTCATGGGACAGCATTATGCTTGGAGTAATACATGCATAAAAGGCAGTAGACTCTCAGGGAAGACCCCAACATTCTCAGATGGGTGTGTCTGTTTAAGAAATACCAGCTCTGTGTGTCCTTTTGATCAGATCTTATTCATTAACTAGTATCACAGGTGTTCTGAGACATGAGATTCCCACCAGGATCCAATTTATACCCCTTATAAAGCTTATTCCATCTTTCCTGCCTTGCTTTCCTATTAAATACATCAATAAAGTTCAAATACTTTATGTGAATTATAAGGCTCCCTATTACCAGGCTATTCTACAACTCTAGGCCCCATTCTGATATTTCTCCCCCTGAGTCATCACTACTTTCTTCTTTCCTTCTTTTCTTTCTTTCTTTCTTTCTTTCTTTCTTTCTTTCTTCTTTCTCTCTGTTCCTTCCTCCCTCCCTCCCTTCTGTCTGTCTTTCTTTCTTTCATTCATTTTTTGTATGCAAAGGAATATTTGTAGTCAGATATGCTTCACACATGCCTCATTTAAATAATCCCCGGGAGAAAGGTTATAACAGGAATCATTTTGTTGTCTTTTTGTTTCTTTTGAGATTATAACACCAGCATTTTTCCCTTCCATTTTCCCCTGACAAACCTTCTATATCCTTCTCTCTGCTCTCCTTCAAATGCATGACCCTTTGTTTTTTACATTGTTATTGCATGCATGCATATATATATATATATTTGTATGTATATATACTTGTATGTATGTTTTCAGGGCTGACCATTTGGCACTGGACAACTAATTGTTCTCTTGCCTGGGGAAGAGCACCTCTCCCATTCCCAGCTTTCTATAGTTGGCTATGTAACTCTTTTTCTTAGTTTTCTTTCCATCCCTACAATGTGTCATTATTAGTTCCTTAGGGCCTGTGCATTTTCTGTTCCTTCTACATCAAGTGTGCCCCTCATATTCCAAGACTGGTTGTTTCTTATTCTTTAGGACTCATCTGTAGTCACAACTCCAGAGAGGTCTCTCTTAATTCCCCATCATGTGCTACTGTCTCCCCACTGCTCCATCACATGGGTTTTCCATTTCTTTTTTCTTGTCATTTGATAGCCCAACAAACTGTTTGTCCCTCTCCTCAGCATACATGCAAGCCTCATGGCTGCAGAGACATGATTGGAATTACTCAAGACCCCATGCCAGCTAGGTCCACATTTGTAGACCCAGGGGCTACTTAGATGCTGTCTGCAAGTCCTGGTGTATGTCTTGAGAGTCAGCAAATGCCTCCTACCAAGTCACAAAACAGCTTCTTCTGGGATCACCAATCTATCTTTTGGAAAGACGAGAAAGGAAAATCATTTTATCCCACAGAATTTTCTGTATCAGCTCATTTTCTCAGTCCCTCTACTTGACCCTTTTGGTCCCACCCCCCAGCCTGATTCAGATCTCACAACCATCTCCTCCCTGCTTCCCTGGCTCTTCTCCTAGCTGCCTTCCACATCAGGAAGCATTCAAATTCGTCCCAGTTTATAAACTTGCATCTGCAATATCATTCCCAAGAAAAGCTATTTCTCTTTTCTTGCGCACAACCGTGTGTGTGTGTGTGTGTGTGTGTGTGTGTGTGTGTGTGTGTGTGTGTGTGTGTGTTTTGACAGGGAGAGTATGGCAGGTAAGTGTGTTTTTAGGTATTTAGGAATAAAACTTTATGAGCTTATTTTCCTCTAATTTTTTTCTCATTTTATTAACTGATATCAGAAGTCAACCAGGTCTTCCATGAAATATGCTTACTGTCATCTTTAGGGAGATAATAGCTGCTGGGAAAAGCAGTCAAGTCATATTTGTCTGTGGCCTTAAGTTTAAAATACCCAATGAATATGTCCACTCAGGACAATCTGCTGCTACAGTAGTTGACACTCGGTTCTGTGACTCTGCATGAAGTCACATACTACTGTGAACTCACGGGTTGGATCAACATCCTGGTTCTCTGTCATCCTGCTACCCTAGTATCAGCCTGTGGAGCCTTTCAACACAGTAGCGGATGGACTACAAGAGTTAGTCATCTCATCCCTTTTCCTGTCTCAACAGGAGCAAAACTAAACAGCCCTAAGCAAGCCAAGAGCTTTGACAAGATGCCTATGGACTCTGTTTGGCCTTCACTGTGGTGTTGAGGCATCAACTGACAACACAGGAAGTCAGTGGCTGGCCTAGCACAGCTAAGATGCTCAATGTCCAGAACCTGGCAACAAAGCCTGCCTGCATTCCTGATGTTTCCATGGAGGCAAACGTTTGTGTGGGTTCAGTAATTCCCAGCACAAGCTCACACTTAGGTGCGGTCCCACTCAACTGGTGCCAGGAGACTGCACCCAGTGAACTCTCCTAGCATGTTGCTCTCCACCTCCCAGTGCTCTGAACCTGGAGGTTTCACAACCAGCCTGACTCAGTGACCCATGCTATTGGATTACATAATTAAACAGGGATTTAGAGTCTGCTGTGTCCACACTTGTGGGGTGCTGAGCTGCACAGAACAGGAAAATGGATGGAGTAGAGTCTAGCAAAACCTTCTAGAGCAGTGGTTCTCAACCTTCTTAATGCAGTTCCTCATGTTGAGGTGACCATCAGCCATAAAATTATTTTCATTGCTACTTCATAGCTTTAATTGTGCTACATTTATGAATCGGAATATAAATATCTGTGTTTTCTGTTGGTCTTCGGTGACCTCTGTGAAAAAGTCATTAGATCCCTCAAAAGGATCGAGACCCACAGATTGAGAACTGCTGCTGTAGATTGTCATTTTCTCCCGGCTGCCCTCATATCTGTCTCAGCCTTCTTTGCTGTTTCCTCACTGAGTCTCCATAGCTCAGGGAGAAAATATGAAGGCCAAGCTCAGGAGGAAATGCTGTGTGGGGTGTGGGGTATGGGGTGCTAGACTGGCTCAGATCTCTATGCTTGCCCCACAGAATGATGAGGCCTCACTGCTGCGGCCCTGTGGACATCACTGTACATAGGTCAGTGACGACATCTGGGCTGAGCAAGCCCACACCTGGGTTGGTAGATTTGTGTGTGCATGTGCGTGCATGTGGGTGTATGCAGTGAGGAACATGTGAAAAAAGCTGAAAATTCAATCTCCAAAGAGGATGTTTTAATTCAAGAGACTTCCTACTAAAGAATCCTAGCACAAAACTAGAGACAAACACGTCTTTTTTGTCAAAAGCTGTTGCCAAGAAACATGTCAAATCCTTGTGCTTTTCATTCAAACTTAGCGTTAAGTCACAGCTAATGCGCTCATTAAGACTGTTAAATAAGATTCAAGCCAGAACAGAACTATACGGAGCTCTACCAAAAAGAAAAAAAAAAGAAAGAAAGAAAGAAAAGAAAAAAAGAAAATCTGCTGGTGTGGTCTGTCACTAGCTTTGTGATGCCTTGTTCTGGTGGCAGTGCAATGGTCCCTGGCAACTCTGAGCTTGCCATTGCCTGTCCACTCCCTGCCCCTAACCATTTTGTCTAAAGGATATCTCATGTCTTCCTAAAGAAAAGGGGTGGGGGGTTGGTGAGATGTTACCATTGTCACCAGTGGCCTTTGGTGGAATGTCACAGATTCACTTACAGCTGTGACACATAAATAGCAGCATGACAGAGCCAAGGTTGTCTCTACTTTGCTAAGTGACAGGTCAGAGGGAGCACCCAAATTACTTTCAACTCCCAGCTGTCTGTCCTTTAATGCATTTCCAGCCAGACTTTGCAGCACTATTGCTTTACAGCACATTGGGAAAGTGACTGCCAGGTCATTTCCTAAAGCTTTGGTCTTCGTGCACTTATTTGTCAGCTCAGCTGTTAACCTGGAGCTTAGAGCCTTCTTCATTTTCCAAGTTAAGAAGAGGGGTGAATGAAATGGATCTCCAATTTACTTCCAAGAATATATGGTATTTTAGAGTGATTTGGATCAATTTAGAAATGAACGCAGTTGCTTTGCTAGTTAAGAGAGAGATATTTCTCAAATCTCGACAGTCATGGATTGGGGCATGGTGTCTGGTCTGGTGTTGTGGGTTTGTGTCACTACAGACATCTCAAGCCTTGGCCAAGGAAATGGAGCCACTGTGGTAGCTCATCCCTTAATCCCCCTTCTACTGACTTTATCCTGGTTCGCCCATGTGACCTTGTCCTGGTCCCCCACATGACTTCTGCACAGTGGAGACCTTTGTGTCTTGAAGGAGGAACAGCACCAGGTCTGGCGTTGGGGGTGAACTCAGGACAGGCTCTTCATCACCACTCTTGGTTTCCTAGGTCTTGTCACTGTAAGCCAGATGCTTAATGCTATTTTAATGCAGTTGTTTTGTGTGTGAATAATATGTTTCTTCTGCCAAACCTCAAAGCCTTGGAACTAAGATCTCATAAAAATGCCTAGAGTCCAAAGCTAATAGCAGTTATTCATCTGTTATGGGATAAAGCTTAAGCACTTTCATGTTGATGCTCTTTCTCCTCTCCATGGAATCGGGGGCCATGAACCTGATGAGGAGAGTCTGAAGTGATAGATGCCCAAACGCTTTCTGTGCCCCACCGGGCTGCTTCGGGTCACTGCTCTATCTACATGCCTCTCTGCCTTCCTCTTTTGTGGTTCCCAACTCTGAGAATAGCCTTACCTCTCATCCAAGTTAAAAGGTTTAGAAGTCATGTTTAACACCTCCAACTCTATCTCCCCACCATTTACACATTCATTCAGCAAGCATTCCATTATGCACGATGATAAAAAATCCCAGCTTGCTCATAAGAGGCAGTGTAGAGAGAGTCACAGTCAAGGCTATGAATTCTGGGATCCTTGGGTGTGGTGCCATGTTAGAACGGTTCTAGAATGTGTGGGGTTCTTCGTTTGATCTGTAGCATGGAAAAAAAGAATGCAATATCCAAAGCTAAATGGGCCGTGTCACACCTCACTGCTACCCACCCATGAGATCTGTGATTTGGGGCAAGATCTGCTTGTCTTCCTCTGTGCAATGTTACAGGTACTATTGGACACATAAATGACCCAACATATAGCATGTGATAAAGGTCATAAGTGTGTAAACAATAAAATAACAATGGGGAGGAAACTGACAGACTTCACACAGACTGGGGACATGGCTGTCTAAGGAGAAGAGCCGTGTGAATGCGGGGAAGCCTGGGATGGGGTCTGAAGGCCAAAGCACTCCAGACCTCCCCTTGCCATCGAGCCCCAGCCATCTTTTGCTAGGACCTCAGAAACAACCTTGAATTGTCTTTCTTCCCTGTTCTCTCCCCAGACTATAGCCAGCGAGGGTTTCCTAGTGAGTCACTTTGACTTCATTTCCTACGTGTCATTCTTTAGTGGCCCCTGTGTCACACTAGGTTTCTGTCCTAATTCCTCAGTGATTTCCCAGGCTTGCTTTATTTTCCTTACAGCAGTGTCTCATTCCTCTTCAGCCTCATTTCCACACCTGGAGCACAGTCACACATACTGTATTCCAACCCGGAGAATCTTCCTCACTTCTCTGTATGTGCCACAATTTCTGGCCCCTCTGCTCATTGTGTTTTCCGTAACTTCCTATCGGTTCCTATTGCTTGTGGGTACCTATCATCTTCTAGACCTTACTCCTGCAGGGAAGCCTCCTCTGGGTGTACAGGGAGACGTTTCCCTGCCCAAGTTCACCTACAGCCCTCCCAGAGGCAGGAACCTATTGCCACAATCATCATCATATTGATCCTATAATTTTTCTTTGTCTTCTATATACCTCTCAGTGGCTTGTAGGGAAACAGAAATTTCTTTGGTCACGAGTCCATCTTCATAATTCAGAGTGCCTGACTAGTGGCAGGCTTACAAAAAATATATTAAGAATCGAACTTTGTTCTCCAAACCCTCACATCTGTATGTATGCTTGATCCCAGCATCTCAGAATGTGACACTCTTCAAACACTGAGTGACTGTGGCAAAGATTAATTAGTGAGGACAAATGGGCCCCTCATCCAATATGACTGAGTTGCTTATATAGCAAGACACCATGTAGAGAATCACAGGGAAAGGAAAAGTGTTGTAAAGACACCACAGGAGAATGAAGGACCCAGCCAGGCCCAGGCCTCCCCTCACACCTTACAGAAGACACTAGCCCTCTCCTCCCACCCCCTGATGCTTGGATCTTGAACTTCCAACCTTCACTCTGAACTGTGGAAGATTAACAGCCAATGTCTATTGTTAAGCCACCTATGGCATGGGACTTTGTAACAGAGTCAGATAGCATTTCTTCAAATGCTGGATTTCCAGCACTTTTAAATGTGCTCTTATATGTAAAGACTCAGCTTGTACAAATAAACCCCAAACAGCTCCGTATTCCACAAATAGATGGAAGCCACAAGAACAGCAGGCCAGGTGGTGGTTAGTCATTGTGGCAAGCAGCCAAATGTAGGCTTCCTACAACCCCCTTCTCCCTGGATGTTCCAAGAACTTCGCCCAAACGGGCAGGAGAGGCACCCCTCTTGGCGAGCCTTCACAGCAGGGAGGAGCGAGCTGGTGGGCATGCAGGTGCTTATTTTCCTCTCCCAGTTGAGAAGGCAGCAGACGTGTGGAGGTGGGTCTGAGTGAAGAGCAGGGGAGAAGAGGAAGGAGAACAAGAATGCAAAGCCAGAGTCAGGCTTGTTCTGGACTCCAGGGCCACCCCACAGGAGGTCAGAGCAGGCTACACAGAAGCCAACATGCCAGGCAGGAATTTCCCGCTTCTTAAAAAAGTTCTCCTCCTCCGTTTGATTGCGGGCCTCTAATGAGCAATTCTTCCCCACTTCTTCTGACTTCAGAAGTTTGGAGTTTGTTGAGCTGACGGCTCACCAGGCTCATAATTATGGTTATTACAGGGAATGGTATGCCCATCACCAGAGCATCTGGCTGTAATCACACACTTAATGGAAGGCAAGATGATCCGCTGCTCATAATGGACAGTTTCCGAGCCAGGCCACCACCAAGTGCCCACCCTCTCACTTGGAGGCCCAACAGAACAGATGTTTGAGGGAAGAGAAGATGCTATGTCTGTCTGGAGGGCCAGTGATCCTGGGGACGGAGCCAGGGATAGCAAGCTCCACGACCCTGTCAAGGGCCATGTAAGATCTCTACCAATGAGGAAGATGAAGATGTGGGCTTTTCCTCCATGCTGGGCGCCTGCAAGGGGTAGAGCAGGGTGAGTCCCATTGCTTATCTTATACATGGTGAAATGAAGGGACATGACCTTGGGTATGGACCACCATTTACTTTCAGCAGCATCAAGCGCTTGGCCCTGTTCTTCAGAAATGGAGACACCAATACACATTGAGAAGCCAGAATGGAAACATTCCTATCCAGACAATTCCCCTGGAGCATACTGTGTTTAGTGTGCAGAAGACTACGGGCTGGGTGCTCTGCAGTAGAAACCACCTCGCTGTCCTTGAGACTGGATAAATAAGACTGAGTGCTGACAGATACGGTTCTTGGTGAGGTCTACTTCCTGACTTACAGACTGCCACCTTTATCTTCATGCTAGGCTTTCACACAGTGGGGCCTCTCCCATCATAGAGACGCTACCCTCATGACCTAATTCAAACCTAAAACCTTTCCAAAGACCCTCTTTCTAATCCCTCATACCAGGGATTAGGGCATCAAGATATGAATTGAGGGAAACAATGAGTTCCTGAGCAGAACACTCATTAGATTTGCTCTGTAAATGTGTGTGTCTATGCCATTCACTTGTACCTTGAGACTACAGGCCTGAGTCAAGAGACCTAGTAGCTAAACTGGCTTCGTTCCCTATGGATGGAAACTAGGAGCCCTTGGGACTTCATGCCCCAGGTTGCAGGCTCTTGTGCTTCCTCTGAGCCCAGTGGTTGCAGTGATGGATTTTCACTGCTGGGGTCTGAGATGGTGTTTCCAGTGAGCGCCTGGACACTGGCATTAACCTCAAAGCTACTTGTTACTTATTTGCCAAACATCCAGCTTTGTCAGCAGTCAACTAACTTCCTGCATCACTTGGCCTATGGTCTCTGAGCTGCTTTTTGCTATACTGATCTGCTCCTGCTGCCTTCCTTCTGGGGCTCCAGCATAAGCAAGAATCTACCCCATTTCCTCCACCAGTTCTTTTTTGTCCTATTTGTTTGTTTTGGTCAGAGTCTATGTGACTCAGGCTATCTCTGAATTCACCATGTACCCTTTCACAAATTCCTTATCCAAAATTACACGTGCAACCCCACACATACCTCAAAGTCAGCATGGTTAACAATAGACATCAACTATCCCTTGGCCCATCCTAGTTCATATAAACCTACATCTTTTCCATTGCTGGTTCCATTAAGAATACCAATGGTCAATGACCTAACTTCTTTTACCCAACACCTTGCCTTTCCACTAAACCCTGAAGTGCTCACTCTAGTGTACTGCATAGAGGAGAACCTAACATTAGGAGTTGATCCTTTCCCTGTGATCCAACTATTTTTTGAGGGGAGGGGTAATTCAGTCAAAACTCAAATATCTACCTATATTTAAATTATTAATTTAGCAATGTATACACATTGAAGTTCCATATAGTATATATGAGATAAAAATTTAAAGATGACTGGCTCACACTTCACAAGACAATTGTATTGAAAATCGTGAATTGTAATTTTGACCTCGGGAGTTCCATCCCCCACAGGACCTCCTACAGTATGAATCTTTGTCTAGAGCAAATCACAGTTAGTTCTGTGGTGTTTAAGACACAGCAGTTTTAGAGTCCAGATGTGATTCTGTGTCCAGAAATATTTCCTAAAGTCACACAAAGCAATGGAACAGCTGGCTTTTTCACTATAAATTATAATCCTCTCTATGTAATCACATAATAGCTTCATCTTAATGTAGCCTGTATATAACACTGTTCAACACTTTCAAAATGTCATCCCAGAGCAAATAAGGAAGACTGCATTGACTTTGCCTGTCTCCCCCTCCCCCAAGACTAAAGACCTTCAACTTTGTTTTTACATAATTATTTTTGAAGTGGGATCTTGTTATATAGCCTAGGCTAGCCTAGAACTTTCAATCTTTTTCAGGGAGGCTTCAGACTCCCTGATCCTGGGATTTACCCATATGTGCCACCATGAGCAGCTGTTGTAAATACCTGCACTAGTGTTGATTCAAGTCATTCAGGTGAATTTCCCAAGCGCTCATGTAGTTGGCTAGGAACACTGCTGTCACAATTTGTGCCTAGTTTAGATAATTGTGCCACCGATTAATTAAGCCTGTAGCTTACTTGAGAGGACTGCCCTAAGAGGAAATCTGTAAAAATTCAAAAAAACACAAGGTGACACCATCTTTTTTACTGAATGCCATGGGGACGGCAGAGTCATGGATGAACAGAGCTTTTCACTAAGTTCCATGGTAGCATGAGGCCTCAACCACTGGTGTGTCCTTAGTGAGAGTAGAAAGTGGACTGAAAAAAACAGAGACAGAGAAACCACTTAGGATGCTAAAACCCCACAAGTCTTTAATTAAAAGCTAACCTCACTGCAGTGTCTTTTCTCTACATTCTGTGATTTCCCTTTATTTTGCTAAATTTATGGATATTATCTATACTGCCATCTTTGGTTTACCCAAGACACATTGGTGGAGGGACACCATGTTATTTGTTCTTCTTACTCAATGCTCAGTTGATGCTTAGTAGTTGTTTAATTATTTTTTTTAAAAAAAACAAACCTAAAGGACTTAATTTAACCAATGTTTCTTGAAGACCTACTGTTTCTTCTCCATTTTCAATCCCTTTGGGGAAGAAATTCCTGTGTTCGTTATTATAGTTTGCAATACACTGGGAAAATATCATTTCTATGGACTGGAGAACTATAAGGCAAACTGAAGAATTCTGGGTTCATATTCTCCCCTTCAGTATGGGTTCTCAGGAACTTTGCCTTAGTGTGTCTGAGGAGGACCCCTCACAGCTGGACTGTTCCAGCAGAATACCAGAATCCAGGTTCAACACTGATTGGGTTATGTAACACGGATAAATAAATGATCCAGAGGCTATTGGGGTTCAAACTTCAGGCTGAATATCAGAAAATCAAAGCAGCTGGCCGCTAGCTCTCACCTCTAGCTCAGGCTGAAAGGACTGATCCACACACGAACTCTTCACCACGTCTCAAACTGCTGTCTATATTCAGTGTGGCAGGAGAATGAATGAATGTCTGGGGCCTTCTCCTGTCTTATATACTTACCTAGTGTTGGGATTAAAGGTGTGAGCTACAATTCTCTTTTAGACGGATTCACTCTTGTGTAGATCTAGGTGGCCTTAGACTCTCAGAGATCCATCTGCCTCTTAATCCTGAGTCCTGGGATTAAAGGTATGTATCACCACCTCCTAGTTTCAGAGTGTTGGGTTAAAGGTGTGTGTCTGGCTTCTATGGCTTGTAGCTGACTTTGCTTTCTGAATCTACACGCAAGCTTTAATAAATCGTAAGGAATATATCACCACAGGGGTCAGATGGAAGCACCATCTGAAAGGTCATAAGCTGGAGAAACATCAGAGCATAAGGTGGGTTGAGAAGGACACATTGGGCATAAGGAAACCACTTGGGAGGCTACCAGGGAATGTAATAAAAAGCTCTAGTTACACTCAGAGATAAAACAAGATGGACTGTGCCTGGCTTCCGCAGCCCTCCCTATCTTAATATCTTAGTTCACTCTGCTTCTTCCCTGTGGATACTGTTCTCCCTCATTCCACCTGTGCCACACTTGAGCCCACATATCCACTGAAGTTCAAATGCTGGTTAACCATTTCACACTTGGGTGAGAGGATGCAGCCCAACCTGTCACTCCCCTAAGAGCATCTAAAGGTGAATTTCCTCCAAGGTGGAATCAACTACCCTTTCCCCCACCTCCTCCAAGTAAAGCAGGCACATATAGAATGGTGATGGATGTTTCTCCAGAGACTTGAGAACATTCTCTTATTTGGCCCATTATTTAAATTTATTCTCTTTATAGAACTGAGCAGTTATAATGCTGTTCCCTAAGTGTTACGCTTTTCAGTCAATATGAGGCTTTGATTTCATGCTTGCAAATCATGGGCCAAGGGCTGAGCCTCTGATGTGTGAGTCGCTTCCATATAAATCAGAAGAAAACATATATGAATGCAGTCTTGAGACCAAGAGTCTCTTCATAACCACCATATAAAACTTAAAAATAAAATCTCAGAAAAATAGGAGGAGCAACCCCTCCATAAAGACAGAGGAGAAGTGATGTAAAGTGCCACCAGAAAGATTTCGGGAGATGTAACAACCACACACTCATTGCCCACACGGGAGAATGACATTATAGTTCTTCACAGGAAGGGGCAATGTTCCCACCACCTCTCTTCCTGCTCAGGAAGTATTTGTTCTGCATTCGGAAGTCCCTACAGGTAAGTATTTGTGAGCAATGAGCCATTTCAGGGAAAGAAGAAGTTAGAATCGCTGGGCTGGGAAGATGGGGAGAGAGAAATGATCTCTACCCAGGGAAATCACAGACTGTAGCCATCAGAGAACAGGATTTTCATATAGATGCTTATGTCTTATTCAGACCTCATCAGGAGACAGAATTTTTATGATTTTGAACTCATAGTAGATTGAGAGAGAACTTTCCCTGCAGCTGTAGAGACCTGGGCTCTGAGGTTTGCTTCATTTTCCTGGTGACTTGGTCACCCTTTGACAAGAGTTGGTGTTTTTATCTATTTATCATGGTGAATATTTTAAGGTTCCTTCTGGATTTTATATTTCAGTTCTGTTACGTGGTCCTTGCTAACATGTGAGAGCTAGTTTAGCAGCTTCATAATCTATAGACAGCTAAACAAAATATTTGCCTGGAGAATGTTATTCCGACATTGAGCTGGGCAGGAAGGTTGGTGGGATACTGTAGCCAGGGCCTTTCCGCTGGCCCACCTCTAATTTGTCAGCATGGGTAAAGTATGCTCTGCTCTGCTTCACATCTCCAAGTTTTCCATAAAGTTAATTTCTCTGAAGTTGTAGTTGTTTGAAGAGAGAGAATAGAGAGAGAGAGAGAGAGAGAGAGAGAGAGAGAGAGAGAGAGAGAGAGAGAGAGAGATTTTTGGACAAGAGGTATTTTATTGATGTCTTTGTCAGTCCCCTTTGCTTTTACCTCTACCAACCTGATTTCCAAATTCTTGTTTCTTTCCTTCTGCCTTTTCCATGGGAAAGACCTTCTCATCAAAAAACATGTTTCAGGCTCTCCACTGATCTACTTTTTTAAAAAAATAATTTGTATTTATTTACTTTATTTTATGTCTATATTTGTGTGTGTGAGGGTGTTGAATTCCCTGGAACTGGAGTTACAGATAGTTGTGAGCTGCCGTGTGGTTGCTGGGAATTGAGCTCGGGCCCTCTAGAAGAGCAGTCAGTGCTCTTAATACTGAGCCATCTCTCCAGCTCCTGATCTATTTCTTAAGAGCATGATATGTAAATGTCTTCCCTGATGTTTCCTTGATTCAAGGCACACCTGGTGAAGAACATGTCCTCCTCAGTCCCTGACCAGGATATACACAACAACAATTCCACAGGATGCTATCTTTAATCTATAATATGGACCAACACAGAACATGGCAGAAGAAAGCCAAGTGATACAACCTTGAACCTGAGATAGTCTTGATTTTTAACTCTCACAGTGCTTAGCTAGTTTCCCTTGAGACATCATTTTTTCTCCTTGACAAAATTCTGCTTTCTTCTCCAGTTTCTAAGATAGTTAAAAAAAAATACATAACACTTTCTGTTTGGCACAACTCTTGCCTTTATTTCAGCAGATGCTAAATAATTATAGGCATGCTTAGCATTTCAAGAGTATGTTTCCTTTTACATCCTTAAAGCTCATATTCACATTTATGTTTCAATTTCCAAGAGGAGAAGAAACAAAATAATGAAAATTGAAAACCCCCAGTCTTAACTAGTTGCTAAACAGAAATGGGGCAGGGGCTGAAGAGACATGCAGCCATTAAGAGCACTTGCTACTCTTGTTGCAGATGACTCAGGCTTGTCTTAGCAGCCACACACAATTCACAACTGCTCCTAATTCCAGTTCCAGAGGATCCAATGCCACCTTCTGACTTCTGTGGGCACCAGGTGCGCTTATGGTGCACAGACATACATGTAGACAGAATACTCACAGACATAAAATAAAACTAAAAGAAGAAAAGGAAATGGGACAGGTGATGGGTGAAGTTGCTCTCCAGTGCTCATGAGGACTGGCTTCTCCTAGTGCTGATCTAAGTTCACAGATTTTCTAGGTCATTCTATGCAATTGTCAGATGTGTTGACATCAGGAGATCATCTGTATCATGCCTCTATGTTCAAGGCTGGAGGATTTAAAATATATTAATAATGACAATCAGAGTTGCTCCACAGTTTTTTTGTTTGTTTGTTTGTTTTGGTAAAAGTTTTTATTACTTTGTGTCTTAGAATCTACTTTTTTGAATGTCTTCAGAAATATGACAGTACCTCACATTTCTCAGCACTTCTTCCTAGGAAAAAACTTAAGGGCTTTGCCTCACATGAGCCCTTGTAGAAATTCTAATATGTTTGAGTTGGCCACATGTTTTACAGGGCATGAGAGGAGATCAGCCATTAACCAGAGGAAGCTCTACAGGCCCATAGAACTAGTAATTAATGAACAGGGCATAACTTAAAATCACCTTGACTTCCAGTCATTTGATTTTTCTCAACGATGCCTTGAATGATTACACTCGTTAGAACTCAGGTGAGGGATCCGCATGGCAGTGGAGCTTCACAAGGGCTTGTGAGAGATGTCAAATTCCTCTCATCTTTTCAGTCATATGGTGCTTAATGAAGATAAATCTGTGAAGATTGGCTGATGTGTTTTCCAGGTCTGTGACTTCAGAACTCCTAAACCCTCTAATCTGGAATTTGGGTTGAAAAGCACCAACTAAATTTGGAGGATGACAATATTCGTTCTTTAAAAGCACCAGATGGAATATAATCCTTGTTCAGCTTTTCTTAGACCCCATCTGGATGCCTGGGAAAAGAAATATGAAAGAACTCAAAACGTGCATAGGCATAAAAAATGTAAAATAACGAGCATGCTTCTTTGTTTCAATCTAGTAAAAACTTTCTACTCCAGGGGTGTAAAAGATATGACCTGGAAATATTTGTATTTTTATTTTTTAGATAAAGCCTTAGCTTTAAAAAAATGTAATTATATGAAGACAGAAAATTGAAACTTGAACAATTCAATGATTAAGCAAATTTGTTTGGAGACATGTGAATGATAAAAATAATTTAAATTCATTTTTGTTAATTTGTTCATTCAACACTTACTGCTTGTGGTTTAGAGTGTTTGCTCAATTGACTATGTTGCCCAAATTTTGCTTTATTTTCCCACTGTCCTCTGTCACCATAAAACTCCTGGTAGTTATATGGGGCCAACAGGATGATCCAGTATAAGTGTCCAATCTCTCCATATCTCTCTAATCTATCTGTGATTTTAATTCCCCTTTTTGCCACATGACAACAAATTCAGAAGTTCGGGGGATGCTATGGTTTGAATCTGAAATATCTATGAAAGGCTCACATTTGGAATGATAGATCCCCAGCTGGTGGCACTATTTTATGTGCTTGGAAAACTGTAGAAGGTAGGATCTGGTTGGAGGTAATAGGTCACTAGGGGTGTGTCTCTGAAGTGCAGATTCTGCCCGGCCCTTACCCCTGCCCTGCTTGCTTCTTATCTACTACAAAGGAATGCTTCCAAGTTGTTGCTCGCCAAAAGATGTTTTGTCACATCACATGCCCAGACATTTTGCCCATTTAACCTGCCGGAACAGGTTAAACTCTGAAACCATGAGCCAAATTAAATTATTTCCCCCTTAAATTATGTCTGTCAGCTGGATGGTGGTAGAGCATACCTTTAATCCCAGCACTCAAGAGGGAGGCAGAGGCAGGTGGATCTTTGTGACTTCGAGGCCAGCCTGGTCTACAGAGCAAGTTCCAGGATAGGCTCAAAAGCTACACAGAGAAACCCTGTCTCAAACAACAACAACAACAACAACAAAGTGTCTGTCAGATATGTGGTTATAGAGATGAGAAAACTAAGCAAAACAAAGGGCTAGGACCAGGATATTACTCTGGCCTACTCTGTTGAGTCTACTTTTACCCATAGCAACCTCAGAAAGATCCATGAAAAAGTCCAGATTGGATAACATCACAACTGTGTTGACAACCGTGTAGTAAACTCTCATTTTGCTATAACTCAGTATAGCAAGAATAACCTGCCGAGTCTGTTTTTGTTGTTAATTCGTATATGGTTTCAGGCCTGAGCACTCTGCATTGGACAACAGGCAGGCATATCCCTGGGAGAGGCTAATTCTCCTTCTCCCAGCTGTTTGTTTTTAGTGACATTATGAGATCCCAAAGAGCAACAGATAACTTAGACCCATCTAATTGGTGCTCTGTGCCACAATGCGCTGAGAGTGGATTGTCATCTATACCCTTTGGATTCTTACCATTGGATAGCTTGAGCACTCATGAGCTAACTCATGAAGTGAACACTGAAGAGGGGATATCTCAGTTCCAGATGGAAAAAACGAGGCTTAGTGGGGTTGACATTGGGGTTCTCTAGTCAGTGAATGACAGCTATATCAAAGCTTCACCTGCCGGACTGCATAGCCCGTTCTCTCAGACTGCATAGCCCGTTCTCTCAGACTGCATAGCCTGTGCTCTCAGACTGCATAGCTTGTACTCTCAGACTGCATAGCCTGTGCTTTCAGACTGCATAGCCTGTACTCTCAGACTGCATAGCTTGTACTCTCAGACTGCATAGCCTGTGCTCTCAGACTGCATAGCCTGTGCTCTCAGACTGCATAGCCTGTGCTCTTAGACTATATAACCCATGTTCTTTGAACTTTGGTGGTTTTATTTTTGTTTAAGATATAATAGTTTCCTGTCAGGCTTATCAGGGTGAATGTGAGCATTCACTAATGAATTTTTTTGGTTTGTTCGTTTGTTGGCACTTCAGCCTTTTCTTGTTCCTGCACTTAATTATAATCGTCCCTTCTTACAATCTCAAAAGATCTTGGCTATGGCCATGAGAGAAGGAAGAGAACCTTGGAGGATCTTGGGGAGCTCTGAGCGGTCAATGTGTTTACTCCCAAACAGTCCTCAGGAAATTGAGCAGTAATATGTGCAGCAGTAAAAATCATTTCCACTTCAATTCCCACATGACGGGCAGCTTGGTAGGACATCGGCAAGGCTGGTTAGAGGCCTGGCAGAATCCCAAGACCACCCTGTCTGCACACCCACATCCTTGTCACTGGCACTCTTGCCTGTCATTTACCCACAGGAAAGAGGTCAAGGTTCTCAGCAGCAGGGAACACCCGCCATTCCCCAATGCCTCCTGGGAACCTCACTCTCTCAAAGGAGGAGAATGAAAATTGTTCCAGAAGAGGTGGTGTGTTCAGAACCAAACAGCAGAGGCTAAAGGGCAATAAAAGGACAAAACTAATGAGTTGAGAGACTGGTGTGCTAGAGAATTGGTGAGTGGACAGAGGAGGATCCCGACGGAGAATGGGAGAAGAAAGAAGAAAGCCCCACCTAAGGTATTGAATGGCATGCAGCACCCAAAAAATTCAGAATCTATTACGAAACTAATTTCAAGTACATTTCCTTGTACTATGGTTTGAATTATAACACAGACAGCCATTGCCCGGCAATATCAATATTCCTCTCCACTCTATCAAGACTGAGAGCCCTTACTCAACATGATTTTGTTAGTGTGTTGTAATAATTGAACTATTTCATTACTAATTATTGCTGTTAAACTTTTACTGTGCCTAATATATAAATTAAAATTTAACATTGTTAGATATGTCTATAAAATGTTATATGTAGTGATATATATATACATATATATATATAATTTGCATATGTATATACCATACAGTTCAGATAGCTACCAAGGTTCTCAGAACGTATTCTGTGGATTAGGTGGACGACAGCAATGTCTAAAATTATGGAAACATAAATATATAGATAAAACACAATGTGACTGATGTATGAAACAAAAAATCTATGTGAAGACACATCAAAATTGATGCTAAACACAGAGGAAAAATTTAGATTATGCCAGAGAAAAAATTGTCTTTTGCATTTTCTCTATTGAAAGTCACATACAAAAACAAAAACATGAAAAAGTAGCATAAGAGGTGACAAGATTGATTCTTATGAATAAGAATATTTGTTTTTTTTTCCTGGATTCTATGGTTTTGGTAGTTTGTGGCTTAGGAAAACTAATGGTTTTTGCTGACTAAATGTTAGTGTCAGTGCCTATTTGAGTTTGTAATTTTTATTACATCCTTTTTATTTTAACAGAGGGACCCCAAAGAGATTAATGTTCTGTGCTATTACACTGTATCTACTCTTGAATCACTAGCAGGAAGAAGAAAATAATAATCTCTGCACATTGAATTCATGTCTCAAAAACATACTTATGAACATCCCAATATACAAAATAAATATTCTTTCGTTGATAATGGAAATAGTATTTCAAAATTTGTTTAAAATCAGCAGTGAACACAGTTCCACAGAATGAAACCATCACTTTGCATGTAGAAACAATATTCTGTGGAGCAAAAAATGCATCCTAAAGGAACAAATAGGAAAACATTGAATCCTGGGGCCACCAGGGACCAGTAGTGGGCCCTGAAGGATGTTAGTGGTCCTCTCTCCTGTCTATTCTGGGATGGTGGATGATATGAACCAGACCTCTCTGTTCAGAGGACCCTTCTGCTAGGCACAAATGGATGCTTCCATTTGTCAAATGATTTTTCTCTATAGTTGAGATTTCTATGTTTTGTCCTTTCATTAAACTAATATGGCAAACAGACTCATTTTATTAAACCCTATACTATGGATATGAATGACTTTTTGTGAGATATAATCCTTCTTAGGATTTGCTGGCTCCAACTTGGTCATGTTTTATGAAGATTTCTGGGAGGATGCTCTTGAGGTTTGCTAGCATGTAGGCTTCTTTTCCATATAATGTGTTTAGTTTGAGTATTATCAGGGATGTCATTAGAGTATTTGGAATATAGAAAAATATTTGATGAAAAACATTATGAACTGAGCATGGTGACACCTTACCTGCAGTATCAGCTCTTAAAGCATGAGGCAGTAGAATTGTAAATTTGAGACTAGCTTAGACTACAGAGAGATGCCAACTCACAAAACAAACCACATAGTATAAAACAAATTGTCCTATGCAGGACATAGTGAAAGCAGGAAGGGAAAAGGAACTTTTTGTTTGTTTACTTTCTAATGCATGAACATAAAGTCCCATTGTAGTATTCATCTCTTCCTAGTTAAGTCCAGGAACCATCGCTTCCAGGTCTTTATCTTCCACTTCCAGAAGTGTCACTTCTGGCTCATTTCTAATCTCACATCTTGAGAAACTCAGCAATGCTGATTTATTCACAGTGCCAGAACTCATCTGCATTGAAGCAGTAGAGATCTTCCTGCCTCTGCAGTTCCCTACTGCCAGTCACATCAGTCCTCAAGAGGCTCCCATTGTCAGCTGTCCAGGAACACTGGGTTCCAAGGAAGCACAGGGAAGGCTACTACTGGCCTTTGTAAGATGACTGCATAGGTAGGTATTTCCACAATCTGCAAGAAACATGAATGATAATTTGGTTTTTGTTCATGTTGAACTTGCTGATTAGAATTCTCTAGCCTCCATATGGAACTTGTTTTGTCTTTACAAATATTTATTTATTTTATTTTTATTTTATGCTGGTGCCAGCAGAGCCAGAATCCTTTGGAACCACAGTTATATGTGGTTGTAGGACTCTTGTCCTGTGTGCTTGAAACTAAACTCAAGGTCCTCTGGAAGAGCAGCTGTTGACTAACTCTGACAATTATTGTTTATAAAACATTTTCTACTTATTTGTATTATTTGTAGAGGTGTGGTGTGTGTGTGTGTGTGTGTGTGTGTGTGTGTGTGTGTGTGTGTGTGTGTGTGTGTGTTGGTCCCATATCCTATTACTTCTTCACCGAAGAAAGTAGAAATTCCCCAGAAACAACATCTTTTGAACTGTGTCTTAATATTCTGCTTTGAGACCAATCACAATGGCTTGCTGGCTTCCTCAACAATGCTAACATTAATTTAGTAAAACTTTCATTTTTAGTCTCAATATACTGCCTTCAAATTTATAATTTAATTAGTACTAAGATTCTGGTCTCAAAAGGAGTAGGGTTAAATAAAAAACAAAAAACAAAAAACAAAATTTGCTTCATGGAGACATAGTGCTAAAAACAGGGATCTATATTTGGCAAAAACATTTTGTAATATAAAAATTCCAAAATCGATGATAATATTTATTTAAGAAAGTGAGAAAAACGTGATAAAGGAAATGTGTGCTTCTCTATAGTTGTGGCATTAGTTAATTTTTTGTTGCCTTAATAAAATACCATGAACATGACAACTTTTAGAAGAATAGATTTGACTTACAGTTCTAGAGTCAGCCATGATGGGGAGGCATGGCAACAACTGGCGGGCACGGTGGCATCAGCAGAAAGGTGAGAAGTCACTTCACACTGCAAGGAAATGAAGAGCTATCTGGAAGTAGAGGCAGATTTTATAATCTCAGAGCCAGTTATTAGTGAGGCACTTCCTCCAGCAAGGCTGCACTGCCTAAATTTTCCCCAAATAATGTGTCAACTAGTAACTGAGTGTTCAAATATCAGAACTTATAGAAGACATTTACCATTTAAACCACACAGTTGCCACTCAAAATTTGTATATTAGGATAAAACTTGCCAATTGCCTCACCCTTTAAATTCAAAGACAGTCTTCTGGATGCTGGTTGTACACTGTGAAATTATTAACAGAAAGCACCTGGTTCAGACAGTTTCTCAAACTCTAAACCTTTGGACTATTCTTTTACAGAATAAATCATACATAAGGGACAGGATGTGATTTTTTTAAATAAAGAATTTATGAAGCATTCCCAATGCCTTTTGCCTTGCCCCTCCTATCTATTCCCTCAGTAGAGGGCCTGGGAATCAGGGCTCGAGGAAGTTTCCATTTGTTCCACTTTCTTCTCTTGGACTCTGTCTCCTCCACTTCCAGAAAGTGCTGTGGGAAAGTCTGTAGCTGGGGGAAGTGTTGCTGAGGGAGCACTCAGTGATACTGATGCAGAAGGAAATGATCCCAGGCAGGCTGGGTCCCTTGGTTGACCAGGTATTATAAAGGCCTGTCAGAAAAAGTAGCTGGATTTGCATAAATGGAGATTTCTGGGAGGCTTGTTTGTTGCCATGGTAATGAGGGAAGAGGAAGAGGACTGTGTACATGTGAGTCACGATCTCATCTTTTCTCAGAAGCCATCACGATCTTAGATGGAGAGTAGGAAAAGGGACTTATCACCCCTGGTCTTCTGTTCTAGGAAAGCCTAGGTAGTTCCTCCTCTTTCCTGGGCATAGGGAATAGTAAGAGGACAGGAAGTTTTGATAGTTTGAATTTCAAAAGGCATTGGATTGGATACTAAACTTGAGTGGTATGAAGAAATATTTCTGGCCTAGTCAAAATGCATAGTTGAAGCTCCAAATTTTTGTGATGTTTGAAAGTGGATAAAGTTCGTTCTTACATATATTTATGTTGAGCCTGTTTAATCAAACAATGTACTTGTGCAAATATGTAAAACCAAACATAGCTCCTTCTACTGTGGTTAGTGTTACATACTTTCAAAACTCCCTCGAGAGAGAAGTTCACCGAATTACTGTTTTGACTAAGACTTTAAAGATATATTTCTTGACTAAAGCTTGACCTGACCATAGGATACCTCCCTCTCTTCCTAGCAAATCTCCTTTCAACAAGCATAGACATTTGGCATTATTCTAAAATGCTTTGAATTGTTCTCCAAATTAGGGTCACCTGTCACAAAAATTTGCATTGCTTTGCTGGGGGGATGGACAGGGAAGTACTGGCATGCCCTTGAATGGCAAATGCTGCTCAATGAGGACTTCTTCCGTGATCTGAGAACTTCCTTTTCAAGATGATTCTCAATGAGAATTGCATAATCAGTTTGGTCTATGGAAGGCTAACACCACTGGTCATTCAATGTGTAGGAAGTCCACCAACATAGGTTTTTAGATCTTAATTGTGTGGCAGTTATTATTCTTTTAATTGTTGCACAAAACTAAACATTTTTAGTGATATGAATACATTCCTTCCCCATTGCTGCTGTTCTGTTAAAAATTACCATGGGGCCTCATGAAACTGAAAAGTTTCTACGCGACAAAAAAATATCATCACTTTGACAAAGTGGCAGCCTACAGAATGGAGAAAGATTTTCACCAACGACACGTTCAATAGAGGGCTAATTTTCAAGATATATAAAGAACTTGATAAACTTGATATCAATAAAACAACTCAATTTTAAAATGGGATACAGATCTAAACAGTATTCTCAAAAGAAGAAATTCAAATAGTTAAGAAACACTTAAATGAGCCAGGCAGTGGTGGTGCATGCCTTTAATCCCAGCACTTGGGAGGCAGAGGCAGGTGGATCTCTTTGAGTTCAAGACCAACCTGGTCTACAAGAGCTAGTTCCAAGATAGGCTCCAAAGCTAAACAGGGAAACCCTGTCTCGAAAAACAAAAACAAACAAACAAAAACAACACTTAAATGTTAAAATGTCATTAGCCATCAGGAAAATGCAAATCAAAGCTACTTTGAGATCTCCACTTACACCTATCTAAACAGCTAAGATCAAGAAAACAAGTGACAGCTCATATTGGGAAGGATGTGGAGTAAGGGGAACACCCATCCATTGCTGGTGTGGAAATACAGCAACTGTGGAAATCAGTGTGACAGGTACTCAGAAAGATGGTAATCTATCTACCTCAAGATCTAGCTATGCTACTCTCAGGCATACAGACTTATGCTTCATCCTATCACAGGGCACTTGCTCAACCATGTTCATTGCTGCTCCATTAATAATAGTCAGAAATTAGAAACAACCTAGATGTCCCTCAACAAAAGAATGGATGAAGAAAATGTGGTGTATTTGCACAATGGAGGCATTTGCACAACGGAGTATTACTCAGCTGTTAAAAAAATGAAATTTGTAGGCAAATGGATGGAACTAGGAAAAAAATCATCCTGAGTTAGGTAATCCAGATCCAGAAAGACAAATATGGTATGTATTCACTTATATGTGGATATTAGCTATGAAGTCAATGAGAACCAAGCTACAAGTTGAAGAACCACAGAGGTTGGATGTAGAGTAAGGAACTAGGGGAAACATATAGGTCTCCCTAGGATAGGGAACTAAAATAGATAGTTGTGGATACATTGGGAAATGGGAAGATCAAGTGGAGAGAGGGAGGACACAGGGGTGTAAGAAAGGGAATACGGGAAGAGATAGCTAAAATTAATGGCCACTTGAGGCGTGATAGGGGCCTAATACAGTAGAAACCTCCTAAAATATATACATATATGACGGCAATATAAATGAAATTACCAAATAATGGGGGAGACAGAGCCCCAATTGGCCATCTTTTCTCACCAAATGAAGCATCCAGTCCCAGGATTGGGTTACATTTAATTGAGTTGTTGCTAAAGGGGTCCTGTGGGAATCTTCTAATCACCCAGGCTATTGCCAAGACTATAGGTTGCTCTCCACAAACTGATGGCAAGGCCCCACTGTTGAAGGCAACACTTACACAAGTCACTGAACATGGAGAAATTAAGCTTGTGCCTACACAGAGCTTTCACCCCTCTTTGGTACAGGAGGGCACTCTGCATGCTACCACAGGAGAAATGTAAACACCAACCCAACATAAACCCTTTGATCTACAATGGTGTCCTGCCTGCAAAACATGCTAGGGAATTTGTGGCACAAAGTTTGTGCCACAAACTAATATCTAAGTTGCCTGAAGACCCACACCATGAGAAAGAACCTGTACGCATCACAACTTGGGTGACTAAGAACCTGAGACTGGATAGCCCAAAGACCTAGGGGAGAAGCAAATAATACTTTCTAAAGAAAATTAAACAGCAATGAAATGACTTCTAATAACACTGCTAGTTCATAGATCAGTGCCTTGCTCAACCATCATCAGAGAAACTTCTACTTGAAGCAGATGGGAACAAATAGAGAGACCCAAATTATGCAGGGTGAGCGACCTTTGGATTCCAAACAGGATGTCTCCATCGATTCCCCACCCCAGGGTACAGGGAATCCTGCAGAGGAGGAGGCAGAAAAAGTGTCAGAACAAGAGGCGATGGGGAACACCAAGGAAACAAGGTTCTCAACCTTTTTAACACTACAGCCCTTTATCACAGTTCCTGATGTTATGGTGACCCCCAAGCATAAAATTATTTTTGTTGCTGCTTTGCAACTACAATGTTGCTAGTTATGAATTGTAATGTGAATATCTGTGTTCTCTAATTGTCTTGGGCAACATCTATGAAAGGGTTGTTTGACCACTAAAGGGATTGTAATCCACAGGTGGAGAACCACTTTAGAGTCTGCAACAACCTGATCAATATATACTTATGGACTCAGAGACTGAGGCAGTATGTACATGGCCTGCACAGGTTTGCAACAGATGGGATCCTAGAGCTGAAGTAGTAGACACATCACCCATCCCTAATCCAGAAACAATCTCCAACTGAGAGGCACTGGCAAGTGAAAATTTAGTTCCCTTGGAGGGAGTCTCCCTGAGAAAACAAATTCTTCTTCAGGCAAGCTGCATGCCCAGCCATAGATAGCCAATAGAGAATGAACACAGTGACACCTTTGAAGTTTCCTTGTCTTACAATGCCACGTCAGGGCTCTCCCTTTTTATTTTATTTTACCTATTTTATATTTTTTCCAAATCTCTTTTTACCCTACAGGTTCTTCAAGTATATATTATTGCCTTCAGTTTAGTGTTTTTATGGGATTTCTGAGTGTATGTATGACTGGATCTCTGCATCAGTATTTGTTTCATGTATCTTTTCTTGGGCTTTTTTCCTTTTGTTTGTTTTATTCAATTCCAGTGTGTTAGTTTTTGTTTTATCTTATTATTATGCCTTGAAAGCCTGTTTATTTTCTAATGAGAGACAGAAAAGGGTGGTTCCAGATTGGAGAGGAGGTGGGATGAAACTAGAGGGAGCAGAGGGAAGGGAAACCATAATCAGGATATACTATGTGAGGATAAATAATCTATTTTCAAAGGAACAAAAAAAAATTAAAACAAAGTAAGTAACCTAAAAATGCAAATATTTTTACCCAACAAGTCTGTATGTTAGAAGTCCTAAAATCTGAGTATCACTAAAACAGTGTTAACTTTGAGACTGTCATGGATAACTCACTTCCCTGCCTTGTGAGCTTTTAGAACTTCATGGTTTATGGCCATTTTCACATGCCACTCAGAGGTTTCTTTCCACCTACACAGTTCTTTCTCTCAATATGGACCCCTTTACTCGTTTTTATAAAGAACCTTGAAACTAATATCGGATCCACTGGAAATGCATAATGCCCCCCCATGTGTTTGGAAATGCAGAAATCTCTCCGTGTGTCTATGTGCGTGTGTGTGCGTGTGCGTGTGCGTGTGCGTGTGCGTGTGTGTTGTGTGTGTGTGTGTGTGTGTGTGTGTGAGAGAGAGAGAGAGAGAGAGAGAGAGATAGAGACAGAGAGAGAGACAGAGACAGAGAGAGACAGAGACAGAGACACAGAGAGAGACAGAGAGAGGCAGACAGAGACAGAGACAGAGACAGAGACAGAGACAGAGAAAGTGAGTGGGGGATATCATTAGGGGTCCCTTCTTAGACATCAGTCCCCATCTTTTGAGATAGCCCCTCTCAGTGCTGAGACTGTAAGCACATGTCACCGTTCTTGGCTGTTTATTACCTGGGTCCTGCTTACAAGGTAAGCACTTTGCTGAATGAGCTGTCTCTTCAGCTGTAATCTTTCCATTTTAAGGTCCTTGACTTAATTACATCTACAGCTCTCCTTTGCTAGTCACAAGTGTCAAAATGTGAACACATTTGGGGATAGGAAGAATTACCAGAGCATGTTTACTCAAATAGCAAGAAGTAGCACAGTTTCAAAGATTTTTAAACCGTGCAACTCCTAAAGTCAACTTCCGATAATGTCTTTCTGTTGATTGCTCCCTTCTCTTAATGTGTCTGTGCTTCTCTCTCTATTTGTGTTTGTTTGCTTGTTTTTGAGACGTCTTATGTTGTCAGGGCTTCCTTGAATTTGTACTTGTCCCGTTTCATTTTTACAACTGCTGGGGTTACAGGTGTGTACCACCACATCTGGCTTTGTCTTATAACTTTTTGAACCCCTCCCCAACTTTTAGCCCACTTTTGTTGTGTCTCAATATTTATTGCTTGCTAAGTCCCCTTCAGGTTTCCTGATTCATTCTTCCAAACACTGCAATTCAAGAACTCCTTATTCAGCACTCTTGTCTTGGGGTAGTCTTCTAATTTAAAATTCTTTAAAAATACATTTCTACTAATTCTTTGGAACTATACAGTGTATTTTGATTAGTTTCCACCCTTCAATCTTGCCCTTAATTCCTCCCAGATGTACCCTCCCCATCCCCTGACCTCTCTAAACTTTTTGTCTTTTAAAGTAAAAACCACCAAGTCCAATTTGTACTGCCCATGCATTTATGGGTATGGGGTCATGCCCTGGAGCTTGGTTGACCTACTAGGGTCTATAATCTTTAAGAAAACTGACTTATTCTCCCTCAGAGGCCATTGACTGTTAATAGCTCCTCAGTGCATCTGAGCTCCTATTTGAGTATTGACTGGCTTTATCTTTTTCAGCTCTGATGCAGCCAACCTCAAGTGCTGGGATTTCACAAAGGCAGAAGTTTGTCACATCCAGAAGACCCTATCTAGCTCATTCCCTCAGGATGACATCTGCTCTCTTCTGCATATATTCATATAAAAGAATACAATTAGATCCCAGGTGCATGAACTGGCTTTTTGGAGCCCATGGGTCTAGAGTCCATGAGTGCCCAGGGGCTCAGGTCAGGTGTCTCTGTGGGTTTCTCAGTCATGATCTTGACACACCTTGCTCATATAATCTCTCCTCCCTCTCTTCATCTGGACTCCTGGAGTTTAGCCTATGGCTTGGTTGTGGATCTCTGCCCCTGCTTCCATCAGTTTGGATGAAGATTCTATGATGACAATTAGGGCAGTCAGCAATCTGATTACAGGAGAAGTCCAGTTTAGTCACTCTCTCCACTATTCCTAGGAGTCTTATCTGGGGCCATCCTTTGTACTCCTGGGAGTTTCCCTGGCAGCAGGTCACTCCTTAACCCTGAAAACTGGGATGGGAGGTATAGAGGAGAGGGGATGGGGGATGGGAACATGAGGAATCAGGATGGTCAAGTTAGGGGAGGGATATCCTAGTGTCTCTGGGTCTGTGGATTGTAGCATAGTTATCCTTTACTTTACAGTTAATGTCCACTTATGAGTGAGTGAAGCTGGGCAGTGGTGGTGCACGCCTTTAATTCCATTACTTGGGAGGCAGAGACAGGAGGATCTCTATGAGTTCAAGGCTAGACTGGTTTACAAAGCTACACATAGAGACACCCTATCTCAAAAAACAAACAAACAAAAAGAAGCTCCTCACTTATGAGCGAGTGAGTACATACCATGTTTGTCTTTGTTGGTCCAGGTTACCTCACTCAGGATGATTTTTTTCTAGTTCCATCTGTTTGCCTTCAAACTTCTTGGTGTCCTTGTTTTTTGTTAAAAAAACAAAGTAATACTGAGTAATAATCCATTGTGTAAATGTGTCACATTTTCTTTATACATATGCAGTTGAGGGGCATCTAGATTGTTTCCAGGCTCTGGCTATTACAAATAAAGCTTTTATGAACATAGTTGAGAAATTGTCCCTGTGGTATGATTGAGTATCCTTTGGATATATGCCCATGAATGATATTTGCTGGGTCTTGTGGTAGATTGATTCCCAGTTTTCTGAAGAACTGCTATACTGACTTCCAACGTGGCTGTACATGTTTGCACTCCCACCAGCAATGGAGGAGTGTTCCCCTTGCTCCACATCCTCTCCAGCATGAACTGTCACTTGTGTTTTTTGATTTTAGCCATTCTGACAGGAATCTCAGAGTCATTTTGACTTGTATTTCCCTGATGGCTAAGGAGGCTGAACATCTCTGTAAGTGTTTCTCAGCCACTTGAGATTCTTCTGTTGAGAATTCTCTGTTTAGATCTTTACCCCATTTTTAATTGGGTAATTTGGTTTGTTGATATCTGGTTTCTTGAGTTCTTGATAAATTTTGGAAATCGTCCCTCTATTGGATGTCGGGTTGGTAAAGATCTTTTCCCATTCTGTAGGCTGACATTTTGTCCTATTGACTGTGTCCTTTGCCTTGCAGAAACTTTTCAATTTCATGAGATCTCATTTATTAGTTATTGATCTTAGTGCCTATGCTATTGGTGTTCTCATAATCATTTTTGAAGTGTCTGTATATCTACATGTGGCTTAAGAGTCTTTTTTCTTTTCATAAATTGGGTCTGTCCACTTGTTACTGCACAATTTATTGACTTTTTTATTATAAACTTATTAATTCAAAGCACCATCTTAATTATTTAGACATTTTAATGTACAGAGGCCTGTGTCTGTATTTTCTGTCAACTTTCATTGATTTTCCTCCCTGTTACCCACACCATCCTCTTTCAATGATTACATTTTCATAATACATTATAACAGCACAAACATGCACGAGTGCTTGTCTTTTTCAGGACCCTCACCCTCAGTGTTACCTGTTTGCTCTTCTATTGAGCTTTCCAAAGTTTGTCATTTGGAAATTATAGTTATATGCTGTGAGGGGTTTTGGTCATCCAGTGGAGGATCACGTATACAAAGGTGATCCTGTGAGACTGTCATTGAGGAACAAATTCCTATTGCTTGGTAACATCATAAATGCAATTATGCCATAGTAAGCAACCTGTCAGTCATGTAATGATGTGTCTTAGTCAGTTGGGTACATCCCATTTCACTTGACACTAATAAGTGACCACCACTAGCTTTTGTATTTTGTATACATTTTATAATTATTACTGAAGAGTAAACACTTTCTATTTACCAATAACCTTTCCTAGCAAGCAGTCTGCCACGTCAGGTCAGCGGCAGCCTCAGACACCTCGTGTTTCCAGTATACCTGTATTGATCAGGATGCCATGTCTAGTGATTGACCACCATCTTGTAGCTTTGTACAAGAGCACACTTTGATGTCTACACGGTGAAGAAATTGCTGAAGGAGGCATTTCTTAGAACTTATACTCTTCATTAAATGATATATGGTTGTATCAGGAAGCAAAAAAAAAATGGCATGACATCTACAAGAAATGGACTCTTCAAGAATTTGGTGTGCCTTTTCATGTTATTCAAATCTGTAAAAGGCTTTCAAGAGAAGGATATTAGGCTGTGAAAAATTTCATTGTAGAATTAGTTTTGTGCTCCTAGTATTTTATACTAAGTTTTGTTTTAAGGGGTGTGTTAAGTTAATGGTACAATTTAGAGAACTTTTTTGTTGTTCTTCATCTTTGGTACAATTTCTTCTTAAATTAATTCTCATTAATCAATAATTAATTTTTATTTTCCAAAAGAGGAGCTAGAAGCCCTTTCTCCCCTGAACTGCAGCTTCTTGACTAGTCGTCTTACCAAGTTATACACAGTCTTCCAAACAGCCTGAAGGAAGCATGAGGTTCCCAAGCAAAGGGAGAGATGGCTGGCTGTATTTTCTCCTTTCAGTCATTACAGCACAGCAGGTGGATTCATTCTTAGGGCTCTGCTTCTGGGAAGGCTTAGATTGAGGAGAGATGGGCAGCACCTGCTACAGGGCAGCACCTGCTGTGTGGGCGTGTCTCCGTGCATCCTGAGCACCTGCGGAGACAGACTGGGCATCTGACAAAAAGTGTCCTTAAGGTTCAGGGGCTCTGGATCTCAAAGCTAAAATAACCCACCAAGAGAAAACAGGACACACCAAACCAAAATCACAAAATCACTCTTGGACATCCTGTATTTCCAGTACAGCCGTGATGCATAAATGCAAGCGCCCCACATTGTATCAGCCCCATACTTAGAGTCCACAGGGCTCTGGTTTTGTAGATGTCAATTTTGCCACTGAGTCAGAAAATGTTATTTGCTGAACAAGATATGTAGCCAGTTCTCCTATTTGAGGCTGAGTATTCTGTCAACACTTATTCTCAGCTCTTAGGCCACTTACAAGTTTCTATATTAGTCACTGTCCCATGCAGTAAGAAGCCTCCCCAATGAAGACTGGGCACAGCACTGGAATTTCTTTTTTTATTTTTATGTAACAGAATTACTTCATCTCATTTTACATGTATTGTATTTTAGTCCTAAGGAAGGAGGGCTTTCCCACTTCAGAAAAAGTATGACATTTGTTCTGCCACATTATCTTAAACATTAAGTTTTTGATACATTCAAAATTTGTCAGGATAAAAGGAGAATTTGTGGATTCAACTTATTTTTACCCCATTGGCTTTCTAGTTGGCCTGATGATACTTGTCAAATAACCCATGCCTTTCTCACTAGCTTGAGGTAGACATTTATTATATTCAAGCTTCCTCATGCATTTGTTTTTAATATCAATATTTCTACTTTGCTTTTCCTGACAGCTGGTGTATTTATAGACAGTCCCACTATACTTTGTTGTCATGAGCTTACTATTTGGTTGGGTTAGTCTTCTCTTATTTCATTGCTGATTTTTCTCCCCAGAAGTTGGCTTTCAATTCTTCATTGTACATTTTTATTTTCTTTAACCTGTGTTTTTATTTCCTATGGATGCTTGTGTTGCTTGCATATATGCCCATGCCTGATGTGTGTAGAGCGCTTATATAGGCCAGAGAGTGTGGTGGAGCCCTTGGGACTGTTTCAGACTATTGTGCACCGCCACGTGGGTGATGGGAATCAAACCTAGGTCCTCTGGAAAAGCAAATCAGTGCTCCTAATCGCTGAGCATTTCTTAGTACTAATGTACATATTTCACTAATAAACAAATAACATGCTTCATACTTTTATTGAGTACATGCTGAATTTATAAAGCAACTTGAGGCTTGGCATGTTTATGATTTCTCAGATGTTTCCACTTGTTAAAATTCTATTTTGCATGATTTGTTTCATAATTTTCATTATAAAGTTATTACTATTGCAAATGGGACCTTTTATTTCACTATTTCCTAATACATCTTGTGTTATGAAAATTCTAATTATCATATGTCAATTAATGTTTAATGCCCTTTTAAATTATCGTAAATTTCTTTTGTCTCTTCATTTTTTATTTTTGTTATTTCTCTTTATTGAAAATAAAGTTTTCCACATAATATACCCTAATTATGGTTTTTCCTCTCCCTCTACTCCTCTCAGCTCCTCTCCACTTACCCTCTCATCTGGATCTACTCCCTTCGTGTCTCTCATTACAAAATCAACAGGCTTCTATGGGATAATAACAAAGCATAATATAATATTGTATGATAAAACAAAAACGAACATGAGAATTTGATAAAACAGATAGAAGTAAAGAGCCCAGGAAAATGCAAAGAAATAGACACCCACTTATTTGCACACTCAGGAACCCCATAAAAATCACTGAACTGGAAGCCTTAATGTATACACAAAGGATACTCCTCTTGATCAGGGCTCCCTAAGCCCTGAGGGAAGGGATCTAATGGAGACATCCTGATCAGGCCTCAGTCTTCCAAAGTCTCTCATTCTGCACATAATGTCTGGCTGTGAGTCTCTATATTTGTTCTCATCTGCTATAGGAGGAAGCCTCTCTGACGATGGCTGAGCAAGGTACTGATCTGTGAGTTTAGCAGAATGTCATTAGGAGTCATTTTACTGCTAATTTTTTGTTTTGGTTTTAGACCAATAATATTTGGTTTTACCCTAGGACCTTGGACTATTTAGTGTTAGGTTCTTGGTCACCCAAGGAGTGTCAAGTAAGGGTTCCATCTCATAGAGTGGGCCTTTAGCCAAATCAGATATTAGTTGATTATTCTCACAAACTTTGTGCCATCATTGCTCTAGCATTTCTTGCAGGCAGGACACCATTCTTGATCAAAGGGTTTGAGGCTGGGTTGCTGTTGTGTTTTGCCTTTGGTAGTGAGCAGAGCACCTTCCTGTATCAAAGACACTAGAATGTGGGATTGAAGGTTCTATGGAGACATGAGCTCAGCTTCTCTATGTTTATTGAGTTTGCGTAGGTGTTGTCTTTAGCAATGCAGCTCTGCCTGCAGTTTATAGAGAGCAACCTATAATCTTGGTGACAGTCTCAGTTGTTTGGGGGTTCCCATGGGACCCCATTGGCTAACAACTCAGATGTAACCCAATGCTAGTGCAGGAAGCTTCATCCTGTGCCAAGAGATGGCCAGTTGGAGCTCTGTTTCCCTCTTTATTTGGTGATTTCATTTAGATTTCATCTTCATATGTGTAGATATTTAGGAAGTTTCTGCTGTATTAGGTTTTCATACCACTGCTCAAATGGACCTTTTAGTCTTTAGTCTATCCTAGTACTCCCTCATCTCCCTTTTCCTTTGCCATCTCTACTGGATCCTCCTGTTCCAGCTCCTCCCCCATCCATAACTATCCATTCTATGAAATTTCTACTTATCTTCCAGCTTGTTGTTTTGGATGTGTGCAGCCATGTCCCAATCTAGCTACTACTATGACCTGATCCCATATATTCTTTTGACCATGTGACATTGATCCTCATCTATCAAGATTCGGTTTCTATGTTCCCACCACTTATACCTATGCAGGGATATGTGATTTCTGCTTAGTCACACTAAGAGATGTATTTTTAGCTTGGGTCTGAAGGGACTCAGCTGTCACATTATTACAAAGCCAATATAAAAATGTCAGGCACGAAGGGAGGAGGGACAAAGGAGTGTAAACGGGGTAGGCAAATAGGAACAGAGTACATGCTATGTATTTAGGAAAATGCCAAAATGAAACCTATTATTTTGTAGGCTAACTAAAAGTTAATATAAAGCGAGGTACAGATAAACATTGGAAAAATTCTTCTAATTATATCATATGGGTGAGTAAAAGAATTATAAAATAAATATTCCAATTTTTAAAAAGAACATGTTGGGGCTGGAGAAATGGATTGTGGTTAGGAGCACTGACTGTTCTT
This sequence comes from Cricetulus griseus, assembly GCF_003668045.3. Taxonomy (NCBI): domain Eukaryota; kingdom Metazoa; phylum Chordata; class Mammalia; order Rodentia; family Cricetidae; genus Cricetulus; species Cricetulus griseus. The sequence goes on along the minus strand of NC_048595.1, from coordinate 275,259,357 downwards.
CCAGAAATCCCTGGGTTTCATTCCTTGTACCCACACAGCTTATAGCTGCCTGTAACTCCAGTTCTAGGGGATCTGACAACTTTTGGTCCCTATAGACACAAGTCACAAACGTGATGTGTGGATATAGATGCAGGCAAAACAGTCACCCACATTATTTAAGAAAATGACAGGTAACCATAGGATGAAGCTGAGCAGTCACTTGGAAAAATCATAGCCTCAGGAGGTCACATTCATAGCCAGCAGCAGTCAGTGGACATGCAAGTAAGCCAGTCTTTAGTGGCTGTAGCCACCAGCTGTTGTCACCCTATCAAGTATCAGGGGCCCATACGCAAGTGCACTCTATCAAATCCTGTATGTTTGCTAACCAAGTAAATATAATTTGAACTTAGTTGTATGGGTGGTTTCTTATCATTGTTGCTCCTGTTAACAGTAAGGCATAACTGGTCCAGATTTTGTATATGAGTGTTTTAAGTCATAAATCAGAAAATAATGACCATTACTCTTCACATTTTACTTTACAAGCTCTTAAATTTCATCTATCCATATTAACAGGTAAGAACCACACAGTCAGTGCTTCCTTCAAATTCAGGAAGATGCGTCAATCAATATGCCTTTTCCCTAATGATAATGGCTAGACAAAGAAGCCATTTAATTTCACTTTAGAAGGTGTATATTAAGATATAGCATACAAGAGTTAGAGGCCTAGATATTTCATAAACATGAATGGTCTGATTATTTTAATTTTGAAGGGACAATTTATATAGTATCCATTTGCATGCATGTGACCCTCACTCTGTCCTCCAAGGAGTATGACATCATTAGTGTAATGGAAGCTTGATGCCCCATGGAGGATTATACTCATCAAGGCCACTGAGACACAATTACAGCCACCTTAAAAATACTGTTGGCATTGTGTAACAAACAATTTTAATAGCTTCATACCACATATTGGGTTACCCTGGCAAAACTAATCTTCTGGAATAATTCCTGTTAAGTGGATAAGTGGAGTCATCATCTAAATGTGTTTACAATTCTTCTTCTTCTTCTTCTTCTTCTTCTTCTTCTTCTTCTTCTTCTTCTTCTTCTTCCTCCTCCTCCTCCTCCTCCTCCTCCTCCTCCTCCTCCTCCTCCTCCTTCTTCTTCTTCATCTTCTCCTTCCTTTCTAAGTCCATTAGTATTTTGTATATAGGCACAGATAGTTTACTAGGAGTTTCATAAGAAAATACAGAGTGATAGCTTCAATAAAGGCAATTTAGCTTCCTCAGTTCTGGAGGCTGTAGTCTAAGACTGAGACTTAGCTGGTTTAGCTTCTCTCTGTGACTTGCAGTTAGATTGAATTAGAGGCCTGTCAATGGCCCTATTTTAACTTAAACACTCCTTAAAAGGTATTATCTCCAAATACAGTCACATTCTGACTTACCAGACATTAAGGCTTCAACATGTGAATTGTAGGCAGTACAACTCAATTTGTACTTTGAATGTGTTCTTTGTTCAAAAGGGTGAGTTAAAGGCAGTTGTGAAGGTAACCACCAACTCAGGATCCTTCTGTCCTTGGCAATGACACTATTAATTTATAGGAGCTGCCCAAGGATGTGGTATTGCTTTGCTTTCCTGTTTCAGTAGATTTTTGCATGATCTTTTCCTATGATGTAGGGAACCAATATGGCAATGCCTCTCAGGTCAGCCATATTTCTGCCAATTATACCTCTAGAGATGGGACTTATAAATGAGTGAGTTCACCATTGAGGAAGTGGGTCTGGATTTCAGAAACCTTTGTTTCTGTTTCCTTTGGTTTCCGCTTTCTCCAGATGTCCTCTTTGCAGTCTTGCAGGATGAAGTCACTTTGTGTCTATTTTGCGATGTACAGGGTTAAGTTGTGTTTTCTTTTGAAAACTGTCCTAAAATCTAGTTCTTTCAGTACATAAATTAAAATATTTTATGGTCATTGATAGTGATATGTTTGGAATTCTTCCAAAATATTTTATGCTACTTGTTAAGAGTTTTTTGTTTTGTTTTGTTTATATTTTTTGGTAAGCATGGTTGTTAATTGAATTTTTCTTCTGGTTGAAATTTTTAATAAAATAGTGTTTAAAATTGGGTATATATTCTGTAATGTATGAACACATTTAGCACTAAAGCACATGTCTTTGAATTATCTGCCAATAAATCACCAGGAGCCTCATAAGACATTCTTTCTTCAGGGAATCCTGAGCCCTTTCTAGTAGTCAATTGGGGGGGAGGGTAATCAGGCTCCTTTATGAAGTGGTGGTTGTAGATAAAACAAGAGAACACATTTCTAGGTGCCCATGGGGGTGGGTTTTCTAGCACTTTCTAATTTGTATCATCAAATCAAGTCATTTTTTAGAACAAATGGTTTGATATTAATTGTTGATCTATCTTAGCATGTACAACCAATAGTTATACTAAGTAATGTTTTATAATTGGTATAACACTATTTTCCACCTTTCAAATAATCATGGTCAAGAGTTTATAAGTTAGATTCTTGAAGTATTCTTTCTAGAATTCTGAAAACATACCACTTTTAAAATGAAAATCATAGGAATGAATGGGGTATAGTCCATCTTCTTTTAACAGGTCTGCTTCAATAGAAACAAATAAGAATAGACACTTAAACCAGGTTGTTAAGACTGAGATGGACCATGCAGACATCACATTTGATTGGTTGATCTTTATTAACAGTAACGTTTGCATGTGGGGAGTATTTACATATTAAATAGGAGGATTCAAGCACACTTATCAATTTGACTAAATTGATACTATTACTAACACTGCTCACTTGAGGCAACCATGACTCTGTCACCACAGGAATCACCTTTCCTGCCTCCTCTTGGGCCCATATTGTGTCCCAGAGTCATTACTGAAGCCACATTTTAAGACTAAATATGAATACCTTGATCCACACCTGCCCCTCCAACTTTATCATACTCCTCAACAAGAAACAATCCATTTTTCTTGATTAAATGGAGTTATTATTGCAGAAATGAAAATTCAATGACCAACTTTAGTTTTAAAGCTAGAAAAGAGGTAAAAATGTCATCAATAATGAATTTGGACAGAGTACTTAAAACAACAAGGATGAGTTATTTTTGAAAGCAATACATCCTATTTTGCACATATTTGTATATAAAAGTTGTCCTCCCTCAGGGTCAGGGAGATAGGGTTGATGCTATGGCCCCTTTGAAGTTTTGTCTCCTCACTGCTGGTGCCAGGGCCAAAAGAATTCAAGGGTAGCTCCTTCCTGCTTCTCCTTTTAGATTTGGATCTCATTCCAGTTTAGGCTTCTCTTTCTCTTCTTCCATACCTAAAAATACAAACAAAAAGATTTATTTGAGCATCAGATGCAGCACTATTGGGGGGGGAGGTGTTCAGAGAACCTCTGTCTCCTATAGCTTACTTCCACCCACCTTTCCATCCCCTCCTGCTTCTCCTAGCTAAGAAGAAAAGCAATTTACAATGTTTTCTAGAAACGCCCTTAGTGGCCTCTCTCCCCACGCTTTCCTGACATCTCTATGACACAGTCTGGTCCTCGTGTTTCTGGGAGTAGGACCCTGGGGCAGGATGACTCCTGACTCATTGGTTTGCGTGATGGATACTCCAGCCGGATTGTTTCTTAACCAGCCCCCAGCAGCAGGAGCCATGTAGCTGATGCATTTAAACAGCTTCATTTATTTTTCACTTCAGAGTTTGGTCCATTCTCAAAGCTTGGATTTTGGGTTTCTGAAAGCCTAAGAGCTTTTCTTTTTGAAATTTACTATTTTTAAAAAAGTTCAAGGAGGCTTAATTAGTCACAGGAGCTGTTTCTGTTTACACACACACACACACACACACACACACACACACACACACACACACACACACACACACACACACACTTAACCCTACCCCTTGCCCCATGGTAGGGCATGAACCTGGAGCCTCAGTCATGCTAGGAATCACTGTACCCCTGACTATACTTTGGTCCCATACTTGTGTATGCTGAAACTCAAGTTCTGCCTGCTGGAGCCAACCCATCCTGATCTGCTTTTCCTGAAGGACCTGTATGTACTGGATCAGGAAGTCTCTGTCTATTGTCTGTAGTGAATGTTTGGTGATGGTTCATTTTCCTGGAGATGAAATTGTTCAGTCTGCTCTTGTAAGTTATACTTCAATCCAGAAATCCCACCAACTTCTTTTTTTCTTTTGCTTCTAGATTAACATTTTTCTAATCTCCCCCAAAGTTTTTGAATACTTCTTGTGTTTGTTTCAATAGTGATAAAAAACAAAGAAATTCAAAATACTGTCTTTCTGGTCCTGTTTGTATTCTTTTATAAATGCACAGATCTTTAGGGGCAGAGATCTTTAAGGGCAAAATTGTTTATGATTTTTTTTTTCCTTACTTACAGCCCTAGTGCTTGGCAGTGTCTATTTCATAGTGTCTGTGCAGCTAATCTTCGTTGGTAATAAATACACTTAGAGGAGGAGGTCTCTGAAAGCAGGACTAGCAGAAAAGCAATACACAACATAATAGAACCTCACAGTGATCAATCATAAACCCACCCTCAGTGGGTGGCAATTATTCTAGGGGTAATTAGGGCTCCCCCTCCTCCACCACTCCCAGCCAGCCTCATGGAGTCTGGAAGAGGCAGTGGAATGTGAATCAATGCTCTGAGAAGGTATCTTCTCTCATGGTCGATTTTCACAGGCCAAGAACCGGCTGAGATCTAAAACTGTTTCTAAAATACTTCCCATGGCTCACGTGAGGGAAACATCACATCTAGGCACAAGGGCTCAAGGAGAGAGGAGCTGGCTGAAAGGAAGAGCATACACTGCATCTCCGTTGTTGGGTAGGTAACCAAGGCAAAGACAGTAAACAATACAGTTTCCCTTCAGACAGCATGCACACACCCGAGTCCCCACTTCTGTCCCATGTTCTCTGCACAGGAATAAAGAAGCTGGGGATGGACGGGATGGAAAATCGTTCCTTATTGTTTGTTTGTTTTTGGTCTCTTTCCTCCAGAATATTCTGCTGATGGGTTGGTGTGGCAGCAATGGTGGAATCTTCAAAGGAGGACAGAGGAGGAGGATCTGGGCTTCCCTGACTTGGAAGGGAAATGGCTCTTCACATATACTGATTTTGCAGAGGGCAAAAATCACACAGCCATAAAAAACCAAACTAATCCAAACCAAACTAAACCAATGCCCCCCAAACAAACAAACAAACAAACAAACAGAAACCCATCAAAGAGCTAAGGCAGGCTGTTCCTGTGGAACACAGGGGCCAAGACTAACCCTAAGGGAGGTATCCACACATATTATCAAGCAGGGAGATGGTTCCACTAGGGTGTAGTGCTCAGAAAGTGAGAGCCTGAGGCTTCTGCCAGGGGTCAGGCACCCTGGCTGGTGTTGCAGGGAAGGGGCCTATCCCTGCATATGGAGGCCTGTGCCTAACTCCCTCCCCGGAGCCCCTCATGCCTATTCTCTCCGTCCTTGTCCCTACCTTTCACTCTTGAGCACTCGTGTTTCTGGTCTTCTAAAATTTGACTCTCGTAAGAGCAGCTGCTTTAGTCAGAGTTGCCAGAGTTAAAACAGAGTCTTAGCTGAAGAACAGAAATGCTTCAGGTGTCATGGGTTGAATTGCACAATCATATGCCAAAGTCCTGACCCACCGTACTTCAAAATGGGAGAGATTGCCCAGGGTGTGGCCAGATAATTGTTCTTAAAGAAATTAGGCATCTGACTCATGGATCCAAGCAATGGCTGCAGCACAAGCCAGAATGAGAGGCAGTCATCCAGAAAAACCTTCTGAAGGATGATGTTCTTCTCCTCGAATTGCAGGAGACACCAGCATTGTCTTTGAGAGTTTTATACTCAAAGAAATTACCAACCTGAACAAAAGGCTCAGACACAGCATGAACCTGAGGGCCAGTGACACAAGGACTTTCATTCCCTACCTCTTCCTTGGTTCCAGAGCACCCTGTCCCCAGACACAAACACCATGATCCCTGTCCAGGATTTGGGAGAGGGTGGATCTTCTATTCTCCAGGGTTTGGAAGGCAGGGCCCGACTCCTCCTCGTGAACCTCAGGGCTAAAGCATCCAGCCAAAGAGGATTATTCTCAAGCCTTTAAATTAAAGGAAATTTCCTCTGCTTGCTTTTAGACTTGCTTGGGGAGAGCCCTTCTACCTCCTTCATTTCTCCCATTTGGAAGGGGACTGTACATCCTAGGCCTGCTACACCACCATGTTTTAGAAGGAGGTAACTTTGTGTCTGGTTTTATAGGTTTACATGAACCAAATTTTATCCATACATGATTTGTAGGTTTATGTCATACTTCAGAAAAGACCTTTCTTTCTCTTTATCCCTTCCTTCCTTCCTTCCTTCCTTCCTTCCTTCCTTCCTTCCTTCCTTCCTTCCTTCCTTCCTTCTCTCTCTCTCTCTCTCTCTCTCTCTCTCTCTCTCTCTTTCTTTCTTTCTTTCTTTCTTTCTTCTTTGGATTAAACAGTTGATCCCAGAATGGCTTTTGGGGGCTACTAGAGTGAGGAGAATGCACTTCACAACAACAACAACAAAATTCTGATTTTTAAGTGTTGGTGCATTAAAAAAAATCTCGCTACATAGATAGAATAAAATGTTTTGGTATGGAAATTTAGTATGAAGGACTACAAAAATGGCTTAGTTGGGAAAGTACTTGACTTGCAAGCATGACCCCTGATTCATCTCCAGAGAACTTGTAATCCCAGTTGCTGAGGAGGCATATGAGTGTCAGACAAACATATTCACATACACACACACACACACACACACACACACACACACACACACACACACACACAGTTGTGAGAAGTCCATCAGTGGAAAGATGCTGGTTTGACACAAACAACAGTCCCTAAGGACTCCACTAAATAAATGTAGACAAAATTAATCTCTAAAGAGAAATAAGCTATAAACTGGTGACTGACTTTCATGCATGCCATGTAAGAAAACAACAGAGACCAGCAAAGCTGCACAGACAGTTCAGAAAACTCAGTGTTGCTATTCATTTTTAACTCCTTATTCAGCGTGGCTGGTAAGCAACATTCTTTAGTCTAGATTGGATATTTATCTCTTCTGCCATTCAGGCAACTCCTCAAGGAAGAAGCAGAGTTATGGTCAAATATCAGCCAGAATTGAGTACATCCAGGGGACAGAGGACGCCAGAAATTTTTTCCCAGGACTGCACATATTAGCCATTCTCTGAAGACAGTGAGGAAACAGTCTTGCATTTTATTTCAAGAACATTTTTAAGGGCACCAAATAATTCTATAATTTTAAAAGAGAAAGATCACTGCTTCCTTTGAATGGAGGAAACATCATGAAAAGACTAATGTCTGGTTCTCCAAGCTGTGGTCTGAAGGGATTAAAACCGGGGCCCATTTAGCATTGGCTGACATGTTTACTCACACCATCTCAGAAAAGCACACACAAAAACAATCAGATTCAATGACTGTGCAACCTCTGCTTTATTAGTCAAGTGGACTGAGCTCCTGCACAGTGACTGGCCTTCAGTCATGTGATCAACATTGGTGGCATCTAGAATGACAGACCATGTCTGAGGAGATGTCCAGATCTCCCTGAAACTCCCATAACAGCCTCAGGATGTGTTTCCATGCAGGACTCAGATCACTACATGGCCAAGGTCTTGCCTTTCCACCTTCCAATGTTTATGTATTCTTACATAGATTTTGGACAGGTTTGGCACAGCTTAGATAAGATTGTATGTCTTTCCAAGAAGGAGGCTTTGCTATAAATAGAAACAAAAGCGAAGTCAAGTCAAAGGTTAAGGGACCTTTAGCAGCAATGAAATATATTCTTTAGTGACTGCATCTCTCTGTGACCTTCCACTCTGGCAAAGGGCAGCCACCTGGACTGTTTATAGTTCTGGCTTCATGGTCACGAGATTCCTTTGAGGCTACCGCATCTATGAAAAGATGACATAAAGAGTGAGATCTGGTGACTTTTATGGAGGCTCTTCCAACAACTTACTATTTAATTTAGGGTCCTTTGGCTATGGCAGAATTCTGTTAATCATAACTGGCTTCACTTTTGTTTTCCTGTTAACACTGTGTTTTTTTCAATATAATTTTACAAACATGCTTCTTTTATCTTCAGGTTTGGATGTTTTACTACCTAATAAGACCAAGTGAGAAATAAACCTTTCAGGTAACATTGCCAACAGCTCCTAAATTAACACTGTAATAATAATAATAAAATACAAAAATGAAGCTTCCATGGAGAGCCCATGTGGAAGACTGAAGAGGAGGCTGCCGCAGAAGTTTTCCTTGGCCAAGGCTCTCGCAGGCAGTACTGTTCTTGTTTTATGTGCCCTGAACGATACTCACTTCTCTGTGTATCCCAGATATAGCTGTTCAGTACTTCTCCCAGCAGGTACAGGAAGTTCATTAGAATTGTTGTTGACCCAAAGAAGATGATCCTGGCTCCTGAGCCAATATGTTCCAGGAAAGGGTACACCCACATGCCGGTGACATGATGTATCCAGCACACCCTGCATTGGAATTGGAAAGGAGACAAAGATGGTGTCACGGCCATGACAGATGTCAAAGCTGTTGTGTTACCAATGCATGCCCATCACACCAATGAGGAGCTCCTGTATGGCCCACACTTAGGCTGTTAACATCTTGTAGAATTCTAGGACAGTTACTCCAAGCAAGAAGTCAACATTGATCTGTCAGTACCAACCCAACTGCTGCCTTTCTTTGCCTTTCTCTGCTGTGTGCTTCCTCTGTCCCAGGAACTGTGTCAGGACCCCACACTGCACTGAGTGACACGTCTCCCTAGTCTCCTCCTTCCTGGCAGTGTTTTCTCATCTTTAATGACACTTAAGAGGTTTTGGTCAGGTATTAGAAACTTCTGGGTGATTTAATACTGTTATACAATCCTTTTAATCTCTTCTTTATACAATGGAACAATGTAACATTAGGCAATCACCGTGTAATAAAGCTGAGTGAGTATAGGCCAGCTATCTTGCCATACAACCTTTCAGTGAGACAGGGACATGAATTGCAAGCACTGGAGCCACCAGCCCATCATGCTGCAGATACAGGCTTCCTGCTTCTCTAATCTACAGATCCTGTACTCACTTCTCCTCTAAACATTTGTGCATGCTTACTTGGAACCATCTTGTTTCTAGGCTGGATGTTTCTGGCTCTGTGGGAACACCAACATCAACCAGCATTGCTTCCCAGAGCTTAGTTGCAACATCTGCTTTACTATCTCCATCCTGGCATGGATACTGGTAGTGGTTTTCTGTATTATTTAGGGTTCACTATTTTACCAAAGAGTACCAGTTTTGGAGAGTGGAGAAAGTACAAATAACTATTACATTGGGAAGAAAGATTACTTTCTATATTTTAGAGTTTAAGAATGCGAACCCCCCCCACACACACACACGAAGGCTTCATCAGTGGCAGGAAACCATGGCTCTTCACTACAGAGCTTGCATTATCCAGGTGGGCAAAGCCATGGAGGCAGAACTTTGGGTGGTGATGCTGAAAGAATTTCACTTTTGAAATGAGCATAGCACGGACACACAAAGTCCAAATCACACATGAGTACTTTCATATGCATGTAAACATGCACATTTATGGTATTGAAACTTTAGAATTAGAATTCTAAACTTTAGTTTAGAATTCTGCTTTATCTCCAGAATAATTAAAAGTGGATCCTGTAACATCAATACATTAACACTCAGAGCAGTCAAAGTTTAAAGCAACCCACGTCCATCAAGAGATGAATGAATACACCAAGGGCTGTATATAATACACAATGGAATGCTATTTTGTATAAGGAAGAATACAACTTTAGTAAACACTACAGCATACTGAACCTTGAAAACATGATAATAAATAAATCACAGGACAGCTTCTGACAATTCCATTTATATGAGCCACTGAAGTAGGCAAACCGAGATACAGAGAGTACCATAGAAATCGCCATGTATTACATCTCTGTCAAGAATGCTCCCCACAACCCATGTATTGAAGGCTTAGTCTTTAAAGCAGCAGTATCTGTGGTGGGGCCTCTGGGAAGTGAATGGATCATGAGGACTTGGAACTAATCAATGGATTAACCCATTAATGAATTCTTAATAAGTCAACTCGCTACTGGGAAGTTGAGCAGGCTATAAGAGTTGAGCAGGCTATAAGATGTGGAGTCTAGTTAGAGCAAACAGGCTTCTGCGGCTTTTTTTTTTTTTTTTAAGATTTATTTTTTATGTATACAGTGTTCTGCCCTGCATGCCAGAAGAGGGCACCAGATCTCATGACAGATGGTTGTGAGCCACCATGTGGTTGCTGGGAATTAAACTCAGGACCTCTGGAAGAACAGCCAGTGCTCTTAACTGCTGAGCCATCTCTCCAGCCCCTGGGACATGCTTTTGAAGGGTACACTTCATCCCTGGCCCCTTCCCTCTCTCTTCCTTCCAGTTTCCATGAGATGAGCACCTTTCTAGCTCTACTGCTCCCTCATGGAAGCTGTCAGGCCAGTGGACCATGGGCTGAAACCTTTGAGATTGTGATGGACGAGAACCCTTTCCTCCTTTTACACTGTTTTATCTCAGGGGCTGAGGGGACTGGAGGAACAGGGAGTTTGTACTGAAGATGGTGAAAAATTTGGGGGCTAGATATAGTAACTATGTCATGTAAGTGCACATTTAGAAATGGCTGTTTCCATGGTATTGACTTACTCAAGGCAAAATACTTCTTTTAAAACAAAGTTAGCAAAAAAATTTTTTAAGCTGAAGCATTTGTGGAGGCCAACAAAAATTAAATTGTTGGAATTAGATTGTGGAGTTTGATAGGACCTGTCCTGCTAGTTCATAAATCACTGGCAGTTGGATCTTCCTTGTCTAGTTTCAACTAAGGTAAGGAGGTAGTATTGCAGGAACTAAGTGGCACCCGTGTAGAAAATATGCAATCTACCCAACTTAATGTCATGAGATAGTAAATTATTTTTACACATCAATTACAAAATTGTGACTTGACTCACTGCAAATGTTTCCTCCACTAGGCAAACTGGGGGCACGATTCAACTATGAATGTTAATTATACTCTGTATATCTGCTCTGGTGCTCTACTTGCCTTTGGTGGACTGAGCCTTTCATTTGCAGCTCTTAAAGATCACTTCTGATGCCAGGCCTGAGACTATAATGCACTTTTGATCTCATTGCAACCAAACTACAATGCCAAATGATAAAACCACTGTCATAATCTATGTGTCTTTAGACGACTTCTAAATTTCTATCTCCCAGGTGGGATCTTGGACAAATGATAATTCCAACTTAAGCTTTCCATGCCTCATCCTTGTACTACAGGACTTTCACATTATCTGTCATTTTTTTATTATCTTATAAAACCCCTTACAAGGGATATTTATCCTCATTTCACAAGTTAAAAAAAATCTGAGGCCAAATTAAATGACATAAAAAGCTTGAAAAGCTAGGAAAGAAACACACAACTGAGTTCCCTTTAAAATATTTTAGTGAATTTTTGATAAATTCACACATGTATATAATTCATTACAACCACACTCACCATCCCCTAATTACCCTTTCTTATCTCCCTCCATTCCCTTGGAACCGTTTCTTGCCAACAAGTCCTGGTTCTAGCTTCCTGCCTCTTCTTTCCTTGAATGAGAATAATTAGGATGCCTGTATGAGCATGGGTGCGGGGGATATTTGCTGGCTCTCGGGGAACTGAACGGTGCCCGCACTACTGAAGAAAAAAGCACCTCAGCAGACATTAATTGCCAATAGCTCTCCAATTAGGAGCGGGGTCTCAAGAGCCCCTCTCCCACCCATGCTTGGTTACCTTTTTGTTGTCTGGACTTGCTTTCCTTAAGGCACTTGATATTGTCTTAAACTACTCATATCTCTTCCCCCTTTCTGACTTTTTTCTTTTGATTTGGTAGGTCATCAGCTCATCCCAGGCATAGATGCAGAAGTCCTGTTATTTGGGGTTACACCTGGATTAGTGTGAATGATATACCCACTTGTCCTAACAGGCTATGATTTCATCATTTGTTTCCTTGACATTATCACAGTTAAAGTCTGCACAAAGATGACTCACGGCCTTGCTCATCTGTGAGTGGAGAGTTCTTAGTTCTTGGGTTGCTTTCAATTGCTGTCTCATTTTTAAAGCTTTCTCATCTAAGTGCCCGAATATGCTTAAGGCAATGGCACTTGCATTAAAATTTTTATCTTCAACCACAGTGTATGTGTGCATGCATGCCTGTGTATACATATATTTGTACACATTTATTAGTATTATAAGGCTTATGGATTATCCTCTTTATTAAGTATACCTCTAATCCATTTACTTGAAATTTGCAAGTGAAAGAAAATGACACTTACCCATGTCTCCCATTTGAGCACTTTGCAAACAGATCCAGCAGTAAACGAGGCAAGGGCAATGCCTGTCCTTGTGAGTCCAGTCTAGTGGGAGACCAAGTTATTACAAGAGCACTTGTAAGAGTATGGGTACAACTGCAGAAGGTCAGGAGCTGGAGAGCTGGCTCAGCTGTTAAAGGCTAAGGCTCCCAACAATGACAAAGGCCAGGATAGGATTGCCATGGGTGCATAGGGATTATTTCCCACTGTTACAAAGATTGCTCATGTTCAACTAGACATATTTGGATATTCTCTTGAATATTCAGCTTTCTTTCAAGCCATTCTTTCATAGCTGATATGTTTAAATGCCTTTCATCAATGTACAATACAATGTTTCCAACAATTTCACAACCATTGCTCTTTGTCTCTCCTCTCCAAGGCAAACTCTTAACTGGTGAATAATCACTGACTCCTCGTCTTTACTGTGTATTGCTCTTCTGCCAACATGCCTTAATTCTTTTTAAATATATAGATTTTATTTTATTGTGTTTGAGTGTTTTGCCTGAATGTCTGTGCACTATGTGTGTACAGAATCTATGCAGGCCAGAGGAGGGCATCAAATCCCCTGGGACTAGAGGTACAGACAGTTGGGAGTTACGATGGGGGTGCTGGGAATTGAGCACAGGTCCTCTTGAAAAATGCTCTTAACTACTGAGCCATCTCTCCTGTCCCTCAGCTTCATTTTTGATGTCCCCATACATCATGCTGGCTGGTTTGAACACCACTTCTCTCTCCTTTTTCCCTCTGCCACTTTGATCACTCTTTTTCTCCGTCTGTAAGTTCACTATTCATTACTCTACATTAAATGTGAATTTTATGGTTTTATTTTAAGTGCAGTACTGGTTGCCTTCAGCATGTAAGTGTATCACATGCTTTTTTGGGGCTATCAGAAGCCAGGAGAGGCTGTCAGATACCCTGGATTGGTGTTACAAAGGTTGTGAGTTACAAAGTGCATGCTGGGAACTGGACTCAGGTCCTCTGAGGGAGCAGTAAGTACTTTTAATGCTGAGCCATCTCTATAGCTATGAACTTTCCCTGAGGCTAGTTTCTAACTTTTTTTAAAAAAATGCTATACATTCCCTGTTGATAAATTCATTCACCGCCATGGTTTTACACCCACCACAGGCGAAGATATTTCACAAACTTTTATCCCTATCCAGTTCTGTTCTATGTTCTAGAAAACCTTCTCAGCTCTGAAAGCATCTCATTTTGCACATCTTAAATGCACTAATTCAGTCTATCTACAGCCAAAGTTATTTCCATTTCTCTCCAGACCTCCCAAATTTCTCATCTCTGATAATGGTTCAGCTTTGCAATTCCAACACCTGTCAACATTTCTCCCTTTCATCACACAGTCACTGCCCTGCCTTGTCTGATCAAGGCTACCCCAATCAACTCCACAAAACACTGATTTTTTCCAATTTCTGTCACCATCTTAATTTGTATGACAATTATCTCAGTCCAGAAGACTGTAATAGTTTCTAATTTGTGTCTTCTTCTCTCCGCCCACCCCCACCCCCCTTTATAATTGTCGTGGTGGGCACAGTGAGCTTTCTTAATCAGAAAAATGAACACATTATTACCCGGTGTCACGCTTTTAACAGGACAGTGGTCCTCCATTTTTGTTACAGACAGGAAGTGCAGACACCTGCCTCACAATGGCCTGCACCTGTCTGTCTGGCTTCAGGTCTCCTTGCTGCTCTTTACTCTCTAGTCATATCAATTTTCACCTGGCTCCCTGATTTTCCATGTTCCCTCCTTGCCATGCAGATTTTTATCTGCACCTCTTCCTACCTATGCTGGTAGTTACTCATACTATAGACCAGTGAAGTTGTATTTATCTTCAGATATCCTATTCGTGCTGTGACAATTCTGCAGCCAACACTTTTTTGCTCAGGAAATTTTCCCTGATCTGCCAGGTTAGTTCAAATGTAGTATGTTCTTAGAGAACCATGATCTTTGTGATTTTTAAAGCTCTTTGACTCGTACTTAAGCTTGAGTGATTACTTGAACTAGAGTACATATTTTGTGAAGTGAAAAGCTATAGCTATCTTTATTCCCCTTTGTCACCTTAGCACTTACCACCTTGCCTGTCACATGGCAGGAAAGTAGGTTGTTGACTGGAAGTCATTTAAGCTGTGACAGATGAGGGAGAATTAGTTGATTAAAGAAGGGAGGAAAGAACTTTCTAGCTAAAAGGAATATCCAAAGACTCAAGAAAAAGGAAAAACTCTAAGACAGTGAAGTAGAAAACATTGTTGCTGAGACAGGGATGGAGTACAGAAGGGGCTGGTGTCAGACTGTGGGTGGTCTTTTTAATCTTTCAAAAGTTAGACTACCAAGTGTCAAGAGAAAGAAGGGTTTGAAGCATATTAAATAAATGTGGGCAGATGGAACTGAAAACCAATTCTACCCAAAACAGTGGTGGCCTAAATAGAAGTGGTAGTTATTGGAAATGAAAATTAAAGGGTAGTTTCATAAGATATGTAGACCAGTATCAATCAAAGTATAGGTCATAAGCAATGACATGCTGGAAGTGAGAGCTAATTGTTATGAGTTTAGGAAGTCTGTGAGTTGGCTAGATGGTGGCTTGGATTCAACCATAGTGAGACTGTTTATACAAGGGCAAACAGTATACCTCAGGTGTCCTTTCTGTTCCCTGAAGCACTGGTTGTTCAGTATACACCAGTAACCATTGGTTACAAACATTAAAAACAAAAACAAGATAACAGAACAGAAAAAAGTCAGAAGGACTTGCATATAGTGATCAAAATTGGCTTGTAAAATGGAAATTTCAGTCATATGGAAATGCATGCATGAGTGTACACATACCACACCCCACACACACACACTAGGTCACAACACAAAATGTGTATTTTAAATTCATAGTAAAAATTAAAAATAAAAAGTACTGATTTCAGAAATAGAATTAGAGGACTTGGTGATTGACTGGGCTTATGCTGTGGGGCACTGGGATGAGTTAAGGATTAATCATAGATTCCTGGCTTGATGAGCCAGGTAGAAAGGGCTGCCATTTCCTGAGATAGGAAATAAGGCTTTGAGGGAGCTGCCTGCAGGGGATGAGGAGTTTTGTCTGGACATGCTCAGTGTGAATGTCCAAACAATATCCAAGTGGAGTTGTCCTGAAGGCTGTTAGCTACATGGGTTTGATGTGGCAACATGGACCTCAGGCTCATTGACAACAAGATGATAGTGGGATCTATCAGAACAGATTGTGACCATCCACGTGAGTGTGCATACTAAACATCAGGATAATGGTTCACAGAAGAGCTCCAAAAGGGTGAGAATGAGACTAAACAGCAAAATCATGGAATGTGGGTAAGTGATATGGAACAAGAAGGGGAGTACGGTTTCCTGAGGCCAGGGACTGGGTCAAAGACAGTGTCTATTAACACAGAAATGGAGAAGCAAGAGTTACTAGAACAATGGCTTTCCACTTCTAACGTGGAAGCAAGGACACTTTTAGATTGTGTGTGTGTGCGATTTGAATATTGACAGCATATTACATATCGGTATGTTACAACAAACTGACTTTCTCAAATCTCACAGCTCATTTGGCTACGTGGACAAAGATCACTTTGCTACAAAAATCATGAACTGGGACAGTGACAAGACGACCTGAGATATCATAATGAGGGCCACGTGTCACCCTTCCGTTTCCTGGCCGTTACCCTTATTTATCCTCAATGAACACAAGTAGCTATTGTAGCACCAGGAACCTTTTTATTTTCCTGATTATTTGAGAAGATTAAAAGGTTACTATTCAAATTTACATAAAGTGGCTTATGTAGGGAGCTGCCAGCAGGGGATGAGGAGTTTTGTCTGGACATGCTCAGTGTGAATGTCCAAACAATATCCAAGTGGAGTTGTCCATTTCAAGCCAAATAGCAGCTTGCAGCCAACTACACTTGAAAGGCTGGTGACAGGCACTGTATTTTACGGGACCACTTGTCTGCGAAAGGTGTTATATTTATGTCTTTTTGTAGCTGAGAACACTGAGGCCCAGTAAGTTTGAGGAGTGGAGAAGCTGGGGCCTGCATCTCAGAAGTTCAGTTCTCAGCTGTGTAGTTGGCTCTTCTACTGCTCCAGAGGTTAGCCGGTGATGGATGGGAACAGGGCCCCAGAATGCCTTTCATATGCTTAGAACCCAAAAGATGATTTAGGCAGGAAATCTCTCTATAAAGTATTTTTTTTACCCCCTCTGACTATAAAACTAATTCACATGATCGTTACGGAAAATGTGCGAGATGCAGAGCTGTTGCAAAATGCAAGATAAATCACTTTAAGTGAAGTTTTAACCCAAGACTGAATGTCTTATAAAACTCAAAGATCAGACTTTATAGCTTCCTTTGAGGAGAGGGAAACCACTGCACGGATGAAACACTCCTCCAGAAAAGGCGATGACTTATCTCTTCAACAGTCACACCATGTTTAACCCGTGGGGACTCACTACACTTGTCAGGCATAGCCTGGTTCCTGGGTAGGGCTGAGTGTGGACATCAGCTTCTGGCTTACTGTGTTTCTCTGGCTTACTGATGCTTCTGAAGGATGGTTCACAGGCAAGCTTGGCTGTCAGCTACTGTGTTGACCAAACTGTCTGTAGATATGTTCAATTTGAGGATTATTCTGAAGGTCCCATGGACTTTCTCCCAAGTGCTAATTTCACCAGGAACTGTTTGATTGCATTTTGGGAACTC
The DNA here is from genome assembly GCF_003668045.3 of Cricetulus griseus. Lineage (NCBI taxonomy): Eukaryota > Metazoa > Chordata > Mammalia > Rodentia > Cricetidae > Cricetulus > Cricetulus griseus. Next base: position 275,242,197 of record NC_048595.1, on the reverse strand, counting down.
TGGAAGTTTTTGTTTGTTTGTTTGTTTGTTTGTTCATAGACTCCTCCATTTGTTTAACACACGAGTCTCCACTTGTGGCATGAACAGTAGTGGCATGCTTAGGTTTGGTAATGAGAATGCAGTGTGGTGAGTTTGTCAAGACTTGCTACTACTGAATAGAGACTGTCAGACTATGTGAAGGGATACTTGTTTAGATGGGAAATGGGCTCAAATGTTCTCTCAAGTGAGGTCTGTGTAGAGCTAGAAACTGCAACAGTTTACAGATAAACACTAAGCAGACAGATTCAACTCTGAGTAGTGTTGAAATACCAGTAGGCTTACAAATACAGCTGCAGAAGCCTATTTTTGCACATTAGGGGCATTTTTCAAAGAAATACCTTGAGGCATAATAATGTAATACTCATTTACAATTTTTGATTATTTTCAATGAAGCTAATCCCACAGACCCTGGGAAGGCTTTCTGGGTGTGTGTGCCATGTAGTCACACAGTGCTCAGTGCTCAGAAGGTCCTAGACTTGTGTTAATAATCCACAATAACCATTTTGTATTCTTAATAATTTTTTAAACAAAGGTGTCCTCCTATTAGTTTTCACTGGGCCTCACAAATTACATACTCCTGTGTAAGTAGCTATGTCCTCTATACTTTGGAACAACTTCTAGCTTATTTATGTATTTTTGGGTCATCTCAAACATTATGAAATGTCTTTGATAGTGTTTCCAGGTTAGTAGAGAAGTTTAACCACTGCCTAATAATATGATCTAAATATGTGCCTGAGGTAGAAGTTGACACCGAGAATAGAGAGAACAGCAGAAACACAGGGCCAAGTACATAAATCGTGATGTGATTGGCAGATCACTAGTTACAAGCACCACCAACTTAAGTTAATTTTTTAATACCCAAGCAAATCAAACAAGCAATGACAAAAGCCTTTCCAGTGCTTCTCCTTATGTGGAAGTATATAACATTTTCCTGTACTCCATACAAGAATATTTTCAAGGTTACAAGTCCCTCCACCCATCCCTAGGGAAAGCGGCAAATTGTGCAAGCCTTTCGGAATGAATTCCTGTCATGAGGTCATGAGGGAATGTGTTTTCTTCCTGATTCTACATCACAAATATCGGAGCGATTTATCCATGAAGGCAGGCCAGTAATCGACTTCAGAAAGTTTCCCTTTCACACATCTCCTGGCACATGTCTACACTGGTTGCAAATGATTCGTTTCCATCGAGTCCCGCTCTCTCCAGTCTACCTGATTTTATGGTGATGTTTTCCTGGAGAGAATTCAATCTGAATGTCCCTCAATAAAACTCATGACTGGTTTTTTTCTTAACTTTAATCACTTGGAACTTCTCAAAGCACATCAAGCTGTCATATTGAACACCGGAGGGAACATGTGTTCTTTCAGGAGGGGGGTGGGCACTCAGCAAGGGACCATTACGGTCCATGCGATCATCAGAGTTGGCTGCTGAGGGGAGCCACACATTCAAACTGGGAGGTGAGGCAGGACTGCCTGAATTCCATAGTAGATATCATCACAATTCTTCGGAAATTAACTGCACTTACTAGTCTAACACTCAACCACATTAAATACTTTTCATTAGGACAATTAAAAATTCCTAATTGTCCTCTTGATTGCCTATTCCACTCCTCATTTCTCTGGATCAGTGGTTCTCAACCTTCCTAATGCTGTGACTCTTTAATACAGTTCCTCATGTTGTGTTGACCCCCAGCCATTAAAATCATTTTTGTTGCTACTTCATAACTGTAGTTTTTGCTACTGATATGAAACATAATTTAACCATCTGATATGAAGGTTATCTGAAAGGGTTGTTTGATCCCCCAGAGGGGTCGAGACGCACTGGTTGAGAAACGCTACTCTGGATACTTCTGGAGCTCCTGTATTAAGCAGTCCCCAGTGTCATGCTGTGCGGTGAGACCATCTCTGCTACCGTCACAGCAGCACTTCTCCCAGTGAGAAATGCTCGGTTTAATTCCTTTTCACTCACCATCTATGTAAAAAGCCTTTGTAGTGTCAGAGATGGGAACGCAACAGTAGACTGGTCTGTGACCCAGAACTAGCAGTCCCAGTCTCCGAGCAACATGGCTCTCATGTGACATGTGACACTCCCACAACTGTGCAAGACAGCTAGAGAAAGTTGCTGTTTCTTTCTAAAGTTTATTTGATGTTTGTTTCTCTGAATCAAACAATCAAAAGATTCAAAAGCTTTATTTTTCAAAAAGCAGAAAACTCCCTGCCTGCAGAATTGTGGCCCTTAGCCTCCTCCATATGCCTGGTTCTGCCCCTCAAGGAAAGCCACACCTAATTCCTTCAGCTATTTCTTCAAGCTTTTAGCATGTATTTATTTCTTTAAAGAGTGTGCTATAGGCACACCACCCCTAGCTGAGGGGCTATTGCATCTGATATTTTCTGTGAGAAAACAGTTTTCTTTAGTGATATGACCCTTGATAAGGTGATCACACACCAAGGTAGGCCCAACTCCCAAGAACATCTGGGCAACACAAACTAGAATTGATGGAGAAAGAAGAAGAAAAAAGAGTTAACCTCAAATTTGGGTGGTGTCCTGGCTAGTTTTATGTTGATTTGGTACAAGCTAGAGTCCTTTGAAAAGAGGGAATCTTAATTGAGAAAATACCCTTACTGGATTAGCCTGTGGGCAAGGCTGTGGTCCATTTTCTCAGTTGGTGAGTGATATGGGAAGGGCCAGCCCACTGGGAGTGCTGACACCCTTGGGCTGGGTGCTGTAAGAAAGCAGATTGATGCACCTCGCTAGGGCAGCACAATAGAGCCAACCCTGTTAGGGAAGGTGTGGGTGAGCCAACCCTGCCCAAAATTGTGAGCATGGGAGAGCTGTCCATATTACCCATCTGTCTTGTGGCACCATGGGTAGAGGAGCGTTTCCCTCCTTCACTATGCCCATTAACATCTGGGGAAGGTGGGAGAGCTGGCTCTGTGGTCATAACAGTGTGAGAGCCACCTCTGTTAGTGCAGGTGTGGATGATCCAGCCCCGAAGTTATGAGCATGAGAGAGCTGCCCCGATCTGGTGGACCAAGCTATCCAGGCCCAGACCTAAGGTTATAACTTGAAAGTAAAGATATATGGTCAAAGGGGTTTTCAGCGTTACTCACTGTATTACACTATAGCTTCCATAATGAGATTTTTAACATTTCCCCTTATTTTATCTTCATTTTTTTCTCTTAAATTTTGTTTTACTTGGGGTGTGTGCTGGGGTGGAGGGAGGACGAAAAGGGACAGGGAAATGAATGGGATCAAGATACATAATGTAAAAGACACATAGAATATATAAATAGATAGATATATAAAAGAGAAAGCAGATTGAGCAAGTCATGTACAGCAAGCCAGTAAGCAGCACTCCTCCATGGTCTCTGCTTCAGTTCCTGCATCCAGGTTCCTGTCCTGGACATAGACCAGTCTTCCACAAGTCACTTTTGATCATGGTGTTTTATCACAGCAACTGAAACACTAACTTGTAATATGAATTAGTAAGAGATTCAGAGAGAGGTATTGGGGTTCAATCTGAAGATCAGGGAAGCAAAGCAGCCAAGCTACCAGAGAGCTCTTACCTCTAACAGGGCTAGGGCTTTCCTATTCTCAATGTGGCTGGAGAATGAATGCCTGATACTGAGTCCTTGCTCCTGTCTTATATACTTCCCTAATGCTGGGATTAAAGGTATATCATCCCAGCAATGGGATTCCATTGAGATCATCTTTGTGTGAGCTGTTTCTCTTTAGGACTGGATCAATCTTGTGGAGTTGTGTGGCCTTGCACTCACGGAGATCCTTCTACCTCTTAATCCTTAGTCTTAGGATTAAGGTGTGTAGTATCACCTCCTCCTAGCTTCTGGTTGTTGGGATTAAAGGTGTGTGCCTGGCTTGTATGGCTTGTGGCTGACTTTGCTTTCTGAATCTTCAGGCTTTAATAAATCATAAATAATATATCGCCACACTAATATAGGTGTAAAGATATGGAAGGGTGGTTATGGAAGGAGATTGGGTTGAATATGTTTAAATTTTTGAAAAAGAAACAAATTGTTAAATAAAAAGAAATACAACTTCTTAAAGACAAGAAAAAGTTTCCTGTTGGTATGGGATGGGACATTCTGTGAGGTCCATAGATCTCCAGTGCTGCTCTAGTCTGTCCACATTATTAGTTTTCTGTCTGCACATATGTCTTTTGACATTGAAGTATTGATGTAACTTACAATGATAGTATTGCTATCCATTTCTCCTTTTAAGTTATGCAGTTTGTGTAACATATTTAGATACTTAAATATTAGACACATATTATTTATAATATGCTAATTTTTCCCATTAAGTTGATACTCTTATAATATGATGGCATTCTCTGGCTCTTGAAAGCAGATTTTGACTTAAAGTCTGTCTAATTTGATATACACATATACATATGTGTGTGAGTGTGCATGTGTGTGAGTGTGCATGTATGTATGTGTGTGTGTGTGTGTGTGTGTGTGTGTGTGTGTGTGTGTGTAGTTTCCCTTTATTCCTCCCTTTCCTATTTGTCTCCTCCTTTATTTATTTCTTCTCTTTTGTATTCTTATTTTTGAGATAAAGTCTCAGCTCATATTGGCTTCAAATTCACAATCTTACTGCCTTGGTCCCACAGTGTTGAGATTATATCTACCTCTTTCTTTGACAATCATCTGCATGTCATGCCTCTTTGTACCCCTTCAAATTCAGCCTGTGTCCCTAAATCTAGGTGAATTCCTTGTAGACAACATAAGTTGTATCCATAAATTGCATCTTGTTTCTTCTTAAATCCATTTAGACTCACTATATATCTTTTGACTGATGAGCTTAATCCATTCATATTTAAAGTACTTAGTGACGGGTAAAATATTCTTACCATTTTGCTGATCTTTTTTGTGTTTGTAATTTGCTTGTTCTCCTATCTTTTGTTGCTTCTCATAGTGGTTTGAGGATTTCTTTCTTCCTTTTTTGTTTTAAATAGTGGCATGTTTTTATTCTTATCTCTCTGTAATTATGTTTCTGTTATAAGCCCCTTCCTTTCATACTTATCAATATCTTGCTTCAAAATTCTTTTTTTAATTTGAATTAGAAAGATTATTTTACATGTCAATCCCAGTTTTCTCTCCCTCTCCTCCTTCCCTACTCCCCAACTAACATCCTACCTATCCCATACACTTTCTGCTCCTCAGGGAGAATGAGGCTTTTTATAGGGGTCTTCAGAGTCTGTCATATCCTTTGGGATAGGGCCTAGGCCTGTCCCCATGTGTCTAGGCTCAGGGAGTGTCCCTCCATGTAGGATGGGCTCCCAAAATCCATTCCTATGCTAGGGATAAGTACTGATGCACTACAAGGGGCCCCATAGATTTCCAAGGTCTCCTCACTGACACCCACGTCCATGGGGTCTAGATCAGTTCCATGCTGGTTTCCCAGCTATCAGTCTGGGAACCAAGAGTTCTCCCTTATTCAAGTCAGCTGATTCTGTGGGTTTCACCAGCCTGGTCTGGACCCCTTTGCTCATCACTCCTCCTTTTCTGAAACTGGATTGCAGTTCAGTTCAGTGTTTAGCTGTGGATGTCTGCTTCCACTTGCACCAGCTGCTGGATGAAGGCTATAGGATGGCATATAAGTCAGTCATCAATCTCATTATCAGGGGAGGGCATTTAAGGTAGCCTCTCCTCTGTTGCTTAGATTGTTAGTTGGGGTCATCTTTGTGGATCTCCAGACATTTCCCTAGTGCCTGATTTCTCTTTAAATCTATAATGTCTCCCTCTATTATGGTATCTCATATCTTGCTCTCTTCTGTTCTTCCCCCAACTCAACCTTCCTGTCCCCTCATGTCCTCCTCACCCCTCCTCTTCTCCCCTTCTCATTCTCCTAGTTCCCCCTCCCCCATGCTCCCAATTTGCTCAGGAGATCTTGTCCCTTTCCACATCTCTGGGGGACCATGTATATCTCTCTTGGGGTCCTCCTTGTTTCCTAGCTTCTCTGGCGGTGTGGATTGTAGGCTGGTATTCCTTTACTCTATGTCTAAAATCCACATATCAGTGAATACATACCCTATTTGTCTTTCTATGACTGGGTTACTTCGATCCCATGTTGTTGGATAGGATCAACATAGTAAAAATGGCAATCTTGCCAAAAGCAATCTACAGATTCAATGCAATTCCCATCAAAATTCTTATTACTCTGTTTGGAGTTGATGGCAACTCACCTTTAATCACATATAAATTTATGCACTTCTACTACCAACATTTATGTTCCTGACACCAGAGCCTTGTTTTTTGTATGTGTATCTACTCAGGGATCCTTGTGTTATTTTCTCAACACACTTACTTTTTGACTTTTGTACTAGTGATATTTGCTCCTTCATATGCTTCATACCACTGGCCATTATTTGTTCCAATTTGATACTGCTTTTTATTGATTTTGTAAAGCTTGACTCCTGGTCATGAACTCCTTATTGCTTCTTTGCTTTCTCTATAGGAGACTTTTTTCTTCATTTGTGAAATACAGTGTCTCTAGGTATAGTGTCACTGGCTGAGTTTTCTTTTTTTATAGTAGTTTGAACAGATCATTTTGTTTAGCGATATATTAGTTTGATAAAGAAATAACTTGTATGCAATGATGTGACTTTTTCCTTTTTTGCTGGAACACTTTTCTCTTTGACTTTGGTATTTTGCAATTTACTTCTAAGGATTCTTGGCTTAGACCTCTTTAAGTTCACCCTAATTATAAGCTTTATGAGGTTCAAAAATTTGAAATACATTTCTCTCCCCAGTTTGGGGGAGCTTTAAGCCACTATTTCTTTAAGTAGTCTCCCCCCAAAAAACCCTCCCATATTCCATATATTAATTCAGTTCCTGGAATCCCATTTGTCCTGAACAGATCCTCACTCTTTTACTCTGCTCTGCCTCTGCACCTGCTATCTCATGTTCTCATTGGTTGACGGGGTGGATACTGTCTGTTAGTGAACAGGTCTCCTGAATTTCTAGTTCTGTTGACCTTCAATTTCTCTGTGCACTGGAAACATCCACATTCCCATACCGTCTGCCCTAAAGGTACATGGAAACGTCAGAAAACTTTAAGCTACACTCCTTTAGCTTCTGATTTACTTTAACACTTCAATCCTGAGTCCTCAGTAACCCCACTTATGCTAAATATCATTATTTCTATACTTCATTCTCCTGTTTAAGTTTTCCTGTTTAAAATATTAAAAAGAGATAGTTTCTACATGACAGAAGCTTTTATATATCTTCATGAATGTGGCACCCACCTAAACCATTTATATTGAAGATTAAAACTATACCTAAAACCATGCCATGACCTATGTGGATTTCATGATTAAAGTAGCAGGAACAGAAGTACTACAGATGTACTGTTTCATAAATACTTTCCAATCTCCCAGCCTATGAGGGGCAGAAAGGAAAATCAAATGAAATATGATTAAGAGTTGTTTCTCCACTCATCTAAGAGGAAGGTGTGGTGTTTTATATGAGTGAGTAGCAGGATAATGTTGAGCCCTGGTAAGTCCTCTTTGGCTGGATAACTGAGTACTGTTTGACATCACTGTTCATTTCCTGAAGAATAAGAAGGGTTCATAGTCCATCCTGTATATGCAGCTAACAGATAAAATCATCAACTTACAACAAAAAGGAGGTGATATCACAATGCATTTATTTTAGGTAATAAGGACCATGAGAAAACCCAGGTGTTGAGACTCTGGGAAATATGAACACATACTTGGACTCAACAACAGCCAAACATTTTCATTCTCCGATGTTACTATTTCTTCCATACCGTTACATTGAATTCTTATGATCTTAGAATTACAAGCCTATCTACTGTAATAATCAGCTTTGATGAAATGGTTTTACTTCTCATTTAGTTCTACTTATTTCTATAGCAATAGTATGAGATGACTGGAGGCCATTACCATGCAAGAAGATCAAAGGGACACCAGTCCTCCTTAGCAGATCACTGCTTGAAAAGAAGACCTGAACAGACAACCTGCTTCACGTTGGAGTAGCACCTGGAGACCAGCCCTGACTACTGGCGTTCCCAATATTCCATTTCCTTTTCATTAAGTGGTAGCACGGTGAGTGTTCAGATTCGATCTGTTAGAAATGTGATGACAAAAGAAGGCTGCTACCATGGAAACCTACCAATGGCCTTTGTGGTGAGCTCCCTGCTACTCAGAAGCTAGCAAACTTCATACAATACAGGGGCGGTCAATGTTGGCCATGCAGCTTTCTCACAAGAGCCCTGATGATTAACGATAATGAATACCTTGAACGTGGCCATCTGAGGGAACATTATTTTTGTCTCATCTTATTGTTAGATAAGCACAGGGGAAGATGCCTTAAGACATGCTTTGGACTGCAAAGAGAGAGCCAATTCAAGACTGTTGCCCGCTATTTGTCTCATGAAAACAAACTACATCATTGCTTTAAGGAACTACATACTGAGGAATAAACTATTGAAAGCAAACAGAAAGAGAACCATTGCCTGCTTTTATTCAACAGATCAAGTTCACTTAGTTATCTGTATATCAGTTACTTCTATAGTGTAACTCCTTCAAGGGAAACTTCCACTCAACGGTTTAGTGGACAGTGTTATAAATCAAATTTTATTTTCTCTGTGTGGCTATTTCACTTATTCACATTTAGGCCACATCTCTACTGATTTAATATATGATTGAAAAACTTGTATTTTCTATAATTTGGTACCTTAAGAAGCATGTGTGCACAGTCAAAATATTAACTGAGTCAGCCAGTCTTTGTAGGTGATGGGAGCAGGCAACTGCTAGTAAATAGTGAAAAACACTTTCACCCTCTCTGATGTGTGTTAGGGTAGTGTTTCTTTTATTATTGTGGGTGTGCGCATATGCGTGTGTGTGTGTGTGTGTGTGTGTGTGTGTGTGTGTGTGTGTGTGTGTGTGTGCATATACTATGATTTGAGTATGGATACACTGGGAGCCTATCCTCATCTTCCACTTTTTGAGACAGGGTGTCTTATTTGCTGCAGAGTATGCCAAACTAGCTGGCCCACAAACTTTTGGGGATCCTCCTGTCTCCACCTCCCAGCACCCCACAGGAATGCTGAAATCACAGATGCATGCACTTCCACATCTGTCCTTCTGTGGCTTCTGGGGATTCAAACTTGCACTGGCACAGCAAGCACTGTAACTAGGGAGCCATCATCCTAGTCCTTCAGAGGCCATTTCGAGTGATGGGTTAGATTGGAAATCCTAGCTACTATTGTGCATTTCTCTGTCAGTGTGTAGCTCTATGAACATCCTCTTTCCTTTTTCCACTTGGATATGGAAATTATCACTGAGAGCGGGATGCTCGGTGTGGACAAAGAAAGAAAATGAGAGAGCTGATAATTTAATCATTTCTAACAACTCATTCTCAACGCTTTCTAGAAAGACAAATATGTTTTGACAAACATTACTTACTCTAGTTCTCACTTATTTTTTAAAGACACAGAATTCATCTCTGGTGAAATGCGACTGCCGGTTTGTGGGAAAGGCACCCACCCATCTGTTCTGTCCTGCATCTTAGATTTATCAACGTCCATGGATTTAAGTGGTCTATTTGTTGTTGCTCCCTCCCCTTTTTGAGGCAAGATCTTCCTTTGAGGCATTGACATGATAGCATTCCCACATCAGTCTCTAAGTGCTTGGATTACAGATGTGATCCTGCCTGGAATGAAGTTTTTGACAGCATACACTATCCCTTTGTTCTACTATTAATTATTTTGACTTAGAAAGCTCCTTCCAGACATTAGGCATTCCCCCAGGCCATGTGGCTAATGTGGGGAGTTCCATAGTTCTTGCCCATAAGATTACAGCCTGGTTGTGGTGTAGCTGGTGTGTGGGTAGATCAAAGCTGTGTCACCGAGGATGTTATGAGAGTCCTTGAAAGGGGAACTACAGGTGAGTCACAGTGTCAGCGATTCTTTGGAGTAGGCAATATCTGATCTGAGACTCCAAGACAGATTAAGAATGATGGCAAGGTCCAGACAAAGTAGTTCAGGCGGAGTGATGAACGTAACATGTGTCAGAGGTGAGTTCATGGAACTTCAAGTAGTTTAATGGAACTGTTATGTAGAGCTCCATAGAGGAGGCTTTTCTTATACTGTGTTCTCTAAGTTCAGCCAGGAATTTCCTATGTATGAGATCACCCACTCCCGTTCTCCATCAGCTCTCTCTCTGTGTCTCTGTCTCTGTCTCTCTCTCTTTCTCTCTCACTTGTGTGTTTGATACTTTCAAAGTTCCATCTCTATAAAAAAAATCTAACAAGAGAGTTGTCCAACAATTGAAAAATGCATAAATGAAATGTTACTTTGGGCTGGGGTGACAGTTAAGTCCCATAGTCAACCTGTATAGTACTTAAGCATAAGAACTCAAATCCCCCAGAATTCACACTTAAAGTCTGTTCTTGTAACCCCAGTCATGGGGGTAAAGACAGGAAGATCCTTGGGGGCTTGCTGGCCACCTGGCCTAAATTACTTGACCAGCTCCTTGTCTTGTGACCATCTTAGTTTCTGAGGCAGTACAGGTTGAAAACCCCTGTGCTGAAGTGGTGGAGATAGGAAGGTTCAACACCAAGTCTTTGGAGCTGGAAAGATGGCTCAACAGGTAAAGTGTTTGCCATTCAAGTTTGGTGACCTGAGTTTCATATCTGGAATACATATCAAGGTTGACACAGAGAACAGATAACACAAAGCCGTCCTCTGACCTCAGACATATGACATTTCATGGTGTACCCTTTTACTCCTGCATATTATGCATGTATACAACAATAATTTTAAAACGTGAGGTGGGTATTATCTAAGGAACACACACACACACACACACACACACACATACACACACACACAAGCACACATGCATGCACAAACATACTCAGGCACATATGCACATGCACTCACACAAAATGTCCACCTGTACCCAAATATACACATGCACCAGAACACACATGTACACACACACACACACACACACACACACACACTCTCACTCAGAATGTGGTATGTCTGTATATGAAGTATTATTCATAAAAAGGAGGGAGTTGCTCATACAAATTACAACATGCTAAATAAAAGAAGCCAATCATGAAAAGGCACACACTGTATATAATGTCCAGAATAGTCAAATGCATGTCGAGTGAAAACAGATTAGTCATTGCCACTGGTTGAGGGGTGGGGTGGGTAGACAATAAGGAGAAAAAGATTCTTCTGGGGATGGAACAAATGTCTGGGCGTTAGAGTAGTGATGATACATCTACAGCCTAGCACACGGATGGTGCATGTTAAAGGACGATTCGTGGTATGCAAATGATTTTCCTCTAAAACAAAGACAGCAAGGTAGAATTAATTATAGATAAAACAAGTTTCATCCTGTGTTGATAGTTGTTGAAAATAGATGATGGGGAGAAACTACACCATTCCCCCCAAATAAAACGAACAGACAAAAATCCAGATGCCTAACGGTTTACAAACCTTGATGCTCACATTTAGAACATTTCATATCAAAAAAGAAAGCCACAGTCAGAAGATAGCAAGTCTCATGATGGACTGTCATCAAACCTTAGCATTATGTTGTCTCTTCATTCATTCATTTCTGCAATTAACAAAGGCTCTAAGCTACACAATCTGCTCAAATAGTGGTTCTCAACATGTGGGGCGCAACTGCTTTGGGGGGGTCTCATATCAGATATTTGCATGACAATTCACAACAGTAGCAAAATTACAGTTATGAAATGCCAACAAAATAATTTTATGGTTGGGGGCCACCACAACAAGAGGCACTGTACTAAAGGGTCACAGCATTAGGCAGATTGAGCACTGCTGTGCTAGAAGGTTAGGCTACAGCCACAAACAGAAGAGGCATAGTCCTTACATTGAGATGTTTGGCAGAATGGAAGCCACTTAAGGGACAATTCCAATAAGTGACTGGGAAGAGGAAGCCCAGACCCAAGAAAGTTAGGGAATCAGGAGTTTTCTTGGAAGAAGTGTTGTTGTGGGTGGCAGCTAAGTAGGTCAGGGGATGGGATTGGAAGCAGAGTGACAGCTGAGAAGAAAAATGTGGAAAGCATGTGACGTCTGAAGGGAAGGAAGTGTGGCATGTGTATTAGATGGTTCACCAGAGTTACAGAAAGAGGTTTATTTGGGAGGAACTGGCTCACAGAGGAAGCATCTGCAAAGTCCCACTGTTCACTGTCTGGAAGCAGAAGGTCCAGAGTATCTCTTTCTCAATTTCATCATAAAAGAAAAAAAAATCACTAAGTCCATTTAGTGCTGCACACCCACTCGGGCAGTGGTTTTCAACTGTGGGTCACAAACCCTTTAGAGGTCAAATAACCCTTTCTCAGGGGTCACATATCAGATATCTGGCATATCAGGTGTTTACATCACATTTCATATCAGTAGCAAAATTACAGTTATGAAGTAGCAAGGAAATGACTCTATGGTTGGGGGTCACCACAGCATGAGGAACTGTATTAAAGGGATGTAGCATTAGGAAGGCTGAGAACCACTCATTAAGGCACCTATCAATGGCTGACCTCTTTCCACAAAGAATATCGAGTTCCTCACTCAGCAGCCATTAGCTCCTCAGAGAGGGGTAGGTATCCATAGTCCCTTCCCCATCCATACCAGAATTTTATCTTTCTTGTTCTTGATCTTTTCGTGGTCTTATTCGGGTAACAAGAGCTGCCACATGTTCATGTGTGTGACTGCCAGGTCATCAAGTCTGACGTCAGGTGCCTTAAGCCATCTTGTCAACACAATACTTTTCTAAAGTTTTTAATGGATTTTTGGTTAAAGTTTCATATATGTGGTGGGTAGCAAAGGGAAACCAAGGATCATGTGTTTCTGAAAGGGACTTCATCTGAAGTGACAACTCTTTGGCTCAGTGACAACTTCTCTTTTTTTTTCTTAATTTAAATTAGAAACAAGCTTGTTTTACATGTTAATCCCAGTTCCCTCTTCCTTCCCTCCTTCCCTGCCCCCCAACAATTTCTCATGAGTTACTCACCCCTCTAGGGAATGAACAGATCCAAAGAGAGTCCTCATGACAATTCTTGGATTCTCAAGAGGCTGGCAAGAATTTATGAATGAATTGTCACCTTTTTCTTGCAATCTCCTAGCAGAGTTTAGAAATCAGCTAATCTAAACCACAGGATTCCATTTACTTCTTATCCAATGTTTTTCCAACCAGATGTCATGGGGCTAAGTCACTTATTGCTCTTGCAAAATGGTTTGTATTTGTACCTGCAAATTTATGCATTGTCTCAATTTATGTAAGTTTTTTTGTATGTCATTCTCAGATTTTAGAGATGACTTACACATTTGCTTTTTCTATTTTCATGTGAAAATTTCATAGCCCACGGATACGTCATCATGCAAAGAAAAATAAAAGTGATAACAAAATGGAAATGTCCTCAAAAACTTCAAACTAGGAAAAACAAACTGTTGGGGGAGTTTTCAGTAGAAGAACTAACATGATAAAATCTGAATTTTAAAAACAAACTTTCTTGCCAAGCAGTGGAAAATGCATAGGAGACTGTGACAGGTTGCTAAGAAATTAGAGCAATGGGGAGGGGCTGGAAGAATAGGGCCCATAGAGCAGGCTGGGGACTGTCCACAAAAATGGGTGGCACAGGAAGGGGATAAAACACCTACCCACCCAGCTAGCTAGCTACCAACCATTAGAGAACCCACTCAAGGAAGGATGTTGTGATAAGACTGAAAAGAAAAAAAAATAAAAAAGAACTGAGGAGATGGCTAGGTTGGTAAAATGCCTGCTGAGCAAACATGGGAATTTTCTTTCCAGCATTTATATAAAAACATCTGGACCTGGTGAAAGCACCTGCAGTCCCATAGGTAGGGAGGAGGCCGAGACAGGTGGATGCCTGCAGTTTCCCGGCTAGTCAATCCAGCTGGATCCAGGAGCTCTAGCTTTAGTGAGACATCCTCTCTCAAAAACTGAGCTGGGGACTGGTTGAAGAAGAAACCCAAATTAGCACACACACACACACACACACACACACACACACACACACACACACACACACACGCGCGCGCACACACACACACACACACACACACACACCTCACACGAACGCACCATTATCAGAGAGAACTGAGGTTGAATTTATGCTGCTGCAATTACATTAAGTGTCAAAAGTTTTTGACTCTGTTTATACCCCATATATTTGGCTGTCCAATGAAGACCTCCTCTCTTTTGCCAGAAGGACATCTTCTTCTCTCTGGATTTTTTCAAAGTTTAATTCTTGTTCCTCCTCAATGGAGCACTGTATATGTCACTTCTGTGGGCAAGCTTTAGGTGACTCCCTAGCTAGGTCAGGGAACCTTGCATTTAATTTTACTGTATCCTGCAGAAGACCGCCATCTTTGTGAACAGAGCAAACGTTCTGCAAACTGCTTTCTTCTCCCATCTACACACTGCCTGGTATATGGAAGAACTCAATAGACACTTGTTTGAGAAAGTTAATGAACTTCGTGCTGTATCAACACATTCATATATTTCCGAATATGGAAGAATAAAAATATTATGGATAATGATGTCCAAAACAGCTGCTTCTCTACCTCTGCAAATTATTACGGGAGAGTCTCTTTAAACTGTTGGTAGTTCAAGTTTTTATGGTGATTTAAGAACAAGTTTTGCTTGTTATTTTCATTCATCTCCACTTTACATTCCATTTAGTCTTGACTGTGTACAGCTGTCCATTCTTCTGAGTTGGTAACTTTATTATTTTCAATTAGTTTTTATTTTGTGTCTCCAACACTGCTTAGTGTTACAAGAGAGGCACCTGTGTCCCTCTGGGTGATTGCTGGCTGTGGATGCCATGTGAGCCTGGGCAAGCCTAAAGCTACTGTAAAGGCATGCATGGAAACCCTCACATGCAGCCCACCAGAGGACATGCTCTGAGACTTCAGGTGCTCTCATGGTCTCAGAAGTCCAAGACAGATCTCCTCAGGAAAGCTAGGAGACTGTCAGTAAGTAAATTCTTCCTCTACTTGAAATGTTTCCAGTGTTTAAACTGGATCACCTCCCGAATGGGCTGTCGCTCCAGCAGAGTGTGGCCTTCGGGGTTTCTTCTTGAAGTTTATGAGCTTCTGTTGGCAATTTAAGTAAATCAGGCAGGTGGGAAAAGAGACAATAAAGCAGAGATTCAATCTTAGAGAAATGGGTGGCAGGGACATCGCAGACACTTTATGTGGTTATTATGGAGCAAAGTGTAAGACAGGTATGATGCATGTACATGTAATATATTCATTTCCATACTTTGCTTTCATTTAAAACTCACATACCATTATAATTTCACTTATTAAGCTAATGCAAGAATATTTTCTACATCATTCTGACTGTTGTCAAGTCCAAAGATTATTAACACTTAGAACCTAGAACCTGTAGACAAGGAGGCTCTATTTTCTTTAAGACTTCAGTTTTTGTTTTGTTTTGTTTTGTTTTGTTTTACTCTGGATAATGAGGGGAAGGGACTCGGAGAACAAATACTGAAACAAAATCAAAACCCCACAACTCTAGCTAGTTTTAAAATCCCATGATGAGAATTAATAAGAGACACCAATAATGCCCTATGGAGAAGCTAAACCAAATGTGGGGCACAAGAGAAGGATCCCTGAAAACAAGGCTGGGGCCTGAATGATGAGCAGGACTTACAGAGGTATGAGTGGGACTCCTAGTCTGGAAGAAGTGAGCTGGGCGGAGGTATGGAGAAAGGGAAAGCTTCAAGGCTGGGAGGAACTTACTCTGCTTTACAAGGGTGGCTGGATGACTAAGCCAAAGGGGAAGAGGAAAAGGACAGCAGAGTCAGCAGGATCAGGTAGTGAAGAGAAGCCTAAACTGTGAAAGGAAATTTGGACTTAGTCCATAGAAGCAAAGAGAAATCTACATAGTCAGCATATTTTTTAAGTGATAT
The DNA here is from genome assembly GCF_003668045.3 of Cricetulus griseus. Taxonomy (NCBI): domain Eukaryota; kingdom Metazoa; phylum Chordata; class Mammalia; order Rodentia; family Cricetidae; genus Cricetulus; species Cricetulus griseus. Next base: position 275,226,196 of record NC_048595.1, on the reverse strand, counting down.
GATCTCTAGCCAGGCAGGAGAATGAGAGTGGTTCAGGATTTCAGATCAGAGTGTTAACCATGGAGGCAGAGCACAGTGTGAGGATTCGGAAGATGCCAAATGGCTGGTGGCCTGTTATACACTTCAGGATGTCCCGTGTATTTCTGGCATGACTACCAGGTGGGTGAGGATGCTGGGGGTGGGGGTGGGGGTGGGGGATGTGAGTTTGTAGATGGGATAGGGAGATCAGGTATGGCCTGAGGTGGTTTTGTAATTGGTAAGTGAGTAGATACAGTACTAGCTTGGAGTTTTTGACCTTATGGTCTGGAATGGAGGTATTGCAGTCACAGGAAAGACAGGCTGAGTTGGGGAGAATAAATGAGGCACTGGGCTCTGAAGAACTCCACCGTGGTATTTTGGGTAGATGGGAGAACTAGGAAACTCACCTGACCTGTGTCCCATTGGGGGCCTGGAGCAAACCACTCTCAGCTGTGATGCCCCTTTGTCCACAGAGACTCCTCATTAGAATAAAAGAAAACAATGCTTTCTCAAGCAAGTGCTTGTGAAAAATGAGCAGATTGGAATAATGGGAAAGCAATGACATTCTCAACTCTCAGGGGAAAGCTGAGCTCTGGAAATAACTTAATACATGAACCATAGGAACATTTCAGAAAAAACGCTTTCCACATTCCTAATAAGCTGCAGAGACACAATCAGCAAGGAGATTCAAGACCCATGAGAAGACGACGGCACAAAATGAAAATAAAAAAAGTTTGGGGATGAGAAAGAGACTCTGCAGACATGCAGGGTTTTGTTGTTGTTGTTGCTGCCTAGAGAGAATGCAGACCTTCCTGCAGGTCCCTATGTGTTCTTTAGTCTTCACAACTCAGAGCGACAGGTGCTTAGCTTATTCCCATTTTATAGGAGGCAACAATGAGGCCAAGAAAAGAACAGGAATTTTCCCCAAGTAGAGCACCCGCAACATCTATAGACTAATCCTATCCTCTGAGGAATGGAGCAATGAGGAAGGGCACTCAGGTGCCTCAGTGATTCAGCATGCTTGGAGAATGAAGAGGCCAAAGATGGCTACTGCATGGAGCAGCAGTGGTATGGTGGCCGATGTATGCCAGTTTCTCTGATTGGTGTATGTGTTGTACACGTGTGTGGTGCATACATGAACACAAGTGTAAGGGGTGTATGTATCCTTGCATGTACACATGAAGGCTAGGGAAGTTTGTCAGGTGTCTTCCTTTCCTCTCTCAGTTTCTACTTCTTACTACCTTGAGACAAGGTCACTTGTTGAACTGGAAGCTCATTGTTTTGGATAGGCTGGCTAGCCACAACTTCTCAGGATCTGCCTGTCTCTACCTGTCAGTGCTGGGGTTTGAGGCCTGTGGGGCTATGCATAGCTTTTCACATGTGTGCTGAGAATTCAAAATCAAGGGCTCATAATTACAAAGCAAGTGCCCCTTCTTACCCACTGAGTCATGGAAATCCTGACTAACTACCTCCATCTTTTTTCTTGACAAGGGCATTGAGGACCACAGGAGTCATGGCTGGTTCCCTTGACCTCTGACTGTGACAGTACACACATACTCCTCTCTCTCTCTCTCTCTCTCTCTCTCTCTCTCTCTCTCTCTCTCTCTTTCTCTCTCTTGCTTGCTCTTGAGAAATTTCTTGCCTCAAGGCTTCACTTGTCATTGGGCCACTGAGACACCTCAGTGCCAAACTTTCCTCTGTGAGCCAGATTCCCATGAAGCTTACCCATCTCTTGTACACAAATGGAAGAGCAATGGCTGTCTCACGGCTGTACCCACCTCCCCTCACTTGCCATGTCCCTCTGGGCTGTCTGACAGCTGTCCCTTCCCTCCCCTGCTGTGTCCTTTCTGGCTCTAGTGTGACAACTGAGGAAGGCTCTTAGATCAGATTCCAGCCTCAGCCCCACCATTTCCCAAGGATTCTCTCATGCTTGCCTTCAGTGAGTGTGTGGAACTTCTTCCTTCTCAGAAGGCTCCCCAGAACTCAAAGTCAGTTAGCAATGACACTCTTCCCCTTTCCTGGCTAGGCTGGGAGCAGAGAGTTGGGGAGATGCTGAGAGTCATGGTGAAGAGTGGGCTATTTGGTGATGGGGATGGAAGCTGAGTCCCTGGCTACCCCTACTTCTACCCCTTCACAAGCCCCAGGAGAGGCATCTCGCTTCAGAATTTGAGGCACTTATAACCTGGTTCTTTAAGCTTTGGCCCAGTTCTGCAATGCCAGAAAATAAGAAAAAAAAACACCCTCAAATACTATGGGATACATAAAAGTCAACAGGGAAGACTGTTTTGATGGAAGAAACTGTTGAGATTGAGCAGGGAAAAATGCAATCTTCTGGTTAAAGCACAATTCCATGTTGGCCATATTTGCTTGATTGTGGCTTTCATGTGATCTGAATTCCATTTTCTTTCTAGTTTTTCCTCATGTCTAAGAATATTATGTTTCAGAGTACATTTTAATATTTTTGTCAAAAAATCTTTTGTGTGTTTGAAGTAGATGCATATAAAGAGAAATGTGTTTTCAGCATGAGCTTGAGAAAAATACAGAAAGGTGCCAATAAGAGAACAAGACATAATCCAGGATTCTGTGGCTGTGATGAGTTTGGTGGGACATAGAATTCAGATCTGGAACCATGTGGGATTGGACCATAAAAGGGAAATCACACTGCATTCTGATTTTACTTTATTTTTTTTATGTTGGGAAGTTGTTTAATGAACACATTTGGGATAATGAGATTTGGAATATGGAATCTGTCTAAAACCATCAGGGCTGTGAGACAATAAAAATGATATTTTCGTGTCCCTCAGAGTTGTTTTGGACTTCTAAAGTGAAGACTGTGTGAATGAGGATTGTGAATCTCAGAGGCGGGTAGAGCTTAACACCCTAACTTGGATTCTCAAACCCTCAAGAAAAAACATTAGGAGCTTTTACTGCCATTTGTTGTGGGGCTTTTGACAACCAACTGCAGCAAAAAGAGAAAGGGTTTACTATGATGGTGGCCTTGTTCTCAGGGCTCCATTAAAGCATGGGGTAACCTCAACCCATGTGTACCCCCACCATCCTCTTCCATAATTTCAATCCAAGGAAGCTGGGGTCCAAAATGGTGAAGCAGGGGAGTGGGGCCCTAACTCAAGAAAGGGGCTTAATTCCTAGACTTGACTGCATTTGATGTTTTCTTCAAAACACACAAAAAAGCAAAAACTCACATAATAAATCAATCCATGGGACTACTCTTCACACAGGAGGAGGCAGCAGAGGGCATAGTTAATGGTGTAGACTCTGAACCATGTACCTGGGCTTGCACTATTGTTTTGACAATAGGCTCTTAGTTTGTCTTAGGCAAGCTAAGTATCCTCTGTGAGATTTCATTCCTTCTCTGTGAAATGGGTAAGACATGCCTATGTTGTAGAGTTATCTGAAGGAATTTAAATTAAATTAAAAGGAATTTGAACAAACACATGCATGGTGTCTGTCTCCATGGCTCTACTGAAGACCAAGCCCCGGCCCCCTCCGCATGCTCAGCATCCTACAAAAGGGTACAGAGACATGTATAGGAGGTGATGACAACGGGGAGGTGGCTAATAAAGGAGTAGAGAACTCCCCAGCAATGGACAGGAGGATATTTGTGTCTCTAACACTTGAGCAGCTGAGAGGGAAACTCAGCAGGCAGGCAGAAGTGCTTATGAGGAGTCTGGAGTGACCTTGGGAAGCTAAACTTGGAGAAGACCCACATGGAGTTGGGAGACATACATGCACGGTTGTGCCACCCATTGAAGGTATCTCTTCCTCACTTTCTCAACAATCCTATCTAAACGTAGGGGAGAACAGCTTAAGATGGAAAAGGAGACCTAGGAAATTGGAGAGTCAGAGTCCAACAAGAGTAGCCAGACAGCCTGGCCAGCAGCCCTGAGGCACAGTCAACTTGCCATACTCAGCATTGTAAAGGAGACCCATTTATTTTATAATTAGAACACGATAAGAGAAATGGTTTCCCCAATCTTGGCTTGAGGGTGGGTTCTGGAATGTTCGGTTACAACACTGGTATGCTATCATAAGATTTCATTTCCTGAATCTTTCACTGTTGTGTCACTGGTATGTTGGGCTCCAGGACAGCCTGGAAGGGAGCAAAAGCCAGTACCTTTTGACAACAATTAAACCCTTGAATTTATACAATGTGACATGACTCAAGGGGCATTGTTTAGCTTTTGGCAGAGCTATATAAATGCCTAGGGCAGAACACCAAAGGAAAAAAGTCTACTTTGAAAGCTCTCTCAGAACAAATCTGAGGGAATTTGCTGGTTAATGCAAGTACATGTCTAAACAAGTACTGGTTTGCCGAGGGAGTACATGGAGCTGGCAAGCCTCACTTGGCACAGAGAACATGAGTAATGCTTCATTTTAACGAGGGATCTTGGGGGTCTATAATGAGGCCTGTGTGGTATTTCCCATGTGTCTCTTTGGAACGTGGGCTGATTGTATACCCAGCGGAAGAAAAGCCATCAGGAAGAACATAGTTCGTGAAACCTCCAGGCTCTGCAAGATCATTTCACAGCACATGAATAAATTCTCAGAAATCCACCATAACTCCCAGAGAGAGCTTCCCTACCCTCACATAAGTCAATGCACTGCAGTGATGAGCTTGTGGAACAAGTGTTGGGGAAGAGAGCTGACTTTTAAGGCCAAAGGAAGTTCCAGATAGCACAGCTGAATGACTGTGCAACTTCCACATTTGATTCTTCTGAAAGCTAACAGTCTTTGAATGTCAAGTTCATATTCATAAAGCATGTAAGTTCATTTCTAAGATACAACATTATTTATTTCCATATCATCAGTGAGATAAATCTCTTGGACTTTTTCTATCAGAGAAAGTCTATATTTAAGAATCTGGGCAGGAAGGAAAAAAAATAAACAAGCAAACAAATAAACAAAAACAATGCCAACTATAAAGTAAGTGAATAGGAAAACAAACTTCCCAAGTCCTCATGAATAGTCTTTCACTAGTTGGTGGTCTGGCCAAAGGCAGATGTGGTGAACTCTATTGCCTGCATATTCTGAGGTCTGTACTCTGAGTATCACTTATATCCAGACACACATTTTTTTTCCCCTGGTGGTCAATCTTCTTTCTTCTCAGGCCTGTGATATCATATTGTTGTTCATATGAAGTGTGTGAAGTCTTATCCTGACTACTCTCTTCAATAGTTCTAGACTGGCTAGAGAAAAATGCTCCATGGAGACTGGGCCTCTGAGAGAGCTTAGGTTTTGAGCTGGGTTAAAAACCATTGTGAGGTATTTGGAAGAATGTTATCCAGTGTTCCAGGCTGAAAAGAGGGGATGGTGACCCCAAAACCCAGGACAAGAGAGTCTCAAGAGGAAGAGATACAGGAGGAAGCCTCTCTTTCTGGGTTAATATATCAAAGAGAACTTGGAATTATAAAGAGAAATTTGAAAATTCTTGGTGATAAATAAATGAGTATATGAAAGTGTTGAAACATGATAAAAACTGAAGTTAATATGAAGCAAAAATTCTTATCAGATACATTTGGCACCACAAGCTTGAGACTTAAGTGTGCCCAACAGATAACATGGAGATCTCATGTGGTTTATTTACCCCAATATCCTAAAACAAGTAAGCTAAATGCATTCTACTTATAATTCATCACTTTTGAATAGGTTTTGAGTAGGTCCATAAAATGTACATTTCACTTACATTGGTTGGTTCATTTGCTTTCACTCGTGTTTGTTGCAATCCCCACTCCCCCAACAAAAGCAACAACAAAAACAAAATCCCCAGCAAAAGAAAAAGCCTTTAAGCTATAAAACTAGTGTCCAAGAAAAACATTTAGTTTGAAAACAAGTTGAAAAACGTAGCCTTGGAAGGCGCACTGCTTACATGGGATTGTTCAACAAATTCCTGCTGTGTGAGGTTTGGCATATATTTCTAAAAATATAAGCATCTGGTGAAACAAGACAAAGCCCAGGTCTTGGACCAAATGAGGCACGCGGTGTGAATCTGTTAGTGATTATATCCATAATGCAATATGTGCCCACATTTAGCATTGCAGAATCTAATACAGTATGAACGCCCAGCAGGCACAGTCCTTACCATAATATATAGGCCACGGAGAAGGTACATATGGCGGCGAGTCCGCTGCTCCTGCTGGGATACTGATGGTGGGATGTCCTCATCTCGATTAATATAAAGGGTAAAACCGTTGTGTGCTGGAAAAGAGCAGGGAAGACTAGATTCTTATCATTGCCTCTTTGCAGTAATTTCTCTCCAACAGGAGAATGAATGGTATAAATTCCCAGGGAAGACCCACAACAGACAGCCGTGCATCACTTTCCCATGATAGAATGGATATAAAAACACGCATTGCCATTGCCGCAACTGTTCCATTAGTACTTTTTGTCGGTATCTAAAGTTCTGAAGTTTTATTTTATTTGATATTCACAATGGGAAATGTTTATAACATCAAAGAAAAACAAAAGGGGGACTTAAGAAAAGATACAAAGAGACCAAGAGACAGTTAAGTACATTGTCATGCTCCACTCACTCTCCATTTATACAGTCCAGGGCCCCTGCCAAGGGAATGGTCCTGCTCACCGTTGAAATAGGTCTTCTCACATCAAGCAATGTAATCAAGATACCCCCACCTCCCATAGGTATGTCAAGGTGACGATGAACACCAGCAGTCACGGTGTGTGTGCTAGTTTTTCTTTTTTGTGCACACTCCCTACATAGTTAAGATCACACTGTGAATACAGGTTTGTTTTGGGCTTACCACAGTTCAAGAATACTTAAAAAAATTAAGTTAAACACGTCCCCCCCATGTGTGTGTGTGTGTGTGTGAAATGAAAACAGCATTTCTTTTTTCCTTTTATTGAAGATAGATTTTTTTGTCTCTGATTACAGTTTTCCCTTTCTCTACTCCTCTGAGTTCTTGCTCATCTCTCCTCCCATCTGGATTCACACCCTTTCTGTCTCTCGTTAGAAAACAAACAGGCATCTAAAGGATAATCATAAAATATAATAAGATACAACAATTACAAATTGGACTAGGTCAAAACAAACAGAAGAGTCCAAGAAAAGGCACAAGAAATACAAACAGATGCAGAGACACACACTCAAAAATCCCATTTAAATTCAAAACTGGAAGTGATAACACATAAACCTGTAGGGTAATAAACAAACAAATAAACAAATAGAATTAAAACAACAAAAGCCCTGATATCATCTGTATATATTTTTAAATAAACACAGAGTGTTTCCATGTGGTCTTTCAAACATCCTTACTGTTTTTTATCTTTCTTCCCCCTTCCCCGTCTTCCCCTACATCCAGTTAAGTCGTGTCTGACTTTTCCCCCTTTCTACCTCCAAAACACTTATGATCTACTATTACCCTCCTTAGAGAGCTTTCTCCAACCCTCTTCTCCCAAAGGTCATTTTCTACTTTCTTGGCTTCTGTGGTTACTGCAGGTTATATATTCAAATCTACAGATTTGGAGCTATGATCTGTAAGTAAGAGAACACACCATTTGTCTTTCTGGCTCTGGGTTACCTCACTTAGTATAGGATTTCCCGGTTCTGTTCATTTACCTGCAAATTGGGTGATTATACTTTTCTTTACCTCTGAAAAGAATTCTATTGTGTATTTGCACCACATTTTCATTATCCATTCACCAGTTGCCAGAGATGCAGGCAGCTTCTATTTCCTGCATATCGTGAATAGAGCAGCAATAAACGTGGTCAAACACATCTCTGTAGTAGGATGTTGAGTTCTTCAGATATACGCCAAGGCATGCTACAATTCGGCTATAAGATAAATCTGTTTTCAGTTTTTTAAGAATTCTCCACACAGATTTTTACAGTGACTGCACCAGTTTGCATTCCCACCAACAGTGAATGACGGTTCCTTGTTCCCACATCCTTGCCAGCATTTATTGCCAGTTGTTTTCTTTATCTTAGCCATTCTGACTGGGGTCCAATGAAATCCCAAAGTAGTTTTAATTTGCTTTTTTCTTGATTGCTAAGCATGTTAGACACTTTCAAGGATATTTTTTTAATCATGTAAAAGATTCAATATGATAAAAGGCCTAGAGAATAGGAAAGGAGAGAACATATCTCAACATAAAGGATATATATGACAATCATCCTCCATCATCCTAAATGGAGAAAGACTTGAAGCAATCTCATTAAAACCAGAAAAAAGATGGGGCTGTGTACTGTTATTGCTCATTTATGACGTTTTAACATGCCATTCTAGAAGTCCCTTAAGAATGCCAGTCTTGACCTAAACTGTCTAAAAGTTGCTATGTATCCACATAGCAAATTTATATAACCAATTCCTGTTCTTGGGCAGCAAGGGACAAAAGGCTTTCAGCTTTTCATTTATTTTAAGTGTCATGGTATACATCCCTTCTTTTGAACATTAGATTGTTCTTTAGCATGAGAGGCAATGAAGACTTCAAGGCTCCTGACACACACTCTCAAATCTTATGTGTAGCAGCATCATGTGGGAAAAGGATGAGTTTGTACCAGTTTGCACCTGCACTGTGTAGCTATAGATGTGACTTCTGAAAGGAGAATCCCAAGGAGCTGAATGAAACATTCCTTTGTCCTGTCCTAGTGGCTCCTGTACATCCCAAGCATGGTGGAACTGACCACATTCGGAAGGCTAAAAAGAAGAAAACTGCCAAGTTTCTGAATTCCCCAAAGATCAAATAGTCTTGGTATGGGACTCTAACAGAAAGACATGTATGGTTTGAGTCTTACAGAAAATGCATGCTCCCTACACCCACACATCTTCTACCTTTGGAGACATGTTTGAGAGTGCAAAGGTGACAAAACTGACAATGGACCTATCAGTAGAATCTTTGTCCGGATCTTACTGCTATATTGTTTGTATATTCAAGGAAAAGGCAGGAAATCGAATGTTATGATTTTCAAACTCCATCATTTTAGCAATGGAATCAGGTGGCAGGTAAGTGTTGGCAGGTGAAAGACACGTTGGGGATATCAAAATAAGTATTTTTGGAAAAAGTTTCTGGCTCATATTTGTAGAGAAAATAGAAAGCTGCGGTTTTGTAATAAGTAGTAAAGTGCTGGTCATTCTTGGCCTCAGCATTCTCTTCTATATATCTCTGAGTATTCATTAGCAACAGTGTGACATTCCATGGATGTAAGGTGAGTGACTCCACAGATGGCTAGCTTTATATTTCATCTTCTATTTTTCCTATTGTCGTTGCTATTTTTGAAACAGTGCAATCAGCTCTGTAGTGAACTATGCAAGAAGCACTGTGTGCTAATGCAGAGCAGAACGCATTTTAGCGATGGATTCCACTGAAATTTCTCTTTTAATCTAGTTACCTCAGATGACACTGGCTGAGAATTTCACCAGCAGTTTGAGATATCAGAAGTAATATTACAGTATAAAAATCAAAATGCATGTCTCATCAAATGTTACACAGAAAAAAATCTGCAAGTTGTACTTTTACTCTGAGTACAATGTTGAACCTGAAGGCTTGGGTGGATTATAAGTGGCAGTGCTATGATTTGAGCTGGCTATTATGAAGAAATTTCTAAATTCTACTTCTTCATTCATTGATCCAAAATGAGTAGAAAATGAACCAACTGCAAATATGCTCTGCTGCCCAGTTACTTTCTTGTACCTAGCATGCCTGATGATGATCAGATGCTGTGTTTGGCAAGGTCACAGTGTGTGCTCTGCTGATTCCACCCAGGAAGTGGTTTGAAAAAAGGAAGATCTGATAGATCACCGCATCACTGGCATCCATTGCATGAAAAGGGGGCAATGAATTCCTTCAGTGCAGTGCCATGACCACTGACAAGAGTCCTTAGTGTGGCGAGCTGAATATATGGCCAGTGGCAAATTCAAAGGGAAATTTTATTTTAGCAATTTATTTCATCACTCATAATTTTCATACACAAGAGAATATACAGTCTTCCATCCAAACATTTTTGGTGCAAATTAGTCTTACTTATATATAGTATATATCAATAAGACAAACACAGTGCTAAGTATTTACTCCAAATATAAATGTTGCCTTAAAAATAAAAGTTTTATGAAATAAAAAAATGGTAGGTTATGTGTGCTCCAGCAATAACTGAGCTGGAAGACCAAGTCTGGCACAATAGAATGATGCTTACTTTACAACTATATGTACAAGGCTCCCAGTGTCAGCTGACTCCCAGGTAGCACTCCACCTCAAAGACTTGAGCACCAGGATATATTTTCAATTAGGACCATGGCTGCATGGGAATGGAAAGCTTGCCCTTTGCTTGCTGGGATACCTGTAGCACTTAGAAAAGACCCTGGCCTGTAGGACATATGGTAAATATGTGGTGATAATTTTTGAAATCATGTTCTAAGAGGATACTATTATATCCATTCTGCAGACCAGACAACAAAAGGCTCAGGTTATCCTCTACGAGTATCCCAGAGCTGCTAAGTGTGGAAGGATGATTAAAACCAGGCTGTTTTGAGTCCACCTCCAGTTCTTCACTTTGCATTAGAATCATATGTATATGAACCTAGAGCCTCACACATCCTAGGCAAGTGCTATACCAACGAGCTACATCCCTACCTTCCCACCTCCTTTCACTTGTTATTTTAATACAAGGTTTCACTAAGTCACTCTGAGTGAAGTCACTATGGTCTTAAACAAATTCTCCAGTCTAAGCGGGCCTTGAACTTTTGGTTCTTTTGCCTCAGCCCCAAGTGACTGGAATTATAGACCTGTGTCACCAGGCGTGCTCCAGAGTTGTATTTTAGGAAGACACCTGAGTTGAATAATACTAGACTTAGTAACCCTATAACAGAGATCATGGACATTGTCTTCCAACAGACCAAGTTATTTGAGGTTCATAAGAACCCACAAGGACCTTGTTGCAGAAAAAAATGATTTTTTTGTAGTCCCAGTAGCACACTGTCATTTCAATAACAGGAAACAAAAAAACCAGCTACCATGAAGCCATAATGAAGTGGTGTGGTGACAGTTATGGGTAGCTGGAAGCAGAACGAAAAATGATCTATTTTCTAAACATGAGTAATCATTGAAATTCTAGAGTGTTCTTCAGTAGAAGAAATACACTTTGGAGAAAGAAACATGGAGACAGTTTTGTCACCAGCTTGAAAGAATTACAGTGGATTGTTCTTTGCAATTGTTGTTACTATGAGCTGGATATGGCTTGTTCCCTCAGGGCTCGTGTGTCAGGAGATATGGTCTTTTGTGTAGTGAAGCAGGGACAGTGAACCTTTAAGAGGTGGAGACTAGCAATAAGTCCTTATGTCATTAGAGGCATACTCTTGGAAGAATTTATGAAACCCAACCTTTCTGCATAGAAATGTGGTCTCTTCCATCTGTTTACACTCCAGTTTGAGATACCACCTATCGTGATGTTATTACCAAGACTGAATCCCCATAATTATGGGCTAAATGCACCTCTTCCCTTTATAAAGTTTACCTGACTTATTAGGTAACTAATTATAGCAGAGAAAAGAGATTAACACAATTATCAGGAAACAACTCCTGAGTGACTGAGTTTGACTTGTTTCTGGGTACTATGGGGATGGCTGACTGCCAAATGATCTCAACTTTTTATCTGATCAATATAGAAGTTTCATTTTAGGAAACACTTGTCTAAGATATAAGTGGTCACCATGTACCAAACTCTGCTATTCACTATTACTACTTTTGATGACTAGTTGTATTTGGAAGACTGTATCCCAAATAGGGAAGCCTGAATCTCTCATGGACCATTCTATCTGTGTGTTTTCTTAAGGGGTTTGGATCGGTTCCCTGTGGTGCAGCAGAGTACTTCTGCCACTAACTGATCAATATCATGTGGCAAAGGTTTAACACAGAGTGGATACATGGGTTATGGTCTCCCCCCGCACAGAGCAGTCCTCAGACCCAACAGAGATATAGATACATAGAAGGACCTATGATTTACCTGTTACACGGTAAGTGAAGTGACAGAGGAGGCAAAAAGAGTGCTTTCAGAAGGTGCTCAAGGAACAGTATGGTGTAGTGATCCAGGACAATTAGAACACTGCCCTGTGGGACCTCGTATGGCCCCCACCTGCAGTCTTTGATAAGGAGGCACGGGACCCATTAGTAGATCTCCCATGCCCGTGCCTCCTTATCAAAGCTTGCAGGTGGGAAACTTGCACATTCTGAAGCTTAAAATCACACTTTGCAGAATAAGGGGACGGACTGACTTAATGCCTGTCAGTCATTAATAGAGGATAATGTTCTAAGTTTGGTTTGCACATGTATCAGAACTGAGTAATATACAGCTAGGCACAAAAGACACTGACCCAAGGCCCACGATGCTTTTAGGGACCCATAAATAAATTATTAACTTCTTTTGAGGCCCGAGGGAAAGACGGAACTTCAGAGTTGAAGATTATGCTCACTTTCTCCCACGACGTCCAAACAGCATACGGATAGATGAAAAGCTCTCTGAACACAAAACGGCCTAGGCCTAAAAACTAAGAAGAAGGCCTTGCTATAGCTGCTGGATTTAAAACAAACAAAACATTTTTTCTCGTTCAATTCACATCTTCTTAAATATATCTAAAGGGAAACTATTTATGCCTTAGAAATAGAATATCCCTTGCCATAAAGAAAAAAATAACCTCAAAACCAAATACAGTAAAAAATGAATCAACGTAAGGTGTTCACCAGACATGTTTGCTGGTCCAAGATCTTGATTACAAGGCCTTGCATGTATTAAATAGGGATGTTAATAGGCATTAAAGACACATTAACATGAAATAGAAACTTTCCTAATGGAATCAGAAGGACAATGAACAGGGTGATTTAAATCACTCTGTGATTTAGGAATATTTAATTCCAGGGCTCTGTGCCATACAGCTTACCTTGCATATTCCTTGGGCTTTGGCTATAAGTAGGAACTCTCCCCAAGGAGCCATGTGGTAAAGGCTTGATTCCCAGCTTGAGGCTGTTGGGATATGGTAGAAACTTGAAGAGGTGGGATCTGGTGGGAGGTATTCAGGTCACCAGGAGTGTGCACGAGAAAGACGCTGCGGGAACCTGGTCCCTTTTCCTTCTGTGCGTCACTTCTTGGCCATGAGGGTAGTTAGTGGCTTTGCTCTGCCTCCTATGCCTGCCAAGAGCAGCAGGACCAGCTAATTACAGACTGAAACTCCAAAACTCAGAGCCAAAACAAACCTTTGCTCCTCTCCATTGATTATCTCAGAAGTTCATTAGAGTAACCATGAATTGATTAATACAAATACAACCTGTACACTGGGATACCCTGGAAGAGGTTGTGCATAAGATAGAGAACTACCAGATTATTTGTGAATGGATGGGTTTCTGCCAAAAATACGGGGAGGTGTGCAAGTAGCAAGACCAGGTACTTATGCAGGAAGAATGTACTGTTCTGTAACAGTATTAAAGAAAAGGTTTATGCTGTGCATGGATACAGACTAAGACTTTTATGACTACTTGTGATGGCAGCCTATACACAAAGAGAAGTTTAAAAAGCAACCTCTATTATTGACTCAGAGAGGGATAAAACTACCAATGGTGGCACGAAGTCAGGGGAAGAGAGACGGTGGACTTGAGGACATCTCAAGATCATTTTATGTTCCTAGAACTGACAGCTGTAATCAAAACCAGAGATAAATAAGATTCAGAGACTGCTCAATGCCATTTCTGTAATCATTTTCCTCTATGAAACACCCCACCCCCATAGGGGAATACTTCTCTCTTACCATGTGGGAAAGCGGGACACAAAAAAGCAGCTTTGTTCAGTAACAGAGAAAAAATACTCCAGTGTCCACCTTTATGCATCTAGAGGGCATGGGTAGGCTCCATGGAGTTGTCACAGTCATAGGTCCATCACCTATCAGGTAAGTGTGTTCCTCTTTCATGTGAGGGCATCTAGGTTTCTTACATTCCCATGACAACAGATGATCACAAATCAAAGGATGTCCCTGCACATGTGCTTGTGAACATCCCTGTGTGCATCATATGTCAGTGTGCACCTGGGTGCCTTGGTGCACCCAGACTGAGGGCATGAGCAGACATGTGATTGAGCTTGCCTGAGAGGATAGAGTGAAGGGGTCCTTAATGAGGTCCATTAGGGTTACAGGTCCAGCAAAAATAAAGCAACGTGAAACCCTGCCCTAGTGCATTAAAAAAAAATGCAGACTCAGATTTCAACTTGAAATTTTTTTTCTTTTATCGCCTTGGTCACTTACATAAGAAAAGGGGATTAAACTGAGAAATCTTTATTTGGTAATAAACCAAGAAGGAACTTCCAGGTTTAAGAAATGAAGTCATATAATTTGAAGTGATACAAAGGGTAACATCATAAAAAAAATAGGAAAACCACAAGACATTGGTTGATTCACTGTCCAGCTGACTTCTGCACTCTGAACAGAAGCCCTGTGCTGGATGAGCATGGGAAAACCTCTTGTGGCCACTGTGGATTCAGAAGCAGTGAAGCTTGTCTCCTGTTGCAGGGAGATGGAACCAAGACACCAGGCAGCTTGGAAACAAACTGATGCAGGTTCATTTGAGTGACCTGAAGTTCTCAGGGTGTGGTCCAGTGGCAGGCATGGGGGATGGCAGTGGGAGTGGGGGTGGGGAGGCACACCCATTGTAAAGGCTCCACAAGGCTGGCTGACTGATAAGAACTTGTGCCATTAGGGAGAGCTAAAAAGTTGCCACCCTGAAATCTATTTATCTTACGTTCTCTTCATCTGCCCTAGCATCCTTGAGACTATAAAATACACTATTTTTTTTCGAAAGCACAAATAAAGGGTTAGGGTTCACCAATCCAAAAGCTAAAATATGTTATAAAAAAATAGCTTGACTTATGACTTCGTGTTCTGTTACTATAAAAACATCATAAAAGTGTCACCATATTGGACATGTTACTTGAGGTAACTAAATTGTTGTTTCTGAGCCATAGTGGTCATATTTGACTCCAGCATTGGTCTTTCCTTATTCTCTGTGAGGTAAGAGCAGTGTTTTCCAATGGGCAGTAGCAAACCCAAAATCTTACTTCTAAATTTGACTGAATGTTTTATTCTGAAATTCTATTATTTCTATTAAATGGTCAGTTCAAGGTGTGCCACCCCTGAGCTGACATACTAGGGAGTCCACAATGGAAGGAACTGCTGGTTTCAACTGCTCTGGTCTCATTTTTTCCAGATGCTTCCTCTTGTCATGGGCTTTTCTTTCCTAGGTGCGGAGGTACTGGTTTTAGTTTGGCAGTGCCTGTGAACATGATGTAGAATCTATTTTGATGGTGTCTTTGTGGCATAGTGTTGACCATCTGTTCCTGATTGCTGTGACGTCAAGTCAAATGACTTTTTACTCAGGAACAATCTCCTGTTTGAAATGAGATTAAAATTTTGTGACCCAGGGTCAAAGCACAGGTTCAGGTGTAACCAACACAACTGTCTGAATGTTCCAGGCACTTGCCAACTTCTTCATAGCCTGAGTTCTCTGTTTCAGATGCATTCAGATCTGACATCAGTTCCAACAACTCCTAGGATATGGTTTTAATCACTAGAACAAATCAACTAAATAGTGTCACACATTAAACACAGACTTGCATATTTTCGCATCATGGAAACAATTACACTGGGACAGTAACAAACTAGAGGGGCTGTTATAAAAGATACATTCACATGTATATTTAAAGAGACATGATGATAGTAAATTCCTTTTGCTGAATCTTCCTAATAATTGTTTTCATGTGGCGCTGAAGGTCTACAGCACTATACTGGGTACCATTGTGCTGTACATTTTCTCCTTATTTGCAGTCCAGTATCTTAAGGACCAACATTTGTAGCTTTTTTTTTAAAAAATGGATGCCAGAGATGGTGTACACTGTATTATAAAATGTTACAGTGGAGTTTTCAGTGGCCTACCTTTCATTACTGGGAACATCCCATAATTAGCATTGGTCATTCTCATAGCCTAGCCCCTCTAATTGTACCCTTAGACAGAAAGTGATGAGTGTGGTGAGCTCCAGGCATGGGAGACATGGTGACTTGTCCCCCAAACCTCTAAACTAATTTGGTGGATCAAGAAAAAATTACACACAGCAGCACACCTCCAAGCTGGATTTCTACAAGGGTCTAAAGGTAGACGTGCAGAAAAATGGGTCAGGGAAAGAGTTGGTGACAGGAGTAAAAGTAAGTCATGAGAATGCATGGCACAGTGCACCAGAGGGACATTACAATTGCATAACCTCAGAATACACGAGTGAAATGAGTGATGAAGGCAGCTGTGGGCTAAATTGTAGGGAATTTTTTTTTTCATGCATCATGCCAAGATCTTCTTCCTCCGTAAGCCTAAATTTCTGATGTGGAATTTAAAATACATGAAGACAAGGGAAACCAATTGGATATCAATAATAGAAAGACCAAGCTAGAGGCAGAGTTGAGGATGGTACAAGGAGAGGAGGGACTTACTTGCCATGGTATGCTCCTCTCTGACTTGTTTCTGTCCTGGTGGTTTTTGTCAAGGAAGGAACTCACTGCTCCTTTGGACTTTGTCTATTTCTTGCCTTCCTTCTAAGTCTCTCACCTTGTCTTTTCTACTTCTCTGTCTCACCTACAAGTCTCTACTCTGCTTTTTTCTCTCCTTAACCTTAATAATAAATGTGATACAAAACAAGCAAATGAGGAAAAGATAGAAAATACCTGCTGGTCTATAACTTTAAGTAATATCTATTTGAATACATGGAAATGGGACTTTTTCCATCCCTCTGTGTCAAAAATACTTCCCTCACTTTTAATTGACATGCTTGTATATGCTCCATCTACTGAGCTGATGCATGCTGAGTTTAGAGTAGATAATTTCCACTTTAATCTTACTCAATTTACATCAAAAATCCTTGTACAGTGGCTATATTCACCTTCATTTTCTATGTGAGGAACAGAGGATCAGGGGATTAACTTGTTAAAGAAAGTGCAGAATTCACATATTGTGCAACCAGTGTTTATCCAGATCTCCCTAACTCCTAAGCTGAGGTTTTCAACCAAGACACATGCTTCACATGTTCTTTTTTTCCCCCAGTGTTTTGAGACAGGGTTTCTTTGTGTAGCTTTGGATCCTGTCCTAGCACTCACTCTGTAAACCACGCTGGCCTCGAACTCACAGAGATCTGCCTGCCTTTGTCTCCTGAGTTCTGGTACTAAAGGTGTGTGCCACTACTGTCATGTCTCACACGTTCTTTTGTTCACTCATTTGTTCATACGTTCACTTAGTAAATATACTGACAGTACCTATCCAATCACAGGTACTTAAAACAGAAACTCAAAACATAGTCGGTGAAGATTCTTATTGGCCAGCTGTCAATGGGGATGCCTTTTAATTAGCCAAATACAAATGTGAAGTCTCTCACCTTGGAGAAAACATAATTCATTAGGGTTGCTAGCATGAGATCCTATGATAAAACTGGCTTATGTAATGCCTACAAATAATGATGTATTTTGTGAATTCCTTTATTGCATGCCAGGGGCTGTTCATATACATCAAAACCCAGGTATTTCTCAAATAACCCTCTAAGGGATATTCATTATTACTATCATAATCAAATCCATTTTATATAAAATAAAGCACAGGAAAGTTAGGAAAATTGCTCAGGTTTACCCAAGTAGAAGGTGCTGGATTTGAGCACAAATTCATGTAGTCTGCATTCTGGGTCTCACTGTGAATCTTTATGGTCTATGTTGTCTGTGAGACACCAGGAAATATGGTGGGGCAAGAGTCAATGGAAGAGCTTGTATTACTACAGAAGCATAATTGTCCTTGTCACAGATATGTCAGACAGAAGGAAGATGTAGCCCTGCCTTATCTATTCAAGCTGGCAAGATTCCAGGGGCTCAGGGCTGCCTGGACTCTGCTTTTAAACAGCAGAACATTCTTGATGCTTCTACGGGGAAGCAATGCTCATGTGTAGAGCCCTCGTTTAAGTAGAGAGGGAGGATGAGAGTAACCCCAGGGCATCATCCTAGAGAAGCTCTCAACCATGGGTGAGCCTTTCTTGTCTCTTCAAAAGTCTGTTCTCCTTAAAAGTATTTTGAATGGCAAGGAGAATACAGGCAAGGAACATCAATGAGACACAGTATAGGTGGAAGGTCAGGGAAACAGTATTCCTTGAATGACCAGGGCATCACAATACTTCCATCTGGGTCCTGAGGAAATACACTTAGGAGGGACTACTGAAGTTCATAGTTAAGAAAGGAAAGCTAACACATTTAACAACATACAGAACACAGAACAACACGCATCTGTGTTCTCGGACATTACTTTCTCAGCAGAATCCACTCATCTAGATGTATCAGCATCTCCAGTGTCAGAGTTTGGCTCTAAGAGTATGATTCTGGTCACCCGACTCCATTCTCTAACACCTACCAGCTACTTTCAAATGAGCTGATGCTTAGCATTGCCTTCAAAGGTCCTCACGATGGGATACAACCTACTTTGCAGATCAATTTCTTATAATTCTGGACTAACTGCTCTGTCACTAAAGACCTCAGGTTTTCACGTGTTTGTTTAGGTTCCACGATCTGACCAGATAGTTGGGATCTTTTCTTTGCCATGTACTTCAAGCAGTCATCTTCTACTCATTGACATATAGCTCACACTTTTCATGATAACACCCGTTAAACACTGGGTTTTAAATTAGTGGAGGTTGTGTGGACACTTGCAGATTGGTGTGTCTCAAGCTGCTGTGGATTTAGTCTCTCTTCTCTGCCATACTGTTCTGATACTCTAGATGATGGGACCTCAAGATAGACTCTGTCCAAATCCCTGAGTTATAACCTGGAAGGGAATTGCCCTGAGAGTCAAGGAGACTGCTGAAGACTTTGTGTGAGTGAGGAATAAATTCTGTAGGTTTGATCTATGGAGACTTCAGTGTTACACTGCTATATCTTAGGATAAACTGGTCTATCCTGACTAATGTAAGTCCATATTGCCAGACTTGCCTTAGAAATATTAGGCCCTGTTTTGATTTGCATGGCTACTGTCTACCTACATGATGATACTGGGTGACTTTATGTCAACCCATAGTTATGACTATGCAAGTGCATCAGTAATGTACTACATAGTGCTATAATCAGCCTGAGGGAAGGTGGCCCTGATATGCTGGGCACATGGGCACTTCCAGAAAGCATGAGTCAAATAAACTACAGTATGCTCAACTTTTGTTGTAGGGATTTCTAAGTCTCATATCCTTAAACAAGTCTTATTTTTCATTAGTTTTTATTAGAATCCCACCTGCAATTCATGAGAAATAAAAAAAAACACAAGTTCCTGAATGTAATATATAATGAGTAAATTTAAAAATACATTCAGTTTCAAGGGATAAAATTTATAATTATATATTTTAGGAAAGTGATTAAATATTTTATTCCAAATCATAGTCAGATGGGACTAAATCAGCAAGTAAACGCTACACATGCACAAAGTATAGAGAGGCATTAATTTTTGGAGTTAATAGTAACAATGCTTCCATCATTTAAAAAAAAATGTCATCGCAGCTCTCTGTCACAGCACTGAAGCAAGATTTCAGAGAATCTAAAGAGGGCTCTTCACCAAGTCCTCAAGTACAATGATTTCAAATGGTTTTAATTTAGCCTTGTTTATGATCAAATAAATGTTATTTTGATTGATTGGCAAACATCTACGACCAGCAATAAGAACAATTATGTTTGACATGGTGACATAAGAAAATCTATAACCCAAACCTTTAAAGCCTGATTTCAAATGTCAAATCTGACTTATGAGAACCAGCCATAATCCTGCTTCATGCAAAAAGCATGAGGTTAATCTGGAGCAAAGGACTGCTGCCAAGCATGCCCTGGCATAATTAATCAAGGATATTTCAGAAACATATCGTCTCCAAGAGATTATTGATTTGCTGTCACGATGAGTTTTTCTCGTGGCTGTGCTGGCGCTCTGGAGCTAGGCTGCACTGGCATGCATTTTCCCGTCGCTAAGCCTTGATCTGTCCTCCTGGACTCCTGCCTTCCTCGTGCTGACATCTGCAAACACTCACACTTGACAGCCTCATGCCCAAGTGTGGTGGCTTCCAAGTTGATTAGGATTATTTCAGAAGGGGTTTGGACTATTCTGAGTGTAATTGAAAGCAGAGAGCCATGAGTCTTGAGAGAGTAACATGCACTCGCAAATGGCATCATGTTCACAGAGAATTTGCATGTACACACACACACACACACACACTCACAAGCAGACACTGTATACTCACCTGTACTCATTCACATACATGGAAGCACTACCCATAAACACACAAGCACACACACACACACACACACACACACACACACACACACACACACACACATATATATATATATATATATGAATACATGTGAAAAGATACAATCATACTCACCCATGCACACCTAAGCATGCATCTATGGAAACAGATGCAAATACACATGTGCACATACTCCCAAGCATAACACATACCTCATGCATACCCATGTTGCAAGTATATATCTATGCAGACATATTCAATAAGCATACTCTCATGCATGCACACACAAGCACACAGTCATGTATGTAATTGCACACATACTTGTATAAGCACAGCTTCATATATTCAGAGACACATCGGTACAGGAGACCACTTCCTGAACATAACACCAGTAGCACAGACACTGAGATCAACAATTAACAAATGGGACCTCCTGAAACTGAGAAGTTTCGGTAAGGCAAAGGACATAGTCAGCAAGACAAAACGACAGCCCACAGACTGGGAAAAGATATTCACCAACCCCACATCTGACAGAGGGCTGATCTCCAAAATATACAAGAACTCAAGAAGCTAGTCTCCAAAACACCAAACAATCCAATTAAAAATGGGGTACAGAACTAAATAGACAATTCTCAATAGAGGAATCTAAAATGGCTGAAAGACACGTGAGAAAGTGTTCAACATCCTTAGCCATCAGGGAAATGCAAATCAAAACAACTCTGAGATACCATCTTACTCCTGTCAGAATGGCTAAAATCAAAAATACCAATGATGGTTTATGCTGGAGAGGATGCCGAGAAAGAGGAACACTCCTCCACTGCTGGTGGGTGTGCCAACTTGTACAGCCATTGTGGAAATCAGTATGGCGACTCCTCAAGAAAATGGGAATCAGTCTACCACAAGATCCAGCAATTCCACTCCTAGGCATACACCCAAAAGAAGCACATTCATATAACAAGGAATCTGTTCAATGATGTTCATAGCAGCACTATTTGTAATAGCCAGAAACTGGAAGCAGCCTAGATGCCCCTCAACCAAAGAATGGATAGAGAAATTGTGGTACATTTACACAATGGAGTACTACTCAGCAGAAAAAAACAATGGAATCTTGAAATTTGCAGGAAAATGGATGGAACTTGAAGAAACCATTCTGAGCAAGGTAACCCAATCACAAAAAGACAAACATGATATGTACTCACTCATATGTGGACCTGCTTTATGATACATAGTAGTGCTTTATCAGAGCTGTTTTTAATGATGTTGCTCAGAATGGTTTCCTCCCAGATGATGATTGAGAAGCTAATTTAAAAAAAAAATGGTGCCAAGTACCACAAGAGTAACAGAACTGTGCTGTTTTCTGGGATTTTGTTTTTTACTTTGTTGTTGTTGTTTGTTTGTTTGTTTTATGGAGTGTGCTGCATGTCTCTACAATTTTGTTCAAATTACTGCAGAACCTGGAAAAACTGTTGCTGCTATTGATGCATAACATATTGCCATTATTGGCATATATATATATATATATATATATATATATATATATATATATATATATATGCTAATTGAAACTCAAATATGTGATGAATCCAAGGTGTTTCAGTGAGTGCTCACCTGTGCATGCAAATTTGATTTCATCTTTAGTAAGTAGTAAAGTTATATGCTTGCCAAAAAAAAAATAAGTGACACACTGGAAGACAAATGTCACACAACTTCAATTTTATGTGTAACCTAGAAATGATGAACTTATGGGAACAGAGAGCAGAATTGTGGCTATTAGGCTTCAATGTGGGTCATTTAACATTGGGGAAATGATTGGTTTAAGGTTATAAAACTGCAGTTGGACAAGAGGCATGGACTCTGTGGTGTCTTGAGGTCTACTGAGAGCATGATAAATATGGTTGATAACAATATGCTATATTTTAAAAGTTGTGAGATAGTATACTTTAAGAGTTCTCAAAACAAAAATGATGAATATGTGTGATATAACATGTTAATTGGTTTAATTTAGCCATGCCATTGTGAACATACTCTATTATGTATCATAATTGTGCATGACTTTATTTATGAGCTAAATAAATGAATGGAAAAAATAGGTAAAAAAGTGCATATGCATACATGTAAAGGAAATGCCCATGTACTCATACACATGTACATATACATGCTACACACTTAAGGAATGTAGGTTTCAGTTTTAATCTTCAAGGTCATCTCTCACCTATTAGAAAAAATTGAAGTGGCTAGAGAAAGCACTATTTTAACTAAGGAAAGCCACTATAAATTAGCTCTTCTCCACAGTGTTTCTATAGCATCTGACTGGGCTGTCAGAAAGAGTTCTTGAAGTACAAAGTAGTAAAGTTTCTCCCAAGATGACAGGGGGAAATCAGGGAGGAAAGAGACATTTACCTCACAGCTCAAAACTTTTCTCCTTCCACTTTGCTTTTGCAAGGAGAGGATGACAGATTTTGATATAAGGCAATGTTAATGGTTATGGAAGTATAGATAGGTAGACAGTAGGCAACAGGTGAGTAAAGAACTCTCAGAATGGATAACACCTCTGTTACCCGGGGCACGGTATATCAAACGCTCATGCATTTTCTCATCTCTGCCCCTACACATTGCATGCCTTGCTTAGGCAACCCTCATGTTCACACAGACAACACTGAGCCCACATGGATGGGAACTCAAAGACCAAAAGGACTTTGCTCTTTGTGTGGAGGTGGGAAGAGGTTTAAGAACACTTGGCATTCTCCAAATCTAGTCCAGCTGGGGCCACTGGACACCAGGCCTGGCATCTGTAAAAGCCTGCAACAGTGTAAGGGAGGACTCTGTTCATGACTCAGGAATTTGTGTCTGTATTTGACTAATGCACTTGGTTGTCTTCAGAACCTCTACCCACGCTTCAGCCTTTATCTAGTTTGAGTAGAACACATACAAAGAAAAACAGACTAAGGATAAGCATCCAGAAGACCAGTGTACATTCACAAAGTCAACTGAAATCTATAATCAAATCGTGGATCAGGAAAAAGCCAAAGCTCCCAGACAATCACCTTCAGACCCCACTGTATCACAACTAATCCCCTCAAAGTTAACCAATATCCTGACTTCAGAGATGGCCAAGCAGTCGTGTGTGCTCTTGGCATTTTTATGAATGGAATTATTCCTGTGCATCTTGCTTTTGCTCCTCATCATTACATCTGAAACTCAAGCACATTGTACGTTTTCATTCTCATTGCAGATCAGTGAACTGAAACTCCTAGAGAAAGCTATACCTATGTTAAAAATTCTTTCAGGCTCATTGACAGATTAGGAGTTTGAGGCTGTGAAGAGTTGGAATGTTAAAGATCCAGGTCCAAACTATCTCCAGCTATCTTAAGTTCCCTTACCAGCTATTCACTGCTTATCTCTGTGTCTGGCCTAACCTCCTTCTGTCGGGTACAACACTTTGGAATGTATTAATTAAACCAGTAACTAATACCACCAACCCAACAGGAAGAATGTTATCGGGCAGCTCCTCAAGCATACAGCAGAGATTTCCCACTTGGCTGTAATGTGGGGTCTCCACCCTGTATTTGAAATGTGCCTTGATTTATGGCTTCCTTTTGTTCCAAAACTATAAAGACGTCACGATACCATTTCCACATTGGAATATTTTTTGGGCCAACCTGAATCAGTATTCCTGGACCATGGTCACTCATACTTGGCTCCAGAACAGGCACCATCTCTTATACTTGTGAGGGAAGAGCAGTGTTTTATGTCAACCATCTCCTGCCTTTGTGTGACTACAAGATAATTGATGAGTCAATTCTATCCTTAATGATATCTTTGCGGATTTGCGCATGCAGAAAGAAGGCTTCTGCATCTGGTCTTGTGAGTTCTTCTTTTGGTGATGGTCAGAGTAAACTCATTTCCTTGGGGCTTTACATGACCATCACTTTGGGGGAGCAGAGGTTACCATGGTGGCCTCCAGAATACTGGGATCCTTAGTTATGGGAATAAAATAAACAGGGTAGTACAGTGATAACTAGGTCATACTGATGGCAATTGGACTTTTACTCTTATAGAAGGAGTTGGAGTGTTGCTGGACCTGCACCTGAGATTCCAGCATTCCATGTGCCCACCCCACCCCCATCCCCTATAGCTACGTATGATTTTAGGGAGTCCTAAATTCAGGATGTGGAAGATTAACAGGGGCCAGGACTTCAGTAATGTAACTTGTATGAGGTCATCACTCATGCTGGGTGGGAGTTTCCAGTGACCGAGTTGTTTCTGAGCCACCCAACCATCTGTAAGTAACCCTTGCCATGCTCTGTAAGTTCGTCTGAGAAATCCATTGGTTTCCCAAGGTAGACTCAGTTGGCAGAAATGTTTTTTTGCCTGTTGTTGGTGCCCTGTCTGGAGCTAACCAATTTAGGTCTCTCCAGGAAAGGTAGAGTGACAATGAACTTGTCTGTGTAATTTCTGGACCATATGTGCTAGGGTGTGGAATTGCTGAGTCATATGACATGATCCAAGACACTTGCCTTGAAAAACCAAGTAAAACAAAAGAGCTTTGCAAAGTCATGTGACCATTTCCCTCCCTTCTGAGGACTGTGAGTTTCACTTGTTCTTATAGCCTTTAAATTACAAGGTTACAATTGCAAGTCTTCCTCATATCATCTTTTGATCCAAGCTACCCAGACGTCCATGATATTGTAGGTCATCAGGTTCCTTGGGAAGCTAGCTCTGAGGTGGAATATAGCACGCATTAGTTTCTTAGGGAGGAGGGTTCTGGAGAACCACCACTTTTCAGAAGGAAAAGAAGGAAGGGTAATAAACCTGGGGAAAAAATGGGCTTGTGCAGCAGCCTCAACAAAGGGCCAAGGCAACCCATCAGGGACCTTGAAGTAAAGAGGGTACCCCAGAGCTAACACAAAATGCAAGCACGGCTAAGTCTTTAGACTCTTATCATGAACCAGTTATAGGTTGTAGGTTGCCATAGGAAAGATGCTCAAGGCAGTGCTTTTCATATGATAACTGTTCTTGAAGGTTTAGGCAGAAGGTGGAAGTCTATAGTACCCCCAGGCACTGGGGCAAGGAGTTGTTTGGTGCTTCAATAGGGGCCTATATGGCATAACATAGTCATCTGCCAGACGTGGTTAGCTCTATGCCAAGGGATCCAGCTGGTTTGAATCTCTGCTTGTAAAATCCGTGGAATAAAAACTACATTGAGCAGAGTGACAATGCTACAGGGCTAGGAGTTAGCCTGTGCTGTCTTTATGAGGATTTTTGTTTTCAGGGAGGAAGAAGCTGGTTAGTATACAGTGACATTCCTTGTTGATAACCACTGAATGCTATTGTCAGCTACTGAATGTGCATATATAGTTCTCCATGGCAAATAAACCTCTTGACATGCAACTGGACTGCCTGTTAGCCATGGCCTAGCTGATATGTCACACTCTTTTCAAGCTCATTAGCTTTCTACAGCTGAACAAGATACAGGCTAGACCATCGATTGGTGAGCATACACTTGTGGGAATAAGGCTAGACAGAAGCATGCTTCTAGCTCTTCGACAGGAGTACTACCAGTTAGCTGTTGTTCCCATTTCTCTTCATGACCTTAGGTTTTACCCACCTTCCAATATTTTTAACAACTTTATTTGATAAATCACACACACACACACACACACACACACACACACACACACACACACACACACAATGTGCCATAATACTCTCCATTTTGTTATGTTAATCAAAGCAATTGCTCGTGGCTGGCTTCAGAACAGAATGAGAATGGAGGCATGATGCACTCTGCTTCAGGAGCTCAGCTAAATCAAGAAAGCCTGGCATTTTCATTAGCTTCCACAGCCTGATCAAGGTGGAGATACATTTTTACAAATCATCGATTGGTAATTTATGGCTTCCTATACTTAAGGCTTGTGCACAGCTATGAACCCTCCTCCATACCTGTTTTTGTTGGTCTCTATCTAGGAGGTAGGATCCCAGTGAATGACTAAGTAAACAGAAAAATCCCCAAGGTATGACTGGTGAGTGGAAAGCATGTTTCTTCCCCCCATGAAGCCATCCTCACTCATGGAGACTAGATCTTGAAGTAAGGCAGTATAGAAGGGGAGGGAGATCAGAGAGAAAGTTCAGTGGCTAAGGGCACTTGCTCATGCAAAAGACCATATCTGGTGAATAAAACTAAAAACAAAATCAAAGTAAGATAGGGAAAACTAAGGGGACGTGAGAATGGACAAGGAGCCCTCATCCTGGAGCCTGGCTGAAGTCTCTAATCAGAGTCAAGAATATTGACACAGCTAACAAGATCCACTGTGGAGACTGACGCTATAGAAATGGTATTTTTTTATAATGACATTTTCAATAAAAATGTTAAAATAGCAACAAACTATAAAGTCTAAGAGGAGATGACTTTGAGTTTCCCACTCCCAAACTTGTAATTTTCTCACCAACAAAGCTACAAACATTATTTATAGTCAAAACATATGCTTGACTTTCTTTTAACTTACAGATAATAAGGCTCCCTATGACCTGTCTGAGCTGGGTTCTCATTTTATGAGCTTTCCATCCTGACCAGCATGCTTCAGAAACAAGCCCATGATGTCATTCACCAAAAAAACCAAAGCAACAAAAAAAAAACAAACAGAAAGAAGTTTCCTAGAAATTCTTTAAACAATGTGATTTCAGAAGGCACCAAAATTGGGAACACGGCTGTTTTTATGAGTTGAGTAGCTGTCTTGGGAAGCCCACTCCTGTGTCTTGCACGTGTAATGTCCTTTTCCTAAGAAATCCCTTCCCCCACATAACAGTCATGTTTGAATCTATGTTAAAACCATTCTTTAATTAAGTCCAGCTTTGCTTCATTTTGACTTATACTGAAATTCTTGTCTGTGGTGAAGTCACAAATCCAAACTTTATCTTAGACGAGGTCCCTCAAAATGTCTCCCCCAATCTTTTATAACTGGCAGCATTGAGCCGTGTCTCCTGCTTTCACTGCCACTGACATAAGAGCTGAGGTGGTGGCCCGTTCCCCTTGAGTCCACCTCTGGCTCCAGCCAGTACACTTCCCTGAGTGTATCTGTTCTCACTTTGATTGTTAAGAATCCAAGATATGTGGGAGCTCCTGAAGAAGAGAACAGGGTGTGGTTGGAGATAACTTTTAGCCTTGAGAATTTCTGTAGCTCTGGGTCTTAGTAAAGATGAAGTGGGGTAGGGACCAACCATGGGGGAAAGACTGTCCAAAACGTTTACAGTGAGGAATACTATGGGCTAGATGAACTTAGCATAACAGCTAGTTCCTAGAACATGGGGGTAAAAGGAGGAAGAGGGTTAAGGTATGAAAAAAAAAAGGTGCACCATCCTGTAGTGAGAACCAGTTCATGGGTCGTGAAAAAGAAACTGGCCAAATGCATTGGTTGGTTTAAGAGATGTTTGCATCAATTGGTGAAAATAATCAAAGAGGAAAGAATGGCTAGGAGAAATAAGGGTGATTAGAGAGGGAGGGGAAGGGGGAGTGGAGAAGGAGTAGGAGAGGAAGAGGAGAGGGCGAGGAGAATGGAAGGGGAAGAGTGGGGAGGGAAGGGAAGAGGGGGTAAGAGCAAAGTTGGGAAGAGTAATACTTTTCTGGTTCATATGTGAATGGCTTGAGCTTAAATTCTTTGAGCTGTACTTGAACTGATTCTTGACTGCATTGTCGTTGTTCAGTTGATGGTTGCCTTTCCACCTTCACTGAGGTACAATTGACAGAGGAAAATTGAATACAACTTGATGTTTTGATGAATGTATATATTGTAAATGATTGTCCAAACCAAGCAAATTAACATATCCATCACTGTAAGTGCTGGTGTGTGTGTGTGTGTGTGTGTGTGTGTAATAGTCAAGGACCACATATAAGGTCATCTTAGGGGCCTTGTGTCTAACATGAGGTGACTAGGCCATATTCTTATTTTAATTTCCTTTTAACTCAACACCTTTGGAATATCCCAGAGAAGCAGGGTTGTAAGTCAGAGTGAAGAAAAGAAATGTTACTGAACGACACTTAGAAGCCCCTGGCTTGGTGACAGCTAACCTTCAGTAAAGTGAATTACACATGCATTCTAAGGCTGAACTTCATGTCCTCTCGGGGACAGACAGGAAAAAAAAAATGAACTTAGAATTATCAGACACATGTGGCTTCTTAATGCATTCTTGGGAAGTGAGGGCATGGGTGAGGACTGCGCAGACACACCGGGGACTCAGAAAGCATGACCCGGGACTTTCTGTCATTGTAAGTTCACAGGGAGGGCAGAGGGATGCCTGGTCCTTCCCGCAGGTCTCTCAGAAATCCGTCTCCTCCCAGCGAAGTAAACGGTGTGCAGCCCTTGCCAAACTTAAATTGCATCCATGTTATAGAGGAAAGAGGCTTTAGCACATTCCTTTGGGGAATGGCAGCAATTTATTTTGTTTGTTTCTAATGGAGAGGGTTAGTTCCAGAATCTCACTGTGAGGTCTGAGAGGCTGAGTTGAAGACCTCCAGGAAACAAGAAGGAGAGAGAGAGAGACAAGGCAAGGAGAGGCTTTCGGACTTTATCGGGTGATGGAGACAGCAGGACCATCCGTTTTTACAGCCAAGTCATAAAGTATAGTTCCCAAATTTACATCAGGAATACAATAAGCCCAATACTGTATGGTTAGTATTTTCCTGATTCTATTACTTAGAAAATAGATCACTAAATAGATCGTGTGTGTGTGTGTGTGTGTGTGTGTGTGTGTGTGTGTGTGTGTGTGTGTGTGTAATAGAGAGAGTATGTGTGTGTTTGTATGATTGTGTGTGCATGTGTGTGAGTAGGTATGTGTGCATATGTGTTTGCACATAGAAGCCAGATGTCCACAGGGGTATCTCCCTCTGTCACTCCTCATCTTATGTTCTTGAGGCAGTCACTCCAATTAGTGACCTGAACCTCACTAATTCAGCTGCCTGGCCATCAAGCCTCAAGATCTTCCTATCTACCTACCTCCCTAGTGACTCTGCATCCTGCTTTTATTGGGTGCTGGGGATCCAAACTCAGGCTCTCATTGCTTGTGCAGGAGGCACTTCACCAGCAGCACCATCTTCCTATCACTGATGTTTGCTTTTTGTTTTTAAATTAACTCTATCTCCACAACCCAGCAATTGACTGCAGCATCTTTGGGGGCTGTGTGTGTGTGTGTGTGTGTGTGTGTGTGTGTGTGTGTGTGTGTGTGTGTGTGTGTGTGTGGTTTTGTTTTTCTCTCCTTGCCACTCAGAATGTAAATGTCTTTGAGCCTGTGGCTTGTCCATCTTTTAGGGGGAAAGATCATAAATGCAAACAACCTGGGTGATGACATGAATCTGAAAAGACCCAGACTTCCCAGCATGAGTTGAGGGTGGGTGTGGGTGTGGGTGTTAGAAACATTAGCACAAGTTCTCACCTACTGGTCTCCCTAGAAAGCTGGTTTTATAATATAATTTAGTTTTGAAGGGTGAGCTCTGTCTCCTAATAAGAGAGGCATGTTGTCACGGAAAAGCAGCGAGCATCAGTATACCGCTTCAAGGTCAACACGGGTGGCATAAATAAGAAGAAAAACATCTCCCTCTCAGCCTTCCCAAGCCTGTAATGAGACGCTGGTGGCTTCTATGATAGATGGCCCTTTTTTAGTTTCAGCAGAGAGCAGTATGCTTTGGGTCTTCCGAATACTGTTTGATAGCTTCACAGAAACCAATCAATAACATACAGGTAACATTTTCTACAAGGCACATAAATCCTAGCCTAGGGAGACCAGCTGTTGTGAGATTCTGGATGGGTTCCAGTTTCCAACTGGGGCGTCTCAAGGAAATGATCCTGAATGTGGGGCTTTGTTTGGATTTCAATGGAACATAATCGGGTGACATCTGGTCCCCCACCTTGTGCTGGCTTGGCCACACTTCATCCACCATGGCTCTGGGCACCTCCTGCAGGGCTTCCTGCTAGTGCCAAGAACCAGCATCCCGCCCATCACCAGCTGCCAATCAGTTTTTCACAGTGGGGGACAAAAAGCAAACTTGGGGCCTTGAAGATGCCTGCTGGGAACAACTCATGAAAATGATCTTAAAATGCAATTTGGATCCCACTGCCGCCCTCCAAGTTACTGGACATCAGACAAAAGAGGGTTACAAAAATAACTTTGACAGGAGGAAGAAGGCTCAGGAGAGAATAAGGAAGGGACTGGAGATGAGCAGTGTGGGTATAAGCTGCTGGAAAGGAGGAGGAAGAGGAGTGAAAGAATTAGCAAAGAGGAGCAGTGAACAAACATACAGAGATGCAACTCTCGCACTAATCCATTTTCATGTGCAGAGTCCACTGACCTTTCCTTTAAAATAAAATCACCCAATGATGTGAGAATAAGGCAAAAAGCATGTTGCTGTGGTCACAGGACAAAGAATATGCCACTGACTCGACAGTACATGTACCCTATTACAAAGGGTCCTAAATCCCAACCCAAGGACAGCCATTCAATTTCTGGGAATCTATGTTAAAGAAATAACCATCCGCCTACATTAAAAAAAACAAATATACGATAAAACACAGACTTCCTCAGCTGCATTGCAAAACTATTTCTTTATGCTCTAAACACTAGCAAAATTATGAAAATAATCTCAGTTATCTGTAAGGCGCGAATGGCTGTTAAATTAAGGTATAGTCAGTTATTCATGGACTAACAAGATATTTAAAAAAGTAGACACTGAATATTAGCTATCAGATTCAGTCTAATTGATCATTCTTGTAAAGCTGTCTAAAATGAATACAATTATAACATCAACAGCTAGTAACATTGACCTTTCCTGTTTGTATTCATACATGTGTGGGAGTCAGAGGGCAGCTTTGTGGGATGACTCAGTTCTCTCCTTCCACCAGGTGAGTGCAAGGTATTGAATTCAGGTTTCAAACATGGCAGCAAGCACCTTGATCTGCTGAGCCATTTGTTGACCCTGTTTTTGTATTTTTTGAGATATTCTTTATGTATATAAAGCTATTATTACGGATAAATTAATGAAAACACTAGACGTCCATAGGGAACTGAAATAGGGAGCATTTTTTTGAGACAAGGTTTCTCTGTGGCTTTGGAGGTTGTCCTGGAACTAGCTCTTGTAGACCAGGCTGGTCTCAAACTCACAAAGATCTGCCTGACTCTGCCTCCCGAGTTCTGGGATTAAAGGCGTGTGCCACCAACACCCAACTAATAGCATTTTTAAAGATACAGAATTATGAAGAAACAGGGCAAGGCTTAGAACAATCACTGAGACAATCGGTAAAAGATGGAACCAATGGAAAGATTTTCAAATCAGAAATAAACTGGGGCGAGAAGAAAAACCCAGTATCAGATACATGAAGAACAAATAAGGGGAATTATCAAATGAAAGTGCTACAACTTAACACAGGTCACCTTTACTCTAGGATAAGGCCACACCGACTTCTCAACCTGGAAAAGCCCAGGACAACCTTGCTGAGGGCGGTTGTGCTCATCTAATCTTTCCTTACTTCTTGTACACAGTCATAGAGTCATTCCAAGTTCCAAGTGGGTCTCCTGGGACTCCAGTGCCCTCATACATATTCCTGTGGCTGCCAACTTGATTATTAGCCTCCCGCTTACTTCTGGTGTTAGTTTTGTGACAGATACTTCAGGCTAGCTGTGCATATTTGTTTGAGCTGTAACAGCAAGAGAAGAACACTAGAAAGGATTCTAATAACTATTTATATTAAAATGTTCTGAAAATGTGACCACAATGGCAAGGCAGAAAAGTGTAAATTGCCTGACTTTTGTCTGTGGTTCCATTGCAGCCATTTTCTATCCCTAGACTGGTCCCTTGGGAAACCCTAATGGAGTCATTAATTATTATGTGTTCAAAATATCTACTTGCTAGATTATAAAGCTTAAAAAAATAAAGAAGAGAAGCGAGTTGGGGATGGTGCAGTTGGCAAACTGTTTGTTCTACAAGCATAACGACCCTATTTCAAATATCCAGTACCCATGGGAAAAGCCGCCTTCTCAGATTGGGTCTGGAATCCCAGCATGGGAGAAGCAGAAACTGGTGGATCCCTAGGGCTAACTGGCAGCCAGCCTAGATGAATCAGTGAGTTTCAGGTTTAGAGAGACCTTACCTTAAATTAAAAAATAAGGCGGAGTGTAATCGAGGAAGACACCAAATGCTGACCTCTGTGTGTACATGCAGGTGTGTACACACCTACACAAACACATGCACCTCATACCACAAACACAACCACATGCCACACACACACACACACACACACACACACACACACACACACACACGCATGCACATACTCACACACACACTGACACATACATGCGTATATTTGCACACACAGAGTCTTCAGTTTCTGTTGTGATATTCTTTGACTTCCACTACCTCTTCATAGCCTATATAAATCTCTTCCACCATTCTAGAGACCTGGCAGCTCCCCTACTTCTTAAAACTCATGCATTTTCAAGTAGTACGTTAATATGCTTCCTGGCAATGGTTTCCTTCTTGTACAGGTAATAGCTTCTCAGAATTCCTTTGTTTTCTCTCTCTTCCCATTTTTCACTGCAGCTTGAAAAGCTATGACGAGATGAATTAGGCACCTCTTGTCTTCCAGCTCTACCATAGACACAAGGAGAGGTAGTGAGCATGCCGAGTCTTCCCAGCGCAAGCGATCCTTCCTGCCTTTTATGTGCAGATGGAGACATCAATTTTCAAAAGGAAAGGGTACCTTGAAAATGATGTAACTGTGTTTTGACAGCATAAAGTATTTGATATTTCCTATGCTATTTGGATTGGGCAAGCCATTTGCCTTCCTCGGGCACAGGTTAAATTCACAAGTGGATTTCATAAACAGCTGCTTTTACAAAGTGATATGAGGAAAATGCTTCCTATTGCAAATTCTTCTATTACTTACTTCACTCAACACCTGACCTGTAGTGGTTGCTGATAGCCTCTTAGCAGCTGTCCTTGGAACACATCATCCTATTCGATCTCTCAACAGCAAGGTACGTTAAGAGGCTGTGGCTCATAACTCACACTTGGTGAAAGATAGTCATTCAAAGAAATTGACCATAAGCTGACAACAGTTTGCTGATCTTAGAGTCCAAAGGTTATTGACCAACTTAAATTTATTGCTATAGAACCAAGGAGGGAAAAGACCTTCCAAAAGACCCATAGCTTACTACAAGGTTAGAACTTTGGTTTAAGGGGTGGTTGACCAGATTTCTTTTCTTCCTAGGAATGGGTGGCTGTTTGGGGGAAGTTGTTTTGGGAAATGCTTCAAGTGTAGCATTTATTGATTGGCTGGCTGCAGTTTTGGATCTTGGACCCAGGGTCTTGTTCCTGCTAAGCAAGTCCTCTGCCACAGAGCAACACCAACTGTATATACTGGAGAACTTAAAAGCAGGGCCGGAGAGGTAAGAAAAGTTAGGATTGCAATTTGTGTATATTTCCCAGCAGCTATCTTACTTGCCCTTAGATCCCCACATTTAACCAAAGCTCCTCTTGCTGTTTAGGCCAAAGCCATCGTTCTTCACACACCTTGTACCAATCCAGCTTCATGTGATCTGGAAGACTACACTCAAAAGCTACCAGGCTTCTTTGTTCTCTGTTCTTCAGGAACAAGTAAGATTCCAGTGAGTGTCACACGTTTGTGTTCAGGATGAGCATCTATGCATCTGAAACTGACTTGTCTATATATTAGAATTCTATTTTCCCCTTCTGAAGTGAAAATGTTGAAATCAAGACGAAGGATCCTTTGTTGTTGTGGTTGCTGACAGTGAGCAAAAGGAAGAAATTGATACCTTGGGACTTCCCCAGGCAAAGCAAAATGAACTGTCTAATGAATTGAAAGTTGTGGACAGTGGGAGGGCACTGAAGTAAGTTCTGAGCTGGAATTTAACATTATATTTATCAGTTTTGTGAACTTAGGGAAGATACTTAACTTCCATAAGCATCAGTTTGCACAGCTACAAATCGGGAAGAAGATGAGTATGCTAGCTGTTTTTGTTTTGTTTCGTCTTTTGTCAACTTGACACAAGCTAGTCATTGGAGAGGTGGGAGCCTCAAGTGAGAAAATGCCTCCATAAGACCAGGATGTAAGCAAGCTTGTAGGTCATTCTTAATTAGTGATTGATGGGATGGGGTGCCCAGACCATTGTGGGTGGTGACACCCCTGGTAGTACTGGTTCTATATGAAAGCAGGCTGAGCAAGCCATGGGGAGGAAGCCAGTAAGCAGCACCCCTCCATGGCCTCTGCATCAGCTTCTCCCTCCAGGTTCCAGCCCTGCCTGAGTTCCTGCCCTGACTTCTTTTGAGATGAACAATGATGTGGAATTGTAAGCCAAATAAACCCTTTCTTCCCCAAGTTGCTTTTGTTCACGGTATATTATTACAGCAATAAAAACCCTAACTGAGATAAGGAGTAGCCATCTACTTGGCAGTACATTAGCTTGTGCATACTAGACATTCCTGAGAGGGACTGGCAGGCAGGGACCATGGAATGTTTGTGTTACCATCATTTTATTGCTTCAGCTAGATTCTTCTTTGTGACCACAGCACTCCAAAGATTTCCCAGCGATTTTGAGATAGACTAGATATAACTGGCTCATAGAGGAATATGTAATTATGGATGAGTAGATGAATGGGCAGATTAAGTTTACTGCTTCCCAAAAGAAAGCAGAAGAAGAAAGTTCCAAGTATTTAAAAAAATAATGTATTCTTTTGCATGTGTGCACACATAGGTGTCTTCCTCAACAGTCTGTCACCTTTTTTTTTTTTTTTAAAGACAGGTCTCTCACTAAACTTGGAGCTCACTGATTCAGCTAGGCTGACTTGTCAGTAGGTTCCAGGGATTCAGCTGTCTCTGCCTCCCTAGAACAGGGGACTACGATCATGCAGAGTCAGGCCATGCAGCTTTTTCTGTGGGTGCCCAGGATCTGAATTCAGGTCTTCATGCATGCATGACAAGCACCTCACTGACCAATCTATCCCTCCAACTAGTTAATAAACACACATTATAATTATGCACACTGAACTGATGTAGTGGGATGGGATGAAGCATGGTGTTGTACTATACAGAAGATCTTGACTGCGATACAACTTTAGCCTAAAATTTATTGTAACTTTCATTTGGCCTCCAAATCACTACATCTAAATTCTATGGTTCAGAAGCCTTCCACCAGCTCCATCAAAGTTAAGTCCAAAGCCAATCTATGGTCAGCTCGTTTGCTTCATTATCTAAGCAACTGAAGCCCAAGGAGTCATTCTTGACTCCTTCCTTTTGTGTTTCTGGCTTGTAGTCCTAGACAGGGGACACTGGGAATAGAACAGTTTGGGAGGGATACTAATTTTGATTATGAGCATATTAAAAGTGAGAGACATTTAAGATCTGATTCAAGTAGGTCTAGAGGACACACATTACTAGAGGAAAAAAGAAGTTCTTTCATTAAGACAGAAGAGGTTAGGTAGGCACTAATGAGGTGGCTCCAAGGCTCAGAATGTTTGCTGCTTTTCTAGAGGACTGAATTTTAGTTTCCAGCCCTCTGGCAGGTATCTCAGAACCACCTCTAACTCCAGGTTCAGGAATCCAATGGCCTCCAAGGGCACTTACATATGGGGAATAGATACACAAGTGGGCACAGATTAAAACAAAATGAATAACTAAAAATGAAAAGAAAAAATCCAAGCAGTAAAGATAGACTGGGAGTATGGCTCAGTGGTGAAGCACTTGACTAGAATGTAAAAGGCTCTGGGTTCAATTCCAAGCACTGCGAATAAAACAAGTGAACAGAACTGAAAGTCTAACAGTAAATGTCGAGAAACTGCATGCTTAGGACCAGGTGGCTAAAGATGAGCCTGCAATACTAAGTAGAGAATGGGGCCAGAGAAATGAGAGGAAAGACAGAGGATGTAGCATCAAGGGAATCCATGGAGGGAATAAAGAGAAAGAATGGTCAGTGGCATTCAATACTCCTAAAAAGGCACAATGGGGACTGCAAAGTGTCACGTGATATCCCATTCAAATGGAGATTAGAGTCCTTATCAAAGTCTATTCCAGCTGACTCTGAGGATAGAAGACAAAGGCACAGTGGCTCTTGTTCTCCTATATCAACCTTAACTCTTAGGTCTAGAATTTAAGACCTTTCAGCCACACTCCCAAATTCTTGTCAACTTGAGGTTTCCTTTAGAGATGTGAGCATCTGAGCCTCAGGTACACCAAACTTTTCTAAGTTCTCTCTCCATACTCTACACATGGCCCCCTTTGATTTTCTCTGCCATCTCAGACCATGAAAGATTTGTAGCAGTGATCAGGGGCTGCTGGATAGCATGCATTGAAGAGAAGAACAATCTTAAACAAATAGGTTGAGTGAATTTCCCCAAAGAGCAAAGAATGAGGTTGTGGATAGCAGGTGCTATGTTCCTCAATGCTAGCAACAGCTAGTATGGTATCTCTATGCTGGGATCACTGAATTTGTCCTGAATCAGCACAAACAGATCTATTGATGTTCTGATGCTCAATGTGCTGGTGGTTGTTTTCAACTCATAAAAAGCCTGAATGGTCTCAAGCTTTTGTGAATCCATCTGGCCACATCTACCACTCTCCCTAAAGAGCTGTCTAGTAAGGACAGAGACTGATCTCTCCTGAAGGAGAGACTTAGGGCCTCCATTCTCTAGCACTGTATAGATATGCTTCACTCTCATGGGGGATGCCTGGGTTTTGTCTTTGGGAAAAATTAAACTCAAATACTACCAGTGCTCCTAGGTCAAGTTAGAGGATCCTGGACATCAACTTAATTTTTTTTTTGTCAAATGGGGATAATAATATCATCCTTGTGGGATTGTTGTGAAGATTAAATTACATAAATCCATGTCTTGGTTTATAACAGGCAGTCAGTAATAATTAGCTTTGCTCCTCCTTCATTTGCTTATACAATTCCAGTTATAAAAAGCAGAATGCCACACACAGTCCTTAAGCTAAAGCCTGGTCTGAAGTGATGAACACTTAGGATCTCAGCCTCTCATTAAGGCACACACCTCTTTTAGAATCATCTCCATCTGCAGACGTCCCTAGGTACAGGTGAGAGTTAGAATGAATGGAGAGATTACCAAGGTTTATTCCAGTCAAGAGGGCTTGTTCAATCAAGTGTGTGTGTGTGTGTGTGTGTGTGTGTGTGTGTGTGTGTGTGTGTGTGTGTGTGTGTGAAGAGAGGAGCCCCAGCTCTATAGTTCCATGTCTTTATGATACTTACTACTGTACCAGAACCCTAATGATAACTCAAGATACAAACGTCCATGTGTTGGTAAGTTAAAGCAGCAGTTTATAAATCTCAGTTTACAAGCTCTTCAAGGCCTAGAGCAAATACCACAAAGCACTCTGCCTTTATTCTTTGCTGGGTCTTTGGGGCTAGAAATGTGAGGAACAAAAACAGTAAAGATACCTTTCCAACTGGAAAGTTAAAAAGCAAGTATAGGGCTGGAGAGGTGGCTCAGTGGTTAAGAGTGTTTGCTGCTTTCACAGAAGACCTAGGTTTGGCTCTCAGCACCCACATGGTAGCTTACAACCCAACCATCCTTAACTCCAGTTCCAGGGGCTCTGAATGCTTCTCCCAGCTGTGAAAGCATCACACATATGTGGTACATACACATGTATGCAGGTATACATTAAAAATAAATCTTTATAAGAAATCAGATAGAAAGCCTTTGAAAAACTTTCCATACTGAACTATGAGTTCAAGGATGCTGAACTTCAGCACTGCAGAAACCATGCCTTGTGGTGCTTTCCCAGAACCTCAGAACTTCAGATGTGGAGGGTTCAGAAATTTGAGGTCATCCTTGACTACATTTGAACTTGAGGCCAGTTTGAGCTATATGGAATCTTGTCATACAAACAGAAACAAAACAAACAAACAAACAAAAAATGACAAGGGCCTTTGACATGATTCTTTCAAAAATAGCCACTCATGAGCAAGTCACAGCACATCTTAAATACATAGGTTTTGTCCCACTGTTTATGAGACTTTGGTGAAAATAAGACCAAAGATTAAGGCGTTAACAAAGCCGATCATAAGATTTTAAGATTAACAGTCCCTCTCTTTCACTGTCCTAAATAGAAAAGGGGAAGTAAGAATTATCTAATATTTCTATCTGACACTTTTATAAGAGTTTATGGTCAAAGAGAGTAGATTGGTTCCAGACAATTTTGCTTTTTCAAAGAAAACATAATTTTTTCCTACTGATACTTTAATATACACAAAGTGCTAAATAAACAGGACAAGAATCTGTTACACATTAATGATATAATAAAGATTTATATCTTAGAGGACCCCTCCCCATTCTCTTTTCTTTCAGTTATAGCTTTTCCATTTTTATTTGCTTGGCATCTGTGAAAGATTTTGTTTGGATTAAGAGCTCAATAACTCAAGTAGAAATTGAAAAATCACTGTGCAAGAAATATGGCTAAATCTATCAAAATAGAATTTCTCAATGGCAACTAAAAATCCATTGTTTGAGTTTAAGATATCTGTCAGTCAATAGTCCAAGTGTGTAATAAAATAGTAGTTGCAGATATAAGCATAAAAATGGACCCAACTAAAGTTGTAGGCTTGGACAGGAAAGATAGAAGACAGTGGTGGGAGTAATTTAAACCCGGCTGGAGTCTGCTTACCTTATGAGAACAAATGTGACAGACAGCCTTCAGGGTGGTATGGCTGAAGATGGAAAGAAGTTGTATTCATATTGAATTTCTTGACAAAAATGTCCTAGCTTTCCATGGTACCCATTTCCTGGTTACTTGTCTTCATCCATAACATTAGATGTGAATACATTGCCTACAGTGCAGGAAGCCTCACAGGGAAACTACTCTAGGAATGGCTTCCTTAGAAGGCAAAACAAGACATTCTTTAATATAGCTAAAAGTGGATCTATGTATAGACTTATACTTCCATCCATCCACCCATCCATACAATTCAAATTGCAAAACCAAAATAACAATAGAATTAACTGGAAAGACCACAGTCAACACTTAAGAATGTAAGGAAAGAACAAAGAAGAAAAAGAAGGTAGAGGAAGAGGAGGAAGCAAGGCATCCCCGAGTTTGTGCTTCAGGTTGTGTTTAGAGCCAGCTGAGCAGACCCTCCAACAGGAACTGCAGGGTTTGGTCTCTTGGTGGTCTATTTACATACCAGAGGAAGGTTCCCATTTAAATGGTTTAGTTGTTTTACATTTCCCATGATTCCCCTGGGAAGGCAATCTACTCTGAAAGTTCCATTCATCCATGGGTAATTTTAGGTGCTACTTTCTGTGGCATGTGGGACTAGTGAGGACCAGGCACGTTAAGACTCTTGCCTCTCTCTAAGTCACATTCTTGAAGTGGCTTTGTTTTCTTGCCCGTACTTTCCTCAGCTCTCTCAATAAAGAACCCCTTATTATTCTTTTGTTTATTGCCTCATACATTGGCAGACCCAGGTAATGGAGGAACCTGCCACTTTCAAGATATATTTTCTCCTTGAACAGAAGGGAACAGGTCTTTGAGGAGAAGTAGGTCAGCAGGAACTGAGTTCAAAGCATTCCTCAGTCATTAGTGTCTAAAAGAAAGATAATGTATTCTGTTGCATTTCTGGAAGGCTGAAATCATACAAGGCGGTACTGTGGGGTTGCTACCACCTCAGGTCTTGGGGAGAGAATCAAAGCTGGCTCATTCAGAACTCTGGAGAATGCTGGCAATCCTGGCTTATAGTGGCACCTCTATCTCTGACACTGTGGTCCATGGACTCCAACTCTTTTGGATATGTCGACTTTCCCTCCAGAGTTCTCATAAATAGACACTTGTGATGGCCCCTTTCCCATCCTGCACCTCAGGTTATCTAGGATAAACTCGACATAGGATCTTCAACTTAATTCTATCTTTTGCCACAGACAGACAGATTATCTTCTAGGTTCTGTGTGGATTTTTTAAAAAAGAAATGTTTGTGTTTCAATATAAATCATTCACAGGATCCCTTGAGATTAAAGTGTCCTTTTTGGCATTTTACTTTGCTCATGCCCAAACCAGAGTACTTGGTGTGAAAATATTTAAAACAGAAAAGACTATATGATTGTTTCAAGGACTGAAGGAAGGGATGAAAAGATACAAAGATGCTAGTGACAAGGACTATGGATAGAGGCACCAGAGAACCCAGGCTATGGGCACAAGGCTTAAATCAGAGGACCTTGCTGGGGCAAAGGCAGCCTGGCCACTGATGGAGTGCACCTCCCTCTGGATAGCCACAGTGTTATTGCCCATTCCCTCAATCTGTCTTTCCATTCCCTCCCCCACTCTTTTCTACCCCCTTTCTCTGTCTCTGTCCTTCTCCCTCCCTCCCCTCTCTCCCCTCTCATTCTCTCCCCCATGAACCCCCACCCTTGCTGTTCACTCACTCACATTTGTTTTGACGATCGAACCCAGGACTGTACATGCCAGGCCAATGCTCCACTACTGAGCTATAGTCCTCAGCCTGTTAAAAATTTTTCTTTTTTTTTCTTTTCCTTTTTCTTTTGAGACAGGGTCTCATTAAATTTTCCAGGCTGGTCTTGAACTTGCAAGCACCTTGCCTCAGATTCTCAATACTTGGGATCACATGTGGCACCAGGCTTCACTCACCAGTGCTGCTTTCTAAGAAGCTCCATGGTCCTCATCAAGTTCATAGTTTCTCTCTTTCTAGATTTCTAATGCATGGCTTCCTCGGCAGTATATCTTTAATTCCACTTTCTCCATAAACACTGGATAGAGGTAAAACCAGTACTCCACCCATGACAGCCTTCTGCACACAGGCACTGCTTTGTTGAAACCTGATAATTGTACTATAAATTTGCCGGGGGGCGGGAATGCTATGGATCATGTCTGGCGATGTCATTACATTCTTGCGTTTAGAGACTTTAAATGTATGACATTCAAAGAACATTAACAAATGGCAGAGATGCAGCAAGAGATACGGAGGGTGACAATAAGCAGATGTGACAAGATAGGAGTAGCTCTGAAAGTTCCACGATGGAGAAGTGCTCAACAGCACCAAAACCTGGAGTCCAGAGAAGAACAGGGAGGGAAGAGCTGAACTTGGAACTTGAGAAGCTCCCAGCTTGCTGGTGGGTTTCCAAAGCAACCAGCTGCAAGCAGCTCGGGTCCAGGGTCCAGTGTTGGCCTTAACAATGGTCCACTTCACTTCTCTATAAGCTTGGCTGTGAGGCTGCCTAGCAGGTTGCATGATTTCTCTTGCTTTCTTACCTACTATGGCTGTACTAACATTAGCAACCCATGCTTATTTCTTTCTCACAACCTAGGAGAATTGCATGCCCCTCATTGGTGTCAACAAATATCGACTGATTATGCATGACACTGTGACAGTAGTACACTGAGGAAGTCGCTTCCAGCCATCCTTTTGTTCCAGCAGAAGCTGAGCTGCATTAACCAAAGAACAAGAACACCTGGGAGAGACTTAAGGGGACTTTGCAACCAAGGTCATTAACGCCCAGTGTGAAAACACTGTAAAAGCTGAAACAGGTCGATAAAAACTCATATTACTCCATGGCATGCTTACTGCAATTTTTAACATGTTCACATGATTTAACTACTTGTTCTTTCCTTTTTAAGTAACAGAAGAGCCCCTATTACAAACCCAAATTAAACATAAGTGGAAGTTGGCTGCTCCATTTCCCCTTAAAGGAGGGCACAGCCTTCCAGGCTGGGAACTACCATCAAAGAATAGTTCGTTCTGCCTCCCTTCTTTTGGCAAGATCAAGACTTTAGATGCTGGCATTGTTCCAGATCTATTACCCTTGTGAAGGACCCCATGCTTCTGAATCTCCTGTGGAACTTAAAAAACAAACCTACTTCCTTATGACTTTCTTTGGGAGATTCTGATGGAGGCTTCGAACTAACTGATCATGTGAGGAGGAAGTGGAGGGTGAAGTACACTTTTTTTTTTTTGCTTTATTTTTGCCTTATTTAACTCAGAGCTTCAGTCCTGCCCAAGGGATGAGCTGGCCTTGCACATGGCATAGCAGCTCTGCAGGTGGGAGGTGCCCGCCCCTTGGATTTTCATCAATGATCCGTTCTATGTTTGCAGTGGTTTCCTATAAAAGCTGGTCTCTGAGGGTGGTAGGGAGTGTGAGTGTCCTCCCACTAAACTCCAAAACACTATCTGGGCCTGACAAGTAACTGAGAGACTGTCTTTAAAGAAACAAGCTGTAGCTTGGTATCTATTATTACACCCTAAATTTCAGGGTATTGGAGACAGCCTCCAAGATATAACTGTGCATTCAAAACTCTGTGAGGGAGTAATCCCTTATACACACAGCTGAGATGTGCCCGGTGCAAGTCAGATGCCAACCCTAACTCTGTCTTCTTAATCCTTAAATTAACTGATCATAAGACCATCAATATCATCTGGCTATAAACTCGAATTACTATGTTGATGTATTCTGGTATTTCCCCAAGCCCACAGAAACATTGGTATTACAGACAATATTATTATCAAGTCTAATAAAAACCTATTCACTCTTACTGCTTTAAGGTACTCTAGGGGAACCTCCCAGGTTCACTGTTGAGACAGATGCAAGTACTCAAGGCTTAGTTTACCAGTAGGGGCTTCTAGCAACCTCACCTAGAAAGCAGCAAGAGTCTATAAACAATGTTCTGAGAGGCCCTCACATCTTTGCAGAGGAACACAAAGGGGCAGAAGAACACAAAGAGATCAAGAACCCCCTGGATCAGATCCACCCAGGCTCAAATCCATG
Source organism: Cricetulus griseus (assembly GCF_003668045.3). Taxonomy (NCBI): domain Eukaryota; kingdom Metazoa; phylum Chordata; class Mammalia; order Rodentia; family Cricetidae; genus Cricetulus; species Cricetulus griseus. The sequence goes on along the minus strand of NC_048595.1, from coordinate 275,183,090 downwards.
ACCTACCATTTACCAGAAGTCTGGTTTTGTGAGAAACTATGAACATCCCTAGGTAGCAAAAAGTCATGTTCACATGTTCCTGAGAAAGACTGCCCAGAAGTGGGTCTTGGCTCTCACTCACCAGCTCAGAATTTCATGACCACTCCATGTTTGCATTTTTCATCTATCACATGCAAATTACATTAGTAGTGAAAACTCAACTTTACTCAACTTTACTTGGGTTTTGTTCTCCAGGTCCTTGCAATGTCCTGCTAATAGACCTGATTTTGTTAGTCTCTGAGTTTTTTGATAGCTTCACAAAGTGTCTTACAATGAGGACTTTGGGCCACTTCCATTGGTAGTATCTTAAATGGTCCCCAAAAGTGTGTATGTCAAAGGCTTGGCACTACTGGGATGAGGCAGAAACTCCTTAGGATATGGGGCCTTAGGTGAGCAAGTTAGATCATTGGCATGTGCTTGAAGTAGCTATTGAGACTCTGGCCCTTCCTTTCTCTTCTTTTGCTTGCCACTCTCCATGAAGTGAGCATTTTGCTTTGCCAAATACTCCTTGCTACTATATTGTGCTTTCCTGCAGGGTCAAATGTGACACGATTATAAAAGACCCAGAGACTGATATTGGAGTTGAAGCTTCAAGCTGAAGATCAGAGAAGCAAAACAGCCGGCCACTAGCTCTTACCTTGACCTGTGATCAGGCCAAAGGGGCAGTCCTCAGACTGCTCCTGACTTCATTGCTCCTCAGATTCACACAGACTGCTATGCCCTCCTCAACGTGGCTAGAGACTAATCTCAGACTGAATGCCTCTACCTTTTATAACTCTCAAATCCTGGAATTAAAGGTGTGAACTCTGATTCACTCTCTGGTAGCCCAGGGTGATCTTGGACTCAGAGCTCTATCTGCCTTTCTCCTAAATCCTGGGATTAAAGGTGTGTGCCACCACTGCCCAGCTTCTATAGCTAACTAGTGCGGCTGACTTGACTTTCTGAATCCTTAGGCAAGCTTTAATAAATCATAAATAATATACCACCACACTCAAAAGCAACAGAACCAGCTGCTTGTAGATTGAAAACCTCTCAAATCATGAATCAAGATAAAGATTTCCTTTCAAATTATCTCAGATATTTGGTCACAGTGATCATCAGTTCTACCTCTAGAAAGAACTGAAAACTAAAGGTCAGTCACATCATAATACATGATTGAGTTACTCCTGAACTCTGGGCCCCAAAGGTCATGTGAGATTCCTAGTTGGCAATACCCATAGAGCAAGGACAAGTATAAGCCCCACACCTGGACTCTGCTGGGCTTTGTTCCACATGCCTCATCCACTGGATGGTTTTAGCAGTACCTTTCTTTTTCATAAACCACATCCCTGGACATAACAGCTTTCCTACGTTCTATAAAGCCTTTTAGCAGATCTTTGTAACTCAAATTGGTTTGGAATTCTGCACTAAAGGCTGGTATTGGAAGTGAGGATGATGCTTTGTGAACACTCTTTCCTCTAACTTCAATTGGCTAATTGTTGAAAAAATTTGGTTCTCTCACATGGTTATTGAGAAGGTTATATGAGTTTGATCACATGAGACGCATTTAAGCTCCTTGGCAAATGTTAGGTTGATGAACTTCACTTATTAACATTCACTACTAATTTTTGCACTACTCCTTAATGTATATTGGTTTCTGTGTGGAATGACTCAGATGAATTGTTGAGTTTAATTCCTAGCTAACTCTGGAAAGAAACCTGAAAGAGACTCAGAGGGCTTCAACAGCTTCCCTACAAAGAGGCGATTGTTGGGCTTCAACAACTTTCCTGTGAAGAGGCAACTGTTAAGCAGAAGCAAAGGCTTGAATCCTGATCTTTGTGACCTGAACGAAAGCCTTATGTCTTGAACGTTTATGCTTCCAGTTGATCAGCTATATTTCTTCATAATATAGCCCCTCAGGAGGCCTGCATCAACCATGTTACTACTGTTGAAGTATTCAGATAATGCTTACAGGCTCAGACACCACCGAAGGGGAGCAGGAGCTCTTGGCTTTTCAATATTTATCCTTGCAGGGTATAAACTGAATCTACTGCAAGAAAATCTGGAAGAAGAGTTGCATGTTTGGGACTGCTTCACTGGCTCATGGTAAAGGAGAACACCCTCATCCCAAACTTGTTTATTTCCTTGCAAAGCAATTATCATTCTGTACAAATGGAGCTTCCAGAGGAGCAATAATTTCTCTTGATTGGATTTTGTACTGACATGCGAAATGAATAAACATTTTAGTTTCTGAATTAGAGTGTATCAAATTCCATTATAGTATCAATAAAATGAAAGAAGCAGTACATTTAGTGCAAAGCCCGGGGGGAAAAATTCAAATCACCATGAAATGTTGCATACTTAGAATCTATTTGAGCTAAGAGCTTCCCCCCACACTACACACACACACACACACACAGAGGGGGGTGGATCTAGATACTTAATTCTATCTGTTATACAATCTGTATCCATAAATACTTGTATTTTGTTCGTGTCATGTCAAAATAGAACACTGAGGACAGAAGCCCTCTTTCCTGGGTGTCTTCAACTGTTATTAGTATAAGCTGTGTGTGTTCTTAGAGGTGACAACATTGGCATATGCACCTGTCTAAGGCACTTCCTCCATTATCAAAGGCCACTCATCAGTATCCTATGATATAAAGTTCTTGGGAATATCTCTTGGCATCCAAGGATGTCACATGCTTCTGATTTAGTTTTTTTTTGACAAGAAAAAACCCTTAGCAAATTACTTGGCAATTAGAGAAGTCACACTCTTAACTTGAAACCTATTCCCCAGCTCCTGTCAGTGCCCTGCTTTAATCCAGGCTGAGAAAGGTCTTTGTAGGCCATGCAACTTAGATGCCCCATGCTTCACACACCTTGACTGAAAAGGGAACTAACTGCCTTGTCATTTCAATCTCATCCAGTCTCATTTCCTCTCAGAAACACTCACCCTTTCTGTCAGGAATAATCTGCTATTCCTTTATCTGTATGACAATGTCATTCAACTTAGAAATTTCATCATTTTCCCTCCTACTATTGTAGTAACTGTTGCCAGGTCTATTTCAGGAACTGTGTTTTATTCAGTTTTTTGCATTACCAATGCTAAACAGAAAAAGAAAACTTATTTCAATTTATAGTCTACCTGTTATAGTTGGAGAGGACATTCCTGGAGCACTGAAATGGAAGGATTTTTTTTTTTTAAAACCTAAATCCAAGTTTGGCAGAAAAGAGTGCTATGATTGATTAGTTATGTCTGTGTTGGGAGCAGGAGGGAAGACTTGAAGTGTGAGTGCCATATGTGCATCCTTCCTAGAGTGCAATAACGCCTGAGTGTGAAAGGGGTTTGCTTTAAAGTGAATGAGCATCTAGAATTAACAAAAGAGACTCGAAAACAGGTCAAAAATATTTATGATAGTTTTCCCCCTTCAACTCTGTCCAGAAAATCCTCATTCATTAAATCTTCTTCCCCCGCTTCTGTAAGGCAAAGGACACAGTCAGCAAGACAAAACGGCAGCCCACAGACTGGGAAAAGATATTCACCAACCCCACATCTGACAGAGGGCTGATCTCCAAAATATACAAAGAACTCAAGAAGCTAGTCTCCAAAACACCAAACAATCCAATTAAAAAGTGGGGTACAGAACTAAATAGACAATTTTCAATAGAGGAATCTAAAATGGCTGAAAGACATATAGAAAGTGTTCAACATCCTTAGCCATCAGGGAAATGCAAATCAAAACAACTCTGAGATACCATCTTGCTCCTGTCAGAATGGCTAAAATAAAAACACCAATGACAGTTTATGCTGGAGAGGATGTGGAGAAAGGGGAACACTTCTCCACTGCTGGTGGGAGTGCCAACTTGTACAGCCACTTTGGAAATCAGTATGGCGACTCCTCAAGAAAATGGGAATCAGTCTACCACAAGATCCAGCAATTCCACTCTTAGGCATACCCAAAAGAAGCACATTCATACAACAAGGACATCTGTTCAATGATGTTCATAGCAGCACTATTTGTAATAGCCAGAAACTGGAAGCAGCCTAGATGCCCCTCAACTGAAGAACAGATAGAGAAAATGTGGTACATTTACACAATGGAGTACTACTCAGCATAAAAAAAACAATGGACTCTTGAAATTTGCAGGAAAATGGATGGAACTAGAAGAAACCATTCTGATCGAGGTAACCCAATCACAAAAAGACAAACATGGTATGTACTCACTCATATGCGGATTTTAGACATAGAGCAAAGGATTACCAGCAGACAATCCACACTGCCAGAGAAGCTAAGAAACAAGGAGGACTCTAAGAGAGACATACGTGGTCCCCTGAAGAAGGGGAAAGGGACAAGATCTCCTGAGGAAATTGGGAGCACAGGAAGATGGGGGAAGGAGCTAGGAGAATGGGAAGGGGAGAAGAGGAGGGGTGAGGAAGATATGAGGGAGCAGAAAGGTTGAGTCAGGGGAAGAATTGAAGAAAACAAGAATGGAGATACCATAATAGAGGAGACATTTTAGGTTTACAGAGAAATCAGGCACTAGGGAAATGTCTGGAGAGCTACAAAGATGATACCAGCTAACAATCTAAGCAACAGAGGAGAGGCTACCTTAAATGCCCTCCTCTGATAATGAGATTGATGAGTGACTTATATGCCACCCGATACCACTCATCCAGCAGCTGGTGGAAGTAGAAGCCGACACCCACAACTAATCACTGAACTGAACTGGAATCCAGTTGCAGAGAAGGACGAGTGATGAGCAAAGGGGTCCAGACCAGGCTGGTGAAACCCACAGAAACAGCTGACCTGAACAACAGACTGATAGCTGGGATACCAACATGGGATCCAGACCCCAGGAACATGGGCTTCAATGAGGAAACCTCAGAAATCTACTGGACCTCTTGTAGTAGTTCAGTACTTATCCCCAGCATAGGTGTAGACTTTGGGAGCCCATTCCACATAGAGGGATACTCCCTGAGCCAAGACACACAGGGGTGGGCCTAGGCCCTATCCCAAAGGACACAATAGACTCCGATGACACCCTATGGAAGGCCTCACCCTCCAGTAGAAGCAGAAAGGATATATGATAGGTAGGGTTTTAGTTGGGGAGGGTGGTAGGGGAGGATGGGAGGGACAAGGGAACTGGGATTGACAGGTAAAACTATCTTGTTTTCTAATTCAAATAAAAAAAAAAAAACTTCTTTCCTGAAGCCCTTTATACTAAAGGGGATTTCTTTTCCTATTCTACACTCAGTAGTCATGAGGCAATCCTTTAGAATCATATAGCCAGGTAGCAATTAAGAATTCTTCCTGTTCTTAAGGAAATCACTGAAAGTCTTTTTACCCCCTCCACTGTGTTAAAGCAATCAATACATTGAAAATATTGACGATATCACTGTCTGTCACCTAATAAAATGTACAAGTTAAATCAAGGCAACTTAGGATAATGTATCTTGCAATAAGAGAGATCACCTGGTGGTTAGTAAGTACCAGGGATACTTTTGTGGTTCTTTATACTTGGCAGATCACTCTAAGAAAGATAAAGCTAGGATTCTATGCAACTTTTTAATTACCGGGAAGCACCTAGAGAATTCCAAGAATGCAAGGGCTTTCATTGGAGGGAACTCCTCAATGTTTTCACGATTCATTTGCCTTTGCAATAATATCACTCTAGTTGACACATTTTCAAATCACTTGGCTCTTATTAACTTTTCATTGAATTGTTTTAGACAAACTGTGAACTTGATAGATCCAGTATTAATCCTGTTTTACATGATGTTACCATCTTCAAATGTTCCCACCTAATCGATTTCTTGTTTACTAAAAATGGAAAAGAAGCTGAATAATTCTAAGGGAGAATGAAAATATACACGCTCTGTGGAGTAATGAAAACACTCTCTAGCCTGGCTTCACTGACCAGCTCCTTCTGTCCACGAACTCTATGTAGAACTAAGATGGAAATAATGCTGGTGGCACTATAAATAACTCTAGTGGGTCATCCATCCAGGGTATCAGATAGGCACGAGGCTCAGTAACAGCCTACTGCTTCCAACAGACCGCTTGTGACCCGATACAAAAATCCAAGGTAATAAGATAAAGACATGATAAGCAAGACACTCAACAGGGACGTATGCCCAATATTCCTCTTACGGAGGCATTACCACTTGTATGAAACAAAATGTACTATAGCGAGTTAATGGGTACCAGTTTAGCTTTCTTATATTCTTGTGATTAAAAAAAAAACTAGTTTAATTCTGTCTGGGCCTTAAACCTAAAAGCATAGGTTGGTAAAAAATGATCCATGGTTAGGGGTTAGACAGAGCTGGATGTGAAATTAGGTTCTGCTAATCATGGGCTAATCATTAACCTCAGTGACACTTTACTAACGTTTTCATATACAAAACGAGGCTAGCACTGTCTCCTTCACACAGTTATGGGGAGTAGACACTACACAAAAATGAAAATTCAAATTCAAATTTAAAAAGCATATCCACTTTATTATTGTTATCACAACACACGTACTTTCATGCCCTGGAATATGAATTGGAAATAAAATATAATTTTGATTGTTTTTTTTTTTCTTATGGCCCACTAATTCTTGTTTGTTTTTCCTTACCAGAGACTAGGATGCCTTGTGTTCCTTTCTCATCCCAGCACTCTTGTTTCTCTTGGAGTGTTAAGGTTTGAATATAAAGAACTTCTTGCAGCTGACGCACTGAAGGCTTGGTACCCAGTTGCTGGTGCTGTTCTGGTAGATGATTCAAACTTTAGGAAGTGGAACATGCCTGGAAGAAGCAAGGAACTGAAGAGATGGAAAGATACAACTGGCCCCCTGGCCCTGACTTCCTGACCAACACAAGGTGAACAGCCACACTCCAGTGTGCCATGAGGTTTGATCTCATCTCAGGCTTAAAGGAACACAATCAAGTGACCACGAATTGATATCCCTGAAATGATAAGTCCAGCTGAATCTTTCTTCCCTTAAATCATTGTTCTGGTGTGTACGGTCAAGGCAGGGAAAGAGAAAGACCAACACACAAGCTGTAGCTCAATTCTCCCCACTCTGCTGGAGGGGAGTTCTTCTTCTGGTTTTCTTCCTTACTGTCGGGGAAAAGACATGTAGACTGGATCAAAGCCTACCCATGGAGATATATGGTTATATGGACATATGAATTGACAGACAGACAGATATTCATGTATGGATATGTGAAATATCCTGTGTGTTTGTCTCCTCATCCATATACAATAGCAAGCATACTAGGCACTTCCTAGGGTTACTCTGGGGCTTAAATAAGTGGATATTTGCAAATTCTTTAGCCCAGTGGCTGACACACAAGTACTCACTAAAAAGAGAGATTGAAATGAAAGAGTAAAGTCATAGTCAGGATATGCAACAGCCGTGCTACATGGAAATAAGTTCTCTCCACCTAGTCTTCCTATTTGCTTCTTAGCACCCCAGTCAAGAAGTGGTTAAATGAAGATGGCCCAACTGGAGCATGTATGTGGAGCAAATGCTGGCAACCAGCAAGTCTGGTTTTAGCAGGGAGTGCAGGCTGGAGTGAGGAAGGGATCCACAGGATTCTAAGGTGGTTCAATCTTGCCCATGACATTAGAGACTCCATACAAGGATCTGGGAGAGTTCTGTGTTGAATTGATGTTTCTAGAATATACCCAGAGCCTGTCCTCTTCAAGTAATCACTTGAGACTTTCAAAGTTAATATTTTCCTTGTGTTTAGCACAGGGTCAGGTGTAAAGGCTGTGGCTCTTCACTGTTGAATATTTTCAGGTAAGGTTTTAGTTGTTCTCTGATGACAGACCATCTTGAAACATGGCTGATGTTCATAAAGGAAAATCTACAGAAACCCCAGTGATTTTTCCATAAGCTGAGAGCCAGCAGGAGCATGTGCTGCTTCCACCTGAGCAGTAAGTCTCTGTGGGAGTCCTGAAACGAGTTGCTGAGAGTATGGGCTGCAGTCAGGGCACCAGACATAGTTACAGAGCCGCAAAAGGAAGCACAGGAATTGTGACTGACACATACAAATTTCTTTAGCAACTTTCTCAAAGAATTTAATTACATAAAAGGTAGGGCTTGGGTTTCATTTGCCTAGTTTTTAGTTTTTTAAATTCATTTAAATATTTTTTAATGTTTGTTCATGTTAGACGATGGCTTTTGTTTTTGTTTTTTTGAGATAGGATCATACTCGGTAGCTCAGGCTGGCCTAAAACTTGCCACGTACACTAGGTTGGCCTCAACACTAAAGCATCCTCTTGCCTTGACCTTCTGAGTATGATGCTGAGATCACAGAGGCATGGACTGAAACTTAACCCAACCTGGTTGGATTAAAGATTAGCAAAATACAGCACAACAGACAAGCAAAAGAAAACCTCACAAACCAAAACCCAAAGCAAATGCTCCTTTACCGCCAGTAGCTAGGTTAGAAAATTCTGTTCACCCTTGGTCCAGAGAGAAGGGACAGAATTTTTGCTCAAGTCTGTGCTTTCATAATTCCATAATCCTGAAGAAAGGGGTGCCTGTGACTGTGGTGTTTGTTAGAAAAAAATGAGTATATTAAGGAAATGCCCCTATAAAGCCCCAGCTATTCCCTAACCATGTTATGATTGGATTTTTTGGTAAGGATCATTTGAGGGGGTAGTATGGACCTAATATACCAGAAGCTTCCCAACACACGCGTGCACACACGCACACACACACACGTATATGAAGGCAATATAAGTAAAATCCCCAAATAATAGGGAAGATAGAGCCCCAAGCCATCTTTTCTCACCAAAGGAAGCTTCCAGTACCAGGATTGAGTTATATATCTAATTGAGTTGTTGGCCAAAGGGGCCCCATGGGAACTCCAAACAACCCAGGATGTTGCCAAGACAATAGTTTCTTTTCACAAAGTGATGGCAAGGCCCCATTGCTGAAGACAATACCTACACAACACATTGAACATGAAGCAGTCACCCCTATGTTCTACAGTCTTAGGTACAGGAAGGTGCTCTGCTCACTATGAAAGGCAAAATACAAACATCAACCCAGCCTCAAACCCTTTGACTAAGAATGATGTCCTGCCTGCAAGAAATGCTAGGGCAATGATGGCACAATGTAGTAAACAATTAATACCTGATTTGACAGAAAGCCCACTCTGTTGTGATTTAAAAAAAAAAGTGGCATAAAAGAGAAAGATGCCATGAGACAGAGTTCAAATGGAGGGGTTTATTATTAGGGAAAGGGACCATAAAAGGGGGAAAGAGGAGGGGGAGACTGGCCTCCAGGGACAGGAGCAGCAGGAGAAAGGAAAAAAGGAGAGAGAGGGACAGGGAGAGGGACAGGGAGAGGGACAGGGACAGGGAGAAAGGAGGCTGGGAGGTAGCCAGGATCCTTTTAAAAGGGAATGTAGTGAATGTGCACAGGTGATGCTTGCTCTTAGTGGCTGCAGCTGAGGGTGTATCCTGTCAGAACCCCAAGGACAGGCCAGCAAAGTCTGAACACTAACACACTCCATGAGATGGAACCCACAACCGACACAATTTGGGTAGCCAAGAACCTGAGACTAGACAGCCCAGGATTCTAGGGTGTAACCAAATACTATTGGTCTAAAAACAAAAACAAGAAATGTAGCAATAAAATGGCATTCTGCTAAACTCATAGATCAGTGCTTTGTTCGGCCATCATCTTAGAAGCTTCCTCCTGAAGCAGATTGGAACAAATACAGATACTCACAGCTAGAAATTATGTACAGAGTGAGAGACTTTGGAACGAACACTCAGCCCTAAACAGGATGTCTTCAACAGATCCCTCCCCTCAGGGCTCAGGGAGCCCTGCTCAAGAGGAGTGTCCTTTGTGTATACATTAAGGCTTCTGGTTTAGCACTTTATGGGATTCCTGAGTGTGCAAATGACTGTATGTCTGTTTCTCATGCATTTTCTTGGACTCTTTCCTTCTGTTTGTTTGTTTTGTCCCATCCTGGTGGGTTAGGCTTTGTTTTCCCTTGTCTTTTATATTATATTATATTATATTTTGTTTTTATTCCTTAGAAGACCGTTTTACAATGAGAGACAGAAAGGGCATGGATTTGGATGATTTTCCCTTATAACAAAATCTTGGTAGACAGTGACAGATTTATTATAGGATCTGCCTCAGTATTCATGTGTGGCGTGTTCTTACTCATCACCGTTTCTCTTGTAGGTGGTTCCAAGACCAAGTAGCCACAGCTGGCCATAGTCACTAACTATTTCCTCTTCTCTCTTTTAACCCCACTGTTTCTTTTGCAAATATATTATAGCTTCCAGTTTAGTGTTCTTATGGAATTCCTCAGAGTGCAAACCAATGAGTCCGCATCTATATCTGTTTGTCGTGCCCTTTCTTAAGCTTTTTCTTCTGTCATCCATGGCATCCGAATCCAGCTAGGTCAGACACCATTAATTAGCTTCTCACTTTCTTCCTTGCAAATTAAACACAGACTTCACAGCTTCTGGAGAATCCCAGGATGTAGAAGAAGAACAGCAACTTCTATTCTAGATCTAAAGGATGGATTATCATTGGCTTGGAGCTTGGCATCTGACCTGGTTCTAACTAGCGAGCTAAAAAGGAGACTAGTAGGGCATGGCTCCCCTTCTGAAAGCAAAAAGCAAAAGCAAATGTCACAGCAGGAGGAAGGCTTTCTTCCTAAGATCTTTCTGCTTGGACAGTTATGAAAAAACAAGCCTGGGAATAACAGGGGCATCCTGTGGGCACAGAAGAAAGGATGTGTAGAGGGAAGGCTCATACACTAAGGGTGGCATGTCAAAACTAGAAAGAAATAACCTCCTGGCAACACTGTTAGAAACTTAAATAACACTGGAAAGTACCATCTGACTTCTTCCTGAGTGAGAAAATACATTTTCAAGCTGTTGGCCATCATCCTTTCTGCTATTTGCAAGCAAGAGTTTTCTGGTAGATGCCAATTCTCCAGACCTTAGCTTAGCCTTGTGTCTTTTCTGTTCCTCCACACTTCCAACCTCCAGCCTTCCTTCAAAGGTAAAGTTTAATAGAAAGTGGTTATTTAGAAATGAAGGGGACTCACAAGTTCTTATTAAATAACAGGAGAAAACACGGGAAAGAGAGGTTCAATGATTTTGGCAGGGCATCCAAACCAAACGTAGGCTCTACTATCCAGCTCTTTGGATTCTTAGCTTCCAGAAAGGCACCCAGAGCAGAGCCATGAACTCATGTGACAGTACCTCAGCCTTGCATGCTATATGACCTCAGCCTTGCATTTACATGACCTCAGCCTTGCATACTATATGACCTCAGCCTTACATGTTATATGACCTCAGCCTTGCGTGTTGCATGCTCTGTAGAAGGGTGATCTGATGAGTAGATGTATCCACAAGTTAATGCTTCCCAAGACAAAATTCTTTAATGTTGTATACTCAGGGCTCCACACAATGTAGCACACACAGCAGCGCTCTAAAATACATCTGGATGGATGAGTGAGTAGGCACCATTCATTGATATACGATGCTATAATGAAGATCTGAAGGGTGAACTTATAAAGGCACTGAAACTCAAGCCATGGTATTATTAATGCTAGGCAGTAAACAATCAGACTGTTGTTTTCTGGAGCCAGGCAGAGAGCTATAATTTTAGAGGAATTATTTACTAGTCACATGGTCACAGCAAGTTACCCCACTGGTTGGAGCCCCAAATTTCCTTAGATAGAGAAGTAAAGATAGTAACGGTCTCTCCTTCAAGGGGATATGATCTCTCCTAGTGAAAGCATGAAAATGGAATATGGTTCAGTACAGGCACAGCATCTATTGGGGTTGCTTGAAGCAAATGTGGTTAGCTATCGAGTGCTGAGTTGGATGTGGGTTGGCGGCTCATTTTGCTTACTGTTGAAGAGGGGACAAGTTAAGCAGATGGACAGATGACACAAGGATTGGAGCCTACTTTGTCAGAGGTTGTAAAAGTGAACCTCATGGCTGCCAGCTTGGCTGTTCTTCAAACAAGTCCTAACAAAGACTGTAAGTGGCTTCCAAGGGGGTAGGTACTCGGTGGGATGCTCTCTAAAGGGCAAAGGACAATATCAGTACATTCACAGCAGCTGGACACAGCACTAGCAATGGGCCTGGCCACAGGCTGATGAGACAGTAAGTCAGAGACTTGCCATCAGGGCACCTCACTCAGGGGTGCCTGAGAATGAGTCCTCCGAAAATCCTGACTCCAGAAAAACGACAAATTACCAACAGATGGCGTGAGTCACAGACGTGGAGTCCAAATGAGGCATCCGCACACGCAGGCAGAGGCCCTGCCCTGCTGGGCTGAGCTGGACAGCCGCAGCTCCAGGCCCAGATGGCTGCGAAGGTCACCAGGAGGGACACCAGCCGTATGTGCTCTACTGGCAAGCCTTCGAAATCACAGAAGCTTACAGGATCAAAGAACCAAAGTGTCCAAGGCAGGTAAAACAAATTCCTCTTGAGCTAATTGCTTGCAAGGTGTTCAGGACAGTCAGTTGCAAAATACTCTACGCTAAAGGTATGGAAGAAAATGGAAGAACTGGGAAGTCACTAGGCTCATAGGCAGCCTCTTTTCTAAAGCTGTCCATAAGCCTTGGAAGAGTTTGCTGGCCTTCCCTTGAAGAAGGTGAGAAAACCTCCACTAGAGAACACCACTCTGCCCCCGTCCCCAGAAGAAAGGAGCCTAGATTCTGAGCAAACATGCCTCGCTATACTTCCTATACTTAATTACCACGGGATCACACCTTTTGTTTATTTTATTTTATTAGTTCAAATTAGGCACAAGCTTGCTTCAGATGTCAATCCCTTCTCCCTCTCCCTCCCCTCCCCACCAACATCCCACCTGCCCCTAGCCATCCCCCCTCCACTCCCCAGGCAGAATAAGGCCTTCAAAAGGGGCTCCCCAAAGACTACCACATCATCCTGGGCCAGGCCTAGGTCCTTCCCCATGGGGATCACACCTTTTTAAGGCAGTCGTGTTATTCTGTTTTTCACCAACCCAAGCATTAAAAGAAATGCACAGGTTTATGGGGTTCTAGTTTTCTTTATGAGACTCCTGTGTCATGGAAAACTTACATACATTTGTAAGTATTTCTTTCATTCCATATTTTTTCAATATGGGCCTTAGCTATGGGTCTAGATTTTTATGTTTCCTATGAAGGTAGCAGGGAATGAAGAAGTTGGGAGCAAGGCATGCCAGGAAGGCATTTAGCATGAAAGGGCACTGTTTTCCTGAAGCGTATTCGATGGACTTCCTTTCTCATGCACTGGGTTAGAAGCCCTTCAGATACGTGCATTTCCCACGTATTTTCTTTGCCACTATTCTATAAAATGAAGCACACAATGAAAAACTTATCTAAACAGATTTCAGACTTGTTTTCTTCTTCCATCATCACAGACACACATTTCTATACAAAATCTCCCAGAGACCCATAGCGATGAAAGGAAATACTGAATTTTATTCAAGGAAAAACAAAACAAAACAAAACAAAAAAACACACATTGCCTGGAAGTTCTCACAGAATCCTGCTTGAAGGAAAGTCTGTCTTCTGGGTTCCTATAGTGACTTACATACAATGCAAGGTGGTTTCCTTGCAGGAAAATGCTTGTGCCCATTTCTATCACAAGAGCTTCAGCTGCTTGTACACCGTCACCTTTAAATTATGGATATTGAGCACACAGGTTTTTAGTGGGTCCTCAATAATAACAGATGGATGAAAGATTGAACAAACACATATACACACACAAGCCTATGTAGTCATAGCTTGAGTTTCTTATCCCCCACAAGTGAAGTGTGTTATGCTAAGAGGGACAGCTCCTTTTGTCAGAGTCCAAGATAATCTGACCATAATTCATTTCACCGTCTTGTAACCCTAACTTCTGGGGAAAAAGCTTGGGATCTTGGCAAGCTCCAACAAATTACACCTGGCCACTCTTCCCAATACGCCAACTGAATAGATTAATAAATTAAAAAATCAGAGAAGAGATGTGAACAGATAAAGTGACCCCAATTCTGTTTTGGGGTGATGACTTGGGCTTTGGGTTTAAGGAGAACTAGGGCAGGGGAATGAGAAGTCTGCATCAGTTATACAGTTGAGGACTAGGTTGTCTCCTTGATCACTGCCTCATATCCAGCCCTGTGAGGTGGCCTAAACAAGCCCTGTTGCTAGAGGAGACGAGGCAGTTCTGGGGGGATGATTACTTTTGTTTCTGGGTGAGATTTTGCCCTCAAGGATTACTGCCACAGACTAGGGGTGCTCTGTCCTGCTAGGTTCTGGTTTCCCTGGAAGCCAAGGTGACAATGACTATCTCTGTGCCTTCACCTTTGAAAAGGGATGTGACTGGTTAGACACACTCTAGAGTACTGACATTAGTTGAAAGACTAACATGCCATCTGCAGAAGTAAGCAGGAGACTTAGGAATGGAGACAGACAAACACAAGATGCAGGTAGAGAAATTAGGGTTTTACCCTATACTTACTTACCTTGCTTGCCCAAGGTTTGTTTTTAAAGCAAAAGTGGCTTCTTCTTCATCTCCTGCTTAAGCAAAAGTGGACATTTCCATCTCCTAACTGGATTTTGTTCATGTTATATTATGGATATTCACCACTACACTCAGAAAGGCCATTCTTTAAGTTAAATTTTACACACTTATTTCCCACTCATCAATGGTGTTGAGATTTACATTCTAGAGAGGAGGGGAGGGGAAGAGAAGGGAGGGGAGAGGTGGAGAAAGGAGGTTAAGGGAGAGGTAGGGTAGGGAAGGGAGGGGAGGGGAAAAGTGGGAAGAAGAGGGCAGGGAAGGGGAAGGGAAGGGAGGGACCAAGGTAAGCCCAGACTTGGGCTCTTTCCTTCCATTACTATTTATTTCTCTAGCATGTGAAAGCTTTGTTTGCCACTAAGGACAGCAGATCTGGTCAGAGTTCAATCAGTACTTCCTTCTCCTTTGAAACAGCTTCTGAGATGCTTTGATGTCCCCAGACAGATGGAAAGTCTATGGATCCTCTCTTTTCTTTGGCAGAAACCCTTAGGGGTACCCACGGGCATATCACTAGTCACCCTAATCTATCTCTGAAAAAGAGTCACTGCCGAAAGCCACAGCTTCCCACAGCATTGCTGCAGTTTTGTGGCGTGGATGTACTTGTCCTTCTTTTGAGCACCTGTGATGAAGAGAAGGAAATCTGTTCCTTGGAAAAAGCTCCTTGCCTGGTGGGTGTTTCATTTAATGATGTGGAAAGCAAAGGCCAAGCCTTCCCTCCACATGAAGATAATGGTCTCCCCAACAGTACAGACAGACTTGCATCCTCAAGGGTCTTTAGCTGGGTGCCCCTCAAGCACCATGGACAGAGGTCAAACAGTCAAGAGTTGGCTTCCCAACATAACTCAGACTATTGATTCTGTTCTTAAAAGAAAAACAAAGGGACCTGTTGGACAACTTCCTCACTCAGTAATATGTAGAGAAGAATAACAGCTATTCACACTGGGCTCAGCGAAGTGACAGTGTCCACTTTACTAGTACATGGGACTATTAACTGTTGCAGTTTCCTGGTCTCTGATGTGAACAAAACAAAAATAACCATCCAAGTTTTTTTCATCTCAGGACTTGACTTTGAAAGTTAAGATTTTAAATTTTATCTTTAAGTTATAAGTTGTAAGAACTAACTAGGAGGGTGGTTAGATGGTGATGGCCAGGAGTGACATCTCTTACTTCAGCCACTTTCAGGGCTATCGAGACAAAGGAGTTGGGAGGTGCATGGAGTGCTGCAGACCCCAGGTGTCCAGAAATGGGGCACAGGACGGACACCTTTTCAATAAAAAGAGAAACACAGTAAGGTATCTGCCCTTGGCTTCTGAGCTTGTGGGCTGCTTAGTTAACAAGCATGTTTGAAGGCTGTTGAGGATAGACCCCTTCATCGTAATCAGCAACCTTTAAAACCAGGAACTGGAACTGGGAGCCTTTGACTGCTGGTTAAAAGACAGGATTCTATCTATAGCTCTGCCTCTTTGTAGAGATGGCATCCAAAACTGCCCAGAAGATCCTAAGATTACTACCCAATAAGAGGTGTTCTGGCGAGTAACAAAGACTTGCATTTTTTCCTCCCAAATGGACCTGTTGATCACCCTCAGAAAAAATGACCCTATGAAAGCTGTTGTAAAAAACTTGAGAAATAGTATTAAAGCCAACTTTAAAATGTAGGTTGGCTAAGTGAGTTCCCTTTCCATTGCTCGTTGTCAGCTTTTGTTTCCCTCCACAGGACCCCTACTTGTTGCCTACTCTCATCTGTGACTGTTTCCCTCTGAAATGCTCCTTTGGTTATGTCCAGCCTCCCCTTGTGAGTATCTCACATTATTCTGCCTCTCACCTATATTATCCTCTGTGACTTGTCTAAATTCCAAAAGATCATGAGGATGGAGGAGCAGAAGGCAGGCCAACAGTAACATTTGTCGCTTCCATCATGATGATTAGGGAGACTAGCAGAGGCCTGGGAGCACCCAGAACAGAGGAAAAAGAGCAGGGCCAACATGTCACTCTGCAAGAACGCCACTTTCAGGTTCATCTGCTCCATATTCTACATATAAATGTGCATTGCTATGAAGCATTTTGAACAAGAAAATAGCGGAACTCAAAGAGTTATTGGGAGGCAAAACATCAGAAAGGTAGACCAGAAAGCATAAGGAAAAGTCCCTGCAAAGTAGGTAAGCCTGAGAAGAAGATCCAGGATGCTTATCTTTGGCCTTAAGAGAACATGATAGAGAACCCAATTAGGTGCTGGATGTGATCATCAAATGCATGTCCTACTCAACACATCTGTCATTTCAGAAAAAGATGGTAAGGCAGTTTTATCAGAAAAGAAAGGCATTGTTATCTAGCATATTGGCAAAAAGGTGTGTGATTGTGCATTTCCCACTTATAGGACAGCCAGCCTGACACATGGACTTGGTGATGGCACACTGCCTGTGCTGAGAGACTGTGGAGAACTATCTGCCTAGGAAATATGAAACATGTCCCATTTAGCCTGTACCTAATGGTGTCCATATCCAAAGACTCCCCACCATAACCTTAATTATTGTTAGTCTAGAATATGACTCAGATTCAGAAAGCATTGAAGAATTGAGATGTCTGTTAATGAACAGGGTTTATATATATCAAAAAAAACCCTTATGAAGCAGAAACAGAGCACATAGAGAAGCATAGTTTTGCACCATGCCATCCTAATCCATGTTCATATAGTTGCCAGAACAACCTCCCAGATCCTCAAATTATACCCATATAATGTGTTTTAACAGCATCAAAGGCTTCATAGTATCTTCATGGGTAAACTGAAGCTTTGCTCCCTTGGCATCTAAGGGATCCCAGCCTGGATTCCGTCTACCTTTCCTTTTGCTCTACCAGCACCCACATACAACCTGGGCTATAGGCATATCAAAGAAACCACATTTGTCAACATTCAGTCATCTGTATCTGTGCTGCCAAATCCAGTGGGTACCAGACACAAGTGAGTCCCTGAGCACTTGGAAAATGGTTAGGTGGACAGAACAAGGACAATCAGTGTGAAATACACACCAGATTTTAAGGAGCTAACAAAATAAGGAATATGAAATACTGTAAATACTGGTTACCTGCTATTTTTCTGTTGCTGTAATAAAGTTCTCTGATAAAAGAAACTTATGGGGAAAGGGGGTTATTTTGGTTTACAGTTTTAGAAGGATAGAGTTCACCATTGTGGGAAAGGCATGGGGACAGAGCAGGAGGCCAGCTTGTCACATCGCATCAGCATTCAGGAAGCAGAGGAAACAGGAAGTGGGCCAGGCTATGAAACCTCAAAGGCAGTTGCCAGTGACGCACTTCCTCCAGATAAGCCCTACTTCCTAAATGTGCTATAATTTACTGCCACCTAAGTACCCAGTGTTCAAACACACGAGTTTATGGGTTATTATTTTACACTTACACCACAACAGCTACTAAATAAATGATAACATTTACTATATGTTTAATAAAATATAATACTCTATTTAATTTCAACCATCCCTGTATATTTTTGATTAGTCTACCTTGCATTATATTTCTGTTGGACAGTGTTGGCCTTCAGTTATTCCCATATTCTCAGCTGAGAGGCCCTCCTGTCTTTGAACAAGAGATGGTCCCATTGCTTTCTGTATGATTCAGCTTCAAGGGCTAGGGATACGGCTCAGCCAGAGGCGTGATGATTGCCTAGCACGCACCATGCCTAGATGTGATCCCCAAAACCACATAAGATAAACATGGTGGTGCAAACCTGTGACGTTAGGGCTTGAGTAACAGGAAGATCAGAAATTCAAAGTCATCTGTGATTTTTATATAGCCTGGGATACATGAGACCCTTTGTCTTAAAAACAAATATACATACTTACTTACAACGTACAAACCAACTTTGCATGTGCAAGGAACCTTTAGGAATGTTTTCAAGCTTGGAATGTTATTTTAAATTGAGCTTTAAAGCAGAGAGATCAAGAAATGACCTGTAGAGTCTGATGTCTTGTTATTTACTATCTCTAAATGATAAAGCCTTTGGAAATCTGAAGGCTGTACATAAAGTGCTATTGTATAATATACAGTAGCCACATTCATCCTTGACTATATCCAGAGAGAATATTTCTGAAAGTCTAATACCAGAATCATCCAAACAATAACACTATTATATAAAAAAAGACTAAGAAAAAACCTAATGGCACCGTCCTGGTCATCATTTTAAGGGGAAAGTAGACCACGAACATGGTATTAGCTGCTAAATACGAATGACGAGTCCACACTGCATGGTGCCTAGGCCATTTGAGGTGTATAATCAAGAGTGACATCATTGGGCTGTAGAGAGGCTCAGCAGTTTGTTCCCAAGGACCAGGTTAGGTTACCAACACATATATCACATGGCTCACAAACACCTGTATCTATAGTTCCAGGGGGCTCCAGTGCCCTCTCATGGCCTCTGAGGATACGTGCACATGTGTGGTGCATGTACAAACAAGGGCGTGTGTGCGCATGTGCACACACACACACACACACACACACACACACACACACACACACACACACACAAACACTTAAATTGTTTTAAGTGACATATAGCATATAGCATTGGTAATCATTTCTATAGTCCAGTGAGATTTAAAGCATTATGTTTCCAATATGAAGACACACATTATATAACAAAGTATATCTCCTTGCATCTTCCAACAAGTTGTACTTCTGGAGCAGAACTGATGTTGGGGTGTTGTGAATGGCTCACAGGCACACTCAACCTGTAATGTAGCAACTATGGAAACTCCAAGGCTATGTAGAGGAACACACTACATAAGCAGTCTCACAACAGTTAAAACGTTAAGTCTCCTCAGACTAATTCCTTATTTGGAATTAGGAGTGTTGAGGACAACCAGTTCTAACTATGCATGACACTCAGCTGTTTCTATGTTCCCAATAGGGCCATAAAGACACATTTGGCAGGTATCCTGAAATCAGATTTTGTCCCCACTGAAGGCATGGGATACACTTGGGGCAACATTCTGCTTCCTAAAGCTGAAGGCATCCCAGGTTCTTCCATTAGCCCCAAATCTGTATTTCTGTAATGGTACCAGAATCTTTGCCTGGCATACCTCTAGGTCATGTTTCATGTGGCTACAGAAGCAACTTGTACCTTTTGCAGGGACTACACATCAAACTCTGAAATGGGGAAAGAGCTGGTGTTTCGTTCTGATACCTTGATAAGAGAAAGAACATATTTGAAATATCTCCATACCTCTCTAGGCAGACAGACGAGGGATACTCTTCTTTTGCCTGCTCTCCAGAACAGACTCACCTTAGGACTGAAATCCCACATCACTGACTAATGGTGTGGATGTCAACTGCTTTTGCATTTGGTGTGGATATCCCAGTGATTGTCAAGTCCAAGCTCCTGAACACCCTTTGTTTGTACAAGTAACACTGGTTCGGCTCTCACTAATGGCTGCTTAGCCCCTCCTTCCTGTATCTCAGCTGTTCTCTCCTTCTAGGTGGCCTGTCATGGCTAGACGATGCCTCTACTCTCTATAATTGCCAGTGTACCACTCCATCGTCATTGAGGCTAGACTTGGTAGCCCTACAACCTATGAAGAGCCACTGCCTTAGCTAGCCAAATTTTCTCTTCTAACTGGAACCTGAGTTGGTTGTTCCTCTCAAGAATAGTCCCATCTGAAGGTCAAAGTTGATCTAGCTTACAAAACAACATTTCAAGGTCAACTTGGGATACATGAGACCCTGTCTTAAACAAACAAACAAATGAGGAGGAGGAGGGTGGAGAAACAGCAGTGTTTGAAGTGTTTTCCTCACTAGGCAAGAAGAAAATATAAGCAGAGGGCAAAAAGCTAAATAATTGATGCCCAAAATATAGAGGAGGATGAAGTAGGCCTCAGAGTACAGCTAAGCTGTAGGATAGATGGCAAGGTGCTGACACTTCCGATGGATCTGCAGCTTCCCTGCTCGGTGGCCCCAACTCCTTCCAGGCAGTCTAGGGTTCCCAGACTGTAGGAATTTACAGACTGCTGAGGACCCAAGGCAGCCAAGGAAGTCTGAGTTTGATGAACGAATCCTGAAGTACTTGTGAGGCTTCTCTACATGAAAAGATTTAATCCCAAAGACATAAAGACATGACCTCCACCTGTTTTTACTGTGATGTGTCAGGCTGTCAAAGAGCCTGTTTGGTATTGGCATTTTTGTTTGTTTAATTTGTGTTGGTTTCTATCAATTTTATAGTCTCTTAGATCAAAGTGCACATTCCTCCAGGTCCCAAACTACAGAATACATACCATGTATTTGTTTTTAAACAACTACCTCCTAATACCATCCAGGCAAAATCAGGATGAAGAAGGAGCCTGGGACAGAGGCATTGCTGCCACAATGACAGCCCCTTTCCATTAAGCACTATATAGCACAATCAAGTCATACTTGCCAGGTTCCCATTGTATCTTCAAATTTTCAACTGGTACCCTGTGTGGCCCCAGCACTGACTACACATTTTCTGACAGGCAGGTTGACTGGGTGGAGTTAAAATTCTTGTTTTCTGAGTACAAGTTGCTATGTTTTATCCTTATTAAAAATACTAACTCAATGGTTCACCTTTAGACAGTGAATTAAAATATCATTCTCCAGAGGAGGAAGTAGACAATGGAGACAAGATGCTCATCAGCTGAACTTGACATCCAATAGTGCCCTGAGATGCAATTTGAATGAGCTATACTCCTCTGTAACTCTAGCAATATTTTAAGGGCCACTCAAATTAAGCAGTTTCTATGTAGTTTTCATAAAACTGTATTTGTTTGGAGGATTAAGCATTGAAAAGTCAATAAAAGTAAACTATCCATATTTGTTAACCCCAGGAACTCATGCTGAGATGAAAGTGATTTAAAAATATTCAGAGCAGTAAAAAAAAAAAAGAAAAACTAATTGAACAATTATTTAATGTAAGGAAAACCTTATGAATTAAGGGGGGTCTAGAACTGTCCTTTCAAGACAAGACTCAACAGATGACACCCACTTCCCTACGTCAGAGCACATTCCAAAGTCAAACACATACATAAATGTTGAATCACGAAAACTCAGAAAATGACAGGATTCCTTTTTGTAGCCTTACATGGATTTACCAGCAATTCCAAACTCTTTTCAGATAGAGCTTGCTATAAGAGATTGGGGAAAATAGAAAATGTCTTCTTTTTAATTTATAAAATTAAATTTTGGGAGCATTGGAGAGATGGACCAGCCATTTAGAGTGTTTGCCCTATCTTCCAAAGGACCAGAGTTTGGTTCCCACCCTCCACATTGGACAACTCACACCCACCTATAACTCCAGCTCCAGAAGATCAGATGCCCTCTTGTGGTCCCTGTGGGTGTCTACATGCATATGACATATACTTATACACATATGCATAAATAAAAAAATCATTAAAAATATAGCATCTTAACCACAGATGTTCTCTTGAAAAGCAAAACTCCAACTTTATCTTATTGAATACAACACAATTGCAAAATCTAGTATGTCAAAAAAGAAATAGTAGAGTCAAATGGTCTTTGTGCATGTGTGTATGCATGTTCATGAGTATTTATTTGTGGGTGTGTATACATTCTTATGTGTAATGAGTGCTTATGCACTGTGTGCAAGGAAGCAGAAGTCAGAGGAAAACATCAGGTACCATCTATCCTGTGTTTTTAGGCAGTGTCTCTTACTGGCTTGGAACTTAGCAAATAGGCTAGGCTGACAAACAAGTGAGTCCCAGGGAGTCCTTCTTGTCTCCATATCCCCAGAGCTGGGATTAGAAATATATGCCTCCGTGCTTTGCGTTTTCACATGGGTTTTGAGGACTGTATACTTGCAAGGCAAGTACTTTGCCAGATGAGCTATCCTCCAGCCCTTGGGTCACAATTCGAAGCATCTCACATTGGAGTTTGGGAACAGTCATCATGGAGACCAATTTTTTAAATTATATTTATTATTACTATAATTATCTCAGTCCAATATACACAAGCCCCCTACATTTACTGTCTCCCACCCTTTTTCTGATGTGATATCTAAGGCATAAACCTGTTTCACTACAACAAAAAGGAGAGCGAACATCAATGCTTAGGCTAGGAGGGAAACTTCTAGAAAAGTCTGAAGGTAAAGAGAGGCTAGGAAAAGTGGCTCTTCTTTATGAAGGAACAAGAAGGGGAGGCAGGAAAGCTCCATTTATCAGGGACAACATCTAGGCAAAAACACAGAGAAGACAAGGTGGGTAGGAGATGGTTGTGTTCTCCAAGAACATGGTAGGAAAATCAGTCTTTGGAATTGAGCTGAATAGAGTTGTTAATCCCAAGGAAGACACTGAAATGCCATCTTGGGAAGCTTTATCTGTTTGAAGTGAGCCATGAGAATTATTAAGGGAACTAGAGGCAGAGGATAGATTAAGAGATGTAGCTTCAGAACATTAATCTGGCAACAATACATAGAAACATTAGAGGGGAAAATGGAAAGCAAGGAGCCAGGCAGATACATACTACTACTGTCTAAGGAACAAGCACTATGGACACGGAGATAGGATCAGGAAGAGTGACACGGAAGGAGAAACAGAAATCTCTAGAGACAAACACCATTGGAGCAGGGAGGAAGGGAAAAGGAAAGAATGTTTACTGAGGATCCACCACATACCACACTACCATCCACAGGATGAACAGCACTGCTTGCCTTCGGACAGTTCAAATTTATGCCATGGGATAATTACCAATATGGTCACCTTCACCCTCCATGTGCTCTGATTTGGATGATATATTTAAAAAGCATGTTTAATTAATTAATTAATTAATTAATTGTTTATTCATTGCAGTATTGGAAATTGAAACCAGCATGTTAGATAAGTGCTCTGCCACTTGGCTATACCTCAGCCCCACACATGCATGTTTTATAACATAATTCCCTCTTTTTTCTCAACACAATCCACCAGATCACACATCCAGAAGCCGAGGCTCTGACAAGTGATTTATATAATGGTGTGTGACTGGTCAGTGGTAATATCTAGATAAGAATCTAGTTCTATACTCTTCCTAAACCCATGGACTTTCTACCTGTGTCTACTTAAGTGGTTGTTTGTGGCCTGTAGCATGTAGGGACGTAAGCATGAACAAAGGTAGTGTGTGTGTGTGTGCGCCTGTGTGTGTGTGTCTGTGTGTGTGTGTGTGTGTGTGTGTGTGTGTGTGTGTGTGTGTGGTGCATCCTAGTTGGAGGTGTGGTCTCTTGGGCTATGGAAGGACACTGCAGCAGTTGGAGACACTGGCTGGAGCTCATTTACAAAGTGACACTCTTGTTAGAGATGTATGAGCTTTCTAAATGAACAGATGTAGGAATTGAAACCCTGGGATCAAATGACATCACCACACATGAGCCATGGGACAAAGGGCATAACTGATGCCTGCAGCAGCCATGCACACATAACACAGTGAAAGGCAAGAGGACAGTGGAGAGGGGCAGGAAAAACTGTCTGTAAGAATGAGCGAATATTTCCCCTGGAAACAATCTGCACTTTGAGACAGAAATAACACATGCACTAAAATGATGGCCTATCTCTTTTAGTTATTACTTTTTAGACAAGATCTCACTATGTAATCAGTTCCAAATCCCCATGATCCTCTGTTGCTTGAGCTTTGTGTCCGGGCAGTCCCGGGACCCCAGTAATGCCCCAGCTTGTTGTTACTCCTTTGGCAGCATCACCACTCAACGGCTCAAATTCTAAAGTTGTATGTATATATTACCATGCCCAGCAGCAGCACACTCTGAAAAATATTTACGTTTATTTATTTATGAGTGTTTGCATGCACCACACTGCAGCACGCATGCCACAGCAATCCTGTGACCAAAGGACAATTTGAAGGAGTGGGTTCTCACCTTCTACATGGGTTCTGGGGACTAAATTCAATTCATCAAGCTTGATGGCAAGTGCCTTTACCTGCTGAGTCATCTTGTATATCCAGTAGCTCATTTCCTAATAAAATTTCACAAACAGAATACTTTCTGATATTTTAATGGACAAGACATTGTAATTACTTTACCTAAAGAAGTTATTTTGGTAGAAGTCTCACTAACAGAATATTCTAAGCTATACTCATTCAATTTTTGCCCTCTTTTTCATCCTAGGATATAGAATTAGATACTTAAAAAATGCAATGAGTTTATAGCAATATCACTAGCATTTTACAAGTGGGATAAGACAAAGTGCAGTGTTTTTATTGTTCAAGCATAGGTGAATACAACTCAGATGCTATTGTCATGAATGTGTAGTGAGGATGGAAAGGGAATTGGAGACAAAAGAACAAAGTAGGGAAAGCATTTGAAAAGTAATACTTAGGCTACACATAGCACTTCATGTCTGCCATCCCAGCACCCAGGAAGCTAAGGAGAATCGCCATGAGTTCAAGGCTAGCCTGGATTTTGTCGTTCAGTTTCAAGAAAACCAGTAAGTAAATGAATAACAATGCCCTCAAACTTAAAATCCACTTACATATAGAAAAAGTGACTTTATTAACAAGAACCTGAGTTACATATCTTGTTATTACTTCATACTTTAAGCCCCTATGAGTCAAAGGTTCTCAAATCTGAGCCTAATCACCCAGATCCTCAATGATGACAGTCCAGATGGCTGAATCACATCTTAGGAGGTTTGGATACAATTGGTCAGGATGGTCCCTGAGAATACCTGTCTCTAACCAGGGACCAGGAATGCCAATGCTCCTAGTCCAGGGACCTCACTCCCATAGCCACTGGCTTACACTCCAGTCTTTGTGTCAGGCAGAGGCTGGCTGGATGCTGCTGCCTCATGCACAATGACAATGGAGCACAGGCATCCGCAAAGGCTGGGCTTCTCATGGCACTCTGGAAAATGATTCAACAACATGACTTGGAAGAGTGGTCCAACTTTTTGCCTCATTGTCTGTGTTCTGAATCCAACCTAGTTTAATATTTTGGAAAATGTTACCCTTTTCCGTACCAAGCAAAGTAAATATTTGGTCAGTTGTTAAGGATGAGCTGCAGAGCGAGACCTAAAGATGTATCCAAATTCAGCAGGAAGGCTGGGAGCTGCTTTGCAACTTTCTCCAGACTGTGATTTGTAATGGGCTTCAGGAGCCAGAAGAAATACCAACCATTTGATCTATTAAGAAAAGGCTGAATGAACCTTTTCACAGCAGAATATTTTTTTCCACACTGACTCTTCATTACACTTGGCAGTGAGAGGAGAAAAGGGAGACCAAATGCTTTTCTGTCAGGAGGATTCTATATGGGCATTGTTCTCAGATGGCTAAGTCAGAAGCAGCAAGTTTCAAATTGGAAGAAATTTTTAACAACCCATGTGGTTTGACAATCGACACAACTAGGGCCCAGGGAAGGTCAATGCCATTTACCAGAAAAACCAGACGGTGACAGAATTGAAGCTCAGAGGTGACAGAATAAAACTCAGAGGCTCTTGACCCTGGACCAACACTTATCTTACCACAACCCCCCAATTCTCAGAGATAAGAATAACAGTGAGTTGGGCCAGTGAGATGTCTCAGCAGGTAAAGGTGCTTGTCTGGGATACATGGGAAGAATAGACTCCTATCAGCTGTCCTCTGTCGTAGCACAGGTAGTATGGCATGTGCACATCGCGCGCACGCGCGCGCACACACACACACACACACACACACACACACACACACACACACACTGATATATATATATATATATATATATATATATATATATATGAAAAAGTTTTAAAGCTGAAACCCAAATTCTCGTGACTGTATCTTTATGTAGCATGTATCCTGATAATCAATAACCCAATTGCTTGCTGAGGGTGTTGATACAAGGGTTCTCAAGACTCCTTTTCTTCCTTTCTAAGCATTTTCTAATTTGCCATCTACTGCGATGATTTGGACCTCTTTAGCATAACTGTGTGACGAAGAAGTATAGAAATAGGATCCTAATTATGATGAAATTCACATTTTTGTCAAGAAACTATCTGGGGAAATGGTATGGGTTTTATGTGTCTCCAGCAAAGCACATGTTAGAAGCTAAGTCCTCAAAGTTATGTGTGGATGGTCTTCTGAGGTGAAGTCATTGAAAGAAAATTGGCACTAGATAAGGCCAATTGAGTTTGGATTCTGCTATGGCTAATCTTGGTTGTCAACTTGACACATCTAGAAGAAGGGAACTTCAATTGAGAAACTCCCTCTATCAGACTTGCCTGTGGGCATGTCTGTGGGGCATCTTGGTTGCTTGTTGATGGAGGAGAAGCCAGCCTATTATGGGTTGTACCATTCTGAGGCAGGTGGGTCTAGACTATATAAGAAAAGTAACTAACCATGAGGCTAGGAGCAAGGCAGTAAACAGTGTCCCTCCAGGGTTTCTACTTCAGCCCCTGCTTCAGTTCCCATCTTAACTTCCCTCAGTGATGGATTGTGACAACCTTGGAGTTGTATTCTGAAATAACCCATTTCCTCCTCAAGTTGCTTTTGGTCAGTGTTTTTTTTTTTTGTTTTTTGTTTTTTGCTTAATTTTCTTTCTTTGTTCCCTCCCTTCTTTCTTTCTTTCTTTCTTTCTTTCTTTCTTTCTTTCTTTCTTTCTTTCTTTCTTTCTTTCTTTCTTTTAGCTCAAATTAGGAACAAGCTTGCTTTACATATTAATCCCTTCTCCCTCTCCCTCTCCTCCCCCCCTTCCCCAGCCCCTCACCAGCCCTCCACTCCATCCTCCCTCCGCTCTTGGTCAGTGTTTTATACAAAGCAACGGGAAAACAAACTAGAGCAGGCCTTCAGAGGCATTAGTGGTGAGAAGAACAGAGAGCAGAGCCATCATTCTAGCTCTGTCTGCCACGTAATGCTCTCTGCCACACTATTGCCATGTGTTTGGATGTCTCATCTTCCATAGGCATGAGCTTAATAAACTTATTTATAAATTACCTCATATGATATTCAGTAATAGCAACAGAAAATTGACTAGAATGGGAGCCTATACAGGGGGTAAGGGATATTATCACAAAGGATAATAGATCAATTTGGTTTTACTAATGTGCATTTCATCTCCAACTGGTAGCTAGAGAGAATCTACTGCATTGTTATAGAGGGATAAAATGGGGTCAGCAGTGCCATAAAGCAATTTCCTCAGAATTGAAACCTTCCCTAGAGGGAGGAGCAAGGAGGCCCATGAAACTCTAGATGTAAACATACTCAGCATATCTACGAAAACTGAAGCCTAGGGGCTTCACCAGGGCCAGTTGAACTGCTATACAAGCAGTTCATAGGTGCTGGGGGGAGAAGACTTACCAAAAGAGGGGAGAGAGAGGCTTCTCCAACCTGTCCATTGCAAAGCTGCCTGCCAGTCATGCAGAGAGCTTTCCCTAAGAGCTTTCTGTGAGTGGTTAACCATGTTGGGGTGGGCTTTTTGATAATGCCATTACATCTGAGCCATCCCTGTTCCTGGCAGTAACCCCTCACCCGCACATTTATATCCAATCTTAATAAAAACTAATTGATTCTCCAAGTTAATAGACTCATTATTTGGGTCTATCACGGGTTCCCTATGTGGTGTGAGGTGACACTATGCATTGTGATTCCCCAAGAAAACTCTCCTAACAAGGGCTAAGTGAAAGATGCACAATTGTAAACATCTGCTCAAGGTATGAAAGAACCCTGGACAAAGAAGAGGTTTCCAATAGTGATCTTGCTGCAGCTAAGAGGAAGTATGCTTTACTGTTGATCAAAGAGAGCTCCCATAACACCAAGAGTGAACAGCAATTGGTATGAAAAATCTCACTGCATTTTATTCTTGTTCCATCAGGTAGATATGGACATCAATGAGAGTTGAGAATGGCTGCATGAAATGCCAAAAGGGCAGTCAAGATCTGTTCTTAGGTCAAACATGACTTGAAATCCAGACTCTGAAATTTAGTGCTGATGTGACTTAGGGTTGCCAGGTAACCTCTGTATGCCTCACCTTCTTCACCCACACCAGAGAGACAACAATACCTAGTTCTCCATTTTGTTGATTCACTCTCCAGGTACTTACAAAGCATCCACCATGAGCTTAGCATGTCTCAAGGTGCCAGGTGATGGAGAAGACATCTAAGATCTCTGTGCTTTATGGATTCACCCTTTGGCATGTGCAGAGGGATGAAGAAAATATTCAAATATGATGAGTGAATTAAATTCATTGAGAGCCATTAATGCTGTGAACAAGATGAAACAACATCTCTTAGAAGGTGTTATATAAATGAAAACTTGAAAGATAAGGAAGGGCCAGCTTTGAGATACTCTGGAGAGGAGCAGTAACTAGGCCTGCTGACCACAATCCCCTGTCTCTGCTGCCTTTGTGTTTCCTGAGTGGAAACGAGGATTTGACGATGCAGCTGGTGGCAAGGGCTAAGGGAAAAAAGGTAAGGTAGAATGACTGGCAGATTAGCTCACCGTACAAAGGAAGTACTTTGTAAGAGGTATCATTGAGTCATTATTCAAACTTTTAAAAAAGCTTTCGTGATTTATTAGTGTCCCCCGTAAAGCCAGACATAGGCTATTGCTTTTCCAACCTGTGACACCTATATCCAGGCCTTGCTACACAGGAAGGGCTGGCTCCATGCCACTTTGTTTATCTCACCTGCTCAATACAACCCCAGCAGGACTATATTTTAACAAGCAGAACATACAGGTTTTAGACTTGGAAATGAAGTTGGTCTGGAGGGATTTCAATTTTCATATCATGACGAGATGTTTGAAGCTTTCTTGGAGCAGCCTTAGAAGTCCTGAGGAACAGCGGGTTAGGGGAGGCAAGGAGGGAAGGACTCCAGGTCTTAAGCTTGTATTTCAACCAAGGGAGTTCCAAAGATGTCTATTTTATGTTTTATTTTTTTCACTGAAATTCTAAGTTGTGCTTCTAGAAGACAAACAAACACAAAGAAAGCCTAACAACTGAAAGCCACTAATTGACTCTCAAAGTTACTCAGGGTCATTGGTTAAACAGAGATGACCTGAAACTAGCATAGCTCCTGACTCTCAAGGTAATACTTTCTCATGTGCTTTGTAACATGACATAACAATGTCTATTTTGATCTTGATAGATAGGGAACCTAAGGCTCGACTTTGTGTTGGTCAGTATGTACTGCCTTTCACAGATGCATCTACCTGAGGTCTGATGTTCCCCCAAACGCCACTTCCATCTCGTTGGTTTTTACGACAACTGACAGACTTGCTTCTAGGGTCTTGCAGTTCACAAAGGCTTCATTGGAATCAGCGTGTTTCAGTTAGAATGTTTTGAAGAGATTTGAAGAAAAACAAGAGTAATTTATGAGAGGACTATACAAATGTTGCCTTGCTTTTTTTTTTTTTTCCCCACTTGAGGGGAAATTAAGGCTGAAAATTGTTGAGAGAGAAAACTACAGAATCCGAGGCAAGAAAGTCGCAGGAGTTTAGGAATGCAAGAACAGATGTGATTTTCAAATGCGGAGCTCGGATAAAGGGTCCACCAAACCGGAACCACTAACTTAGAATACGGGAATTGTTTATGTTGTTTAAACTCAAGTTTAGAGGTGGGTCCCGCCTTTTAAGACATTAGCGGCAGAGTTAGAGAGATAATGAATTCTGCAAAGATTTGAAAAGACATGTTAAACACTTGCTTTAGGGACAAGAAACGAGGCGGGAGGGCAGGATCACTTGGTAGCAACTTTCCTATTCGGAAAAGAATTGTAACAATGGAGAAAATACATCTTGTGCTTTGGATCACAAAAAGTAATACTGACTTCAAAAGGGGCACTCTACCATGCTTCCCAGATAAGCTGCCTATTGTTGTCTATGTTACCCTCCTTTGGTGACTTATTGCTAGTAGCTAAAGCAGGTGTATTTTCAAGTTCAAGTTACTCTCAGAAAGGCTAACAAGTTTCTTTTCAAAGGAGAATAAAGATGTTTCCCAAGGATCACACAACTACACTGAAAAGCAAACTCCCACAGAAGAGTGTCCTAGTAACCCATATTACTGCATTCACACTCTTTGCCTTTCATTCAAGTTTCTAAAGAGTAGTGAATTCACAAGCCAGAAGATTCAACTAGCAATATACACATTAGAAATGTGGGGAATACAGCAAGGCAGGCTTCCTTCCATCACATGAATGCTGGCAGGGGTGTGGAGAGTATGGCTTCCTGAATGGCAGTGGGTGTCATAGATCAACACAGGCCTGCTGGAACATAGTTTGGTAATACACACTGAGCTATAAACATGGCCAGACCATGTGACCAGCAATCCCTCTTCTGGGAATGTATCTTAAATAACTAAAAGTATAAGAAAATTTCTATGCATAAAGATCTTTAAAAATCACAATTTTAGAATAGGTGAGATTATTATTTTTTAACTCAGTTCAATAAAAGCTGCTTGGATACTAGGAGCTCAATATAATAGGAATTGTATATTTACAACTTAATACTTGTGCTCTTTGGAATATCATACAACCCTAGGAAAGGAATCTGTTGAAATACTCAGAGGTCAAAATGTATGTGATGAGCTGAATTTCAAAAGCTAATCACCAGCAACCAATTTAACACAGTTCTTGGGAATAAAAGTATGTGGAAGGATCCAGAAGGAAACAGAGCAAAATGATCACAATGATGGAATAGTAGTAGGTCATGTTTCCCTGTTCTTTATTTTCTTATAATGTGATTCTATTGCCTTTTAAGTAGTGATAATGGAAACAAGAATAGAAATACTGAAAATACAAAGCAGCAGCAGAAGGGGGAAGAAAGGAAGAAACTGGAGATAAAGAACAAATACACTCTAGAACTTTGTTTCATGGAAACTGCTTTTGTTATATTTCTTTAGCAGCTGGTTATTAATGATGATTTGTTAATTCAATAAACTAGTTTATTTTTTGATGGAGACTTATAAAGGCTTTAAACCAGAGATTTACTGTCCTCTGCTCATGGAGGTCTTCAGAGTTTCACATAAACAAGAGTTCCTCTGTAAATGAGCTAAGGGAACACCTAAAATGATTCACACTTCAAGCAAATAATAAAATAGACCTACAAAGGGTCTGACCAGCTGGCTGGCAAGGATTCAGACATCCACGAACACAGTAAAAGTACCTTGTAACAGGCCAAAATCAGTTTGCAACTGAAAAACAAGTGATATCCTGGCATCTCCACCAAGATGGGCAACTGCTTTCTGTCCAGGTGGTGAGATAAAGAGGGGAAGGGAGCCCAAGGTGGAAAGAACCGCCAAGTCTGAGAGCAAAAGGGACTCATTGTGGGGGAGGGGCTCACTCTGGGGAGGGGCTCACCATGGGGGAGGGCTCACTGTGGGGGGTCTCACTGTGAGGGAGGGCTCCCAGTATGCTGAGTCTCCCAAAGCACTGAGTCCAGCTAACCTGGCTCTGCTCCCCTCAGGAGACCTGGAGACCCTGAGGTCAACTGAGAATGGGACTCAAATGCACACCTGCTGAAACAGGGTAGGATTGTTTAGATCTGGATGGTTTGGGGTTTGATGCTTCTGTTTCAAGGCCATATTTTTACAAAGTCTTCCTTAAAGGGCCTTGAAAACTCTTGGATTTCTCTTCCGTCTTTAACCAAGCACAGATGGATTTGAACTTCATGTTCCTTGTAGCGACTTTTGTCTTCTGTGGTGGTTGTCATCCAAACACTGGCCCTGGATGGCCAGTTGATAGTAGCTGACGTTAGCTGGACTGAACTAGGCGGTCCACTACTAGGTGCTGTATGCTGCTGGAACCACATTCTGGATATTAAGACATCTCTGCATCCAACCTAATCTACAATATCAATTCCAGATACTCTGTTTCTCTGTGAGCCTGCTTCCCAGATCCTTTTCCCTAGGAATTTCCTTGTCAATCTATTATTGTTCCTATCTACAGGCAGTAGACATTGACTCTGGACATCATAAAAATAATAAGCAGAAAGCTGGCATTATAGGATATAATGGAGTCTGAATGCTTAAACTCCCACAGTGTTGCCAACGAGATAGCTAGAAGTTTTGCAGGGAGAATCAAGCAAGTATCCCACTCAGAAACTTTGTGTCAGAAAAAAAAATGTAATTAATGAAAAGTATAAAAGCATTTCAATACAGTTTCTGTAGCAGTACCCAGTGACAAGCCACTGATGGCTTCTATAGTGGCTTTCCCATTAATGATTCTGCCCACCCTGCTGGAGCTACTTTCATATCTGATAAAGCCATCTGTAAAATAATGAGCCTAATTACAGACTCTCTCAACTGTGGTTCCCTTCTTGCTAACATGTTGCTTGAGCTCTGTCAGTAGTGGCCACTTCCTTCCACCTATTCCCATGTACCTGGAGATGACACAGGTAAGGAAGCCCTGACCTATGTTAGTAAAGCTCAGATGCAGTCCTAGGGTCCTTTGCATCCCAAGGTCTAGTTCCCTCCATGTGCCAGGTGGCATTTGCTATTCCTACTCTGTTCTCCATTGTTCTTCTTTTATAGGCGAGCTAAACCAGAGAACCCAAGGCATCCTGACAACATCAGACAAAGTCTTTGCTGAAAAGAATCTCCAAGAGCAGATCTTGCCCTGCTGCTAAACATCAATTCTACTTGTACAGTCTCCCTGGTAACAGAGAAGAGAGTAATAAGTCAGCATCCTGGAAGCTGAAAGTTTTGTCACATAATTCAAACAGGTTTCAGGGCCTCTCGGCATGGTGCTCTTCATTCAGGTCGCACAGAAGGAGCCTTTTGTCCTCCATGTCCCTGTCCACACACCTGATGACTTCCCCATTTAGATCCTGCAGGAATCCTCAGAAAGGAACACAATTGAACTCAGAGAAACTCAGAAAAGCCCCAGATCTGATTCAGCTGGTCTTCATAATCAAGGGGCTTGAAAAAGGACATGTCAGAACTCTGTATAGAACGGGAGAAAGGAGAGGAAGTCTACTGAAGGGGGGGGAGAGAAAAGAAACAAGAAAAATTGTAGTTTCTCCAATTTAAATCCATCTTCAGCTCAACAAATAAGATGTATTCACCAGACTGGAGAAGGCTACATGTCCATCAGAAAGACTCAAGGTCACAGTGCCTCAGAACAGCGTTCAAGAAAGGATAGCTAATGGGAAAAATGCAACCTGGACTTGCCTTTTAATTACAATTTTATTTCAGCAGTCACCCCTTCATTTCTGTGTCATCTATGGCTGCTCTTGCATTATAGCCAAAGTGAACAGTTAGGGCAGAGACTGTGTGGCCTGCAAAGCTTGTAATATTTAGTATCTGGTCTTTTACAGAAAAAAAAAAGACTAACCATTTTCTTGTAGTGTTAATTTATGTGTTTCATATGAGGAAGTACAGAGGGCAGGAACACAGGACAAATCAGGACATTAAAGGCAAGGCTGTTTTTTATCATGGTTCTCATCTCTAGGTGACTTCATGGTCCACAGTAGCTGCATGGGCTAGTCAAAAAGTTAAAATTCAGGTCAGAAGCAAGAGGGAAAAACAGATGGTTTGGGGTCCGTTCCATCTCTCTGAGAGTCGACTTCTCCATTAACTGGCCTTCCTGGTGATTCCATAAAACTTCCTTTTAATTCTGTTTGCTACACTCTAGTGATTTGCTATGTCTCACAGAAAAGGGCATGAGATATATAAAGATTTTGTCTGTTGGTTAATTTTACTCAGCTAAAAAACAGGAATCCATTGTTCTGGAGAAAGGAGAGAAACTTAGTTACAAATTCTGGTTAGTGGTATCACAAGTAACAGGATTTATGGATAACCCATACTCTTTCCATTTGGGAGTAGAAATTTATAAAAAAGGAAGAATTTGCATTCTCACTATAAAAGCTTTTGTTTGCTACTTAGCAACTGTGCATATTAACCAATGATATATTGGTCAGTAACTGAGCAATTAATTCCTTCAACAGGACTTGCTGAGCAGCCACCATGCTCCAGGCACAGGGTGAAGGACATAAAGTGCAGTCACCCCTAATTTCTGTCATCTGGAGGTCCGGGGTCAATGTGGGAGAGAAATCTGTAAATATGGAACGGTTCTTTGTAGGTTCATGGGAGGAACATTCTCAGGCTATGCACACTGATCCAACAAAGAAAACACATAAGAAAGGTGTGAGACTCATTGAATACTAAAGAAACATTTGTGGGGTAAGAAAGAGAGGCATGTATCTTTTAATATTAGGAAGCAGTGTGTATAGAAGTCTGGAGAGATTGAAAGCATGACTATATGGGTCCCAGCACTGGTATGTGATGGATGGATGGGAGTCAGTCTGAGATAGACAAAGACAACTTCTGGTACAGAAGCAAACGTAGCACAAAGACCTTGCATCTAATCTAGGTATTAATGAGTAACCACTGATATTTCAGAAGGATCATTCTGGTCAGTGGGGAGGGTTGAGGTGGAACAGCAGGCAGGAAGATAGGGAAGAAGATTTCAATTTACACAATTATTACACATTGTGCCCTCCCCACAATTAAGTTAAAGTGGGATTTCATGCCTTTGAATGGGATCTATTCACCTAATAGCTAAGTAAAGAGATACAATGGATAGTAAAACGCAGTACTTATCTAATTATCCCAGTCACCTTAAGGAACCTTATCATACAGAGTAACCTGGGCATCAGAACACTGGAATGGTTTGCTTCTGTTCTCACAGGCAGTGGGCGGTGGAGCAGAGCTTACACTGAGGTCTTCTGAGCCCAAGACCAGGGCTCTTTCTGGGACATGTCAAGAGCAATGAACATTCCAGACTCAACCTGTCACCCATAAATCCAACCCAGCCAGTCCTATTTGCATGCTTTGGCAGTCACATATGCTAGTGGCATTAGTTTAGGAAAACGCTGAAGCATTTCCCTTCCATTGCTTTCTGAGGCACGATATCAAGAGTATTTTATTAGGCTCTGGCAAAGACTCTTCTTAGGAAAAATCAAGCATATATTTTATTATTCTTTTGTTTAGTGATGTGGCATTTATTCAAACACACATAAAAGATCTATTTCTCTATCATTCTAACTCTATTTGATTATAGTCTACCTTCCATCATTTATATAAGGAGCCATATGGATCCCCATTGATCTTGGTTAAAGCTGCTAGTCAACAAAAATTTACAGTATTTTAATTTTGAGCTATTTTTACAATTTTCATTTCAGAAAAATCCGTCTAGATACCCTTTGATTTTCAAGTTCAGTTTCACTTAAAATACTGCCCCTCATTTACTATGATACACAATACATTGTCAAAGCATTCAAAACCCTGCCTGCTATTGACCATTTCTGTCTTTTTTCCTGACTGGACAGTAAAATCCTTACCCTTGTTTCTGCACTACCACTAGATGAAAAGTATGGGGAACTGGGGGTGTATCTCAGCAGTAGAGAACCTGCACAACTCACACCAATACTGTATCTTTTTTGGGGGGGGCATCAACTGTGTTAGTATTGAACATGCATAAATGACTCCTTCTCTTTGCCATTAATTCCAAACAAGGACTAATTATTCATATAGAACCTACATTGTATTGAGGAACATATATAGGGATGTTGAAATGTACATTGTATTATTGAAGTGAATGCTATAGGTCATTACAAAGTACTGCTAAGTATTTACATCTGTAAGCATGGAAAAGGTACAACGAAAGTACCAGAGGACAGACATTTTCAGCTTTACTACATCTACTGGGATCACAGGGGTTTTCATTGCTCACCCCTGAGCTACACTGTTGTGTGGAACATGATTATAAATATTCATGGGTGATGAAAGTATCTAAAGGCAAAGATAGGGTTAAAGCAAAGATCTTTCAGGCTCAGAGGTACCCTTCTGTAATTACCAATACATGTCCTTCATACTCCAGAGGCTGAGGGAAGAGTATCGAGACTGAGGTCAACCTGGGCTATACAGTAAGACCCTGTTCAAAGGAGGTAGAGGAGAGGAAATCTGTCCACAGACTATCAAATTAAAAAGGAAAATAACATAAAACACCATAGCTTTCACCAACAAGACATTTAGACATGTATGCTTTTTTTTTCCTTTGACACCTAAGTGAAATAGAAATGTTTGTTAATATTTATAGGAAGAAAAGAACTGAAAATCTTAACAATGGGCATGTGTTTGCCATATGGATTTTGCTTTACAATAAATGCTCTATTGAGCTTCTCTCCTTGGTCTGGTTTCCTTATATTTATTGCTACAGGTTAATTTCATTTTTATTATCTCCTGGTAAAAATTGACTGAAGGCACTGTGGTAAATCACCCTAAAAAGGAATTGAACAGCTCTCTGTGGTTGAACACCACCAGTCGTCTTCCTGTATATAAGGCACTCATTCCACAGTTGTACATCTTTCCTGATCTCAAGGCTCTGTCAAGCACACAGCAAGTTTGCCTTTTAATTGTTTTATAATTGATATCTTCTGAAACTTTCATCTACTCCTCTGGTTCCTGGTTTTTCACTCATTTTCTTTTTTATTTGTTTATTTCCTGTATGTGCATTTCCAAAAGCTCCAGGGAGGGAAGTGGGCTAGACAATCATTCATTCACATGCACATAATTACTCACGGGACACTGAAGAGGAATATGAGGAGCACTACTAAAATACTCTGGAGATCTGTTCCTAGAGCCTGGGTTATAGAAGTGAACCCAGCAAGACACTGTCTTCCTTGAGTATGATGGGGAGGGACTGGAGAAGCTACTGAACAGCTGGAGAGGGAGCTTAATCATTGACCTGCTGGAGTGGCAGAGGCAGGAGGGTCCCCAGAGCTCACTTTCAAGCCTATTTTCCCAATTGGATGACACCAAGGACAGTGAGAGACCCTGTCTCAAAAAGAAAGAAAAAAAAAGATGGATGGTGTCTGTTCAACGAGCCAGAGGTTGTCTTCTGGTCTCCACAAGTCTACTTGTGTATGTTCACATGAACACACTCATACATACACATGTACATATGGTGTCAGGGTGGTTAGTGAACAGGGAATCTTTAATAGAGCTCTGAGGGAAATCAACTGCAGAATTGTGTTTAGTTCCTGTGACTGCTGTACTAAATTGCAACCACCAATGGCAATTGATGACTTTAAAGTTCTGGAGGTTAAAGTCAAACAGGCCTCAATAAGAA
This sequence comes from Cricetulus griseus, assembly GCF_003668045.3. Taxonomy (NCBI): domain Eukaryota; kingdom Metazoa; phylum Chordata; class Mammalia; order Rodentia; family Cricetidae; genus Cricetulus; species Cricetulus griseus. The sequence goes on along the minus strand of NC_048595.1, from coordinate 275,145,472 downwards.
GGATCTGAAGTATTTTCAATCCCATGTTTCTCGTGAAAATTCTACAGCGCAGCCTTTGTTTGTTTTGCCAGTCCTATGTCTACAGGGGCCCCTTGATTCACAGTTCTCCTCCATCTTTAAAACCATCACTTCTCATCTCAGAGTGGACTCTGTGATTACACAGGGCCAATTGGACAATCCAGAGCTGATAGCAATGTAAATTTCACCCACAATTTACTTTTTTAGACATGGTCTGACTATGAAGCCCAAGCTGGCCTGAAACTCATGATTCCCCTTCCAAGTGCTGTTATCACAGGTGTGTAATACCTTCAATTTTTATTCTCTCTTTGTCATATAATATATTCAAAGATTTGGGCGTTAAGACAACAAGGTCTTTGGGGGAGTCATTCAACTGTCTCCTACAGTGACACAATAGAACTATGATTCTAGCATCTTGCTTAGTATATACAGAGAATATTTGGTGAATGATTCAGAGCTATGTATTTGCTTCTCAGTAAATGGTGAGAACATGAGCTGTTTTCTTGACTGAAGGAGCTGCAGAGGTGAAGTGGTTGTTTTTCAACGTTTCAGATTAATTGAATGTTCCCAGTACAGAGAAATGTTCGGGGCACACAACAGCAGGCTCTGGGGGAGCTTTCTGGTAGCTGTTCCCCTTTTCTTGGTTGCTCTTGGAAGCCAGCTGGGACCTAGTAGCTAGTGCAGGACTCTGGTGGTCCTCTCCTCTCCTCTCCTCCCCTCTCCTCTCCTCCCCTCCCCTCCACTCTCTCCTCTCCTCTCCTCTCCTCTCTCTCCTCTCCTCTCCTCTCCTCTCCTCTTCTCTCCTCTCCTCTCCCTCCCCCTTGCTTCTGCTGCTTCCCCTAGAGCTTTCTCACCCTGATTTCTGTTCTCTCAGCAATCTGCCTGAATTATAAATGGGAATTTTCTTCCTGAGATCATTTTCCAGAAAATAAGACTAAGTTTGAACATAGCTAGGGAAACGAAAATAGTTCAGAGAGGCCTCTGAGAGGTGAACGTTGGGCTCCGGTAGTTTCTGTGGGGCTCCTTTGGTGAACATGTTGGTGGTGAGTTTAAATTTGAATTTCTGCAGTGGAGGCTTGATTTTATGATGGTACTATTTTGCTGGATGCAGCTGAAGCATCCTATTCCTCTGACTAAATTACAGCCTTCTGTTCCTAAAAAGGTCTCATAAGGATTAAGCCTTGACAGTCCAACAAAACCTAGTGGCATTGACCCTTCCTCCCCCTGATTATATAATATTGTTGGCAGCGTATGTGCCACCCTGCTTCACTTATTTGCAGCCATCCATTTCACTATGGATTCTTGGCTGTCTTTTCCACGCAACTGTAAGCTCTCAGCAGGAAGAAGGAAGCAGCCCATCTCTTATGTTGCTGGTACTTCACACAGTGGCATCTGAGTACTACAGCTAGAAGTTGCTGTATTTGATGATTTCATAATGAGTGTTGCTGGAAAACACTATAGAAAAAAAATTGACTTCCTCTGTTGCTTTTACCTGTGCAATGGGCTATGGACTGTGTCCATCAAGAAGATATTGGCATTCATTTCTCAGAGGAAACAGGTGATGACAAGGTAAAGGGGAACATCCATGAATAGCAGCAGCAGCCATGTGAAGACAATGCCCTGTAGAGCATGTCTTAGCATACTTCCTCAAGATACCATTCTCCTTTCCTTTTCTACTGAGTTTGATCAATCTAGACAGACAAACACTTACACTTTGACACAGAATGAAGAATACACATAATACCTTCAAGCAGTAAGTCCGTCTACTTAATTTGAGAGAATAAGCCTTCCAAGCTAACTTAACATGTGCATCAGTGTTTGGTTTATGTTCAGCCAAATAAGCTATGAAAAACTGGAAATGTTCTCTGATTCCCCTCTGATTTGTCCTTAAGTTCACTCCCAGAACTAAATGCCAGTAGATACTCATTTATTTTGCATTCTATGGCCAAGAACAAGAGTAGCCTAGGGTTGTTTCTTTTTTTTTTCCTTCTGCTATGAGAACCCAAAGAACTGATGTCATATTTTTTTTAGAAATGAGGGTCTAGCAAATTATATCAAATGTATAATTACATTTAGAAGGTGTGTGTGTGTGTGTGTGTGTGTGTGTGTGTGTGTGTGTGTTGTCATGGTTTCAAAAGATCTAAAATGAAACTCTTCTTCATGTAGCTATAACATTCACTTGGATGGTTGGTTGCCTTCTGTAAACAGGCTTTCCTACAAAGCTGTAGCTTGCTGCTATGGAAGCAATGCCATTAACAGAAATAACAGTGGTGCCACAAATCTTCAGGGATTTTTTTTAATGGAAAGGAAAATTCTAAAACTAAAAATACACTTTTTATTTGCAACTATGGGAATACAAACACTAGAAAAACACAAGAGGACTGTATAATTAAGACATGGAAGGTATTCTATGGTGGTTTTAAAGAAAGGGGAGTCATACAATGGAATCTCTAGAGCAAAGGAGGAAAAAGAAAAAGATTTCACTAAAGAGAGAGCCAGGAGGGGGTAACATCTCTTACAAGTTTCTTCAGAGCACACCCAATGTGGAATTTCTATAGATCTGAGTATGGCAGCGATGCACACTCACCCGAATACCTTTAGAGTTTACATTATGGATTACACCATGGACCCTGCACCCACAAAGAGAAACAACCCTCTATCATAGAGACCTAGTCACGGTCCCCTGACCCTAATTGTTAATTTACCACCTTGATTGACAAGTACTTTACAGAATCCACTAAAATGTATCAAGGTATAAAAATGCTAAAATACATGAGAAACACTCTCTTTTTTTTAGAAAGCAAAGTTTTTATTTCATTTTTTTTATGTGGGGAGGGGACACAGCACAAGTATTGGAGCTCAGATGAATGGTTTCAGTAGTCACTCTCCCATCCACCATGTTGGTCCTGGGGAGGACACTCAGGTCACTAGACTTGGTGGCAGGCATCTTTGACCTCTGATCAGCTCAGTGGCTCAACACCCTATTGCTGTTGATATTATTTAATAGTTTCATACATGTACATATTGGGTTTTGATCAGTTTGATCCCTTATTCCTACCCTCTCACTACTTTCCCCTTCAAATTTTATGTGGTCTTTTTTAACCCTACCCAATCCACTTAGTGCTGACTGGATGTGCGTGGGTGTGGGATCATCTAGTAGAGCTCAGACAGCTTATCAGGGACCATATCAATGAAGAAAACTGCCTGTCCCCCAGCAGCCAGGTGGCAATAGCACCTCAGCTTAATGTTGGGACTTCACAAGCACCTCTCTCCCCTTTTTATGCTGAGGTTGTGGATGGTTTGGCTTTGTGCAGGTCTTGGCAGGTAGACACAGATGATGTGAGTTCATTATAGCACCCTCCTCTTCATTTCCATTCTATAAACCAAGCCCACCTGGACTTCTGAAGGCATAGTATCAACATCAGTAGTCTAGCTCATTTAAATAATGCGTGTATTAACATTATAAGCAGAGCCCACAAAATGATGTTCTGCATGCTTAAACTTAATGATCTTATTATGTTAGCTGTAAATTATTTATACAAATGTTCATTCATAAACTTTCATTGCTGAACTTTTTTCCTTTAATTAAGCGGGTCTTCTTCTTTTTTCCTTTTTGGATCTTTTGCTTTCTTTGGAATTTAAAAGCTTTCTGATGATTAAAAGGAGAAATCCTGTTTTCTATACCAAAGTCACTGTGAGGCTATGGTAGAGTTGTAGTGGAAAAGCAAAGCCTTCCTTATATTTTTCTTATCAAATAGATGTTTGAAAATCCTAAAAATATAAGAAAAAAAGTAGAACTGGTTCCGTGAGCAGTCTGGCGGCTACCTTTTCATTTATAAAGTTGAGTGTGTTCTACCCAGGATGTTTTTATTCACTTAAATTTTCAATGGTGAATGGATTTAAAATATTATTGAAGATTTTTATAATAGGGAAATATAGTTAATGATTAAAAAAATACCCTAAGAAGGAAATAAAGGTAGTTATGACTTAAATTAGATGTAGAAAGATTCCTGGCCAACATTACATCAGTGCAGCACGGTAGAGAGCTGCCAGCCACGTACAATGGACAGTGAAGAATTCAATTTTAATTTTAGTAGCTAATGATATGTCACACACATGGCTATGTCGGCTTTGCTAACCTCTTGGATCTGATAGTACCACTGGGCAAGCAATAGAAGCAAGTACACACTTCAAAAGGAGAAGTAAAGTGTGACCAATACTGTCATGTTGTCTTGCTCCTCTAAAGACAGATAAAACAAATAATACATGCAGATGATGGTAAATGATTTGGAAGAGTAAACCTACATAACAATTTCACTGTATTTCTATTGGCAGGTCCATCAAAATTAATTCCTCAAGCATTGTGCTATCCATAAATCCTCAGGTTGGTGTTTATCATCTGATCCTCACCACGATAATTATTTTACCCCACAATCTGTATTTTATTAAAAACTTTAGATTGAAGAATTCTTTGCTGTTAGCTGGAAGAAATCATGAAGACCTCAGAGTGTTGTAACAGCACATTAATGAAATATTACATTAATCAATGACACCACAGACACACAGCCTTTTAAAAGAAAACAACTGTAAAAAATCCACATCTGTGTTGTATGTGCAAGTGTGATCCTGATTTGGCAAGATGTCACATTCCAAATTCAGCTGTTCTGAAGCCAATCCAATGTGTGTACTTTGTATCAGCAACAGAAAACATGGATTGGGCAAAGGTAATATATTTATGTATTCATCATCTATCACTGGGATGCACAATATGAAAATAATTAGCTGCAGAGCCAAAGACAGTCATTCCTTTAAAATTAATTAGCATGCTTCTAAAGATCTTTATCAAAAGATTGCAAACAGACATAGCTGCAAGAGTCCCCTCAACTGAGCAGCAATATGACAATCTAACATCAGGGTAGCTATGAATACTTGCCAAACTGTCACCCTTGTGTGGCTGACTTTCCAGGAGAGGGCTGCTAGAAGTTATCTGGATAATTTGTAGAAAGCAGCTTTCACATTTTACCGCTCAAGCCCCCAGCCTGTGGCTAGTCAGCTCTGGGAAGTATGCCACAGACGAGATTATTTTCCAGGGTTGTCAAGATACCACCACTTATGTGCTCTACCAACCTGACTGAACTACCCAAGAGTTTCACATGGTACATGAGATATGCAAAGAACATCAACAACCTAAACCAGCAGGCTTGGAAACCATGCCTTTATATAGAACTCTGTGACACATACTAGTTAAACAGTGATATGGGTACTCTCAGAATGAGTAGATGTCCTGCAGGTGGCCTGTGGACAGCAGGTAAGCAGCAGAACCTTCATTACATGACCCTCTCGTCCTGGATTCTACCCACGCTACTTTAACTGATGACATTCCTTGGCACAGGAAACCCCATTAAATGTGTTGGTGGTATTCTCTCACCAGAGCTTTAAGGCCCTCTGTTCCCCTCCCAGGGCAATCTCTGGGGACACAACACAGTGAAACCAGATCCTTCTATGCTGCCTGGACTCCTCAATCCATCATAAACAGGTTTGCTCTCTGCTATTGTGATGCTTCTTTCCTGAGGAGAATGTTCCAGAATTCAAGATCCAGGTCCCCTTTACTGTGGGAATTCCCTGTCACTTCTAGTGTTTCCCAAAGAGGAGGCAGGTCTAGTAGCACAAATGTGTCAATGAGGTTTTGTATAGACTGCTGGAAAACAAGTCAGCTATGTTCTGGGTCTTCCTTTCTGAAGGAATTTGGAGACCCAAGGCCAAATTATTTGATTTATCATTCAAGAGCCCAGGAGGCAAGCCACCTCAGTCATTCTGGTACTCCACTCATCCATACTCCAGAGGCCCAGAAGTGGAAGTGATGGACAGGAGGCACTGGAAGTCTCTAAACTGTAGAATCTCCTTCCAGGAGTTAAAAGATCATCCCTGGGATAGGAAACATCCCCAACACCATGTTTTTTTTTCTCCTCAGCTCTTTTTCTGATGGGGCTGTTAGGCTCTTCCTCCCCAGAAAAGACCCTTTATTTGTGTTTCAAAATATTGACTTATAATTAACAAAACTAAACCCCAACTCTCCAATCTCTTATGAATTGTGAGACTCAATTTCAGAAGTAATCAACCAAGAATTTACACATTTTCTGCAATTAGCCTGACCCTAAAGCTGAAAATCTCCAGGATGTGAGGTAAAAGGGAATTATCAAGAATAAAAACAATGGTTAGAGTTTCAAAAGACAAACCTTGTCTAACTACACTTGACTTGAGAATGCTTACTTTATACCTGCAAACTGCTACTACATTAAACTCCTGATACATCTTACATCAATGATACACCAGCAGCGAGGGGGTAAAGACAATTAGAGGAATTCTCTTTGAAACACAGCATTGCAAGAATACAGCAGGCTGAATTTGAAGCCTGGTGTTGCACTAGTTTCACACTTGGGGCAGTCAGTAGCTTCTCAGGCCTCAGGTCCCTCCTCAATTAAATGGTAACACAATAACTTAGGGGTTCTTAGGGTTAGATGAACTCACTCAGGCAGTACCCTGGTGCCCAGGAACATCTTTTTTTGATGTAGGAGAAGATGTAGGAAAGAAAGACATCATTAATTAGTTTTACAATGACTTGCTAGCTTCCAAGGTAGAACCAGAGCTTTCTATTTCCTCCAAATCATTGTCTTTCCCAAGAACTATAGAAGTTGAAGAGAAAAACACAAGCCTGCTTTAACTGCATTCCCCTTCTGTCCTGGTAGAAGAGGAAGAAAATGACTTTCCATTCCTCACTAGAGAATTACAGCAGATTATTAATTTCTTGATAAGAGGGACAACCACATTTCTCAGATTTCTAAGGTCCCTTCTACTTCTGGGGCCCACTGATACTGTTCCTGTCACCAAATGTAGTTCTATTCACTCTAAGTAGCCCACAAGATTCTTTAAAAACATACACAGCCAATCTCAAATTTGAAGTAGAAGGTGATATAGTGATGCCTACAGCACAGTGTTGGGCTACAGTAGAGTTACATCAGAGAGCTCTGCTTTTAGGGCCTATACAACTCAGTTATATTAGGGAATGTTCTGGGCAAATAACATTGAATAAAGCAATAGCATTTGCTCAGGGACTTCCTAGTGGAGTACAGACAGTATGGACTTACAGTCTTTGTAACCCAATGACTCACTGTAATGGCTTGAGCGGGAAAGTTGACAGTGCTGCTATTTCCTGAGATGAAGAACGGGTTTTGAGTAGCCGTGGTGGCTCACACTTATAGTCCCATCACTGAAGTGAGGGTGTGTGTGTGTGTGTGTGTGTGTGTGTGTGTGTGGAAGAAGTAGAATGATTGTTTTATGAGACTACCTTGAGTTACATGATGAGTTCCAAACTGAGTGAGGATGTTTCAAATGTTTTAAGAGAATGAGAGTTGAGAGTGTGTGTGGGGGAAGGTGGGGAGCTGCAAGTGGTTCATGAGGCAGGACCAAAGCTTAAATAAAATATAAACACAAGAGCTTCCTCTACTTAGGTGAAGCCACGGAGTATCAAGAGATCCTCCAGGAGGCTGTAGGAAGAGAAGAGAATCCAGCCTTGGTCCCGATGCTCTTGGCTTGTGAGTATTCCATATAGGAGAGACCTACCGGGAAATTAGAGTAGTCTCTAGAAGAAAAACCAGAGGCTGGAAAGAGGGACTCAAGGAAAACTGGCCAATTAAGTTTTTCAAAATTGCTGAGTCGAGGTACAGTAAGAAGTTCTGAGTTGCACAGCAGCACTTGACTCGGCAGTCACTGATAGCTCTGCCAATCAGTGCTGGTAGAATAAATACAGAGGTTTGCTGATGGGCAGACTAGCCAAAACACATGAGCTCTAGGTTCAGGGAGAGACCCTGCCTCAAAGGAATAAGGTGGGGGGAGCAATAGAGGAGGACATCTCCTTCCTCTGGTTTCCTCGAGCACAGGTGTGCACACCTGCATACACACGTGCACAAAAGATGTTCTGAGAACTCAGTGTGTGGAGGAGGGAGAAAATACAGTGATTGTTCTATCAATGACTCATATCATCCATAGTGTCAGCTGTAATCATTGCATCACTTCCATAGCGATGCAGTCATCAGGACTCCCATTTGCTAACAACACTGCCTTGGAAAACACTCTTTTTCCCAACCGCTTTAGTACTAAACTTCTCATCAGCCTCCAGCTTCAGCTATCAGCTTCAGCCATCAACCACCCACATGACTCTGTGTATCCTCAACACCATGGTTGACACGGGCATTTCATCTTACCTCTCACGAGAACCTCACTCAACGCTTCAGGTCCCTGAAAAAGCATCACTCCTGCAACACCGTTTCTGTATTTTCTGCCTTCTTTTTACAAGGGCATCCAGGTACTCACACTCAAAATCCCCTGCCTCTGTTTGCTGTCAGCAAGGGGCCAGCTCATGGTATCTGGCTCAGAGCCTCTCCCTTGGTGGTCCCTGCCCGGACCTTTCTCCATACCACCTGCATCTGTCACAAGCCTACTCCTCCCTCACGGTTTACAAGCATCCTTTCCAAGAAACTTTTTCTCATCTTTTCAGTTTGATGTGCTCTCCTCACACAGGCCGTCTAGTTGATTTCTCTTCAGTGAGATGTGAGGGAATGTCTGATCTTCCAGATTAGATTTTATTCGACAAAAAGGGGCATCGCCTCACACTCATGTTTACCTTCCCCTTATTACTGCACACAGCAGTCATGAAATTTTTATTTAATTAACTCAAAAATAAACTGTTAACAAGTGTTGTATATAAAAATAAAATTTATAAAAGGCAGCCACCCTCTTGTGTCTTTCCCAATAAATCTCTTGTGTGAAAAAAAAAAGTAAAATTTATGAGTGCATGTATTCACACAGATGAAATGATAGGCTGGGAAGTTTAGAAGGAACTTAACGAGAGCACAGCCCTGACAGCATACGAACACTGAGACATAGCCAAATATTGTTTTTATTTCTTGGAACTAGAATTTATTTAACTTTTATTATGGAACATTTCAGATATAGAGTAAGAAAGAATAGCTTACTGCCCAGCACACAGCTTAAATCAATGGTATGTTCCCAATCTAGTCTATTTTGTCTCCTTGGATTCTTTCCTTTCTTTTTCTACTTCATGTTGCTAGGATCTTTCTTATTAGCACCTTCATCAGGGAGGGTGTGTCAAAGGCTGTTATTGCCCCACATCATATCATCTCCTATCCCCCTCTTCTATGAAAGTAAAACTCCTGGCATCAAAAAACTTTATTTCCTAGACTCCTCCACTGCTTTGTATCTGTGGGACCAAGCAACTATGCTAAGCAAAGATGATGTGCAATTTTGAGTTCATGCCTTGACCAGAAAGAAAGGTGCTTTCTTTTTCCTTGAGGTCCTTACAGCAGGCTGGTATGCAGATACAGAGCAAACTCGTAATGTATAAGAATATATTATATATAAAATATATTGAATCTATAAGACATTTCAAAAATCAATACAATGATAGGCCTCCCTAAGATATTAATTATGGAAAATAAATAAGGCTGTTTGTATTATGAAAGATAGCACAGTACTTGGTGATATATACATGGAAGTATCAATAAATTTCCCTCCCTTGGGTCCCCAAGTACACCTTAGTTAGAATGTCAGACATTTTCCAGTATCTGCTATCAAGGGATTCTTACAAAGCAGCAGATTTGTCACCGATTAGGGGACCTTGCAACTTACAAAGCTGGCTTCCTTTTAAAAAACAGTGAAAGCAGCTATGGGAGATACTTGTGAACAAAAACCTTGGGACTTCTCTATGGCTACCACTGCCCATTTAAAACTGATGCTTATCGGGGTACATCGTTTGAGTCACAGTAACTGATATAATATGCAACCCTGTTAATTCAGAAATGAGGCTGGGGAAGTCTAAATGGGAAACTCTTATTGGTTAGACCAGTAAAGAATATACAGTAATCCATTGGGGCTGGTGCGAGGATCCAGTAAATAATGAAATCTAAGAGGCTTTAGTCTCTTATGTGACTATGCGCTCATGCTCCTGTATACAAGCCCTGTGGGGTTATATTACTTATGATTTAATAAAGTTCGCCTGAGGGCTCAGGATGCAAAGCCAGCCACAACTATAGAGGTCAGGCTGTGGTGGCACACACCTTTAATTCCAGGTCTTGGGAGACAGAGGCAGACAGATCTCTGTTAATGCAAGGCCACACTGAGCTACACAAAATTGATCCAGTCTAAAAGGGAAACAGCTCATAAAAGGTGATCTCAGCACATGGGATCACATGCCTTTAATCCCAGCTCTAGGGAGGTGGAGACAGGAGTGATATGGCTGGGTAGAGAGAGGAATTTAAGGAGGGAGGAAACAGGAACTGGAAGCATTTTGCCTCTGAGGATTCGTGGAGACAGGATCAGCCATTTTGGTCTGAGGTAGAAGTAAGAGCTGGTGGCTTGGCTGCTTTGCTTCTCTGATCTTCAGCTTGAAGCTTGAACTCCAATATCCGTCTCTGGGTTTTTATTAATCGTGTTACAAATCACCTCTAGTTCACCTATATACAAATAAGTGATCAAGGCAGATGAATTTTTTTCAAATGAATAAAGTTCAATGAATAATTTGTTGAATTAGGGATGAACAACACATGGATCCAAAGCACTTAAAGTAACATCCAATCCCACCTCAGTGTCCTACGAGTCACATGGTTACATCTAACAGATGAAAAATGTAGCTGGCCTAAATGCCAGGAAGAAGAGAGGAGGACATGGAGATCCATTGGCAACTTCTGCCACTGTCAGCAATTAGCATGAAAAACAATTCAGTGATCTACGTTATTCACCTTCAACTGCAGTAGGAGGAAAATATACTTAGAAAACTTGCTCAGAAATGCCACTAACAGCACCTTTTTAAAAAACACCTCTTATGGAGGTGAGTTGGACAAGAGCCCCAGCAGTTAAGAGCATTTATTGTACTTACAGAGAATCTGGGTTTGGTTCCTAGTACCCACTGTGACTTATAATCATCCTTAACTCCAGTTGCAGGTGATCCAACCCCCTTTTCTAACCTCCATGGGTACCAGGCATGCATGTGCATGGGTACCAGACATACATGTGCATGAGTATCAGCCATACAACATACATGCAAGCCAAACACATACATAAAAATAAATAACTATTTTATTCCCTCAAGTGATACACAAACAAAATTCAGTAAATATAACTTGTTAAAGAATTGGTTAGAAAAAATAAACAAACAGTCCTGAACTCCTAGAAATAATTTCTCTAAGTATTATGTTATTAATTTAAAAGGCGGTTTTCATATACAAAACACTAAAATGTTTAGTTACAAAAAGATTCAATTCTTAGATTATTTTCTTATAGTTAAAAAAAGAAATGCTTTGCTGGAGAACATCTGAACTTTTAAGAGTTATTAATTTCAAGTTCTCTTTTCCTAAATGGTGATGTTCTAGATCCTGGGCCTGCAACACACTGGTGGCTCCCAACCACACACATTCATCACAACTGCTGTCAGAGTCTCCGAGCCACACTGGAGAAACTTGCTAAGAGTCTGATGTCTATTATGCTTCACAATGATGATGTTTCCAGAAATGAAGGGAATTACACATTAATAAAGCAATGAAGCTATGCAGGTAACCATAACAACTTGTCTAAACTCAAAAACAATCTATGTTCCTGAAGTTTTCATTTCATTCTTTCCTCTCTTTCTTTCTCTTTCTTTCTTTCTTTCTCTGTCTTTCTTTCTCTGTCTTTCGTTCTTTCTTTCTTTCTTTCTTTCTTTCTTTCTTTCTTTCTTTCTTTCTTTCTCTTGCCTTTTAATTGCCAATAGGATCAGAGAAATTGGTGAAAAGAAGCAGTGCTTAGCCCACTGTGACACGCCTGCCAGGAACTTCCAATTGCCTCATGGTTCCTACATGCCTATATATACCTTGAAGAATAACAAAAACCTGGACCCTTGCCCAGCATCTGTACAGAACTTGTGGCCAGAGAACAAATTCACCAAATTGAGTCCTGTTTCATTTATTTCCCACCTTTTGAATCTCCATAAAAACAAGTGGTTGATCTCCAGCAGCACATCGTTAGAAATTCTCAAGGTTCCTCAAGATCTAAATCACAGACTGGAAACTTCAAAGGACAAGGATTATTCAAAGCTTCCGTTCACAGTTTCTGACTTATGTGAATCCCAAATTGGTCAGTTCTGGAAACACACACACACACACACACACACACACACACACACACACGAGTGTGCGCACATACTGAGGAGATCTTTTTTTTTTTTTTTTTCATTGATTTCTGTCTGCTGTCTGCACCGACTCTGTTTTCCTGGCTCCTTTCTTTGTAGTCACTGGACTCTGCTTAGCAGGCATGCAAGCAGCTGTGCCTTTGTATCCCAGGTGGCTCGCTTTTTCTGGAAATGCTCCTCTTCTTAGTTTTCTTGGGACCTTCTCCCAGAGATAGTCCTTCGTCCCTGCAAAGACCCCGTCCTAGTCTCCCTTCACTAGCTCCTCTGCCACCCTCCCCTAGTGTGGGCACTAGCCAAGGCTCCATGCTTAACCTTCTCTCCCTTCTCCAACCCTGGCTGCTCTCTTCAGTTCTTCCCCTTCAATCCTGGAGGACGAAGTCTTGGAAAGATTGTCTGAACCATCTTCCACTTGCTCAAAACTTTCTCACAACCCTGTCAGCTGGTAGGATAAAACTGCATCCCTTTGGCCAGGACAAGAGAGTATAGTTGGCTGCCCTGGGTGAGCCTAGGGCTTCCCCCCTTTGCAGGTCAGTTTGAGGAGGACCATGTTTCTGTGCTGTTTCCAACACCACACATGCAGTTTGTAGGATGGGGTCACCTTCCCTTTCACGTCCTATCTGTCTACCACACACACATATCCAAATATCTTGCTCATGCAAGACTTTCACTAGCCTCTTGTTTCTTGAAAGATAAACCCCAAACCTCTTTTTGGTGACAGGACTCTCGTAGATCAGAGCCTCTCCTTAATTTTCTAACCACCTTTCCCTCCACGTTTAGTTACACTGGATTAAAGTTCCCTAATCTCAGCATAAATGGAAATTGCTCTTATCATTCAACATTCCCAGTTTCAGTGGTTCAGACTTATCACCACAGGCTTCAGTCCTCCCTCCTCAGAATGTTCATTTTTCATTCTCCCTAAAAGGAACCACATCAGCACCCAGAACGGTCCCAGGCAGAGGGGGGCTATCTGATCCCCATAAATATGCTGGTCCTTACTATGACTCCTCTGCCTTCTCTGAGTGACACCCACTTCCTAATGACCCTGGAACAGTACTTTTTACAGGAAAGCTTCTCCCCTGTCAGCATGACTAGGTGGAACAAACTTGTTCCTATGGCACTCTGTGACATGTTGGGTGTGTCATGAAAACATCTGGGAGCGGCTCATAGAAATCATACGGGGATACCCCCACGTAGAGGCAGAGTAGCTGATTCACAGCAGGTCCTCTTCACTCACCAGCTGCATCTGAGATGTGTTGTCATGAGCCCTTGCAAATCGGTGTGAATCCTAATGTTCTTGCAATGGCTTTTTTCGAGGAGATAGATGAATCACAATCCTAATCATGTGATTGCACTCCTTTCCGCTCACTGAGCATAAATCTCACAGGGAGAATGGGGCTTCCTGCTTTGTCTGATAGCATGAATGGCAAGTACTATCTACCTGCTAGACTCTAGCAGAAGGTATCTCTCCCATCAAGATTTACAGTAGGAGGAAATGAATCACAGGTTTTGAGGACTCACTGGAGTGGCCACTTTCGGTGGCCATGCACAGCTGCTCCCTTGATTGACACTCTCAAATAACCACACGAGGTATCTGAAGAGCCTCCGGCTCCCCAGATCACATCTGTTTCCACTCCTCTGCCAGTGTTCAAGTTGCAAGATTCTAGGGATTGCAATGACTGATGTTATTGATTTGATGCTTCACGTCTACCAGGTTTCACATCTACTGTTCAGCATTGCTAATGCCCAAAATGATTCACCTTTAGACAGAATGGAAAGGATGGATAAAGCTAGCCTTAAAAATTATCACTTATTATATAACAAAAGTTTTGTGGGGAAACTATTTTGAGTTATAAGTACTAGTGTATGCATGCACTCAAACAGACACACACACACAATTCTGAGACTTAACTCATTTGTACTTCAAGGCTGCCTAGTACATATCACTAAAATAAAAGCTTCACCTCTATATTGCCATTAAGTTTAAAAAAAAAAAAACAGGATCTAAAGCAAAATGTTTTCTTTCCTTCCCCTTCCTTGCTTGCTTCCTTCCCTCCTTTTCTCTCTTCCCTGTTTCCTTATTCTCACCTTTCTTTCACTCCTCTTCCTACCCAGGCTTTCCCAAGCATACTTTCCTTGAAAATCTCCTCTAGTCTAAGCTGAATTGGCAGGAGAACCTCCAAAACAGCGTTATGACCATGACTCACTTCATTGTAATTCTGCTTATAGGATTTATGGAAAAGAGTGGGATCCAAGAAAATAAAATAAAACTTTAAAAATCCCTCTGACAAGTAAAAGAAAAACCCTTTCTAAGGGAAATAGAGTTATATAAAAGATTTATATTTTGTTTCATGTAACAGAGGAAACCCATATCCCCTGTTAACTGCAGTCTCTAATTAGTTACAGACCATTGAACTCCATAAATATTTTTAAGGATTAATAGCAAGTGACACATATAGTATACATTTAATCTTTAATAAGTGGTAATATTAATTCATTTTTCCTAAAATCTAGACAGAGTGCCAGTATATTAGTCCCCTAGAAACCAAGGCAAAGAAGCCATGTTGTCAACCAGCCCATTAGAGTTGAGTGTGGCTGGGTGTTTCTACTTACACATTTGTCTCTTTGCCACCACACTTACATCCAGTTTAACTCCAGAGGTCACCAAGATGGCTTACCTCTTTGTTTTTATTCCACAAGTATCTTTCCTTGAACTTCAAGGATGCTACAGAGACAAATCCAAAGGTACTGAAACCTGCTTCAAAACCATGTTTAAAAAGCACAGGGGGTATGCAAGTCTTTTCAGAATCTGTGAGCTCTTATGTAGATGATGCCTGGGCCAACAGGAATCCAAACTAATGACTCAGAAAAAGAAAGGATGTTGTGTAGATCGCTACTGATGGACCTGGCTTCTAAAGGAAATGAGATTGCAGTAGGGATCATATATTTTTTAACCATCTGTATTGGCATAAATGCAAATGAAGAAAACATCTGACAGATACAGTAGCACCCTACATGTGGTTTATTCTCCAACACCCCAGTAGATGCCTGAAACCTCAGCAAGTTCCCAATGACAAGATATAAAAGCAGAGAGGACAAAGAGTCACCACCATGTTAGAACAGCTTTGGGAAGGAGGCTCCTGTTCAGTTTGGACCTGAGCAAAGATGTGAAAAGAAGCCTTTCAATAAGTCCCTACGAGGATGCAGGAGATGGCGCCATGGTGAGCTTCCAGGCAAGCATGAGGCCCTATCTCAAAAACCAAGGTGAACAGCTTGAGTAATGACAAGCATTTCCTCTACAAACACATACTCACATAGTACCTCTTACAACACACACACACACACACACACACACACAAATATGCACAACAAAAACTGCTTTACAATTTACTTGTGTGTGTATATAAACCATTTCACGAGTCTAAAAAGCCTATAATAGTGAAATTCTGAATATGGCTTTCAATGTCAAGTACTATTTGACTCCTTTGAATAACAATAAGAACCCTTCTTCCCTAATACCTAAAATATTTACTAAAGAGATAATGAAAATATCAACAGAACAAGAAAGGAAGTGGGATTTCGGAGGTCATCGGGCACCTGAGCACAGAAACTGTACCATTAAATTTCACTGCTTGGACCTTTTCTTTTTATTGTGCCTCTTGGCTTTTCTGATCTATGGTGTGTGACATCAAATACCAGAAGTTCTGGTGTTCTCCGCCTCCCTTTCCTTATGCTCTCCTGAAGAATTATAAACATTGTGTTCTCTCAAACATGTTAGGCACAACCTTGGTGGCGATGAGGTCATGAGGGCAGTACACTGGTGAAGGGGATTAATAGCCTTATAAAAGGGCTGAGGGAAACTTTTGCACCTTTAGCCATTTGAAGGCACAGTGAAAAAAAAATGGTCTGGAACCCAGAAAAGTGCCCTTATCAGGTCCTAACCATGATGGCATCCTGACCTGAACTTCCAGCATCCAAACTGTGGGAAACAGCCTAGCATATTATCCTCAGCAGAACTTTATGAAAAAACACCCAGTTTGACCTCAAGATAATGGCTGTGGTTTTTGTGAATGTGTTGTTTGCTTGCTTGCCTGCCTGCCTGCTGGCTTGCTTTTGTTTCTCTGAGACATGGTTTCATGTAACCTATGCTGGCACTGAACTCTATTAAGCAAAGGATGACCTCAAGCTCCTTGTGATCTGGTCACCTCCTTCCAAGTGTTGGGTTCAGGTATGTGCCCCCACACTCAGCAGCATCACCGGTTTAAATATGTTTTGGTATAAAGTGAGCAGTTGTGTGATTGACAATCACAATGCATAATTTTGATCTTTTGCTCATCTGCATGACTTACTTGGAGAACTCTAAAATGACGATTATGGAAGACTTGAGCTTATAAGCAAAAATGCCATCATTTTAGAGATTCCAACTTACAGATTTGAACTTACAGAAATACCAAATTAGTTACTGAAAAAGAAAATCCCAGATGAAGTAACAAGAAAGCTGCTGCTTGTAGTATGGCTCCTTTGTTATACAGAGGCACACTGAGCAGGATAGTCATTGTTTGGAAAGCTGTCCTAATTGTACAAGTACAAGTGACTTTAGTCTTCTCAGAGTTCTAGGAGAGTTGAATGGTCTTTATTACCTTTTGTAAAAGAAGTGCATAATGTTATTTTGCATAAAACTGAGAGCTGTCCAATGAGAATATCCAACCCTCCCCAGTGTTCCTTGCCCTGGCACCATGCCTAACCAGATCTTAGACAACCTTGATCCTACCACAGGCCAAGCAAGATCCCAGGAAAGTGAAGTGGAGACAGAAGAGGCACTTGCAAAGTCATATGAATCAGGACTTCTAAACAAGGTTAAAGCATGACTTCATTTTATCCAGATTCTTGGAGCCAGCCTACTTGCCAGGATGAGAAGTGCAATGGGGTAACATCATGAGCCACACAGATAGTACTTGGTAATGTGGAAAACGACAGAATAGAAACTATGGTCACCAGCAACTAATGTGTTTAAATAGCAACACAGTTTACTGTGTAGCTAAGCACAGTAAGAGGAGAAGAAATGCTGCCTTCCTGGATCCTAGATCCCATGGATCAAAATCCCACCCACGGGCAGCTTACAACTAAAAGGAGAGTTACCTAATCCTACTTGCCCACTAATTGCATCTTTATCTTCATCTCTCTCTCTTTTTTTTTTGAGATTCACACTCATTAGTTCTCATCTCTCAATTTAAGACATACATACATACATACATACATACATACATACATACATAATACATACAATGCCTCTGTATTTCCTCCAGCAAATGGTTGGGAGAAGTGGAGAGACTTACCTAAGGGAAACAACAGGAAGACATCAGTTTTCTTCATTACCTAATTTTTCCAGCATTTTACAATGTGCATCATCAGAAGCCAAGAGTGAGCATCATTGCACAGAGATGTTAAGATCTGGTAATCCAATACCCAACTCAGAGCACTAGTTCTGACAGCACTGCACATATTCTCCAACTCATTAGAAAGCCGGTACTTCTTGAAGGCCCATATTTCATGTATTTGGCAAAACTCTATTTCAAGGTCATTTTCAACTGCTCTTCTTGGGCAGAGCTGTGTGCATGGAACAGCACCAGCATGGCACCAGGTCAACACTTTAGTCATCACAGGAGCAAGCTTTCTGTGGAGAGGCAGCCTGCTTCAAAGTCAGACGGGCACTTAGAAAATATAGCAAGAAAAGTCAAAGATTGGAAATGTTATAGAGAAGAAGGTCGCAATGTCTTGAATTGCTTGCTCTCCTTGCAGAAGGTTGCTTTTCATATTTTAGACAGACAGTACAGGTCTACCCCAGTGTGAAAAACTTTTTTTTTTTAAATGTGGTAAGTGAATCTGTGCATATGTCTTCAATTGAATTTGGTGCCGAGTGCCAAGAGTCCACCAAGCTGATCATACTGTGGGTCTCTGTAAAAGCCTACCATGGTGGAATCTAGTTGCTATAGCTGCAAATCAAACAAATAAATGAGACATCGTGGAATGTAGCAAAATAGCTGTGGTCTGAGTAGTCCACATTTGCCATATGTGTGAAGATTAGCAGTCAAATTTGAATCTAAGCAGCACTCTTTGCAATAGGTGCAACTGAGGAGAAATGCTAAAATATGCTCAAGGAATTTGTGAATTCCTGGTCCAAGGACAAATGCCTTATATCATATATACACTTTTTAGAAATTTTTGTAATCTTTTCATGTAAGAAGTATGTACAAATGCAGTGTTTCTGCAATTACAAAATTTCTATCAGCATTTTCCTTGGAATTTCAGAGTTTGACACTAACTCACTATTGACTATATGACAAGAAAGAATGATTTGCTATAGGGAGGATTGATATTTTATTTTATTTTATTTTATGGGACTATAGTTAATGGACCTACTATGTATGAGGTCCTGTGATTTGCATGTCCGTAGTGTACCTCATGATTCCCATAACAAGCTGCAAGTTCCTCATAATAGAATTCAGCTGAGACACACATGACTTTGATAGTGAACTATATTTTGACCAACCTCATACATCATTTATATCAAGCTATTTTTCAAGAATAATAAAACCAGGGAAAACTCTAGAGGTCACTTGATTCATTCCCCTTTTCAGATGACTCCAAAGTTGGTAGCTATGGGAAGTATAAGCTGGAGAAATATGTAGGCATCTTTTGGAGTGAGTTAAAGGGAGGCTATAAAAGTCACATTGCTGCATATGTAGCGATGGCAACAGAGTTGTAGCACATACAGGAAGTAGCTCATGAGCACCAGTACCTGGATGTGTAAGACAACCAGGTTATTGTAAGACCAAATAGATTAATGTAGGTAAAGATAAGAGGGATTACAATTAAGGGAAAACAATCCCACCAATCAGAGCTAATTTTCATTCTTCGTTTAAAGCAAATCTTAATTAGTGCACTTTGTGCAAACTCATCCCTGGTTATGGATCCAAAGACAAAGAGAACAATAGGAAATTGTCATTGCTTGGATGAAAAGAAAAATCTATTTTCCTTTTGTTTATCAAAAGAATAATGGATATTTATCAATGTCCTAATATCAGACACTAAATGCTTAAGTTTTAGTGAAACATGTTTGATGAAATAGAACAATAATTTACACTTAAACGCATCTCCTTAACTAGATGTTACAAGGCTCTTGAAGACTTCCCAAGAAACAAAGGTAACAAGCAGGGTACTGGGTGGGTCACTCCCAATCTGAAGACCTTCTGGATTTGTAAGCATGGGCAGGTTGTCATACTGCCACACAATTCTGATGTAAAGAGAAAAGACTGGTACTGGAGATTGTCATCTGTCAATGAGTCCAACAGGGATGCACAAGACTTTAGAATGGATTGCAGAAAGGCTAGATTATGGAACATGAAAATGAAATGGCAATCATAAAGTACAAGTTTAGGGCCACATGAAGAAAATAGTACATGTTCAGTTCAGATAGTATCACCAGAGTATGAAAGCAGGGATCCATCCATCCATCCATCCATCCATCCTAGAATATTTCCTGAGTGCTACTATATCCCAGGTACTGAGTCAGATATACCAATACATAGAAAAAGCTGAGAACTGTGTAGCAGGGGTACCTGAGGAGCAAAAAGGCTTGTAAATCATAGAAAGTCAATGGAGAGGTGTTGCTTACATGGAAAGACTCAGGGAGAGTTGAGTTTTAGCAGAAGAATCAGAAATTGGTATAGACTTGGTCCTGGGGAGAGTTTAGAGGAGACTTGTGGCTAGGGTCCCCTGTTACTGACAGTATTGTAGGGGAGAATACTGAAGACCAAACCTTACCTTGTGAAGAGCATAAATGAGCTCAGGGAAGTCAGACAAGCACATCTGTATCACCAAAGGATGGGGACAAATTGAGTATTTAGAGTCAGAATCAAACAGCCATGAGGAGTGTGTGGGAAGGAGGCTAGGACAAACACTTTGAAATGGATTTCTACACTCTGCATGCTTGGAAATAGAAGCACACACTTATGACAAGAATGTGGAGACCACCAGCATATTCTTGCTTTCCTCCATGATCCATAGCCACTGTGAGGGCCTGTGATGATGCTTTTCAATTCTCAGACTGTGGTCAGCACAAGGACCCCTCAAGAACTCTAGATACCTAGAGTCCAATCAGCCGAGGAGGCCAACATTGACCTTTCTCTGCAGGCTTTGACTCTAGGCAACCATTTGTTTCCTGCCCATTCCAGCCCCACCTGTTCCCTCATGAGTTCCTTTATAATGTTACTCTTTCTCCACATAGGCATGCATACGCATAGTTATTCCATGTTTCTCCAATCCTACTACTGTGTCTTACCTGTCCCTTCTGCCACTACACAACTATCTCTATCAAATGTGCATGTCTCCAGGCAAGGTGACTGTGGATTTAGTATTTTCTGGTCAAAATGTCAAATATTTTCTTGCTGATTTTATGCACCTTCTCCCAGTAAAGCAACTTCAACTCAATGGTGCTACTCTAGGCACCAAAATTGAAAGCAAATGCATTATTTTGTTAAATTCCAATATAGTCACTCACTGATCACCAAATTCTTTGTAGTGGCTTCTCCATAGACCATCCTACATTTACACTGAGTTTGACAAAATAGAATCCACTAGGAATATAATTAAGGGTTATACGGTTGAGAGAAAAAACATCAGCAATGATGTTAAACCTTATCCTACTCACATCAGATAAAAAGGGCATAAAAGTTTTGATGCCGAGTATAATTAACCTCAAAAATGTTTAGGCAATACCAATAAGCAAGGATAATGGTTACATTGCTTTACTGTGTGTTGTGCAAAGTCCATATGATACTGAAAAATGGGTACAGGCAAGATGAGGCACCATAAAAAGGGACTAAGCATGACAAAGAGGAACCTCCATAGCATTTCCTCACTAGCATTTACTGAGTGTGTGGCACTTCTAGAATTTTTAGAAAGGATTTGTGGGGATAAGGGACTGCTTTTCCTTTGGCCTAAAAGCCACTGTGTAGAGTAAACAATAAATGGAAAGCAAGCAATGCATGGATAAAGCCACGTTGCACAGTACAGAGCCTACTTGACTTAGGAGACCAAGATTCCCTTCACTCACAGTTGATCCCTGAGCAAGAAATGTACTAGAAGCTACTAGAACATCCATTCTCTGTGAAGGGTAGCCTAGGTTATCAAAAGGACTGGCTAAAGATAAACAGAGGAGACTGGGAAAGGAAAGAAGGTGCAGCAGGAGGAGAAAAGGCCAGCTGCCACAGCTCAGTTAAGGAACTGAAACCTCAAAGTGAAGTGGGTACAGTGGGTATAAGAAGAGACCTGAGTAAGTTTGGAAGATCTAATAGGATTCAACTGTGGAGATGTATTACAAGGGAACTCATGGATACATCTGGCTATGCTGCAATGGCAACACATGGTGAGTGACAAGATTTAGAGGAGAGGGAATTAATGAATTGGTTTTAATATGTCAAAATTAGAGTATGATGGCCCGCACTGAAACCAGAAGACACAGACATGGAATGGTTCCTATGTCTATTTCCAAGTGGAAATCATCACCAGAAGGGGGAACCTGCTCAGAGAATATATGAGAGCAACCCAGAGGACAGGTGTTCAGATCCTACATGAAGACAGTTGGCTGACCTGAACTGGAGAAAAGCCTTTGTCCAACCCTGTGATAGTGTTTTCCATAGGGGATAAACTCCCATGGCCATGGCTCCCCATTGGCTCTCCATTCTTGGATATGCCCAATTAGAGGCCACTACCAGGAATTAATCAGAGATTGCTCTGAAGCTTTTGTATTACATGGAATATACACTGGAGGACCTTAGAATCACAAGTGTCAGATTCTGGGACTGTCTGGCTGGGACACCAATGTGGATTTTTGTTTTTCCTCTTTACTTTCTTTGGCAAATGCACTGATGTTAGCTGAGGTTGGCACTTCAATTAAAAGGGAACTGGGAAGGATATGGGTTTTGGAATTCTGCCAAGGAATTGGGTTGTGACTCATAAATGATCTGTCTGTGGCATGAAGGAGGAAGCCAGTGCATAGGACAGCACCTTCCTGCCTGCCACCACCCCTCCACAAAATATGAAGATCCAGCAACAAATGAATGGAAAACAGATGAATTAAATTTATTTGAAATATCTCTGGATTTAAGGATTAAGGGGAAAGGCCCTTAAGTGAACCACACTTTGGGTTTTGATGGCCCCAAGAGCTCTGAACAGAGCTTAGAGGGCTGTTTGGAACTAATACCACTGCTGGGCCTCTTCATATTTTAAATGAAGGGGGATAGTGACATTAAAAAAGAAGAAGAATTAAATCCCCAACATTAAAATTTAATGCTGCAAAACTTAACATGAAAGAATTGAACTTGGGAGTGCATATAGTTATGAAAGAAAATTCAGAGTGGAGGAAGCAATTCCTGTAAAACGTGATGCTCAGAAAGGGTCTGTCATGCAGCCTCCATTTATTTTAGTTTTCAGGGCCTTATTTGTTTGGAGGATTCCTAAAAAGTTTTTGACCTCTGTTTATGCTTCTAATTTTTATTTCCCAAGATTTTTAGATGTCTTCTAGTTACTTTAGAATGAATGCAAAAGCAAAACAAAACAAAACAAAAAACAAAACCAAACAAAAAAAAACAAACAAAAAAACGAGAAAAGCCCATTCTTATCTCTGGTGTGTTTATAACAGTCTTATTTCCACCAGCAACTCCCTTCATGCAGTGTCTCATATGAGAGAGGCACAGACGCTATGGACCATGAGTTGCACAATCTGTGAATCCCAAGGCTGAAAACATTCCATAAGTCATGTTATCTACCAAAATAATGTCAGATCTTGAGTTCTTGCAAAACCAACCATAATGCAAGTAGCACTTAATGCCTTCTCTTCTGGGAAAACCAGATGTAGAAAGCCTTTCATAGCTACCAAATGTCAAATAATATTGAACAGAATAAATACTTGCCTAAATTATGCCTCTTGTGGGGATCAGTTAAATATAACAAGACATGACAAATCAAGTATGAGAAGGGGTAAGGTTTATTTTTTTCGTTGTAAATTATATGGTGAGTGAACATTCTTGCTGTGATTATTACAATATAAAGAAAGATTCTGCCTGCTTTTGGATCTGTTCTAATGATGATGATGATAATGCCCTAACCTTCCACACGGTTTTGCCCAGCATTTTCAATCATTAAACAAGGTCTTCCACAGCAGAGGCATGTCTCATTATTGGTTCTTTGCTGAAAGTCTGCAATCTTCCTAGATCTGAAATATTTATGCAGTGCTTTTCATGACACCACTGGCAATGCCTGAAAAGTCTAACTTTGGATGAAAAGAAAGGTTCTGGGCTCAATTTTCACAACCCACAGACAGATCAGAAAACATGAGCTTTTCTCTGTCCGAGTGAAAAATGGTCCTGCAGAGACTACTCTGTCCTTGCAGCATTGCTCTCTACATATTGCAAACATATTCAAACACAGCATCTGCATCCTTTGACACCGTTCCCCTACCCCTGTGTTTTTCTCATCCTGTAACCCCAGAATGCCCAACAGTCTATTGTAAATAAGGAAGGTTTTCAAAACGTTTTCTGGGTTGTATTAGCATTTGGTCTCTACTGGTTGCAGGCCTTCCAAAAAACTCAACTACATCTGTCTGTGATCAAAATCAGTAGTTGGGTACTGTGGTGACTTGAATAAGAATGGTCCTCATAGGCTCAAATATTTGAATGCTTAGTCACACGAGAATGGCAGTATTTGAAGGGATTAAAAGGACAAGGATAGTTTCAGAGGTTTAGCCCATTTTTCTCATGGTGGAAAGCATGGCAGCATGCAGGTGGGTACTGCAGCAGTACCTGAGATCCATATCAAGGTCTCATGGTCTGTAAGTAGAGAAAGACAGACTTCGGACTTGACATGGGATATTTGCTTGCATTTCTGTATTCATTTTGTGTAGTTATCAGTGGTAGGAAGATACAAGTGTATAATTCTTCTAAGCACCCATGGCAAATATATCAAATATCCTTCCACGTCAATGCTTGCCAAATGTCTTATCAGTATACTCTGTGGGTGGAGCTGTTGGGAATACAAATGCAAATAGGGTTCAAGACAGAAGAAATTTGTATTGCATTTTAAACATGGGCTGAAATAAAATATGCTATTGTATAGTTTATATTTTTCATTATAATAAATTAAATTTAGGGGCTATTTTGGAGAGCACAGAGGCAAATTCTTAGCTATACAACGGGGTTGAGTTAGTGTTGTCACTCACATATTGACCCATTTCCCCCGCTTTGATTCAAATAAAATCTAGGATAAGTTCCTCTGGACAACAGGAGCAGATAGAACACTCCCCTTTAGTAAGAAGTGAGTCTAACTTTTGGCATCACTAACATTAATTAAAATAAATGACTTGTGAATTTCAGATCCTGTGAGTCCAGAGTCAGTCACCTCACTGATTTTATGCCCAGCATTTCCATGTTTCAATTCCAGAGTTGGTGATATTCTTTGCAATGGGGCTAGGATTTACTTACAAGCTTTATCCCAGTTCTGTGATCCCTGTGCTCTAGATCCCTAGAAAATATTTAGGGAATCTTCAGTGAATATGCACAAGAACAGGCACGTTCTTTCTTGGGGTGCTTTTAACTATATATATTTAAGTACTATGGTAATCTGTTATAACTTTCTTGAATTGGTATTTTACTAGTGTTTTGACATTCCTCAAAAATAGGTAGTGGACATTTATCACCCATGTCACCTCTGGTTCCTGCAACCAAGCTCCTATTCTTTCCCCCGATTTAACCATGATGTTGACATTTTAATACTACAATAAAACCCATTCACAACTATTGCTCGTCTACTCTACCTTTATGACTAATACAAGCATTGGATGTGAGAGAAAGCTTTATCACCCTCTGCAAGATGTTTCCTCCCATTTGGACCCTGCTTATTTGGTTTGGCAGGATTAGTGCAAATAAGAACCCCTTAAATTGACTATACCTCTCCCACTGAGACTTCCACAACCATGTTAGAAAGGTCCTTGATGACTCCAACAAGAAACTTAAGCCCCCACACTAACAAAAGAGGCAGATAGGCCTGGAAAGCCAGTACTATTACAGAATTACTGAAAGTTACTAGTTAAGCAAATGAACTAAGACACACCATATCCTTCTACATTTTCAGCTGTGTTTTCATAAAACAAACCAGGGAAATCTGTGACTGGCTGATCCAGTGGTTTAAATGAGACATGTCCCTCATAAGCTCAAGTATTTGCACACGTGGTCCTCACTTGTTGGTGCTGCTGGGGAAGTTTGTGGAACCTTTGGGAAACAGAGCATTTCTGGATAAAGTATGTCACTGAGAGAACACTCTAAGAGTTCACAGTCTTGCCTTGCTTCCTGTTAACTTCCCTGTTGAGCTTGAACTCTCAGCTTCCTGCTCATGCCTATAGCTTGCTGATATTCCTCCTGCCATGATGGACTCTCCTCCCTCTGGAACTGTAAGCCCAAATAAACTTTTTCTTCCTTAAGTTACCTTGGTCATTTTACTACAGCAATAGAAAGGTAACTAACAAATAAGTATTGTAAAAGTGATATATTTTTACTCTACTATATTTTAATCTACAAATATAGTAGTAAAATATTTCAAACTTTAACATTTGAACCTAACTGAACATATTTAATTTTTAAAATTGCGTATCTCTTATAACACATTTTTATAAAAATTAATTTTTGTGATTCCAGAAATTATCAAACTAAAGAATCAACATAATATTCTATTTAATTAATGTTTGCAGTAAAATATATATGAAATAAGAGAAAGGTGAATGAAAATTGAGGGATATTCCTCAGCTACCATGTACTGCTACCATGTGCAAGTTCTTTGGTCATTAATTCTGGGATCATGAATTGTAACATGCAAAGAAATGGCCATTTATCTCTGCTGGGTAATCAAATTCAATGTGAAAGAATCTACTGACCTACAAATCTCAGAGGATTTGACAGGTTAGTTAATTTATCTTTCCTCTTTCTTAAATATTCGTGTCATTCAATTCCTCCTTGCGTTTCTAAGTTGCCCCACATTTTCCAAAAGAAAAACCATTAACTTTTTCAAGTAAGTTTGGAGGAAAACCTGAGCCAAGTTCAAGTTCTAATGGCTACATATAAGGTTAATAAGCCCTTTGTCTGAAACATTAAAACTTCAGAGCAAGGATCTGCAAATGAAATAATTAATTCTCTGATCTGGAGATAACACTGTGCAGTACAAGGATGTAAATAATAAGCCAAATAGGACAAGTGTGAGGTTGACAATAATGATGTCATTATGTTTCTACCTAAAACCTCCTAGCATTAACAGGGGTACACTGTATTCCCCTACTGGGGAGTAGGCAACTGTTTCAGAGAGCTCCCTTTCCTAATTCACTCAGTTTGGATTCCTAATAAAAACTGCCATGAGCCCCTAACACTTTTCCTCATATTTGGAGATACTATGACAAAATTTGTTTCATTTTTAGATAAAAACAAGCTTGATAGTGACCAAAGCCTGCTCCTAACAATGTATTTGATTTAGTATCTATAGTGTCAAGGGCATCTCTATTTATATTCTTGCTTTGAGGAGCAACAAATGGCATGAAATATTTTTCCTAAAATGCCTAGTTAATTGTCTGGTTTTTCTTCAACAGCTGCACTACGCCATACAGTTTGAAACAAAACTTCAAAATACTTTCAAAATATTTCTTCTGCATTTTGACCTACACTTGTAAACACTATAAAAATTAACATTTTTAAAGAGTTAGTTAATGTCTCACATATTCATACAAAACACAAACTATTAATAAGTGTATACATTTGAAACTAAATAGGCATGAGCTCAGATCTCATGCTATCACCCTAGCTAAGTGATTTGGGGAAGAGTATATAATTTTTGAGCCTTGGTTTTTTCATCATTTATAAATGAGGTAACTAATTACTTGTTCATAGAGGCACTATGAAAAATTAAAGATGTAATCACTGTAGAATTCCTAACACAAAATGGTCTAAAGAAACAAAGGCAATCAGATATAAGTAGATAGCATTGTGAAAACCTACAGTACTTAATTCATCCCTCAATTTATCAAGCACATATTGACCCTAGCATATGCAAGG
Organism: Cricetulus griseus; assembly: GCF_003668045.3. Classification (NCBI taxonomy): domain Eukaryota; kingdom Metazoa; phylum Chordata; class Mammalia; order Rodentia; family Cricetidae; genus Cricetulus; species Cricetulus griseus. Next base: position 275,118,070 of record NC_048595.1, on the reverse strand, counting down.
CATCTGGGCAAAGGGCTTAGGATTCAAAGGCTGATGCTTTGTACAGGACCTTAACATTTTTATGAGGGTAAACACATTTATATTACAAATAGGGTAGTGTGTACAAACATGAAAAGCAGAACAGCAAAGTTTGCTTGGGGAGTTTGGAAATATTTCATAAGACAATAAATAATTGACCTAATTGGATGAACAGGAGTGTGGTGGTTTGAATAAGAATGACCCTCATAGGCTCATTTTTTTGAATGCTTAGTCACCAGGATATGCAACTGTTTAAAAGGATTAGAAGGATTAGGAGATGTGGCTTTTTTAGAGAAGATGTGGCCTTGTTGTAGGAACTGTGTCAAAGGGGCAGGCTGTGAGGTTTCAAAAGTCCATTTGTAGCCCAGACTCTACCCTCTCCATCCTGCTGCCTACTGATCAGTTTCCACCCACTCCATCCTGCTGCCCACTGATCAAGATATAGAAGTCTTAGCTACTTCTCCAGCACCATATCTGCCTGTTTGCCTCAATTCTCCATGCCATGATAATGGACAAAGCCTCTGAAACTGTAAACAAAGACCCAACTAAAGGTTTTCTCCTATAAGAACTGCATTGGCATATGGGTGGAACTCTCAAAAAAAAAATCATCCAGAGTGAGGGTAACCCAGACCCAAAAAAAGGATAAATATATTATGTATTCACTCATATGTGGATATTAGCTGATAAGTACATGATAACCAATTTACAGTCCATACACCCAGAGAAGTTAGCTATAAAGGAAGAGACTGGGGAGATACATGGGTCTCCCTGGGAGTAAGAAATAGAATGAATTCTATGAGAGAATTGGAGGATGGTAATAGGATGATGAGATTGGAAGAGGGAAAGGGTTGAGGGAGGGAATGTGGATTTAATTTAGGGGTGGTAAAGAAATCTAGTGCAGTGGAATCTTCCTGAAATATATGAAAGCAATCACAATGATTTGTCCAAATAATGGGAAAGACAGAGTCCCAACTGGCCATATCTTGCTAGCAAATGAAGCTTCCAGTACAAGGACTGGGTTATACTCAATGGAATTGTTGACCAAAGGGATCCCATGGAAATTCCCAAACAACTAAGGCTGTTGCCAAAACTATGGCTGCTCTCCACAAACTGACAGCAAGGTCCCATGAAGACATCACCCACACTATTCATTGAACATGGAGAGGTTTAGCTGGTGCTGACATAGAACCTTCACCTCTATGTTACAGTGGTACTCTGCAGGCTACCAAAAGGGAAATGTAAACACCAACCCAACCACAAACCCTTTGATCTACAATGCTGTCCTGCCTGCAAGACATGCTAGGATGATGGTGTCACAAAGCTTATGGGAGTAACCAACAAACATCTGATTTGACTTAAGACACACTCTATGAGATGGAGCCCATACCCAACACAGCTTGGATGACTAAGAACCAGAAACTAGATAGCCCAGAGACCTGCCATAAGAACAAAGTAGTGATAAATGACTCCTGATGATATTCCGCTATACTCATAGATCAGTGCCTTGTTCAGCCATCATCAGAGAAGCTTCTTCCTATAGCACATGAGAACAAATACAGTCAGACATTATGCAGACCTTGGAACACACAGCTCTAAATTGGACGTCTCCACTAAACCCATCCACTTGGTGCTCCGGAAACCCCTTGGAAGAGGAGGTAGAAAAAGTGTAAGAACCAGAGTAGATCGAAGGCACCAGGAAAACAAGTCCTTCTAAATCACAAGATGGAACCAGCAAGCACAGAGCCAGTCTGGATTCCACCAGGTCTTCTGCATATATATTAAAGCTTTCAGTTTAGTGTTTTATGGGACTCCTGAGTGTGTGAATAAGCGGGTCTCCTGTACTTATGTCTTCTCTTGAATTTTTTGCTTCTGTTGATTTGCCTTGTCCAACTTTCATGTGATAGTTTTTGTTTTAACTTCTTATATTTTATTGTGTTATTATCTCTTAGAAGCCTGTTCTTTTCTAATAAGAGACATTGGGGAAATGGATCTGTATGGGAAGGGAGGTGGGGAGGAACTAGGAGGAGTAGGGGGAGTAGAAACTGTAATCAGGATGCACTGTAAATCTATTTTCAGTGAAAGGGGGCGGGGGAGTTGCCTTGGTCATGGTGTCTCTTCACATCAATGGAAACCCAAGGTAAGACAAAGATTCTGTAGAGAACATGAGGGGGACTTGGGGCAGGAAATGATAAAGACTAACAAGACCCGGCTTTTATGTAGGAAATTAGATCAACAGGTTAATTTTTCAGCAGCTCTAACTGATCTCAAAGAAAATTCCAACTATCTGATGCACCACTTTGGATAGTGGCCTTTAAGAAAGACAGAGTAAAGTGCCTCTGTATAATAACATTGTTAGTACATTGTGCTTTGTTTAGAATGTCCCACAATTGAGGACAGAAGAGGAATAACAGAAAAATCTGTAATTTTGGACCTAAGACTCATGATTTCTAGCTCTTGCTTCCCCTATAATTTCTGTGATGGGTTGCCCTTTTCAACGGGAACATCCTGGGATTATTCTAAAAATTGCCTTTCATTAATAACAAAACTGTGCTCAATTTTAGAAGCTGAAAAGAGGATACACAACTTCTCTATAGAAAACATAACCTTCAAATCTTGTAAAGTGGTGAACAAACTATCCAAATTGTTTGATTTGAAACAAATGAGAGCTTCGTGCCACACCTAACGTGATGGAGAGAATTAGCCAGGAAAGAGAAGGAAAACAACTCAGGCAAAACTCCCAGCAAGAGAGGACCTTGGCAAGGTGAGTAAGTCCATTGCTAATGACATTTTCAATGGGGGATGGAGAGATGGCTCAGCAGTTATGCATGCTTACTGCCTACAGAAGCTCCGGGTTGGGTTCCTATTGCCTATATCAGGTAGTTTACAACCTCCAGTTCAGGTATCCAACAGCCTCTTCTGGCCTCCATGGACACCTGCACACATAAGGCTCACATAAATTCAATGCAAACACCCACACAAAATGATGAATATATATATGAATATAAATATATATATTTACATATATATATATATATATATTAATTTTTAAAAGAAACCTAGTCCTCAAATGTCTGCTACAGATCGTGGAGGAATAAAACAGTCTTGCTATATGTCTGAGAAAACAGCGGGAAGTACAACAGTTACTTCCAAAGCAGTCCCTCTGAAGCAAGATGAGGGTGGAACCTAGGGCCAATGGCTATGGGGGTTGAATTAATACTTGAAGTATGATGACTGTTATTCTTTTGTTTAAAAAGAAGAAAAGAGAAATGCTGAGACTTGAGACATAAGACTATAAGTTTATTATAAGGTTCGGCAGAATGGGGAGACTAAGAAGAGGAACAGGGGGTAAATGGCTGACCGCCATGGCCGGTCGCCATAGAGAGAGCACATAGGTGAGAGAGTAGAAAGGAAGCTGAGAGGAAACAGAGAGAGGGAACAGAGAGAGGGAACAGAGAGTGGGAACAGAGGAAACAGAGAGAGTAAAGGGGCAGGGACTTGTCTTCTAAAGGGGTCCTCTGCACCTGCGTGTAGACTTAGTTCCCATGGAACCTTGGGTTGACCAGGGTACTGCCTGTTCCACCAGGTAACAGGGGCAGGCCAGCATAATGCCTGAACCTTTCAATGATAAACTTCTAATGGCTCATTCATCCAGGAATGAGCTGGTTTTACAATTTGACACCACTGGCACCTCCTATAAATGGACTCATCTACTACATAGTTTACACAACAACTCAATGCCACAGAAAGAAATATTATTTATTATCAGTATTCTTCTCTCATTGTAATCTTCCAAGATTTCATTAATACGTAGGTTCCTGTGATAGGAAGTCTGAGTTAAAGAATAGTTCTTTAGCAAATTTTGTTTCATCAAAGGAAGCTTTTTATTTTAATCTACTTACCATTCCGTGGTTCAGCCAACCTGGGATAAAGTTGTCAAGCAATTTGGGGTATATCATCTCTCTGTCATAGGCATAGATGGTCCAGAATACCGCAACAACAAACTGGAAGGGAAAGGAAATCTTTTGTTTCAATTTCATCTTTTACAACACAAAACTGATTAGTTATTTGTTTTAAAAACCCAAGAGAATTTGGAATTTATGCTAAGACAGCAGTAAACCAATGAATGACTAGAAAAATGATTCCTGCTTCACTCTGTAGTAGTAACCAAAGGGGTGTCAAGCCCCTCTTTGGTCTCCAACGATTTTCTTTTAGACAGAGGAGCTGCTTGAAAGGGAGAGAGAAAAGACTTGTTGTTAAGAAGAACACCATCTCAGGGCTAATTGTGCCAGTCTGATTCCTCTCAAAGGGTGGGGAAAAGGAAGATTCCAAATTCTCTTGGAGTAACTTAACTTGGAAATTTATCTGAATTATAGAGGTTTCTTTGGGCCCAATAGCAGCACAGTAATCCAGAGAGAGTAGAAGCAGTATTTATTTGAATGCTTATTTATTGGCTTTATTATTTGTTTTTATTATTTATTTGATTATTCTTCAAACTAACAGTGAGAGATAAAGTTCAGATTCAAATAAAGAAATGAATGGCCCATGGTCTTAGCCATCAGCACAGAGTTTAACAGACAATTTTTTTGTAAATCATACACACACACACACACCTCTATATAATGACTTTTAAAATTCTATAGAATTAAAACAATGCAGCATGAATATAGACAGTTTTGTTTTGGTTTTTGTAATTATAGGTTATCTATAGTATTTTAATTGAACTTTAAATAAGATACTAGGTTATTCTTGGTAGCTCAAGACTAATAATCAAAAGGTGCCAAAATTCTTTCCCAACTGTCTTCTTTGAAATCTGTGTGGTTTTCTCCCTTGAAATCTAAGGTGTTGCAAATATTTACTCTTTTATAAAATGCAAAGATTAATCATTACAGCCAGTGACTGTAAGCCTCTACACATTGTTTTAGAGTCAGATTGGACATCTCTCCTCCCAGTTAATTACCTTGCTTTTGGATGTATGATTTTTCACTACCTGCTTACAAATGTACAAGAGTAAAACAAAAGAAAAATTAATTATTAGCTCAAGGAAAATTATGTTAACTTTTCAAATACAATGAGTAATTTTTAAGTTATCCATGATTTTGAACTATTTGCCATCTTAGACTTCATGTTGTTATGGCCATTCATAACAACTACACTCACAAAGTAGATATTTGGTAGTTATTTTAAACTTTTAAAATGATTTATTTATTTTCTATTTCATGTGCACTGATATTTTGCCTGTATGCATGTCTGTGTGACAGTGTCAGATCTTCTGGAACTAGAGTTACAGGCAGTGGTGAGCTTTCATGTGCGTGCTAGGAATTGAACCCAGGTCCTCTGGAAGAGCAACCGGTGCTCTTAACTGCTGAGTTATCTCTCCAGCCACTGTTTTAAACTTTTATTATATTACCTGCCATCTCCAGCTACTATTTTAAACTTATATTACCTGCCAACATTATATCCTTAAAGTAGGCAAGAATATATAAATTGTTTCATTTTTTCCATGCTATAAATGGAGAAACCAAGATTTTCATTGTTGCTTTAATAGCATTTATTTGTGCATAAGATTTCACATACCATACATGGAATGAACTCTCAAAATAACCATTAGTTATGATCTCACCAATTTTGCTAATAATGTAAAAGAGTCTACAAAGCAATTACTTTACCTATTTATTATGAATAAAGATTGCTAAGGAAAGCTTATAACTACCATGCTTTTAGGAATACATACAAATTTATGTAATGCATACATAGAGTCCAGTAACAACATAAAAATGTAGGCCATTTCCCCACTGAATGATCTTCAAATTGGTAGTCTAGACAGTTTCGTAAGGTTAGGTCCAGACTGCAAGAAGAAGGTGATCATGGGAGCAGGGAGGGGCTGGGGGGGGAAGGAATCCCACTTACAGCAGGGTTGGGAAGGATGGGAGAAGACTAAGAAGTCTTTTTAAAATGGGTGGGTCGGGGATCTAGGGAGCATCCTGAATGGCTAGAAGTCAGAAGACATGGAAGACAGAATAAATGAAACATAAAGTCCAGAACACCACAATAAGAATGAACAGTTGCAAATGAAGCCCACCTTCTCTACAGTGAGAGGGGGCACTCTTGCTGGCAACTGGAAAGTAGGCTGAGCCCAGAATGGAAATAACCTGAGGCACTTGTAGGGGATAATGTATGAGGATGTCACTGAGAATATAAAAAAGGAAGACTCTGATAGTCTTGATGGCTCCCCTGAGACTTGATGACATATTTTTCTAGTAGAACCAACCAGGATGTTTCCCAGGGCTGTGAGGTCTGTGAGAAAGAATTCAGAGAGGATGCTGGGAGTTTCAAATTGCTGTGAGTTAGATGGTTGAGAAGATCTGAGATGAAGAAGCTTTGAGAATGAGGGTATCCTTTCATGACCAACCAGCCTTTCTAAACTGCTGCTTTGAGAGGGACAGTTGTCAATAGGTTACAGGAGATGCCTCTTGTAAACCGTTTTCAAAACCAGACTCTCAATGAAAGACAAAACTTCCTATTTCCACTTTGTTCTTTCTGTATATATTTGACAACTGGGTGAGAAAAAGCCAAATATGGCTGATTTGATGGCTTGGTGCCAGGGATACACTACCAGGTCCACAGCCACGCCATTACTAACTGCAGGCACGTGCTTTACAGTCTGGATACTCAGTGTGGTTCATGAATCAACAGTATCCACATCACTGTCAGATCTGATGAGCCCTGAGTCTCACCCTGCAGTATCTGACCCTACACTTTAATAAACTCTGGAGAATGTTCCTGCTTCGAGAGGCATCTTCTACCACTATATTTTTCCAGCCTTCTCATTGGAATGATGATATCCCAGGTGTTAATATTCAGGCAACTGTACTGGCCTGTCTTTGGGGTTCTGACAGGATAGACCCTCAGATGCAGCCACTAAGAGCATCTCTTGTGCACATTCACTGTGTTCCCTTTTAAAAGGGCCCTGTCCACCTACTCTCTCTCTCTCTCTCTCTCTCTCTCTCTCTCTCTCTCTCTCTCTCTCTCTCTCCTTTTCTCTGCCCCTCCTTTTCTCTCTCTTCCTCCCTGACGGAGGGGGGGGGCCGCAAAAATATCAGACTCTTTCCCAGGAGCCCGAATCTCCCATTGTCTTCCAGATGCCAGCTAATTACCTCTGGTTGGCTTGGCCTCAGTGGAGAATGTCTCCTAGTTTGCATAACAACAGACCTAGGCCCTGGGTGTGCCTACACCTGTTCTTAGGGCTTGTTTACCTGCCTAGGGACTGTTTAGGTGTGCCTCTAGGGTTAAAAGAATTTTTTGATATCAGCTTTATACATGATAGTAGATGTCTTCTGCAGTCACCCCCACTGTTGGAAAACTATTTAAGAGGATGCTTGAATAAATCGTGGACTCCAGACTCCAGCATGGACTGAGAGCCCTCCTGAAATGACAAGATGTCTGTGTCTCCTCTTTTTCGCCACCATTGGGTAGCTAGGAGTTTTCCGGTCCAGCACTCACCAACTCAGGGATGGACCCAGGGTCATTCAGCTGGCTACAATCGCAGCCCCAAAGACATCAGTCGGGAATAGATAGCCTCTGTAGTATGGGACTGGTATAAGTTGGGCCCCGAAAAATCTCCCTTTTCCTCCATCCTCTCCCACCTCCCTCCCTTTCTCTCTTTCTATCCCCACCTCTCTCTATGCTTCTCTCTTCTCTTCTGCCACTCCTGTCCCCAAAGGCCCATCTGCCCTCTCCCAAGCCTACTTTCCCCCTATTAAAAAAAAAACAACCCTCCACCTGTTAGAACCCTGGAAAACTCAGGTATCCCGGGTCCCAGGCCATGACCGCAGTCACCCCAATCACCAGGTGGATTCGAGAGCTTGATGCAAACTGCATGAGGCTTTATTGTAATTTAACGAGCTAACCCCATGTTAGCTCCGGTCTTTCACCCACTGACCATGGCAGATGGCTCGCAAAGATCCTGAGAAGCCACAGGACAGATACCTTATAGGGCAGCGTAAGGGGAGTGTCTAGGGTTATGCACAGGCTCACTATTGGTGTGCCTCCAGCCTTGGAGGGCTTGCCCTGTGTTGATTGGTCAACTGGTTGTTATGGCCCATAGGCCCTCCCAGGGTGGTTGCTATGCTCTGCGTCATTGCTGTGTGCTTGTCCATAAAGTACACCCAAGGTCGTAAAGCATAGCACCACCAGCTAACTTCTGATTGGTTCCTTCTCACGAGGCAGGCATCTGACTTCCTAGTGTCCAGGACAAGGTCATACAAGCACGTGTTCGGCCGCTATGACTGCCGAAAGGGGAGCTGGTCCCTTCACAACCAAGCTCTGTCGCATGGCATCTTTCTCTCATGTGCTGCTTTTCTAAATTATAAGACCAGGTTCAGTAGCTTCTCATTCAGAAGATCCTCTATTCCCCTTCTAGACTACACCAGGTGACTTTGATCTGGGAAATCTCTGTCCTAATACACAAATATGTCAGGGCTTTTTCCTCTGGTCTGACTGCAAAGTAATTCATAATAAACAATTTGCTTTAAATAGTTTCTTGGTTACTTTCCTTGTTGTTCAGATAAAATACCCCCAAAAAAGCAACTTCAGAAAGTGTTTGTTTTAGAAGGTTACAGTCCATCATCATGGTCATAGTAGCAGCAGGAGCTTGAAGCAGCTGTTCATGTCAACTCCACAGTCAAGAACTCCTCTACCCCAAGGATCAAGGAACATCACGGAAGTCGGGGCAGAGAGTTTATAAGAGGATGAGGAGGAATGATGGGAAATGCCATCCAGAGGATGTTCAAATAACTTAAACACAAAAGCAAAGAGCATGAAAGTTGGTATTCAGTTTACTTTCTCCTTTTTATATAGTTTAGGAGCCCAGACTAGGGAATGGTGCCACCCACCATGGGTCGGTTTTCTCACTACAATTAGCCTAACCAAGATAATAGCCCGCAGACAGGCCAAGAAGTCCACCTGCTAGATGATTATATAGTCCATCAAGCTGACACTGAGATTAACCATCATATGTGGTAAAGCCATGCCTATTTCTGTGGGTAAGGATTTGGTGTTAGTGTAAACACTCAGGCAAGCAGTGACTTCAGATTAGTGTGGAGCTACTGGTGGAAACCCCTTCAACTTTGCTGAACAGCACAATCTAATCATGAGGCTGAAATGCCTTTATATTATAAACCCATCCCAACTCAAAGGGAGGAATTATACAGACCAAACCAAGGGGCAGAATCCTGGGACCATACTAAAAATCTTAGTTTCAGAATGGTTTTAATGTCCTTCCATCCTTTGGACTTTCATTTAAATCTTACAATCTCAGGTTGTTAAATTTTTACAAATATCTTGTCAGAATTCTCAGTGTTATTGTTTGAGAACTGGCCTCCTGGCTACATTGAGACTTCCTATCAGTAGTAGCACAGGTTGTCCATGTACTAAGTTTGTTTTTCATTGCTCTCAGAAGTATATTGAGTTAACAATTTGTATAGCTATTCATAATATTTGCTGAATCTAATAGGTATTTCACATTTGCGGAAGCTATTGTGTGCTGCTACATTTTTATGTATTCTTTGTTGCTAATTTATAAAAACAAAGTTTTAAATAGTGGCATTGTTTCCTGTGCCTTTATTAAACTTGATTACTAGTTTTTAGTAACTATTTTAAATTTTATTTATTCTTTTTGTGTGTGTTGTATCCAAAATAACAAAACTCTCTTATAAACCACATGCTTGTTGTTCTGTTACTTAAGTCCTTAACACAAGTTAAGTAGAAGTAATTCACAGCAAAGCCTTTATCTTTTTCTCTGTTGTAGAGAAAATGCTCAACTTCTCAAATGAAGTTTGACATAGCTGCAGTTTTTCTTAGATATCTTTTTTAAAGTTGAGGAAGATCTCATAGAATTTTACTTGGGAGATACACACATTTGGTATAAGTGATAACATTTTTCAGATGGTTTTTTTGTTGCATCTCTTAAGACAACTACCCTAAGATTTTCTTCTTATTCTGTCATTCAGTGACATATTAATTTATTTTGAATGCCAAACTAACACCCCATAGCTGGTTATTGTAAGTTATTTGCATATGCTGCTGGACTCCAATTACTGATATTTTGTTCAAGATCTGGGTCTTATTTTACCTCTATTCATGAAGTATACGGATCCATAATTTTATTTTCTCAAGGTGTTGTCATCTGATTTTGGTAGGAGGAAATTGAATGGGTTCAAAAGAATGAGTTGGAATTATTTCTTCCTTTGTTTTCTAAAGGACTTTGTGCAACAATTCTTTTTTTTTTTTGCAGATTTTTTTATTTGAATTGAAAGACCCCCGTGGAGGTACTTTCGTAGAAGGAGACCGGTACCCAGGAATCAGCGAGACCACGAACTTGGATGCAAACTGCAAGAGGCTTTATTGGAGACACGGGTACCCGGGCGACTTAGCTTCTGTGAGGCCAAGCGCGCCGAGCCAAGGGAAAGGGGTCCTTATATAGGGAAAAAGGCGCAAGCTAGAAGCAGGGATTCTATTGGATAATTCTAATGAGGCATTGTACAGAGCTATTCCCATTGGTCAATGTAAATGAGGCGCTATACAGGGTTATTCAAATGAGGCGAAGTATAGAGTCATTCAAATGAGGTGAAACACAGAGTCTTTCAAATGAGGTGAAATACAGAATCATTTCTATTGGATGGTTCAAATGAGACACAGAGCCATTCCAGATCAGCATATTCTCAAGGTCTGGTGTCTGGTACAACAGATTCAATTCCCTCCGCGTCCAGATAGCTGACCTTGGGACGGAGTGTTCCCCATCAGGTGGGGGTGTGGGGGCGGGGCCCCGGGCCGGCCTAACTGGTGCTCTCGCCCTCGGGCCAACGCACCTGGTGCTCGCCCTCGGGCCGGCCCACCTGGTGCTCGTTGCTCGGCCCCAGCCCCGGGGCGTGGTGCCATACGGGCAGGCCGGGGGCGCGCCCTGCCGGGGTGGACCAGCTTGGGAGAGGGCCTGGCGGCGGCAGGGGCAGAAATCGGGGAGGCGGAGGGATCCGCCCCGTGTCCCATTAGCCGCCGACCGGAGGAGGAAGCAAACTTGAGGAAGAAAGCTAAGGGGCAGGAGTCTTTCAGAATTAGAAACAAGATTGTTTTGCATGACAATCCCAATTCCCTCTCCCTCCCGTCCTCCCGTCCTCCCCTACCACCTCCCCCAACTAAAACCCTATCTATCACATATCCTTTCTGCCCCCCCACCCCCGATGGTGAGGCTTTCTATAGGGTGTCATCAGAGTCCTGTATCCTTTGGGATAGGGCCTAGGCCCTATCCCTCTATTTCGGATGTATCCCTCTATTTGGGATGGGCTCACAAAGTCGACACCTATACTAGGGATAAGTACTGAACAGGAGGTCCTGTAGATTTCCGAGGTTTCCTCACTGAAACCCATGTTCCTGGGGTCTGGATCAGTCCCATGCTGGTATCTCAGCTATCAGTCTGGGGAACAAGAGCTCCCCGATGTTCAGGTCAGCTGTTTCTGTGGGTTTCACCAGCCTGATCTGGACCCATTTGTGCAACAATTCTTTATATAAGTAATAAACATCTTCAGTAAAGCCATCAGAAAAGGTAATTATGAATGCATTGTTTTATATAAACAGGACTATTCTATTTTTTTCCTTGCCCTGATTTTAATCATCTTTGCCTTTTACAGAATTTCTACACTTTATCATTTTGAGTGGAGAATGGTGGGGCTATGCTGGGGATCCATCCATGACCTTGCATGTGTTGAGAAAACAGGCTACTCCTGAACTATATTTTCATCTCAGTCTTTACAAAGATGTTTATATATTTTACCATGGAAACTGGCAAATTGTAAGTGTTTCCTCCAGTGAGTTGATGGTCAAACATTTGCTAGCACAGCACCACTGACAGCTACTCTCTGTTTGTAGGGAGTGACCGTTAAAGGAAGGTAGGTAGCACTGTGTGGTTCTTGATCATGAAGGTTGTGATCCGTGTCCTACCATTGAGGGAATTTACGCAGATTATTCACAGTGACTTTCAAGAAAATGTGAATCACCTTGCTAGGTATAACACTAGAAGGCCAGGAGGCACAGCTAACTGAGTAATCAGTGTTCCAAATAATTCTTTAGATACAAACACAGCACAGATGGTAGGAACTTGGCTTCCTGCACTGATAGTCTGTTGGTGGTATGGTCATCAAAACCCAAAATAACTTTGAACTCTACTACCAGGGCATGGATAAGAAATGATAGTCCCATGATGATCTAAATGACACAGGGACATTCTGCTATTGCAACCAAGTGCCTTCTCTGGCCAGACCCAACAGCCAGCTACCCCATATAGCACATATGCTGCTTCTCCGCTGCTGGGACCGGAATACTGCACATGAACCGTGGAAGTGGAAGGTGCATGAGCACTGTACAAACCTTCGGGATTCAAAACCAAGCACTTGAGTGACAGCACTAATGTCCCACTTGAAATTACTAGAAATTAACACCCAAAGAGAACTAGACACAATGCAAGGTCTACATCTCTCTGAAAGAAGTTTCTCACACCAAGTTATAGAGAGACCAAAAACTTGAGCTTTAGTCCACTTCTACAGTTTAAGTCATACATTGACTTTCACACACTGATATTTGGAGGATTCAGTAGCCACCTCTCACTAACAGGAAAAATGAAACAGAGAAATGCATAGATGATTGGCATTATAAGCCAAATCAACCTAAGACATACTTAAACATTTCACCTAAACACAAACAAATATACCTTCTGATGAACATCTCATAGAAGTTCTCCCAAACTGACTAAATGCGCAGACACAAAGAAAGTCTCAACAGATACAAGAAAATTTAAATAACACTCTACACCCTATCTGACCACCTCAAATTAAAGCTGGATATCAACAACAGAAAGCTTACAAACTCATGGAAACTGAACAACTCACTACTGAAACTATTCATTAAAGACTTTCCAGAAATGAGTGAAATTGATACACAACATACCCAAATTTATGGGACACAATGAAGTTGGCTCAAAGAGGCAAGTTCATATCACTAAGTGACTTCATTTTAAAAAATGTGCTTTAGTATGGCTGGCTTACAGTTGTTTAGCCTCTACAATATGTAGGTTGGAGACTTGACAAGCAATATCTTTTGGCATCACAACTATGTTGAGGTAAACACTTCAAGCAATAGCTACAATTACGTTTCTGATTTTATAGATGAAGAAATACACTCAGAGAAATTAAATTATTTTCTCAACATCAGAATGAAAAAGTGACCAGCCCAGAATCTGAAGCCAGATGGTAAGAACCCCAGCATCAATGTTTTTAAGCTCTGTAAATACTTTCTTGTACATAGAGCATACTAGAACTTTCAGATAGATTAATAATTGGATGCATGAATTAAAAGCCAGAAATTTTCAGAACTAATTCTGAATCCTCTAGAAAATCCTACAGTTGTGAAGAACACAAAGAATTTCAGATGAGTGAATACAGCTAATGATTCTGGGAAAAACACATAAGTATACACACACACACACACACACACACACACACACACTATGTGCACATACACATGTTTGCACACAAAGAAAGACAGGGACAGAGCATGCATACACATATTTTAAAAACCACTAAGTTGGTCATCTAGGTTAAACATGAGGCCATAATTGAGCAGAACTGAATGTGAGATAAACAGGGAAAATCCATCATCTCTATTCTTCATAAACATATTAGTGGAATTTGAAGCATCTCAAATGAAGAATATTTGACCATGTACATCCTACTTATAGAAAATCCCTATCTATAGGATGAAGAAGCAACACTGACTTAGATTATCTGCTGCTCCTGAGTTGTGTCTGAGCCTTGCCTTGCCCATATTCCTGCTCACCCAAATACAAGTTACTCCTTAGAATGTCAGATTGACTGGATGGTTCCTGCTATGGTTTGAGCCTGGATTATCCCCTCCAAAATGCATATTAGGCTTATTCTCCAATGATTGCCTTATGTTTCATGCAGTTGAGATCACCCCGTCATGTGGTCATTTTGACATTATGGATACAATAGTTAACCTTTTCAGGAATTCACAGTCAGATCCATTTTAAATTGAATTCCACATCAAAATGAATAAAATAAATCCTTTTCTCTTTGACAAGTGATAGTAAACAATATAATTAATCTGGTCTCCATAAAGCTCACATGCAGACATGTTTTATGTTTGAGAACTACTGTCCATCAATTAGCACTGATGTAAGCAGCTTATTTTCTAAAGCAATCTGAAAACCCTTGCCCACTGCAAAAGCATTAACTAATCCAACCCCTGCTATTCTGCATTCCTCTTTAATTTTTAGTAAAGGGGGACTAGAGTCTAGTCATATATACAATTACCATAACCTGATTATCCAAAGGGAGGCCTTAAGTACATAGGAGAGCTGTCTAGCTAAATAAAACATGAACTTAAAGCTGTCATCTGAGAATAAAATTAAGAAAAATCTAATTTATATAATCTAATAAAACTTAATGGATTAATTGAATTGTCCCTTTTAGAAACATCCACCATTAGATGACTACATGTCAATGAGACCTCACCCTCAGTTATTTGAAAATAGCATTCGTATGCCATGATATTAGTCTAATACCAGAAGGTGTATAGTGACTAAATGAAGCACAGCCTTCCCAAGCAAAATGGGGATACAGGAGATATATGACCAAAGTAGTGAGTAGTCTTAGGTAGTCAAAAACAACTGGATACTTAACAGCTTTGCAGAAACACCAATGCCATCTGGTCGTTATCAAGAGAGCTTTCTGGTCTACCTAGCAAGCTGTCTTAGTTAGGGTTTCTATTGCTGTGAAGAGAAACCATGGCCATGGTTACTTGTTTACAGTTTCAGAGGTCCAGTCCATTATCCTCATGGTGGGGAGTATGACTGCATGCAGGCAGATGTGGTTTCAGAGAAGTAGCTGAGAGTCTTGTGACACTGAGCAAAGCTTAAGCAAAAGAGACCTCAAAGCCCACCTCCATAGTGACACACTTCCTCCAACAAAGGCACAACTACTCTAACAAAGCCACACCTCTGAATAGTGCTGCTCATTTGGGGGCCATTTTTTTTTCTTTTTCAAACCAACACTTTCTACTCTCTGGCCCTCAAAAGTTTGTAGCCATATCATAATGTGGCCAGGATGGATGGCAGCTCTTTTCCCTCCATTATCACAACCTGAAGAAACAAGTTCCTTCTTGTTGTCTAATGTCTCTTGGTTATGTATGATTCATAGAATTAGTGAAATAGAATGATAATGATTAACACAGTAACTTTCGTGTAACACTCAACATAGGTTGGTTGAATATGTCAGACAGTCTACTGGAAAGTTTCTGCCCACTCTGAGGATATATAAAAGAATAAGAAAGTTCTTATGTTTCTCTTACATCATGAAGACATGTATTCAAACAGTCAAGATTACTTTCAGGGGTTCTTTGTTGAACAACACAATGACCAAGGAGTCTGGACTATTACTATCTGATTATCTAATGTGATTTAACATCACCTCAAATCCTAGTTGAAAATAGTTGGATCCAGACATTACAAATTTACAAAGGAAAGTGGATTTGATGGCAAATGTTCTTGATAAAGTAGATCAAAATGGCTTTTTGGAATTCATAGTGAAATATTTTTGAATAGATATAATTCATTTGTTAGGATGTATGCCCATGTAGAATGTGCTAGATCATTCTTGCCAAAAATACTTTTTAAAGTTGTGCATCTACAGTCTGTGGCTTCTCAGAACCCTGCAGATTTTTTTTATACATTATACCATACACAGCTAGATTTTTAAAACATGTCTCCTGGTTATGTATGATTTATAGAATTAGTGACATTGCACCATAATGGTTAACACAGTAACATAGTACAATTTTTAAAAAAAAAATGTAGCAAAACCACATGGAAAAAACTTTTAACATATTTTAAGAAACACATTTGGTAAGCCTATGGTACTTGAGTCTACATACCATTGTTGAAATAAGAAGACAGAGTTGGAAATAATTTCTTTCTTAGCAAAAGATGTACTTTGCAAACTGTCTTATGAAACTGCAAAAACCATGGTCTCACTAACATGAAACAATCTGTCAAGGGTAAGCACCAATGGCACACATGAACATTCTTTTGCAAAAGATTTTCTAAAAAGTGACAAAACAGTAATTTTTGTCTGGAATCTGCAGAGTCCCTTCCCTTATTCTGATACATCCTCCAGATTAGAAATGTTGGTCAAGTCAGGCTTTATATAAGACACCGAGAATATCAGTAAGACAAACACTGAGAAGCAAGGCTAAATCTGGTAGGTAAGAACGGTTTACTTTTTAAGAGCAAGCACTCCACTTGGTAAAGGTTTTGGTCCGACTCCTGCTTGATTCAGTAACACCATTTACCAGCCAAATAACCTCAAGCAGGCCAACTGTACAAAGGCAACTCATCTCATCTGGGAAATAAGGTGAGAATGTTGGCAGTGCATCCTTAACTTCTCTGAGAGGTAAACAACTCAGAGTAAAGCCATCGTTAGCATGGTACCTGTCCCACAAGGAGCACACAGGAGTTAGAAGATAGGACTTAGCTTTTAGGTCATTTGTAGGTTATACCATCAAGGGAAGAGAGGTGGTGAAAACCCTCAGGAAGCCCAAGGGAAATTGCTTGTTTACAGGCTATAATAAAACTAGAGGCAACAGTAAAGGCCACTGAGTATGTGATGTGTTCTCTAAAACCCCAAGGTAACAGGGTGGGGGCAAAGCAGCAGTTAGCATTTCTAGATACACAGACATAAATGTTAACTGTGTAGATACATTTGGAGTGGATCCTTTGTTGATTCAATACTGATTTAAATTTTCTACTGTAACAGTGGTCCCCTGGAGACTTGCTCATTCATTTTATTCCCTGGACATAGGAACAGTGACACTTCTTTCTGGCTAGTCATCTGCACTTGTGTGAAAGCATTCATTCCTCTTGTTTTGTAGTGGATTTGTAAGGCCAACAATAGGAAGAGCGAAGCTCTCAAGGCTCACATGCCAATGTGGGCAACCCTTCTCAGTCATGCCTTTATGCTTGGGCATACCACTAATTTGGGCATACCACTAATAAAATTCTTATTTCATAGTCCTTTACAATCTCCACTGTGTGAGCAATGAACAGACAAGCAGAGAAACAAAGTGGCACTGAAGGGCTCTTTCTAGTACTCTCTGTGATGAAGGTCGTCTCTTCATCCTAACATGGTACCAAAGCTCACCAATGCAGCCCACATTCCTAGGACATGTGTTGGTACCTATGTATAAATCAAATACAGACCCAACCTACAAAAAATAGACAATCTCTAGAGAGGAACTTCTGGGAAGGTGGCTCTTCAAAGATGTTTAGGAAGCAGTACTACTGGTTTGGTTTCAGAAGGAGTGTTGCTGGTTTAGTAGCACTGAGTATAAACTGTGGTCACACTGTCTCCTCACCCTCTCCCACCTTCCATCCTCCCACAGTGTTTCGTGCACAGAAGATATAAAAAGAGATGAATAAAAGTCCTAACTAGCTACAGCATGTAAACAGCAACCTCAAAACATCCATAGCAAACGCTATATATATATATATATATATATATATATATATATATATAATAAGTGAGGTAGAAAGAAACAGAGAAAAAGAAAGAATTATAAAGGGGGCAGGGTAAGTGAGGAGATAAATAGAGAAGAAACAAAAATGTGAAATGTTCCATTTGTCTGTTTAATCACCACTCACTGCCCCTTTTCCCTGGCACCCACCAAAAACCTGTACAGTCCTATTTCTGAAGACCAGAATCACCTATTTTATAATATACACATACTATTTAATACTATTGAAGATCAAGTCTAATTATTTGCACTCCCAAATTTCAAATAAATACATTACTTAACAATTAAAATATGGAAAGGTAATATCTTCATTTTCTTAGGTAATTTGGAAATTTTTGCCTCTGGGAACCTTTGTGAAATGACATACAGGAGAATGATAATTTTCTACAAGTTCCAGGGAAAGGGGCTGCCATAGGAAGATTGTATACATTGAACCTAGCTGTCTGAAGCCCTGAGTTGGTAGTCTAAACCTAGGGCCACCGCTGACAAGTTCTATAGAGAGTTTCAGAAATTAAACATAAATCGTTGTCCTAGAAATCTACTTTTCTCCTGTAATGACTTCATTAAATCTAAATTTTAAATAGTTTGTGACAAAACTTAAAGTGTACTGAGATAAAGTACTCAGAATGACACTGAGAATTAATGGCAGGCATAGACTACAACAGAAAGCATTCACACTTGGTTTCTGCTTTCCTGCATCTATATTTTCTATTAGCATAAGCGAAGAGTATGTGACCTAGAATCCTATTCATTTCCACTTTCAGTTTTACAAAGATTCTTAAAAGCCCCACACTTGTTTTGGCAGCAAGAGTGTATCCCTTAAGGACAAACCATAGTCAATTGAAGCCCTCACTATAGCATTCCTTCCTTTTGCTCCCATCTGCTTTCTTGGATCCCATCACAGTTCATTTTAGGAATAAATGGTTTTAACCAGTGAGACCTGACAAATCTGTTCCTGAAGGATCAGGAATGACACGTTTGCCTGTTAGTGAAAATCCTTGGAGAAGTGCCTGGAGAGCTGTATTCCTCTCTATGCCTTGGGAGCACATGCAAGAGATGTGGTCCCTGTTGCTTTATCAAGTACGTTTTTGGGTTTTTTTTTTTTATGTTTTGGAACCTTAGGCAGCAAGTGTACAATCAACATAGGTGGCACTGAGAGTCAAAGGAGAAAAATACTGGGACTGGAGAGATGGCTGAGTGCTTAAAAGCACTTGCTGCTTTTTCAGATGACTAGAGTTCAATTCCCAGCACCCAATCCTCGAAACAGAGCTCAAAAATCAATCTTTCTGGCAAGTCTCCAGAACCTTCCATCGCTAATACTTTCCCCTTCTTTCACACCACTTCTCTATACCTTAGAGACACGTGTGTATATTGTCCAGTTTAATTAACTGCTAATGTGGTGTCCTTAAAGTGAAACCTGACATATTCAAATTTCTTTCAGTGATGAGATTTTGTGCTTACATATGTCTGGCAATAGACTGTAATGGATAATTTTTCATACTTTATTTTGAATGTTCCTCCTCTATAAACATTCTATCACTGGGCAATTAAACCCAGTTCCTCATTCCTGTGCGATTAACTCAACAGAAAGTGGACAAGGTTTCTGTTAATTATATTTTAACATATTGTGGAGGCGGCATGTATATGTGTGGGCATACACATACCATGGATTGAAAGTAGAAGTTTATTAGACAGTTTATTAGAACCAGTTTTCTCCTTCCACTATGGGCCCCAGGAATCAAACTCAAGACACCAGGCTTTATAACAAAACAGTACTTGGCTGATATCATATTTTAGTCTCAGAGGTGAAAAGAAAGAAAAGGAGCATTTAAATGCACAAGATAATATCTAAGGCTTAAAAAAACTAGAAAAGGATTTGATTTTAGGTATTTATATGAAAATGTGATACAGTCTTAGCAGATAAGTGTATTTTAAAGTTAAATCTAGAATTCACAGAATAAATTAAGTGAGAAACTTCAAAAAATATTTCCCTCTAAATTTCAAATTTCCTAGAGTTAGCATTGAGGTGTTAAAGTTAGTTTTCCTTGCGTTTCCTAAGGAAGAGATAACACGCAGTCTTCATCACAAGTAAGAACCTAGTAGTTGGCTGTACATGTAAAATCTTCAAGTGTTTACAAGACATATTATAACACCAGAAATGGTTACTTGGCAAACAACTTTGAAACTAAATTTGGTAAGAAGGACAAATTCCAGGCAAGCTCATTTACGCACATGTGGGTTTGCTCTGACACTGGAGGCGCCCATCCCAGGACAGAGCAGGTCCAAACCTTCAGGGCCAACACAAACACACTCAGAGAGGGGCATTCACTTCTTCACTTTGGGATGGTTAAGGCAGCATCTGGACTGGAGCAAGCCAAGGCAGCACCAGGACAAAGATGTACTGGTGACATGGGAAGATTTGATTATGAGTACTATTCAAACTCAGCAGCTGCAGATGAATAGGGTTGCATGGGTCTGAATGAAGAGAAAACATGCAATTGTTCCTTTTGCATGGATGGCGGTCACAGACACATTTAGGGTTTTGGAAAGGGGCATTTTCAAACTCCTCGTCCTCTTTTATTTTCTTTTTTAGCTAAAAGGCCATGCCTACTTTCTCACCTATAATGGGATTCGCCATCATCAGAGTCAACAAATTCACAGGAGACAAAGGACATTCTTCCCTGAGCCGATTCTAAGAAGCTCCAGGGCTTCCAGACTGCATAATATCACAGAATTGTTTGTAACGCTTCTCTAAAAGGGTGACAGGGTTGAGAAATGAACTGCACATGGTAAGAACATCCTCTAGAGGGTTATCCCTGCAAAATGAGCTGCAAGGCTAGGGGAGTGGTGGTGGTTTCTGGCCATTAGCATCTCTAATCAAGGGCAGCCTTGCTTTTTATGAAAATGGACACAGCGATTGATAATAGGTGTTATGTTCTCTCAAGTCCCCCTGCCCGGACTCTCCAAGTCACAATGAGACAAAAGTTCACTTTAATTGTCTTTGATTGGGATATTTCATTATTTTTACATATCCTGGGGGTAAAAGGTACCATGAAGGGGCCTTGTGTAGCAAATACATAGGGACACAGAAAAAATGGAGAAGTAACCTTAGAAAAAGAAAAGTGAAGTTAGATGACAAAATTAAGTGTTTGGCTGAAGATTTATTTTGAGTTAAAATGTTTATAGCATTAAATTTCTTTCTTCTGTAAATATGCCATGTAATAAAATTAGTGGAATTTTAGAATAATCTATCTCTCAGGCACTTTGCTTTCTTTTTTTTCAACTCAAAATGATTTTTCTTCTTGCATTAGAGTGAGGAGTGTGGTGGGATCTGGGTAACAGACACAAAGTCAATAACAGTGCATAGAAAGAGAGCCTATGAACACCATCTCAGTTTTAGAGAATACCAACAAAGATTTTATCAATGGGGGAGAGATAAGAAATCATCGGGAAGTGGGAGACAACAAAACATGGAGTCATTCTTAAAATTTAGGGGAGAAATTGAAGTGGGAAGTGACTCTGGAAGAGGGGTGGAACACTGGAAATAGTGACAACTGGTGTCAAGACCAATAAAATAGAGCTACACAAACTGCTAACTCTGCACATCCCCAATTGCAGAGCTCTGGTCACTCCCTGTTCACCAGTAAGCACAGAGGATACCAGTAAGCACAGGGAAAAGACAAGGCTACTGTCAGGAGCTTACCAACCTGGAAAAGGACATGCTCATGCTGGGAAAGCACAATGTGTAACATTGGTTAAATGCAGATGGTAAAGATAAAGTGTTGCTCCTCTCCCTCTAAACCCAGAGAAAATTTCACACAGACACTCAGATTTAAAGGCATGGTTCTTTTGTGTAGAAAGTATATGTCTTTACATTTTATGCCATGAGAATTTCTTCTTACATGATTCATAGAAAGTAGATGAATTTACCTTCTGAGACAAGATTTCATTATGAAGCCCAGATGGCCTGAATCAATAATCATCCTTCTGCCTCAGCCTCCAGAGTACTGTGATTACATGTCTGTGTTAGCACATGGCTAAGTATTTGAACTGTATGAAGAAAAATCAAAGAACACACACACACACACACACACACACACACACACACACACACACACACAGTGATATCTTTCTTCCACAAATAAAGCCTCTCTGGGGGTCAGAGAATGGAGGTTGCCACTAGCTAACTATAGAGGTCTGGAAGTCTGTGCAGACAGGCAGGAAGTGACATAGCTGGGCAGTAACAGTATATAAGCAGGGATAAACAGGAACTCACTCTCTTCTCTGTGGAGATGCTTAGGAGGTAAGGTATGCTGTGGCTTGCTTCTTCTCTCTGATCTCTCAGCATTTCCCTCTCTATCTGACTCTGGCCTTTTATTATCTAGACCATTAAGGACTCCATTTACACACTGGCGCCCATCATGGGGGCCTGAATCCATGACCCTGAGATTAAGAGTCTCATGCTCTACCAACTGAGCTATCACCACATAAATACTCACACACATATATATCACATGAAACATTCAAACAAGAGGATTTGAGAGGTCTGGACAGCTTCCATCTGAATACTCATGCACTTAGAACTTCAGGAAAAAGGTGAGGGAATGAGAAGGTTTATGATTGGATTCTAAGGTTCTCTGATTCTTGTGTTATTCTAAAGAGCACAGGGCTACTTCATCCATGAAAATACAATTCAGCACGAAGAAATTGGCAACTCAGTGCTAAGAACATGGATCTCTGCCAACATTGACTTGGCAAATATGAAAAAGAGCCAAAGGAAGGATTTAAAGAACTTTCTGACTCCTCTCGTGGTGAACTTGGATTCAGTACATGCACTAGCCATGACCTTGGAGCTTCTGTTTGTTCCTGCCAGAATCAGGAAACAAATGGAAGGTCTCAAACTGTGTTATATAAGGTACTTCTAACTTGCTCTACAATCTCAGATATACAAAATTCCCTCCTTCTTCCAGCTACCCATGAATTATAAGTCTATGGTGTCTCATGGGGCCTGTAAAGAAACATGGTTAGTGTGTAGACAATGGAAAATTAACAGGCTTGTGAAGGAAGCTGAGCTTTTGAGAGGACCTAACTGAAAACAGAAAATCAATGGAGCCAGACAGACCCAAACATTGAGCCTCATTACTTAAGTAATACCAGCTAATGGCACAGTTGGGTAAGAGAAGTGCTAGCTAATGGTGATTTCCTCTTAAGTCCAAAGTGCTTAAACAGTTGACCCACTGGACAGTTATTATTTTAAGTTTAGGCTGCTCAGGAAAATGTTAGGTACTGAACCATGTGCTGTGTGTGTGTGTGTGTGTGTGTGTGAGAGAGAGAGAGAGAGAGAGAGAGAGAGAGAGAGAGAGAGAGAGAGAGAGAGAGAGAAAGGGGGTGTACATATATGTGCCCATATACGTGAAAGCTAGAGGACAATCTCAGGTATTGTGCTTCAGAAACCATACTCCCTGTTTTCTGAGTCAAGGTGTCTCCCTGATTTGGAATTCATTGGTAGTATATTCTGGCTGGCCAACTAGGCCCAGAGATTCCATATCTCTCCTTCCACAGTACTAAGATTATAAGCACAAACTACCACACCCAGTTTCCTTTTGGTTTTGGTTTCAGGTTTTTTGGTTTGTTTTGTTTTGTTTTTTAAGACTGGTTCTGGGGATTGAATGCAAGCCTCATGTTTGCATGGCAACTATTTCAGCAACTGATAGATCTCAGGCCTCATATGCTGAAGGCTTAATTCCCTAGAACCTCAGAACATGACAGTGGGTGAGGTTAAATGCAGCCACTGGAGAGTTCTGATTGACACAATGGATCTTCCAATAAGAAGAGGGAATCAAAACCCTGACTGGCCCAGGGGAAAGAGAATGTAACAGTATGAAGGCAGCTTCTAAAAGCCAAAGAGACAGGCATCAAAAGAAACCAACTCCAAGATTTCTTGCTCTCAGACATCCAGTCTCCAGCACCATGAGAAAATACATTTTTCTATAGTGCTGGCCACATTAGAAAACAAACCCAGGGCCAATGTGTAGATCAGTGGTGGAGAGCCCACGAGGTCCTGGGTTCTGTCCCCAGTACCAGCTAAGGACAGAACTCTTCTATGAAGAGTCCTCTTGTCCTCTTTTCTTTTTTCTTTTTTTTTCTTTTTTTTTTTTTTTTTGAGATAGATTTCCCCTATGTTGTGTGTAGCCTTGGGAACTCACTCTGTAGACCAGGCTGGCCTTGAACTCACAGAGCTCTGCCTGCCTCTGCCTCTGCCTCTCGAGTGCTGGAATTAAAGGCGCAGGCCACCACCTCCCTGCAACCCTCATGTTTTTTACAAAACAGTTCTGAAGTAGGACCCACAGTTCTCATGTGCTAAGTACATCTTGCATCATACTCACAACCCCGACAGGAAAGGCGAGCACGGCCAGCGTCCAGTCCCGCAGAGAGATGAGCTTCCTAAGCTGCCGTTCTTGCTCCTGGTTCCCGCTGTCTCTTGTCAGGAGAGTGGAGAGATCAGTCAGCACGCAGATACCGAAGAAGACAGCCTGGATGACCTGCAAGGAGGCAACCACCCGAGCTGATCAGCAAGAGCGACAGAGACCCACACTCGAGAACACAAAGGCAGCTTCATACATGAAGAGAATATGCCCATAGCTTCATTACAGAGCCCACTGTGAGAACGAAGACCAGAGGCTTTTGTTGTTGTTTGCTTGTTTGCCCATTTGTTTACAATTAACAAGGTAAGTGAGAGAATTCGCCTTAAACACACTTCTTCCATCCTCTCTCCCCAAGGCTCAGGGAACATCACAGAGAATGGGGTGGGAAGACTGTCAGAGCCTGAGATGCGGGAGCACTGCTGCATGGGGGAGGATTGTTGATAAACAGTGCCTTCTGGACATGACGGACCGGTTGCACTCATGAGCCCTGAGCGGCTACAGTCCCCTGCAAAACAGCTTCACAAGATGAAACCAGTAAAAATTCCAGTATAAGTGGAGGAGTGGCTCACAAAGCCCCACCCAAAGCTGAAGCACTTGAAGGCTGCTGGAGCAGGGAGAGTCAGTTTTCTCCAGGGGTGTGCTCCAGTGGATGGCCTCACACCCAAGCACATAAGGCAGCAGTGACAGAATGGATGTGATGGTTTAAAAGAGAAGAGCCCCACAGGCAAGCCTACACCATTTTTTCCAGTGATCTCTCTCTCTCTCTCTCTCTCTCTCTCTCTCTCTCTCTCTCTCTCTCTCTCTCTGTGTGTGTGTGTGTGTGTGTGTGTGTGTGTGTGTGTGTGTGACTTGAGCTCATGGATCAGGCAGAAACTCTCAGATAATACTCCAGTGCCATGCCTGCCTGCCTCTGCCAAGCTCCCCACCATGATGGTCATGGACTAACCCACTGAAACTGTAAGCAAGTCCCCACTTGAAGGCCTTCTTTTGTAAGTTGCCTTCTTCATGGTATTTTTTTTTATAGCAATACAAAAGTAACTAAGATGAGTTATAAGAAGTTGGAAGAGGAATGAGGAGAAGCTGGAGGGGGCACTTGGGTAGATAGAATCAAAATACATGAATAAAATTCCCAGGAATAATTTTTTTTAAAATCATGCTACCTTAAAAGACCTGCCATTAATCTGCCAAAACAGGAAATTTGAATAAATTACTCCAAATTGGAAAAAAAAGCCATCACCAACAAAATGAGCCATTTTTATTCTTCTGAGGATAATGAAGATGTACACACACACACACACACACACACACACACACACACACACACCCCTATGTAGACTCAACAGAAAGAATATTAATTATCAAACTGCATATCCATTATTTTAAAGTTTGCATCTGTAGTCTGTTTCTACTCACTAGTGAGGCCTAGTAAATGCCTAAGACGAGAATGCAAAAGGGTGGACACAACCTAACAAATCACAAGCTAAATGTGGAGAGACCAGCTGTGTATTAATCTTTTAGTTATAGGCCTTTCATTTTCTGCCATGGGAGTGATAGAAATCTAGTCATAAAGAAATCAATTGAGCACAAAAATCCACTCTTTTAGAGAGCAACTTGCCACTATGAAGACTGAATGACTATTAGGTTTTTAGTACTTATGAAATGAAATCTTCCCAAAGTAATGTAGAGATGCTGTGACCATTGTCTCTATCCAGTTGCCAGTACTACAAATCAATTACAAATGGAATTATTCACAACAGTCATACTTCCCTTGGACCAAGGCATGATGAGAACCCTGAAATAGTACAAACCAATAATTTGTCAACTTCCTGAAGCAGGGCCAAAGTTGTGGATGCTGAGTGCAGGCAGCATACCAGAGCATAGTTAAAAGAAATTACAGAAAGGGCAGAAAATGTATTTCCTGGGTCAGATCTTACGTACTTAACAACAAAGAACAGATAGATTCAGAAATTCCCTGACTTCTTCAAGCAGAAATAATTTACTGATGACTTGGTTTTAAAGGATATAATTCTCCTTATTTTATAGAATACAACAAATGCTTGAGAAACAATAGGACATTTCCACGTTGGCAGTGGGAGTTTTGTGCATGGTTCCTCACTTGGGCACTAAATAACATCTGGTTCCAGCTGTGATCTCACCCTGCAGCACACAGGGTTAGTAGCATAGGATTTGGGGACCTCCTCCAAACCCTGCTATTACTAGTCAACCAAAGCCATGGTCATGCTCCAGTTTTCCTCATAATTTAAATTGGTTTTTAGCTTCCATGGCTTAGACTCTATTGTCATTTTATAAATAGCCAGAGCAGGAGATGTTGAGACTGCCACAAGTGAGAAGAACACGTAAGTGGGGAACTAACGGCATCAGGTTCTGATAACCAGAGATAAATGACTCACAGAACAATTCCATACTTAGGAAATTTCTCAAGTCCTATCATAGGATTTAAGATGTTTGAACCTCTCTGGAAGTCTTCATGGGTTGTGAGACATCAGTGACCACGCCAGGGAATGATATGCTCCGTGACTGTTAGTCAGTGTTCTGTGTGACCAATACCTAGGAGAATTCAAAGTACAGCCACAATGAGATACCATTTCTCATCAAACTAGTGACACAAGTAAGTCTGACTCAACCAGAAAGTTTCTAGTGGGAACACAGCTTGGACAAACATTGTGAAGGACAATGGACAAACAGGAGCATAGAGATTCCTATGCACTCTTGCCCTGGTGAGTGGGGTAGGAAACCAGTGATTCTTAATCTGTGGGTTGTGACCTTTTTGGGGGCCAAATAACCTTTTCACAGGGATTGCCTAAGACAATCGGAAAACACAGATATTTGTATTACCATTCATAACAGTAACGAAATTATAGTCACGAAGTAGCAATGAAAACAGTTTTATGGTTGGGGGTCACCATAGCGTGAGGAACTGTATTAAAGGGTCACAGCATTAGGAAAGTGGAGAGCCACTGCCCTACAGAAACCTTGATACCTGTGAGTAGCCACACCTGGTGAAGATCAGTTTCTGCAATTACAGTTTTGCCAGAGTTGAAGCAATTTTCATGATTTTTAATATCAGACTGAATAACTTGTGCCAGAGTTATACAATGGAATTCACATCTCATAACAAAAACTTTTCAACCTTGACAATGAAATATTAAACTAAAAACAGAAACAAGAAATAGCATATTTTGACACTATTAAAATAAGTTGTGAAAATGCAAATATAAGGGTACATGCACAGGCAGTAAAATAGGAAGAAACACATGGGAATTAATAACACTGAACTTGGCCTGGAGAGACGGCTTAGTGTTACGATTTGCTGCTCTTCCAGAGGACCTGAGCTCAGTCCCCAGCATCCACTAAGTCTCCCAACTGCTTGTTATGCCAGTTCCAGAGAATCCAACACCCCGGTCTCTGTGGGCACACACATGTGGTGCACACTCACACAGATGCACAAAACATGTGTGAATAAAAGTAAAACCAAATAATAACACTGAACTCAGATGCCTCTGGAAAAGAAGAGACTGTGAGAACACACGAGCTCCGATTTCCTAAAATTGATGATTGAATCTATTGACACTATATTATTTTTACTGTATTTTAGTTCATATTTTTAGTATCTGTTCTTTCTAACTCAGCCTCCTCTAATTCTAGGGCCGGGGAGTCATGGCAGGTTTGGGTGAGCTCAATATGTTTAGCATTGTACCATATGCAAATACCTACAGGATTGTTTTTCTACAGGCAAAGAAAGTGGAAATTTGGCTTGGTGCCAACAAAGCATAAATATCCAGAAGTCACTCGCTTTATATAACCTGAGAAAGAACAAAAAAAAAATTCATTTGTGGACAGGTGCAAGGAAAAAGGTCTAGTTTAAACTTTTACAATAGTTTCCAAATACACATGAATTCACTACTATTCTTCACCTTAAAATGCCAGGATATAGTCACTATATTCTTTGTGCCTTGATGAGCTAATATAAAATATTTGGGCTTTTCCTGAAAGTATATTAGTCAATTTTTTTCTGATATGAATGTGAAGACTTTTGCAACTATTAGTTAAGCAGATTAAGCATACCTTACTCAAAAATCCATATGCTCCAAAATAAGAAAAATCTGAGTGTCAACATGGCACCACAGGCAGCAAATGCCACAGTTAACTTCATATAATGAGCCAACATCAAAATGCAAATCTACAGCATCCCCATGAGAAAAAGACCCTCTAAACCCTTCATCTGTGATGCATAACTGTGTTTTATGAATCAATCAAGAGTATTGTACAAAGTTAACTTCCAGCAGCTGCACTTGAAAAAGATGGTCCTACCTCTTGCCACCAGCATGGGAGAGTTAGCCCCTATGACATGGGTCTAGAAGAGCTGACTCTGTCCCTCAACTGAGGGGGCAGTGCCAGTGCCCAGACTGACCAGCTCAGCTACCACCCAGTCCCACATCCTAAGCCTTGGGTTGGTCCACCCTAACATTTACCCCATCTATGACCTGCTGGAGTGCATGAAGGGACTGGTCCTGCAAAATGATAGCCGTAGGATCTCCATGGCTCCAGACAACAGTAGAATGTCTGAGAAGAGCTTCTGTGAGTGTCCAGTGATGATGGTGTGCCAGAGACCTTGAACCAGCCAATGATTCATTGCAATGAACATTTTGTGGGTGGGACTGATTGGACCAAAGGGAGTACTGGGTGACACACTGTAGCTCTCAATGCCACCAGAAATGAAGAGATGGAGGAGTGAGATATTTTTGTTGTTTACCTTGTTTTTAATTAACGGGGGAGCATGCTGCAGGGGTAAGGAGTGGATAGAAAGGGACTGGAAGATGAGTGGGATTGGGGTACATGATGTGAAATCCCTAAAGAATTATGCAAAAAATATTTTTTTTTTAAAAAAAATACCTTCCAGCTAAATGCACAAGGCACATTAACAAACGGATTTTGTGTTAGACATTGGTCCCATCCTCAGGTCAGGCCACTGCTCACAGATTGTGTACATACAAACACTGCAAAAACTAGAAAAACGTAACACTCATAGTTCCAAGCATTTTTAATAAGGCATATTCAACCTGTGTCACATTAAGAAATTGATACTGTTGAATATGAGGCCAGGTAAAGGATTTTTATGTAAACAGACATCTTGTTGACTTGGGAAAAGCATGCTTTTATGAAGTTATAAAAGGAAAGAGAAGTGGAAAATGTAAAAGAAGGGGGGAACCAGAAACATTCTAGGAGAGGAGAAAACCAAACAGATGTGTAATAAACAGTATGTAGTAGCTGGTATCACAACTTGACAGAGATAGAAAACCTAGGAGACATATATCTCTGAGCATGCCTGTGAGGGAGTTTCTAGATTAGGTTCATTGAGGTTGGAGACCCACCCTAAATGTAGGTGCCACCATCCCATGGGCTGGGGGTCTGGACAAAATGGAGAGAGTGGGCTAGAACCATCTTTGTGTTCTCTCTCTCTCTCTCTCTCTCTCTCTCTCTCTCTCTCTCTCTCTCTCTCTCTCTTTCTCTCTCTCTCTCTCCTTGTTTTTGGCTGCAGAAATCACCCCTTCTTTTCTTCTGCTGCTTCTATCAGATACTTTGTTACAACCATGACAAGAGTAATTAATACGTATTCTAAACAATCATTTGCAGAATAGTGTATCCTCACCTTAAGCAATGCGTCACCTAACACATCTGTGCCCTCACAAGTGCTTGGTGGCTTCCCTGCGCCTCTCTGTAGTCTTCTCAGTTGCCTCTCTCCAGCTTGCATACAGTGACCTCAACCTTACCAGAACTACTAGGAGCACCTCCCCAAGTGAGAACTCACAGTGAGGAGAGGGAGGCACTTCAAAAGCGTTTCCTGGTGTCTAAGGTTAAAAAGGAGGAGGAGGAAGAACTTGTGGGAGCTGTTACTATTTCTTTAACACACTCACTGGGAATGTACGTGGATGGTAACACACTTGCCTGGCTTGTACAAGGTCACAGGATCAGTACACAGCACTGCTAAAGAAAAGAAAGTCTGTCTTTAGCTTTAATCATCAAACAACAACTGGTAAAACTTCTTAAAACTTCTACCATTCCTTGACAATGGATTGACTTTTGGTTACTTGCCTAAAGAAAGAGTTTGCCAACGTTGAGACACTACTTTAGGTTTCTATCACATTTACTAGAGTTTGAATCCCACAGACTGTTATGAGATCCCCTTGGGGACATCTTACCCATGTTCTTCTAATGCCTTGAGGTACCACTCTGTCCACTGAAACCTCACTAAACTGTTTACAATGTAATGCTATGTGGAGATGCACAAACAAGTCTTAAGCAGGGTTACCTTGAAGTATAATTTGGCTGCAACCATTCTGCAGAGCTGGCATTTCCACCCATCAGCTCAGCAGGACATGGATGTACACCATCTGGCCGTGAGTTCTTAGCAGGTTGGTTGCTCTTATTATTTTTTATCTCATATAAATGGAGTGGCCCAATGTACCATATCACTCCAATAAATATAGATATTGATCCGAAAAACAAAGCCATCTCACAGTGTTTGGAGTCATTCAGTGTTTTCTCTTCTAGAATGTTCTCAACAGTTCCATTACGCTTGTATCGCTTCTCCACCTCCTCTTCCTATCCAGAAATCATAGCTTAGTTACTTATTCAATTTTGAATGAGGGTTCATTTTCTTGAGCATAAAAACATACCCACATTCCTTTCATATTTTCACACATGATCAATTTTAAATAAATATACATTAGGATTTTCTTTATCTCCAGAATGCATTAAATACTTTTAATATTCTGTGCAATGGGAGAAATTCCCTAGACTTGTAGCGTTTGTTCCTGAAGAGATATTACCTTTTTGTCCAGACCACATTTTATTTGACTCCAATATACCATTTTCAGTATCTTAAACAAAATGAAATTGCTCCAAATTATATTCCATATAATAAGTTTTGATATTACCTAGTTCCTAATTTGAACATTTCTACTGAACTGAACTCAAGCAAGACACACAAAATGGCAACAAAGTAGAAACAGCAGCAATATGAAGTAAGAAATGCAATTATTATTTACAGAATTCTAAACAAGCAGAATGCAGCACCTTGACTATAAGGTTTTCTGGGCTGCCATCTATAGTGCCACTCGGTAGTGATGCTTCATTAAAAGACTGGGGTGAAGAATGCCATGTTGGTATTGAAGATCCTGCTATTTTTCCAGTGAGCTTTTGCCATAGCAGACAGAAACGACATGGAAAGGGGGGAACTCAAAGGGGAAGCAACAGGAAACAGAGTGACACAGGTCATGGAATAAAGAACTGGGGAGAGAACAGATGGGAAGGAGGTAGCCAGATTTATCGTGTCATAAAGAAAGGCCCGGAGGAGTCTCTGTGTGAGGACGAGAACATTAATTAAGGAGGAAATGATGAGGAAGTAATGAAAAAACCTACCTGTGCTCTTATAATTAGAGAGTATAAGGGCATAGCCAGGCATTGGAGGAATCCATACATAATCCAAAAAACAGAAGAGCAGGCAGGTAGGCTACATGTGGTTTATATCTATGGTCTAAATATATATGTGACACACACATATATTATCATACACACAATATAAAGCATTATGTATCTTAAAGACAAAGAGATTTCTCCTTCACAGAAAAAGTAAATAAAACATTTGGAAAAGTGGTGTAGACTTGAGCCCTTCCCATATGTTACCTCTAGTCATATAAAGGCCTGTAGTACAGGAATGGTTAATTTCTTTTCAGTTCATAAAACTGGCAATAAACTCCTTACTGGAAATCAGCCTATCTGGTATCTATGTGGTAGTGAGGGGAGGTATACTGAAAGAATTAAGCAACATGAGGGAAGGACACAAGAGTCATCACCCAGAGGGACTGCAATGCATTCTCTCTGGGGAAAGCCCTCATTCCACATCTATCAGAATCTTTAGGTAAAAGGGTAAACCAGCATCATGAGATGAATGACTCAGTGTACAGACAGACAAGAGAATTCTGCAGGGCTTTCCTCTGCATTTGTGTTCAGTATCTTCCTCCCCAGAGACAACTGAACATCTTACAGCCATTGTACTGTAACAGGAATGGGTCATCAGTGACTTGGAGTCCCTTACCAGTGGCATGTTAAAATGCTACTCTGTAAAGAAGCCAATGCCTTTAAAAGTCCATGTGCTCTTTACCCCTGAGCCCCATGCACTGAGATTGTGCCCATTAGTTCCACCAGCTGGTGAATTATCCTCTCTGACCCACGGAGGTTAGCTTGACCAAGCCAACATGAACCCATCACACTAATAACTGGACCTCTTATTTTCTAAAGCTATTATTTAAGTGATGTGCTTGAAGTCTATTCATTTTCAAGAAGCCTTCAGCACAGCATTTCTGAGATAGACTAACTGCACCAACAAGCTCTTGGTTTTCGGGCTATGATTTAGAATCTCTGCCCACTGGCATAGACATTTACCTCATACCACTCCATCTCATTACTGTAAATCGATGAAACAAGCCTAAGTCACCACTAGCAGGCCATCCATTTAGATATAAGGAAAAAACGATAAACTTTTCAGTCCAAAATAATGTAGCATAATAAGCATCTTGGAAAGGGAAGGCTTGGCAGGGAAATTTGTGACCGTGTCTAAGGACCAAGGGAACAGTCATCTGAAGAAGGTAACTGGATATGCTTCACAAAGGCAAGGGCACAGCATGCCACGTTCCATCAAAACTCAGTAAGAGGGTAGAAGGAAACTTCCACAGACTTCCTTCTCTGCAGCAAACAATAAGAGAAAGTCTCAACCTGCCAGTGTTCTGACTACGTTTGCACAGCTAGTGGGAGCGTCCTGCTCTGATACTGGGAACTACTCCAAAGACTCGGAAACTTATAGATTTCATAAGAACTGTTAATGTTAGCATGGATCCCTTTTGAGCACTGAATTAAAACCACTATTGATTACTCAAACAAGTATTTATTGATTGACCACTAGGTACAAACACTAAATAAACTATGAATGCAGAAATACAGGCTGTTAAATTATTGCACATTTTTCTGTCCATGAGAATATGTCCAGACCGGCCTAACCTCCAACTTAGCAGTAGCTGTATTTGCTAAATATTTAGTTTTAAGCACAATAATAGTGAAGAATTATTATGAGGAGAAAGGGATGATACATGGGGGTGGAGTGATTTTAAAACCGAATAAAGTTTTTTAGTACCGTAAAATACACTTCCTCCAAGTTTTTTACTCCCCATGACAATTTATCTCACAGGTGGCCTCAGTGTGGAATGATGTCATTAAAGGTCTAAAAGCCTAAAACCTAAATCACACAAGCTTTTGAACTGAGTCAGGATCAGATGTGATCTTAACTGATAGATGACATAAAATCAGATAACTACCCAGAATGCATGCAGGATCTGTATTGTATACAGTAGAAGAAAGGGCCTGTGAAATTACATTAATGAAGTTGATTAAATAACAACCCCTAAACTGGGCATGGTGGCCAACTCCTTTAATCCCAGCCCTGGGAGGGCAAAGGTAAGTGGATTTCTGAGTTCAAGGCCAGCCTGGTCTACAGAGCGAGTGCCAGGACAGCCAGGGGTCCACAGAGAAACGCTGTCTGGAAAAAAAAGAAAAAAATCTTATAAATAAATACATGCACACATTAAAGTAACCCTAACCTTAGAAGTTTCTCTATTAAATATTTTAAATCTATTGACATGGGTCATTCCAAAATTGAGTCTACATAATTATTTTGTTTATAGATGTACAGAAAGATGAATTGTTGGGAGAGAACCAAATGGCAAGAATAATTCATGAAGGCAGTCCTGTCTCTAAATTCTGACCTATATTGTGGGAAACAGGACCTATTCTAGACAAACATTTCAAGGTAAGTTTTATGAGGTTTCATCCCTTCTAAGACAATGTCTGTTATTGTTAGCTCAAATTGGTGACTGTCCCACTACAATGGCTTTCAAATGGAATACTTTGGAGTTTGCCAGTGCATACACTGAAAGCACACACATAGTTGAAACATTCTTTCAAGTTAACTTTTTTGTTGGCTTATTTATAACCATACAATATTTGCCTTTAGGTTAAGAGTAGTTACGTGGCCCCAGGGTCCTTTTAGTCCAGGAAAGTATGAGACTAGTGTCACAAAAATTCCACTACAATCTGAGTTAAGTGGCAGTGTGGATCTTAGATAAATTAAAATTCCCTAAGACACTTTATAATTCCATAGTTACAGAAAAAGAAAATGCCAAGGATTCTGCTTTGTATGTGGAATGCAAAAGGATGTTTATTTCTGTGCTATCCCTTTGGAAACCAGGGCACTTTCAGTCAAGTTTCAGGTGCACAGCCCATGAACAGTCTTCTGCATATCTCATGAACACAGAATAGACAACATGGGACATGAGAATTATAGCCATGCCTCTGCCCTGTACCATGACCTGCTTTTTTTTAAAGAAAAAAAATAAGTATTTTATTTATATAGGAAACCAATAATTACATCCACTCAACAATTTCCTAGATAAAAATGTAAATACATCTACTAACTTCTTAACAAAGTTATTATTTTTAGATTATTTTGAGGAATATGAATTGAATATTAGCCCGGGAATACAGATCCAACAAGCTTTGGAAAGAGCAAAGAAATCACATTCCATCCCTCAGTCAGTTATCGCCTTCTCCTACCTATACCAGGATGCAGTCTCTGGCTACCTTGAAATTTTTGTCACTAGATTCAAGTGTAATGAAATCACTAGGTTTGCTATTGTATATGTGTCTTGACTTTTGCAGGTTATATGAGGGTAAGATTTTGTTTTCGTTCAATAGTGTATCTCAGGGGCTTAGTGCAACATCTGGAACATAGTGTTAGTAGGCATTGCCTCATTACAGAATTAATTTCAGTGATAAAGACTGCAGAGTAGAGTGGGAAGGGACCTGACTAGGACTAACAATAGAGTAGCCAGGAAATGCTACTGTAGTAGCCAGGAAGGAGACAATGGTGAAAAGTCTCTATTGAGACGCATATTGAGTTGTTTTTTGTTTTTGTTTTGTTTTGTTTTGTTTTTCCCAGTAATGTTCAGTGCCCTTATTTTAGGGCCATTGGATGGGGACTGCTGGATTGATGGTTTGCAAGGCAAATCCAATAAGCCACTGGGGTATAAAGGTATCAAATGAATAATTAGAGCTAGATCATGTACCTTAGAGGGTCATAGAAAAACATGAACAGACAAGAAGCAGAAGGAGAGTGGAGTGGTGTGTGTGAACATCTGGATGGGAGCCTGTGGTCCCAGAACAAAAACCAAGCTATTGTCACCAAAAATACCCAGGTGTGGCCACAGCAAACAGGTCCTGAGGTAGGAAAAAAATACTATTCAGAGAAACAGGAATAAGAAAGACTGTGGAATAAATCTCACATACTAATTGTGTTCTTATATATGCTGGGGCAAAATAGGTAGGTAAGTAAATAAAGAAATAAAGGACACTGGAATCAAAATACAAAATAACAGTTTCCATTCAGCAGCACAGGAGCTGAAGCAAAAGTATGGAGAGTTTTAGGCCTGCCTTGGCTAGGTATTGGGTTCTACACCAGCCTGGGTAACTTAGTGAGACCAGCCCAAAGTAAAAATCTTTTAAAAGGGTGAGACTATCACCCAGTGACAGAGCACTTGCCTAGCGAAAACAAGGGCTTAGGTTCAATCCTCAGCTCTAGGGACGTAAAAATAAAGAAAATCATGGATTGTAATATTCTAGAAACTTAGTATAAATTGTCAGGTGTTTATAAAAAATGGCTACTAACTGATTGCTTTGAATAAATAGAAATATAAATTAGAATTTTTCTGCTCAGATACCTTTTTGATTAAAGTAATATCTTCTTTTGTTTTTGCCATGTTTTATTCTTATAAGCAATGTATACACTTAAATACTAAAAGAAAATATTCAATAGCCAAACCTGCACATGAATAACAATGAAAAATGCTGAATATACCCTGAGAAGAATCAGGTATGTCATATTGCTATTGCTGTGGATAAAAGAAAGAAATGAATCCAAAATCCTCTGGAGACATTCCAACAGGCAGTAATGCAGTTATTCCTCTAAAAGCGTTTATCTGGAAATTTCTAAGAGGAAATAATTCAAGACCCACACATCAATAAATAAAATACCATTTTAAATTTTAAACTCGGTAAGAACTTGGTAAGAGTCCTAAGATCTCAGAAAACAAAATATGGAATTGATGTTGACTTGTGAGTTGCATCTACTTGGACTGCTAGCAATAATTTCTTCAGTAGAAAAACAAAGTGTTTGTTAAAGAAGAGAAATCACAAAATAGGCTAAATTTTACAATAGAACTGACACCAAAATTTATAGTACATGTCAGAGAATGCTGAGGATAAGAGTGGGTTTGGTGTACTATACTAAACTATACCTCAGCTTGGCATGTTTGGGGGATTTTTTTTCCCCTCACATTATTTACCTTTCAAACCCAACTCCATTATCTCATTGATAAAACATGGCTAAAATTCCAGGTGCCAAGGATTTACACCACATATTCTCTACCCTGGAGTTTATGAATGAATGTCACCAGAGGCCTTGTTTGTTGGTTGGTTTTTGTTTTATATCTGTCTGTCTTAGGAGACTCAGGAGGTTGTTCTGTGCTCTTCATCTTTATGTTTTTATGTTCAGTCTACTTGGCTAGATACCCCTACTGCCTTTAAGAAAGTCATTTTCCCTCTCCAAACTTCCACCCTGTCTTCTGGCAAACAGTTACCGTGTGAACTTCCCATGAAGACATGAGCTCTCACTCAGAAACAT
This sequence comes from Cricetulus griseus, assembly GCF_003668045.3. Taxonomy (NCBI): domain Eukaryota; kingdom Metazoa; phylum Chordata; class Mammalia; order Rodentia; family Cricetidae; genus Cricetulus; species Cricetulus griseus. The sequence continues at coordinate 275,081,182 of NC_048595.1, read as the reverse complement.
CTGGAACCCAGGCTCCCATTTAATGCTGACTTGACTCTGTATCTGCCTTTGAATCACTACAACACCCTACCACATGGTAAGTCAGAATGGAGCATATAGTCTATGATCCATACCTTCCAAACAACAGTACCCAAACCAACAAATACAATGAACATATCTCAAAATGTGTAGACTCCTGATCATTTCTGCTTCAAAAACTGAAACAAGGACAAAAAAATTATAGCCCTTTTCCCTCATATGCATATGTGGTCAATTTGACGTGAATTTTAGGGACTCTGCCAAATTCTCAAGTTCATTCATGGTCTACTACCATGGCCAGCCATGCAAAAAGACTGGAATTCCTTGGTCTAGGTGAAGCAGGTCTCTCTAATTCTGATCTATAGAAGGTTCTGTCCACCATCCCCCTAGCTGTGTAGAATACATGGAATGTTTTAGAACAGCTCTTAGCCACAAGGGTACTCATCTGGGCTGGAGATAGAGGGAAACAGTCATAAGACTTCCACATCACAGGACTGTTTTATGGACTACATCATATTTCCGAGAGAACCAGACTGAAAACATACAAGGCAAACTATACTTTGCAATTGAACTTTCAGACAAAGTCAGAGTATTTTGACGCTAAACACAGGATTTTGTCAGAGAGCCTGTGAGCATACGGGACAAAATGTTTACTCTTTCAAATCTCAACTACATACCCTGAAAATGTACTTTGGAGCTACTCTCTTCCACTAACCACATGATATTTACCTACACTTGGAGCTACTGTTTGTTAAAACTTAATTCCCATTCAGTTGTCTGCATCCGCAGAGTCAATGAATGTTCTCTGGAGATGAGCTGGCAAAAGTGACTAAACCGTTGCCAAGGCTATTCCTGGAGACGATCTTCATTCTAAGGGTTATTCTCCATGCACCATTCCTCTGGGGATGCCCACATGCACTTCAGTAGAACTCGTTTGACCCAGAAGGCGCTCCTCCCACCACGTCTTTAAAACACCTGTCATACAGAACTCGTCAAACTGCACAGTAATTACCTGCTGGTCCTTCTGTTTCATTTTCCACACTGTGAGAGCCTCCTGGGCTGAAAGAAAGTCATTCATCTTAGCCTCCACAGAGCCTGACATGGTCCCTACTTATAAAACCACCCTGTAGGAGGAGGATACAGACATGATAGCCATATTCCTTGCTTTCAATGAGGTCACAGTGAAATCAATGTATACAACACACTACAATATAATCCATAGTAAGGGTGACAGATGAGAAAAATGCATCCCTTATAGTAGGTTCTTTCTAAGCTGAGACTTGAAGAATGATGGAAGGGAAGTGAGGGATAAGGACCCGCCTATTATATGCAAAAGCAAATCAAGAAGAAAGACGGGCAGAAATGAACAAGGAACTGCAATCAGAAGGAGGCCATGTCAACAGATGAGTCTGGAGGCACCAGGAGGGGGCATCATGATTAGATTTTTAAAGCCATATCAAAGGTCTTTGGGCCAAAGGAAGAACTGATTTTCTGCTGAACCTAAACAGAGAAGTACACATTGTAAAACCCCTGGAGAACTGATATTGGGCTGGAGGGTGACAATAATGAAGGCAGACGGGCCAGTTGAGAAGTAGTTCGGGCAAGCCAGCTATGAGGTTGTGTGGGAAGAGGATCCATGCTGCAGAGATGTTAAGGATACTGAAATCTTAAAGTGTGATGTTTTCTGTGGACATGGGAAACAAAATGACAAAGGAGAACCAAAGACCACTCACTTCCAGGTTGAGGGCTACAATGGTGAATCCTGACTATCAACCTGATTGGATTAGAAGCACACATGTGGACAGGTCTTTCAGGGTTAAATAAGGCTTGCTCTAAATGTGAGCAGCACCATACCACAGGCTGGGGCCCGGATGATAAAAAGGGAGAAGAGCAGAAAAGCATGTGTCCATAGTCCCCAATCCCGGCCCTTGTCCCTGACTCTCATGAACTGAAAAAGCGGTTGCACGGCTCTCTTCCATCATGAGGAACTGAAACCTCTAACACCATGACCAAGTTAAACAATCTCTGCCTTTTAGATATCGTTCTCTGGTATTTGTCAGAGGCAGACAACTGACTAACACATGGGTTTGGTGGAAGATGTGCCAGTTGCCAAAGTGAAGAGCACACTGGAGTTTCCTCATAACAATATGTTATGTTTTGAGTCTTTGGGGCTCTAAACTAAAGTAATCCAACAGGAAGTTGAACATAGGCACTTGGACAGTTAGACAGACACAAAAATCCACAGAATGCTGATCATCAAGAGAGCCATGTGGCCAGGTGGTGATGGCGCATGCCTTCAATCCCAGCACTTGGGAGGCAGAGGCAGGCAGATCTGTGTGAGTTTGAGACCAGCCTGGTCTACAGAGCAAGTTCCAGGACAGGCTCCACAACTACAGAGAAACCCTGTCTAGAAAAAACAGAAAAGAAGAAGAAGGAAAAGGACGAGGAGGAGGAGGAGGAAAAAGGAGGAGGAGGAGGAGGAGGAGGAGGAGGAAGAGGAGGAGGAGGAGGAGGAAGAGGAAAGAAAGTCATGTGAAACAAAAGGTTTCACCATAAAGAGTACTTAAAAAAGAAAAAAGGAAAAAAAAAAGCCTGAGGAAGAACCTGGTGGGAAGGGGGCACAGAAAGACCAGGAGAGGAGATATGCCAAGGAAACTGGGCAGGGAAATCTTCACAGGGACATTTCAACAACCTCAAATGAAAATACAAAAATGAGCATTTGTTCACTGGATCCGGCAAGCAGGGGCCCTATGAGCCTTGGTCAGGTGAGCAGGTTTAATGGGCCTTCATGCTAGGAGTCCTTGTGGGAAGGGTATTGGAGAAGATAGTCTGAAGTCAGTGAAAATGAGGAAAGACTTCATTCCCAAAGCATGATGGGAAATGAGAGAAAAAAATAAAAGGTAGCAACCTGGAGGAACTCCAGAATACTTTATCCCTTAAATAATATGTTTTTAAGTCATTAGTATAATTCATTACATATTAGAGAGATTCCCTTTATTTAATGGAAAGTACACTTGACTAATTCAAAAACAGACAGTATTCTTTACTCAGTCATCTTGACAATGTTCAACCATTAACTTTAAAATGTTTAAGCTCTACTGACTGGCAATAATAAATCAAAGATTTAGAAAGGATTGTAAAGGATACAATCCATTTGTTTTAGAATGGCCATTTCTTTAGCATCAATGACAGTGTATCAGAAATTTAAAGCATATACTGGTTTCTTCATTCAGCCATCCATACCCTAACTCAAGACATTCAGTATGCTCAATACACTCTACCATTCTGCCCACACACATCTGCTGCTTTTAAGGATATCCAAGATTCCATCTGGACAGGACATTCTGCATCACACCTACCTCAAACCAACAACAGAAAAAAAACCCACACCTCCTCCTCAAGGTGAAGGACACTTCCTCTCTTCAGCTTCAAAATAGTTTCTCTGTTAACATGCTGCTAAGTGTGTGAGTCTAAAGCAAGGTTTTCATTGCTAGGGGAAAAAGGCACCTAAGGAGAAAAAGGCTGCTGGAAGAATCAAGAACTCCACAAAGACAAACACAGAAATGGAGGACTAGGCTATGTTGCTAGAAAGAACAATATTGGAAAATGTCTATTATCCCTAAGTTATGGGTTAAGGGTTTTTTTGTTATGCCAATTAATAGTTTAAACTCTTTATTTAAAATTTGGCAAGCTTATTCCAAAATTAAATGGAAATTAAAAAGGCCACGAATAATGAAAATAATCTCTAGGAACTAAGTTGCAGGACTAACACTGTGGGACCAGGACCTCCAAGGCTGAATTTACAGACATAGTCAATAAAAGTGTGGCATCAGTGCAAGAATAGGCAAGTAGACCAGGAAAGCAGAGTCCAGACCAACTTACAGCAAACCTGCCACAGGACAATGGATGGTCATGGGAGAACACAATAACCCTAGACTCCTTCCTCCCACCATACACAAAAGTACCAATGGATGGATAGAAATAAATCTAAGATGACAAACCTTCTGGAAGACAGCACAGGAAAATTCCCTTGTGATCTTCAATAAGATAAATACTACATGAAAGGAAAAGAAATCCCCACAGCAATGACTTAGATTGATAACCTGGGCCTCAGCAAAGTAAAGAATTCAAATATAGCATAAATAGAGCAGCTAGAGAGATGGCTCAGCTGGTAAAGTGCCCGTTTTGCAAGCATGGAGACCCGAGTTCTAGCCCCAGAACTGCTTGTTATAAAACGCCTGGTGTGGTAGCTCACGCTTGGCATCCTAGTTGGAAGGCAGAGATGGGAGGATCAGGACTGCCTCCAGCTGGCCTAACTTCATCAGCAAGTCCTGGGTCAAAGAGAGAATTTGCCTCAAAAACAAACTGGTGGCATCTGAGGAATAACATCTGAGATTAACCTCAGCCTACACATCCATGAGCACACATGTATACACAGACACAGACACACACACACACACACACACACACACACACACACACACACACACACACACGGAGAGAGGGGGGAATAGCACACATATGGGGGTAAGTCACAGATGTGGGGGAATAAATTACCCTATGTATCTGAAAAGGGTTCACATTCTTTACTCAGAAGTATTTTCTACAAACCAGAAACTAAAAGTGAGATCTCTCAACTTTATTTTAGTGGGTAAAGGGCTCAATAGGCATTTCACAGAACTCAAGCAGCCATGAAGCAAATAAAAATGTTTAACTTTTAACATCATAAAAATTCAAGTTCAAACTATAATAAAATATTACTAAAGACTCATCCTAATAAGTGGAATGCTTTTTAAGTAAATTTAAAAATAATGCCACAAAGTGTTACTGAAAATACAGAATAACTGGAGCTCCTAAACACTGCCATGAGGAACAGACATTACTAAAGCTGCCTGAGGAAATCATTTGGCATTATCTTCTCAGCTAAACACAAAGGTCTCTATCACTCCCCAATGTTACTCCTACACAGACGTACCCACACATATGTACACACACACACACACACACACACACACACACACACACACACACACACACACCACATGCATATGCTCACAGAAGCCTTACTCAGAATACTCAGAATTGAAAGTAACTCAAAAATACACCAGAAATAAAATGGAAAGCAATACTAAAACACACCAAAAGGACCTCAGATAGCAGTGGTAAGATCAAATGCCCCCACAAGCATCCATCCATAAACTCCACAGACAGCTATTAAGCAAACAGTCTAGGGAAAACATAATACAAACTATAGGATTCCACTATAAGCAGTGCTAATCTTGTGATGGGGTCTTTGACAGACTAAAGATCCCCAGAGGATGTAGAAAGCTTAGCATGTTGACGAGGTGGTGATGACATCACTTGGTGAGCTGTTCCAGTAAGATTTGAGTACTTCTCAGTATGTCTGTGAGGCTTTGACATAACTCTATGAATAATGGAGCAAAATCACACAAAGCAAATCAGAGCAGCAAGTAGAAGCAAGTTATTCTGATGGGGCAAGGACTTTTCACCATGTCACCACTAAGAATTCTGTCTGGGGCCTGAAGCTAGCTTAGGCTCATGGAGGAGTTCAGGTGAGGATCCAGGATCCGAAGAAATCAGGAAACAGTTGTTCAGCAGCATGTTAGAAAATGTCCATATTTACCACATCTACAGTGGTAAATTGCCTCTAAGCACTGAAACAGTATGCTTGCAAATGCACCCATATCCTTCAGCAGGACAAATGCAAAATGCATATGGATACTTCACTGTACAGCTCCTGATGTGAGTTGATTAGTTGATTAGGCTCAGTAATAGTTGTTAAGTGGGTTGCTTTAATCATTTATAATGTTCCAGACTCCTTGAACTAAACTCCAGGGCTAGTTATCAAGTGTTAAAGTCTGACATTCCCCTTTAATTGGCGGGCGGGGTATGAACTATATGCCAGGCCCAGTATAACTTCCCTTTAAAATAAAGAAAATAATGTTAGATGTGATCATTACTGAGGCCCTTTTCAAAGTTTTTTTGTCTTTTTAAATTAATTTTTATTTAAATTAAAATGTCTTATTTTACATCCCAAACCCAGTTCCCTCTCCCTCCCACCCTCCCATTCCCCCCACCAACCCTACATCCCATCCACCCCGCCATCCACTCCTCAGGGAAGGTGAGATCTCCCATGGAGGATCATCAGAGTCTGTCACATCATTTTGGGTAGGACCTAGGTGATGGGGATAGTCCTTCTGTGTATATGTTTGTCTTATTGATTGATAAATAAAGCACTGTTGGCCAATAGGAAAGCAAGATAGGTGGGGCTATGAGTCTAGGAGGGTTCTGGGAAATGTAGTAAAGACAGGAGTCGCAATGTGATCCCGGGAAGAAAGGACACACATGTCTGGTGTCCTCAATAAGATAAGTCCTTATAAAATATATAGATTAATAGTTATGGTTAATACTTAAGACAGAGCTAGCAAATAAGAACTCTTAATCATTGGCCAGCAGCATTGTACCTAATATTAATCTCTGTGTTATTTTGGGGATTCTAATGTGGCGGCAGAACTCAGGTAGCTGGCTGAAAGAGTTATTGTTATACCTAGGCCCTCCCCGTGTATCTAGGCTGAGAGTATCCCTCCATAGGAAATGGGATTCCAAAGCCCATTCATGCACTGGGGATAAATATTGTTCCACTGCCAGAGGCCCCATAGACAGCCCAAGACCCTCAACTAACACCCACGTTCAGGGGGCCTGGTTTGGTCTTATGCTGGTTCCCCAACTGTCAGCCTGGGGTCTGTGAGCTCCCACCTGCTCAGGTCAGTGGTTTCTATGGGTCCCCCCTCCCCGCACTCACCCCTCCACCTATGATCTTGTTCCCTTTGCTCATCACTCCTCCCTCTCTACAACTGGATTCCAGGAGTTCACTTCAGTGCTTAGCTGTGAATCTCTGCTTCTGCTTCCATTAGCTACTGGATGAAAGCTTTAGGATGGCATTTAAGGTAGTTATCAATCTCATTTTAGGGGGAAGGACATCTAAGGTAGCCTCTCCACTATTGCTTAGATTCTTAGTTGGGGTCATCCTTGTGGATTCCTGCAGATTTCCCTAGTGCCAGTTTCTCGTTAAGCCCATAAAGGCTCCCTCTATTAAGGTATCTCTTTCCTTGCTCTCCTTCTCTGTTCTTCCCCCAACTTGACCTTCCTGATCCCTCATGTTCTCTTCCCTGCTCCAAATCTCCCCTCCTCTTTCTCCTACCTCCCACCCCCTCCCTCCATGCTCCCAATTTACTCAGGAGATCTTGTCCCTTTCCCCTTCTCAGGGGGGTCCATGTCTCTCTCTCTCTCTCTCTCTCTCTCTCTCTCTCTCTCTCTCCTCTCTCTCTCTCTGTGTGTGTGTGTGTGTGTGTGTGTGTGTGTGTGATTATCCTTTACTTAATAGGTAACATTCACATTTTTTGTCTATCCTAGCTCCCTCTCCCTTCCCTCCTCCCCCACCAGCCCCCCAATCCATTCCCCCTCCGCTCCCAAGGGAGGGTGAGGTCCTAAACTCCAAAGTCTGTCATATCAATCAGGGCAGGGCCTAGGCTCTCCCCCATGTGTCCAGGCTGAGAGAGCATCCCTCCATGTGGAATGGGCTTCCAAAGTCCATTCATACACCAGGGATAAAGAGGCAGCCTCACTGACACCCATGTTCAAAGGTTCTGGATCAGTCCCATGCTGGCCTCCAAGCCATCAGTTTGGGGTCCATGAGCTCCCCCTTCCTCAGGTCAGCTGTTTCTGTGGGTTTCACCAGCCTGGTCTTGACCCCTTTGCTCATCACTCCTCCCTCTCTGCAACTGGGTTCCAGGAGTTCAGTTCAGTGTTTAGCTGTGGGGTGTCTGCCTCTGCTTCCATCAGCCACTGGATGAAGGCTCTAGGATGACATATAAGGTAGTCATCAATCTCATTATCAGGGAAGGGCACTTAAGGTATCCTCTCCACTATTGCTTAGATTGCCAGATGGTGTTATCCTTGTAGATCTCTGGAAATCTCTCCTCAAGCCTATAATAGCTCCCTCTATTATGGTATCTCTCATCCATGTATGTCTCTCTTAGGGTCCTCTTTGTTGAATGTCTAATTATTTTTTAGGCAAAACTTACAGTCAAATTAAATTCTTATTTTCCACTGTCAGACAACCAGATTGGTGTCTTGTGACAGTCATCATCAGAGAGGCTTTCTCTAGCAGCAGATGGGAGCAGATGTGGAGCCCTACAGCCAGACATGTGGATAGAGAGAGCCTAGACTGGAGGTCTCCTTTGGTCCTTCCCCTTAGAGCTCAGGGAATCCATGGAAGATGGGGCAGAAAATTTGTAGGAGTCAGAAGAGATGGAGGACACCAGGAGAAGATGACCCACTAAATCAACTAATCAGGTTTCATATGGGCTCACAGAGACGAAACCTGCTAGCACGAGGCCTGTAGGGTCCTCTGAATATGTTATGGCTGTTAGTCTGGCATTTTAGTAGGATTTATAACTGTGGAAGCAGGTGTATCTCTCTTTTGCCTGCTCTTGGGACCCTTTTCCTCCTATTGGGTTGCCTTGTACAAGCTCGGTATGAGGGATTTTGCCTTGTCTATTGAATTTTGTTTTGTCGTGTTTGGTTGGTGTCTTTTGGAGGCCTGCTCTTTGCTGTTGAGAGATGGAAGGGGAGTAGATCTCAAGGGAGAGGGACGGTGGCAGGGAGCTGGGAGGAGTAGAGAGAGGGTAAACTGTGGTTGGGATGTACTGTATGAGAGAAGAATCTATTTTCAATTTTAAAAAGATTTTTTAAATAAATTCTAATTTTCCTGTTTCCTTTAAAACACTAGTTGCCAGTACTGTCTATCTAAATCACACTAATACAAAATATAAATAGAATTCTTCTCATTATTTTTAAATGAAAAGAAAGTCTCCTACCTCCTCTAAAATCAAGATAAACATAAGGTCAATAAAAAGAACCTGTTTATAGAGTTTTCAAAGAGGACAGAGAAGTCTTCTTGTAAACCTAAGGCCCAGACACCCAAGTGGCAATGGGAAGGGACAAGGATGAGAAGGTGGTAACAGCACAAGCAGCAGCAGAGCCAGTGGGTTATGTCCAGGTGTGACAAGGTTTCCGTCACACCTGTAAAAGCCACAGAAAAAGTAAGTATTTGAAAATCAGTGGGACACCGATGGCAAACAAACACCCTGTACTTTGCTAGGATTCAGCTGTGCCTGGGTTTTCTTAAACAGCTGGGCACAGGTCTGCCACTGACACTCATGTTTAGGTTTGGCATGAGGCCTCCCAAACAACAAAGCAGGTGACATTCCACAAATACATGCTTCTAATAAATCATTCTGTCAGCTAGATGGTAACATTTACATCTCTTCCTTCCAACTCCTAATTGGCTAATCAGTTGCAAATCCAAATTACATAGTACGGAAGGCAATAAAGAGCACACTCGTGTAAGCAGCATCACAATGGGCCATTGTGCTGTCAAGTTTACCCTGTTGAAACATGCTATTTCTGTTTGGGTAAAGAAAGACTTCATAATGAGAGCATTTTTATGAAGGCCCTAATCAAGCAAAACCAAGGAACACAATATTTAGTTTAGGGTACATATTATTTTAAAGAGGATTAAATCCTAGGGTGGTAGAGACTTCAGGCAGGAGGCAAAAAGATTGGCCAGAAAAAAAAGATGTGTGTGTGTGTGAAAACTGCAATGGTGGTCAATCTAGTTCCTTAATAATTTATTTACATGCTACACTGTTTCATCAGTTATTCTATGATTAAAAGTTTTTCGAGCCCCTCTTACTTACAATGTGCAGGCAACAGGAGAGAGAACCCACAAGTTCAGGGGAAGGAGAGCATGCCAGCTTAGCTTCTGCAGAGTGAGAAGCATGCTGGTCTTTGCACCTTTTCTAGATGCAACGCTTATGGGGGCTTTGCAGGACTTGAAGTAAGTGAAAAGAACTGCTAAGATTTACCGCTCAACGTTCAGTCAAAACCAGATGTGCCCATATTGAAATGGAGTAAAAGAAAATATGTGGTTGTTGCTCCTAAATGATAACATAAAAAAACGGATTTTTTTAAATAAAAAAAATTCAGCAAAATGTCTCCAAGATAACTGAACATTTTTCAAAATCATGTGCTTTGACATATGAATGAAGAATTTTTTCTCTAATCTTAGGTCATTTCCCAAAAATGAACAGATCATTTCCCATTACCTAGTAACTACCAACTGAATTAAATGTTTAAGAGCTACATATTCTTGCTGGAGTGTTTATAATTTTAGTACAGTTTTAAAGAGAAGATAGCCACTAGGAGAAGTAAAGATGCTAATGAAAATTCAATTAGTCCTTTAGTGAAGGGTTGTGCAACAAAGTATTGGATGCTGGTAGTATTCATGTAGATGAAGAACAATGAGGTAGAGGTGGTTGAGGAGTGAAGTCAAGAACTGTTTTAATATAAATTTGAAAAGAGACAGCTGTACAGGGGATTTGAGGCTTAGAAGAGACAGATGTTATAAGTTTCACTTTGGAGGACCATCATCACCTGGAGAGCCTTTCAACGCAGGATACAAAATGAGCTTCCCCCAGCCCACCCCACCTACTCCCCCCAATCCAGAGGCATGAATGTAGTCTGGAAAGGGAGGAAGCCTAGAAATGATTCCTGGGGAATTCAACACTTAGGAGGAAGAGGAGGAGGAGGAGGAGGAGGAGGAGGAGGAGGAGGGAGGAGGAAGAGGAGGAAGAAGAAGAAGAAGAAGAAGAAGAAGAAGAAGAAGAAGAAGAAGAAGAAGAAGAAGAAGAAGAAGAGGAGGAGGAGGAGGAGGAGGAGGAGGAGGAGGAGAGGAGGAAGAGGAAGGGAGGAGGAGGAGGAGGAGGAGGAGGAAGAGGAGGAGGAGGAGGAGGAGGAGGAGGAGAATACAACCAGGAGGAATAAAATAGGAAACCACAACAGTGGTTCGATGATACCCAAAACAATCAGGATTCCTAGAGGTCAGGCTCTGTGGTAGTGCTGCAAGGAGCACTACCAAACATTTCTGGGAGCTTAGGTTACATAAAGCCTCAGCAATGCTATGCTATGGTATTAACTGACCCGGTGGTCAGTAGTGGCCTTAATTAAAGCTGATTCCTTGGAATCGGGTGTTTTTAACAAGAGTAGGGGAAGAGGAAGCTGAAACCAGAACTTCCAATTTTAGCTTTCAAGTTTTTCTGAAAACACATCCAGAGAAATCGGGTGGCATTCGACAATTCAAGATAAAAACAAATTTTATTTTGTTATGTTTAAGATGACAGATGGCACAGTGCGTTTGTATGCTGATGGAAACAGGACAGTCAAAATGGAAAACAGTACAACAGGGAAGGGAGAAGAGACAGTCTGTGCCATTCAGAAGGCAAAAGGTTTTGAAGTCCAGTGTATTCACAAAAGAGTTGATCATTGTGAAAGGAAGGGTAGATGGACAGTTTCAAGTAAAGATAAGAAGGTATGTTTGTGAGTGACAGTCATGCAAGTTCCTTCTGATTGATTTTCTTCTCTCACTGAGACAAGAACATGGTCCTTGTTCTCACTGACTTAAAATTGCTATCTGGGTGAAAATAATGACTGTGGAGTGCCTATCCTCAAACAGAACATCTATATAACACAACCACTACACCTAAGACACAAGGAAACATCATCAAAGAGGAAAGAGGAAGATTGTAAGAGCCAGAGAATCAGGATATCTGCTGTGTGACAGTTTCTTCTGGATAGGACAGGGACGTTGCCACCATGAGCTTTAAACAATATGGCTGCCTAAAAGAAAACTTTGAAGATCACACTAGTCCACATGCCAACACAGATGCAGGAAAAATTCACAAAACTTCATGCCTAGATAAAGAGCTATGGGCAGTGAATGACTGCTGAGGAAGGGAGAACCAGGTTTCTTTGGTTGGCTGGTTAGTTGGTTGGTTGGTTGGCTGGCTGGCTGACTGGCTGACTGGTTGCTTAATTTATCCAAGGACAAGAACTCAATTCCAAGTGGTCAACTCTTAACCTATGCAAATAAAGGTGATAAACACACACAAATATATATACATACATAATATACACACACACTCACACACTCACACACATACACACACATATAAAGAAGTCCTGAACTCAAAAAGAAACTGGGGAGACATTGGAGAAATTTTAAAAAAGTGTGAGAATAGTGCAAATACATTGTATTCATGTATGAAATACTTAAACAAACAAACAAACAAATAAATATAGTTCTCTGGAGAACTAAACACACTGGTGAAGAGAATAGATGTCCAAGATACTAGGACTGAGAAAAGTGAAAAGCATTCTGTGAGGAGAGGACGCTGTCTACAAGCATATAGTGAACCATTTGAGACCGGCAGTCATAACTGCCCAGCCACATAGACAAGAATCCTTCTGTGACTTCCTTTAATATGGTTCTGCTGCTTGGATAGGCATGACTAGGTGAGAAGTTGTGCTTGCTCAAGAGTACAGATCTTCCAAGTAGAAAAGAGTGACGATTGAAAAGAATTAGTGCTTAAAGACATGCTATACAGCCCAAGAGACACGTAGTATCACTAATATTAATGGGCTCATCAAAGAATATAATCGTCCCAATAAATTGGTGACATAATTAATAAGAGGTCATGTTTAGCATTATCATTTTATATTCAGCTATAAAGAAATGCCTTGTGAAACAGACATGTTCTTTCAGAGCACACAGTGAGCTATAAGTTAGCCACAGATCTCTGAAAATATCCATGGTAGGAGCTCTGAATTCAGTCCATTTTCCTGTAGTTAATGATAGATGTCACTGAGCAGCCTCAAGAAGTTTTCCTGCCTTTGGCTTTCCCCCAGTTTTAAAAAGTGAGGAACACCTACAGGAGACTGGACAGAGAATAGAACAGAAGGCTGGGGTTGTATTAGTAACTTTTCTGTAGCTGTGATGCAATACCATGACCTAAGCATCTAAAGGAAGACAGGGTTTCTTGTGCCTTCCAGTGCCAGAGGGACAGAGTCCATAATGGCAGGAAGGGTATGACAGCAGGAGCAGGAAGCAGAGCAGTATTTTATTACACATAGCAGAGAGAAAGAGGAGGAAGTCGGGCCGAGGCTATAGACCTTCAGGGTTCACTCCCAGTCTCAGGGATGTACTTCCTCCAGCAAGGCTCTGCCACCTAAAGGCTCCATGATCTCCAGTGCCACCAACTGAGGATCAAATATTCAAATATCTGAGCCTATGGGAGGCAATTCTTATGCAAAGCACCACAGGGCCTTTGCTTTCCTCACTCAGTTCCTGAAGGGACCCTATGCCATACACAGGCTGCTGCAGCATGTCTAGCAGTGGTAGCCTGCCCCCAGTTTCCAGTTTGCAAGGGTTCTGCTGTGTTTTGCCCTGTATACATAGGTAAATATTTCCTTAACTACACTTGTTCAAATTACTCACTTATAGTATTGGAAAACTTCTGCATAAATATAGATGTGACCTGTTTGAACAGGAAATATGCAAGAGTGTTTTAAAAAAGGATATCTACGTGTGTGTGGGGGGGTGCATGAGCATGTGGAGGATAGAGGTCAAATTTGCCGGTCATTCCTCATTAACCATCTACCTAGTTTTTGAGACAAGTTCTCTCATTGGCCTGGGGCTCACCGATTAATTTAGATTCGCTAGCCAGGGAGCCAAGAGGTATCGGCCTACGTCTTCCTCTCCAGTGTTGAGCAAACAGTCATTTGCCATCATGCCTGTCTATTTTTTTTAATCATTTTTTATTTGAATTGGAAACAAGATTGATTTACATGACAATCCCAGTTCCCTTCTCCCTCCCCTCATCCCCTACCACCCCCCAACTAAAACCCTACCTATCACATACCCTTTCTTCTATTCTTCACCTGACTCAACCTTTCTGCTCCTCATGACCTCTGCATTCTTCCTCTTCTTCCCTTCTCATTCTCATAGCTCCCTCCCTCCTCTTCCCATGCTCTCAGTTTGCTCAGGGGATTGTGACTCTTTCCCCTTCTCCAGGGGACAATGTTTGTCTCTCTTAGGGTCCTCCTTGTTTACTAGTTTCTCTATGCCTGTCTATTTTAAGTGAGTTCTGGAGGATGAAACTCAGTACTTGCTTGTGAATCAAGTACTTTACTGACTGAGCTCTGTCTCCACTCCTTGTATACTTTTATTTTATTTTATTAGTTCAAATTAGGAACAAGCTTGCTTCAGATGTCAATCCCTTCTCCATCTCCCTCCCCTCCCCCCAACATCCCACCTGCCCCTAGCCATCCCCCCTCCACTCCCCAGGCAGGGTAAGGCCCTCAAAAGGGGCTCCCCAAAGTCTACCACATCATCCTGAGACAGGCCTAGGCCCTACCCCATGTGTCCAGGTCAAGAGAGCATCCCTTCACAAGGGATGGGCCCTCAAAATCCCTTCTTTTTTTAAGACCTTACATATTTAATACAGTGTGTTACCCCTGTACAAATGGAAAAGAATTAAGTTCAACATTTCTAGACCAATATGGCTGTTAATTTTTGTACAATGCCAACTCAACACGGTAAACTAGGATGTTTTTTTCCAAAGTTGACAGCACAGCTAAAGTTTCCAAAAATTCAAATTACATATTTTTTATATATATATAAAGACCAATAATGGCAGTATGTTATGCATCAATAGCAGCAACAGCTTTTCCAGGTTCTGCAGTCATTTGAACAAAAGTGTAGAGACATCCAGCACTCTCCATTTTAAAAAAAAAAGTGAAAAACTAAATCCCAGAAAACAGCACAGTTTTGTTACTCTTGTGGTACCTGGAACCAATTTTTTTTTTTAATTAGCTTCTCAATCATCATCTGGAAGGAAACCATTCTGAGCAACATCATTAAAAACAGCTCTGATGGTCCCTACTATGTATCATAAAGCAGGTCCACATATGAGTGAGTACATATCATGTTTGTCTTTTTGTGATTGCATTACCTCACTCAGAATGGTTTCTTCGAGTTCCATCCATTTTCCTGCAAATTTCAAGATTCCATTTTTTTTCTGCTGAGTAGTACTCCATTGTGTAAATGTTCTTGTACACTTTTTAACAAGAGCAAGGATATGTGTAAGAATATGACAGAAAAGGGATGTGTCACGGAACAGCAAAGAAACTTCCATCAGACTCCTAATGGTGAAAAGCCAACTTTTCAAATTGGACCTCATCAATCACTCATGGCCATGCTAAGTACAATTGTAATGGAAGATGAACAGAATGCACAAACATTCACGTGGTGACCATACACAGAAAGCCATACTAATCTCTTCAGCCACGTTGCTTCTATACTAATTAGGATTAGGACATGAAGATTTATGTTTGGCTCAGATATTTATGAGCCCAAACCAAACGTAGCTAATAGCACTGCGTTTTATACACTCAGAGTCAAAGACAGAGTAAGCGAGTCACTTACGTTTATGAGATATGTGGTGAAAGGTTTGCAGTGCCTGGACAGGAACCAGCTAGGCTGAAGAGACTTGAGTGATTGTTGGCATTTGTACTGTAGACATTCCACTCTAGAGGGCTAACTGGAGTGTAGACAGACCTTTGCTCTGGTATTGGAAGGATTGCAAAGTGATCTAAAGTTAAGACCTGCTCTTAATAACTTAGTATTGCTATTCTGTGTCGAAGAATTCATCCCCAGAAAATAATCAAAGATGTGCATAAGATTTATCTATTCATACATTGGCTAGGACAATCAATAGACACACCCACATGAAGGAATATACCTTTATTTAAATGTATGATGACATGGGAAAATGTTTACAAAATATTGCTTAAGAACCAGGTATTAAAACCATATGCAGGCTACTTCTGGGGCTAGTCCAAATACAAGCAAGCTGCTATCACCTGTCATTCCAAGTGATCACTAAAAACTGAACAGAACAGGAAAATCAGCTATCAGGGAAGTTTGGAAAATGCACAACGCAGGGTGATCAGACGCTAATGTGGATACGAATGAGAAGTACAGGATGAGCTCCAAGGCCTTGCAAGTCTCTCTGTCCCCTGGATGTAAGCTGAGAGCAGCTGGATCCAGGAACAATACAGCAAGCAAGGGCAGCAGAAACTCCTCAGGAAACCCTTCTTCTCAGCTTGAGGACTAGCAAAACTTCCATGTTCTAGAAATGGAGAGTCCACCTCTCTGTGCCTGTCCCCACATTAGCATAAGTATCTACTCCCCTTGGCCCTTGCCAGCCCCATAAAAACCTTTCCTCTATACTAATACAGTAGGAAAAAAAGAATTGGTCCCAAGAAAATAAGCACAGTAAGTAGGTTATAAAAGAGTGTATTTTATCTCTTTTCTTGCCTTTTCACTGTGAGCCACACCCCAGTTGTGTGGACTGCATGACAGAATGGGACACTAACAGTCAAGAAGACACCATCCTTTGAGACAGGGGAAGCAGGGCACAGATCACATGACAGACATAACTGGAAAGAAAAACTGAAGAATGCTAATACACAAGTGCGTAAGGACTGACATCAGTCCCAGGCACAAACAGAAAAGACCCAAAGAAACAGAGTGGTGGCTTCAAAACAGGAAATGCCACCTCAGTCAGTGTTCATATCCCAGCTAACCTGAGTAGTGCAAGATCCTGTCAGACTCCAAAAGCAGAGAGCACACTGAAATTTCTATGGACACCAAAAACCTCCATGAGACAGGATATGAAACTAAAACCCAAACAGGATGATATCCTACTAAAACAAACCAACGAATAAACATTTCCATATGACTTTGAAATGGCCCAGAATCTCACACAAATAATTGTTTAAAAGGTTGGGGGCATTAAACCCAAAAACTTGATGTGCACAAATACACAGAAAAATAAGACATACACATACATATATTTCTAGATCAACAGATGCTAAATCAAAGTTGGTTCAGACATTGTAATAACAAGGCAAAGAGTTCAAAGCGACTCTTTGGAACTATTCTTTAAGGTAAATGTGAAAACTGTTGAAATGGATGATGAGTAGAAATGCATTTCCAGGCAACAGCAACTGTGAAAGGGAACCAGATGGTCATTTCATATCTAAAACATCCATTATCTGTTCTGGATGAGTTTACTGTCAACTTGACACAAGCTGGAGTTGTCTGGAAAGAGGAGGTGCAGTGAGAAAATGCCCCTATCCAGACTGCCCGTGGGCAAGACCAAAGGGCATTTTCTTGATTAATGATTGATGTGTTATCTTAGGGTTTCTATGGCTGCAATGAAACACTATAACCAAAAAAGCAAGTTGGGGAGGAAAGGGTTTATTTGGCTTATACTTCTGAATCATAGTCCATCATTGGAGGAAGTCAGAACAGGAACTCAAGCAGCCCTGGAACCTGGAAGCAGGAGCTGATGCAGACACCCTGGAGGGGTGCTGCTTACTGGCTTGCTTTGCCTGGCTTGCTCAGCCTGCTTTCTTATCAAACCCAGTACCATCAGCCTAGTGATGGCACCACCCTCCTTGGGCTGTGCCCTCCCACATTGATCACTAAATGAGAAAATGCTTTACAGCTGGATCTCAACTGAGGCTCCTTCCTCTCTTATGACTCTAGCTTGTGTCAAGTTGACACACAAAACCAGCCATATACGAGGGTGGGCCCAGCTAGCTCTCTGTGGGCAGAACGACTTCTGGATCTTGGATGGTATAAGAAAGCAGGCTGAACAAACCCTAAGGAGTAAGACAGTAAACAGTGTTCCTCAATATCCTCTGCTTCAATTCATGCTTCCAGGCTCCTACCCTAAGTTCCTTCCCTGACTTCTCTCAGTGTCAGAGTACAACCTGAAAGTTGTAAGATAAAATAAACCCTTTCCTACTCAAGTTGGTTTTGGTCAAGGTATTTTTATCACAGCATTAGAAACCCTAAATAAGAGAATATTCAATTTTTTAAAAAAAACTAAAGGGATGTGCTCAGTAGAAGAAAATGGGTGGCAGACAAATCAGTAACTTTGAACCTAGATCAATAGAAATTGTGCAACCAAAAAAAGTGACAACCCATTAAACTGTGACACAATAATCAAAATGCCAGAGTCCCAGAGAAAGAGATAAATAAAGAGGTACAGGAAAAAATAACTGAAGAAATAATGGATGAAAACTTCCCCAGCACATGGGAGGCAAAGGCAGGCAGATCTCTTGTCAGTTCAAGGCCAGCCTGATCTACATAGTTGAGTTCCCAGACAGTCAGAGCTATGTAGTGAGACCCTGTCTCAGGAAAAAAAAAAAAAGGAGGAGGAAGATTTCACAAATTGAATAAAAAGAGTAAAATTAACAAATGAACAAAAAATCTACAATTGCAACTGCCATTGTTAGCTCTTGAGCATTTATGAGAAAGAAATGAAAGCTCATGATCACAAAAAGAAACCTGATCACTAATATCCACAGCACCTTTCTTTATAATACTCCAGAGTAGAAACAATCCTTATGTCATTTAATGTGTGAATGGCTAAACAAACTTGGTTACATCCATTAGAATGAAATATTAACAATGTGTATGAGCTTCTGGAGAATTATTGTGAATTAAAAAAGACAATTCCAAACAGTCAGAAATGTATATTTCTAGTTAAATAACATGCTTAAATTGATTCTTTGAAATTATGGCAACAGAGAGCAAATTTAAGATTGCCAAGTGGTCAGGGATAGAGTGGAAGATAAAGGCTACATTGAGGGATCCTTCTGAGGATAGACAGTATCCATACCTTAGGATGTACAGTGTTCATACCTTAAATGCTTCAGTACCAGTCTTTTGGGTGCAAAATGTTATCACTGGGGAGAATTGGGTATAGACTACTACAAAGGATCCCTCTGTCTTTCTTACAACAGTTGATAAACAGATAAAATAGAAGAGACCTCCACATACTGAAAAGTACATAGCTTGAACTCATACACCGCCAGGGTCTCTGCAACAAGGTGCAGCCATTCAGGAAATCACTGTGGTGCTCTCATGTTATGTTAAATGTGTGTTTATAGTGACCAAGCAATCGCACTCAAGGTACACACCTTCTACAAAGGAAAACTTGTGTTCATATAAAAACTGGAACCACAAATGTTAACAGCAGTACTTTTCCTTGTTTCTGCAAACTTGCAAGGCTCAAATACAATTCCATGTGTTAAAAAATTAGACAAACTGGCCTAAGATAGCTCAGAGGGTAAAGGCTCTTGAAACCTAGTAATACAAGCTTGATATTCTAAGTTTAGTCCCTAGAACCCGAAAAAAGATGGAACAAGAGAACACCACATGGTTGTCCACCAACCAATACGCATGTGTCATGGCACATGAACACACACACAGAAACACACACACACACACACACACACACACACACACACACACACACACACACACATACACACACACACACACACACACACACACACACACACACATATAAAGGCAATAAAAATAGATTAAATAAAATTGACCAACTGTGGTAGATTTAACAACATGGAACACACACACTACTGATGCAAAGAAGCATTCATTAATTTGAGAATTATGGTAAGTGAATAAAAAAATAGAATAAGAAACATATAATGCTCTTTCTATTTTGTTTCTAGGAAACAGTAAGACTATAGGAAAAGAGCATAAATAACATTGTAAAGCAAATCTGTAACTACAACACTTCAGGGGAGTGTTTGACTCTGAAGAGTAAAAATACAATGTTTTAGATAGTCGTGATAATAATTACAAAATTCTATTCATCTATCAAAACAGAAAAAATCCATAAAAGTATATTTAATGTATGGAAATTTAAAATAAATTTACAGAAAATGTGTGCAGATAATGATCTTGTGTTTATATTAATATATGCATGACTGACAGTAAATATTAAAATACTAGCATTGGTATCTGAGTAATATTTGTAATTTGAAAATAACATACATAATATTTTTAATCTGTCATATATGTACATATGTGCATATATGCATACACATATCTGTATTATAACATTTTGTGTATTTTTGTGGGCACATAAATGTCCAATAAATAACATCTAGAAACACCAAGAGGTAAAGAAATTAGGGAGAATTAAGATGGAAATACTTTCCTCCCTATGGTTCCCTGTATTTTACAAATATTTCCCCTTTTTAATATTTTTAAATTACAAAATAATGATTTGTGGTAACAGATGTACAAATTTTCTATAATGACTAAGCACTGCTTTTGAAGTTAACATTTCCCATGATATAAAAGTGTCCACACGTGTAAATATGTGTCAATAGATGAAAGCAGGCATGTCTCCACCCCCCACCCCAGAATATGTTCTACTCCACAATGGAGCTTGTCAAAGGGTGTGTCACTTTCAGACAGAGCCTTCTCGATACACTGGGACTCAGTGCACTTCGAGAGAGAAATGAGCCTTGTAACAGTCTCACACAGGCTGCACAGAGAAAGCCCTGCTATTACAGAACCCCAGGCAGCCAGATTTTTCCGGGCTTGGTTAGAGCACAAGAACATCTGATTCAACGTGGAAAATTGTACTATTGTTCGCGCCTCCACAGAAACATGTGACATTTCAGGACAACACAGAAAAACAGATGAAAACCCTCAAAAGTAGTTACCAATTTTGCTAAATGTTAGACCAGGCGTGGGGGAACGGCAAGGGTGGGGACAGTGTGACCTCAACCTCTAGTCACATGATTTTCTAAAATTTCAATGCCATTCTCAGCTAAAGGGGGGAATGGGTGGATCGATGGGGAGAATGGGGAGAAGATCGATCCACCCATTCCCCCTCCCCTGACCAACCAATGCTTCTGTTCTATATCTAATCCAAAAGGAGCCTAAGAGAGAGAGAGAGAGAGAGAGAGAGAGAGAGAGAGAGAGAGAGAGAGAGAGAGAGAAAGGAGATTAAATGCAAAGGATTATCCTCCTGTTTTTTTTCTCCTAGATTAGCAAAATAACTAACAAAAAGAAACTATTGGATTGTTCAAGTTCAAGTGTTCACTTACATTGGAGTGTCCTGCAGAAAAGCAGGCAGTCACATCCTCTGTGTAATGTCCAAAAGAATTAAAAACAAAAACTAACTAACTTTGTTCAGGGAGATTGATGAATTACTGGCCTCCATATGGTACTTGTTGCTTTGACTGGCAAAACTACACACCACAGTTACATAGCAACATACAGAAGAATACCAAGGTAATGTATTTCTGATTCAGATTAAGCCACGAGCTGCAGTCAAGATGGTCCTTCATAAGTATGTAAGGGAACATAAGACTAACTAAAATGCAAAGTGCAGTTGCTTGGGCATTTTATTCTGTCTGCCACTAACATTTTCGTAATTGCCAAAAGTTCTCATGTCTAAAGCGAAATATGTATACTCCAGAGACATCAGCTTGACCATCTCCTGCACTTTGGGATACAGCCCAAGATCTTTATTATTCTGTTCCTTCTATAGTTTTCTCAAATTCTTCTTGCAACAGATAATAGAATAGATAATGCTAACAACAATGTGAACCAATTTTCAATCCATTCACTCAGATAAAAATAAGACCTTGCCTTGGTCTTTCATAAAATTATGAAACATCAATTTTAAGAATGCTTAATTATCTGGGTATGGTGGCACTTGCCTTTAATCCTAGAATTGAGAAGACAAAGACAGGGGGATGTCTTTCAGTTCAAGCCCAGCCAGGGGTACACAGTTGAGACTTTGTCTCAAAAAACAAATCAAGCAAACAAAAGAATGTTGAGTTATAATACTAAAAAGGATTTATCTATTATGCTACCAGTGTCCTAAATATGAGGATATGAGTGACAGTCTCAAAGAGTCAGTGCCCGGAAGAGACTACCCCATGATTGGTTTTTAATCTTCCATTATTTCAACTCTAGGGACAATATGAGAATGTAATATTTTTATATGTCTTGGCTCCCCTGAAGATTATTTCTATATGTTTTTCAATTGTAGTAACTAACCCACCACCTATATATCTATTTTATTTCAAGCTGTAATTTTTGCATGTTTTAAGTATGTCATAGTTTAAGGCAACTTAAGCTATAATTAATGTATGCAGGCATTTCACATTAAATTACGAAACAGCACAGCCTAGAACACCATTTATCAAATTAGAATGTGGGCAGGCATCACCTGATGATCTTATTAAGATGCAATTTCTGGCTGAGAAGGTGTTAAGGTTTAAGTGTGGAATGTTTCCCATAGGCTCCCATGTTTGAACACTTGGTCCCCACCAACTGAGCATATTTTGGAAGGTTATAGAAACTTGAGGAGGTTGGGCCTCCTTGGAGGAAAGGCATGAGTACGGGTGAGCCTTTACGTTTTGCTCCCCAGCTCCATTCTCTGCTTCCTGACATCAAAAGACCCTCTACTTCACACTCCTGTCAATGCGCCTTCCCCTTCATGGAGGTCTATATCCTTTCTGTCACACTGTAAACCAAATTAAACTGTTAGTCCCTTAATTCCCTTCTTTGGGGGTATTTTGTCACAGCCAGGGAGAAATGACTAAACCAAAAGGTAGGAGTTAGAGAGTGGCACCTGGGACAAGCTGGTCATGTGTCTCTCAGCTGACACTTGGAGCATGGGGGAAGGGGAGGTGAAAGAAAGCATCCAGCCAGTGCTTGAATGAAAAGTCAGTATGAAAGCAATGAGCAAAACGCTGCCCTGAGAAATGGTAACTCTCAAAACGGTAAGTAACAAAACCATAGCAGATGAGAATACCAGACCTCACTTATTTTAGGAACTTGAATCCAACATCATTGCTAAGTTTTAATGACAAATATCCAGCTCATGTTTTCAAGGGAGTTGAGTCGGCCTCCTTTGTTAGACATTCTACTGTACACATCTAACTAATGTTTGGATCAAAACGCTTTAAGATTGGCTCTGATGTTTTGGAAGGAGGGAGGACAAGAAAACAATGTTCATCAACTATTTGGAAAGAGATCGTTTCCACTTATTCAGACATTTACTTAGAACCTCTTGCTCCAAGCACTACCATGAGGGCTTATACAACACCGTCGCCTTTTGTTTCATTTATGCTGAATTTATTCTAATTCTTTGTTTTAATTATCTCTGGGAATAATTACTATGCAAGCTGAAGAAGAACTGTGCAGCTAGTGAATGCAGGCATGAATCCAGATCATCTGAAGAAAACTCATCAGTAATAACACTGACTAAGAGAATATCCAAACAACTTGTTTAATTTCCCTCTCCCGGCATGTTTACAATTAAGAGTAGTCCTTCTGGCTCAGGGTGTTGTATGGCAATAGTTTCTGAGATGGTTCACAGCAAAGCAAAGGCCTACTTTTCCCCGTGTTGTGTGGTCTTTTTACAATCTCCCACTGCCCAATGTTACACATACTCCATGTGAAGAAGCAGGTAAAATCCTATGTCTCCACAAAATCCAAAATGAAACAATGGTCTAATATGCAAAGATGACCAGCCAAATGATTGCATTCAGTTGTGAGGATGATTTCTCTAAACCAGAGGCTTGACAACCAAGAATGTTCTTTTTTCTATCGCTGCTAGGACAAGTTACCAAAACTTTAGTGGCCTACACTACATAAGCTTATTATTTTATAGCTCTGGAAGTCACAAGCCTAAAAACAGGTTTCCCTGAGATAAAACTCAGCAAATCTGTATAGCCTCCAGAAATGCTAGGGGAAAATCCAATTCTTTGCCCCTCTCTGGCCTGAAGGTCTCCTTTTCCATCTTCACAACCGATGATGATGCCAATCTGTCCCTTACTTCAAAGGTCACCCCTTCCTCTTCCTCCTCATCTTGAGTCTTCCCCTGTTTTCTCATTCTGTTTTTAAGGAGGTTCATGAGTACACAGAGCCCAGTTAATTATTCTGCATCGTCCAGAAAAATTAAGCTCAGTTGTTAAGCAGTCTAAATTCTACCTGGAGCCGTAATTCCTCTCTTGTCAGGTAATTTAACATAGTCATGGATTCTGGGCTTGGAGATGTAGAAATTTGGGGGTTCCATGATTCTCCCTACCACATCCATGTGGTCTTTTTCCACTTACTAACCTGAATTCTCCAATAACACTCTTGTTCTCTTACAGTTTTCCCACACTAATAAAAGCAACTCTCAGGCAATAATAATAATCAGAGATTACCGGTAGCAACAAGCTGTGTTTCAACTTTTGACCACAGGCTTTGAATCTACTAGAATGACTCTCCTACCCAAAGAAAGATTTGAATTGGGCCAGGATAGCCACCACCACATAATCACCTGTACCTGGATATGTGAGTCCAAGTTTTCTGACTCCTGTTGGAGGAAACTGATGCAGCAGGACTAGAACCCAGCTGCGACTGTCAGGATTAGTGCCCTTTCTACATCTGATCCAAGTTGGCCAGAAATTGGAACTTCTCATTAAAATTGTGAAAAGCAATGGTCCTCTTCAAAAATTGACTAGAATCATTAAAATTGCCCAAGATGCTAGTAAATAAAGTTTATTCACTGTCGTTTACACACACACACACACACACACACACACACACAGGAATGTAAAATTAAATGGTAACTTTCATTAGGATCCTCTTTTTATGCCATCACAAGGGTCTGACAGGTTGGCTGTTTGAACAGCTGTACAATGCCCCAAGGACTTAAACCCTCCAATAGAAAAATAACACTTTGCATGCTTTTTGGAATACATTTCAGATGGAGTTTCTCTTAGGAACTACTGGTTAAGCGTAATTATTCTATTTCAATCAGGAGCCACAGAATGTGACAAGTTTGAGTGATTGGATTGAAGCTCTAGATAAACAGAGGGCTAAAGCAGAAATGTGAAGTAAAGTTTTAAATCTGCATAGTTAAGTGCTATTAAGCAGAAGCCAGTCCAACCATTGAATACAAAAATAGAAAGGGCATGGCAGCCTAGCAAACTGACCCTATTACTGCTTCAAGTCACATGGAGGTTATAATAGGAGGGAGATTGTTTCTTGTGAGCCTTGCTTTCTAACTTATAATAAGCAGTGCCGATGTGTGAAGCAGCAACCCCATCTTGGATTAACCAGCACCCCCAATTCCTATCCCTCACACCCAGTGACCTATGTCTCTGTTCCCAGCACAAGACCTATGTAAGGCAAAGGAACAGTAGAACAGTATTCATAAAAGCTATGGCTCCATCTTTGGCAACACTCAAATGGGCCAATTCCAGGGAAGAGCTGACTCGGGAATGAGAGAAGGCCTTAACTCTAAAGGACTCTGAAAATCTATACACATATTTTTTAATGGCATGTGAGCATCACTGATGTGAGCATCAAACACCCTTAAGAAGAAATGGGCTTCCTGGTGCCTTGTACATGCTCTAAAGTCTTTCTGTACATAACTATCAGGGCCTGACTCTGACTATGCAAACATCTGCTGTACTACATACACATCTGGCAAAGCCACTCTCCACTGATTAGTCTATCAGCTTCTCCAGGAAGGTAATCCTGGTGACAACCATCTACCAGAAAGTGACAAGGAGTGGAGAGCAAAGCCCCATTATGTGTTCCCCAGGTGGACAGAAAGAAAGAACACTGTCAAGGAATTCATATGTTCAGAGGGAAGTATATCTTATATAATGCAAGTAGAAAGTCTTTGAAAGCCTCTAGCTGCATTTCTACAAGTATTCTACACCTCTGGAAAGATCTTCAAATAGACTCAAATTTGTCAAAATGAAGGGTCAGCAAAATCTGTGGCAACTTTGTGGATGTGCCAACTTTATGGATAATCTCAGAGAGTCCTAGCAGTCCAGGAGTTGGTTGTATATTTTTCCCTGTGGTTTTTAAATTGCTTTTGTTTCCACACACTGTCCATGTCTGGAAACCTTTTGACTTGGTCTTGGTGACTTTTCACTCAGAAGTTCCAGGTCTACCTCATGTCATGACTGGGCACTGTGTCTACCCTCTGGTTATCTACAAGAGTGCTTTCAGTATCCAAGGTAGGAAAACTTTAAAATAATAATTATAGTCTCCTGCACCTCTTTAAAAGTATCATGTGTCCGGGGAAGAGATGATTATGCAAACTACAAACTTTCACTGTTGAAGACTGGAAGTTCCAAGTGTGTCAGGTCAAGCCACACCAGGAACCGTTCTCTAGGGTGTTTCTAGTGGAAAGGTTAAAAACACAGTGTTGACAATGGGCAGAAAAGCATGTGAGAAGAAGGTTTTATTCTGTGATTTCTCTGCCTCCGATGGAGGGGATCGGGGGCTTCTGAGCCATGCTCCAAGAAACCAGACAACAGTCGGTCTCCTGCATGAGTGCTGCAAGTTTACCTTGGCAGGTGGCTCTGGAAAAGCACTTCGGGACCAAGGCTGACAGACGCTTTTGGTGGTGGACGCCTCTTCCCATGACACTTCTGAGAAGCAGACCTGTGCCCATTTGGCTGTGCCCCCATCATTTTACCTCTCCTACCTACCAGGTAAAAGGAGAGAGGGGCATCCAGGCCTTCATGGGAGCCCAGCCAGCTTGGCTGTTGGTGGCACACACATGCTAGTGTTTGTGTGTCACACACACACACACACACACACACACACACACACACACACACACACACACACACACACACACACACACACACACACACACACAAACACAAATACACACCACACGGGGAGGGGCGGTGCAGGCTGGACACGGGGGCGGGGAAGTGGGGGATAGCCTATGGCCTTACCAGATCAATGAAGGTCAGGAACTTCCAGCTCCCCCCATAGGTCTGATGGGAGGGCATTTCGATGGCCTTGTAGTTGCACAGGATGGAGCAATAGGACAGCAGGATGGCCACCCGCAGCACCTGGCAGGGGACAAGCGCCATGTTCGCGCGGCCTGGCCCAGCGGGGCTGCTTGTGGGGCGGGAGGACTGGTTCACGGTGCCCGGTTGCGCCGTGGGAACCGGGGCGCGGCGCGGCGAGGGGCGGAGCGCAGGAGGCGGGGCGCGTCCCGGGGGACAGACGCCGCTGCGAGCGCACCGGCGACCTGCGCGGGCGGGGCGAGAGTGCGGCCGACGCGGGCTGGCGGCCTGGTGTCATCTCTGGCGTCATCTGCGTCATTCTGCAGCTGCGTTCGAGGCCCGGGCCGGGCGCCCCCTAGGCGGTCCTCGAGGTCTGCCGCCAGCCTGCCTAGCGGAAGCACGGCCCGGGTGAAGGCGGACCAGCATCCCGGGGCTGCTGGTGCTCGCCCTGGAGATGCTCGCTGCCGCCGCACACGCTGGAGTCAGTGCGTGTAAAGTCACACACGGTGATTCCTATTACTTAGGATTCGCTTGAGAGTTTAAAGCTGATCAGCATTAATGTCTGTGTGTGAAACCCCTTATAAATTCCACAAGGCTTTATTAATTAATCAATATGTAACAGAAGATTAAACATGAGCTTCAGACAAGTTCTTTTAAAACTTTTTTTACGCACGCTCTCGTGTGTGTGTGTGTGTGTGTGTGTGTGTGTGTGTGTGTGTGTGTGTGTGTGTGTGTGTGTGTGTGTACCACAGGACAAGTGTGGAGGTCAGAGGACAACTGGTGTGAGTAATCCACTATCAAACTCAGGTCATGCATGAGGCTTGACTGCAAGTGCCTTTACCAGCTGAGCCATTTCAACGACTAGGCTGAGTTTTATAAATAGAAATCTATGATGATTGTCATTACTGCTATGAGAGAAACTACATTCCGTTTTAAAAGCCAAACCACCCGGAGGAAGTAAATCTCACCCACGCATGTGTGATTTAATACAAATCAGTCGGAGTTAAAATTCCTTTTGCACTTCGACATTTCCCCCCTTATACTACAGTTCCAGTGATCAATGGGAGGAAAGTAAACCTAAAGTTGATTCCCTCAGCCTTCCAGTAAATGTTGTCACAGGGAAGTTGCAACAGTCTGTGGGCAGCGTAGGATTTTTTTTTTTTTAAATCATGATCATATTTCAACCAACCAGATGAAGGGTCCGGTTATGAGAAGACCACATAGGTATTTCCTGTGGATCCATTCAAAACAGGTGTCCCCTTCAAATAGTCTCTGAGTCAGAGAGTGTGAGGGAAAGGGGAAAGCATAGTAGCATGTACTCCTGAAGTTTTCCAACCAACCGGGGAGGAGAGCCCTTAGCTCTTTTCAAATGACCCAATTATACGGAAAGAAACTGAAGCCACAAGCATAAAAGCATTCTTCATTCACAATTTAGACACTCATCCTCATTTTAAAGTCGGGTCTATCTGTGTGTGTGGCCTTGCTGAATATTCATGACTGCCAGAAAAAAATTAATTTATTGAAGATCTCCTCAGTCTTACTAAGACCTTAATGGAGTTTTATAAAATGAAGTGACGTTTCAAAGTTGGGATAACCTCTCCTACTTAGATTTTAGAATGTTGTTAATAACATTTCCTTTCCTTCATAATTATAAAGTAAAATATTATGATTATAAAACCATTTAAAATTTGACTGTGGATGTATTTACTATGACATCAAGTGTTTTGTTGCTTTGTTTTCAGAGGCATGTTTTGAACCCATTTTAACACCATAGTGAGAAGATTTTATGTTCCTAAGAATGAAACATTTTTCATAAACCTTGACTGAAATCATGTTTTGTAAGAATGTCAGTCTCCAATCCTCAAGTCTTCTTGCTTATCACTTAACATAGAGGCTCTCTGTTTTCTTGGATTTTATTTTTTTGTCTTAATTAGGTAATTAGGCTTTTCTATTGCTGTGAAGAGACACCATGGCCACAGAAACTTTTATAAGGAAAACATTTCATTGGGGCTTGCTTACAGTTTCACACGTTCAGTTCATTATCATCATGGCAGGGAGCATGGTGGCATGCAGGCAGATGTGGTGCTGGAGGAGTAGCTGAGACTCCTATATCTTGCAGACAACAGGAAGTTGACTGAGACACTGGGCAATATCCTGAGCATAAGAAACCTCAAAACCAGCTCCCACAGTGACATACTTCCTCCAACAAGGCCATACCCACTCCATAAAAGCCACACCTCCTAATAGTGACACTCCCCATGAGATTATGGGAGACAATTACATTCAAACTACCAACACAAGGCTTCTCTGTATGACAGCTCTGACTGTCCTGGAACTCACTTTGTAGACCAAACTGGTCTTGAACTCACAGAAATCCACCTGCCTCTGCCTCCCAAACGCTGGGATTAAAGGTGTTCACCACCACCACCCAGCTCTCCCTTTGCTTTTTAGTCCATATCTTAACATCCTACTCAAGGCT
Source organism: Cricetulus griseus (assembly GCF_003668045.3). NCBI lineage: Eukaryota > Metazoa > Chordata > Mammalia > Rodentia > Cricetidae > Cricetulus > Cricetulus griseus. The sequence goes on along the minus strand of NC_048595.1, from coordinate 275,052,036 downwards.
TATAGGCTTTCTCTGTGAGATGATAGCAATATGAATATCAACTATATTTCCAATTTATCAAGCACAGTGTTGCATGGATTTTAAACCTCACTCAAAATGCTGTTCCTTCTAAGAAATAGATTATTTATTTCTACTTACATGATTCCACATTGGATTTTGAGAGTACCAGACTCACTGCGTGGAAGAAATGCCTGAGTGTCACATTCTTCCCTTTTCCATTGTGGTGCACAATTAGTGAGGTGAAAGGAGGAAAACCAGCTTCGTCCACTTGAGTTTTGTGAACATAATAAACAAACACCCAGAGAAGATGCAGAACTGTGTTTTATCTTTTAGTTATATCAGAGCTTTTAATGTGAGGGCTGAAAATATTTTGCTGTAAGTACTTCTAAAAACTGGCACAAGATCTTCAGTGTGTGTGTGTGTGTGTGTGTGTGTGCGCGCATGTGTAGGGAAAGATTGGCACATTGGTACATTGTATGGCATATCAGTGATGATAATACCTGGTAGTTTGGGAAATGGCAGGGACCACTGTGTCTCCCTTATGTTCTGTTCCAAGAGCCAACTTTGCATAACCAGAGGTCTTGCTTTGAAATCTAGGAGGAAGTTCAACAACAGGCCCTTACAATAACCAGTGATCATGTATATTTTGGATTCTTCATTGATATTAAACAAATATTTCTGACAGTTTTTCTATATTTGAACAAATCAGCTATCCCCTTCACATTTATTCTTAGCTCAAAGGTGAAAGTCAAGAGGTTTGGGCATGTCAAAAATCCTCAGTGTGAACAAACAGCAATCAAAAGTCTTAGAAATAGGAGACTGACATTCTCATACAACAATATCTCAGTCAGGGGTTAGACCATATGTTTCACTTTAAAAACTATAAAATCATCTCACCATGGTTAGCAAATCACAAAATAAGCAAAAGCAAATCTATTAAACTAGGTTCAAAATACTCCATTAAAAACAACACAGAAGCCTTTTTTGCATGTTATATTATTCACCCAAAAGAAAACTGCTAGTAGTTAAATTTGAAACCTTTGAGTTACATCTTTTCCTTCATTGTAAAAGTAGCATATTTGCAATATTAAAATAATAAAACCATAACATACAGCATTATCCCCACCCAGAATACTTCTTCTTCTCTCTGCCAGTCTTTATAAAGCCAAAAGTTAACTGGATATGGCATAATCTACATAATAATTTGCATCATATACATTAAATTAACTTTAAATTTTTGGGTTTTTTTTTTCTTTTTCAAGACAGGGTTTATCTATGTAGCCCTGGAAATCCTGGAAGTTGCTCCTTGGACCAAGCTGGTTTGGAACTCACAGAGATCCACCTGCCTCTGTCTTCCAATGGATGGAATTAAAGGCATGAGCTACCACTGGCCTATTAAATTTCTCTTATTTAAAATAAGCAAAAACTTGTAAAAATAAAATTAAAATAAATCACATTTAATGATTTTTATAACACTACATCAATCACATGGAATTTCATGTTTGGGTCAGACTCCATCCCCCCACCCCACCCCCCCACCCCCACCCCCGCACCTCCGCCTAAGTAGCTCCCAATACTGTTATGAATGCACTCTTCACAGGTTCTGAAGTTTTAACTAGGAAAGCCACTATTTAAAGGTGTTTGGAGCCTATAACCAATAAGAAACCATGTTTTTATATCTTAACATATATACTTGTTTTCTTTCACTTTATTTTATAAGTATATACATATATGTACACATGAGTGTGGGTTCCCAGGGAGGCCAGAAGGAGCATCAGATCCCCTGGAGCTGGAGATACAGGAAGCTGTGAGCACCTAACATGTGTGCTTGTTCATGCATGTTTATATGAATTGAGGTGCCGAGAAGACTGCTTTTGCCTTGGTGGTCAACTGGAAAAGATAAAGATGTAGGCCAAATTAAAACATACTCTTTTCCTTCAGTTGAAGCTCAAGAGAATGTTTTTAAAAGGTCCGAATACAAAATGAAGGGAAAATGCATTTAATTAATAAGGGTTTTTTTTTTCTAATAAGCTGTAAGAGGATTTTCCCCCCAACTATGGGCCAAATGAACAATAGATAGTGTAAAGAGCATGGCCAGTGGGCTGTGAGGCATTCAGCAATGAGGAACTCCACACAAGATTTGCCTTTCAAATATGCTCAGTTTATTCGCACAAGCATTCCTTACAATGTCCTGCCGTTATAAAGATCGTGGTAGTCTCATCTGTAAACAGAAATCTCACCAAGGGGGAACCCAGGGCAGGAAATGCTGCTGGCTTCCATGGCGAATCCTCTCTCGTGAGAGATCGCTTACAGAGAAAATTCAGTTTAGCTGTGACAAGCCAAGAGGTTGGTACCGTTGGGAGTTCCAGGAGGTCCTTGAGAGCCTCAGGCAGTGGCATGTGTGAACTCAGGAAAGGTACCAGAAAAACTGTGATGATTGCTTGAACCAAAGTCACCCACTGGCCGGTTTCAAAGTCCCTTTGCTGATGGGGATCCACACAGAGGCTCCAGGTACTGTGTCTCAGGAGCAGAGCAGAGCAAGCCTGGGGCAGCCTCCAAAATTCCGATTTTTTTTTTTTTGTATTGCTTCAATAGGCATTAGCTTTGCATTCTCAGGGCTCAAAGTTTAGGTTGATTCATTAACATATTGGGGCCACTTTGGGGTACTCTCCTTAGCACATCAGAACCTACCTTAAGCTTGGCTCATATCAGAGCTGGCTTCTGGTTGGTTCCTTTATACATCTTACAAGCATTACATTACTCCCAGCCACACAAAATGGCTTTGCTCATGTTCCTAACAAGTACTAGTGCTTGCACTGATGTTGCTGGTTAGAGCAGACTCGCTGACCTACAAATGGGCTGTTTTCGAAAGAGAACTCTATGAAGGCATGAGATTTCTAAAGAACTCCTCGGAGGACTGTTGCAAAACTTTAGAAAAAGCAGTGTGTGGGCTACTTATGAATCACTGAAAGCTTTCGTGGGGATTAGAAACAACCCACTCACTTCTGGTGCTGACCCTGCCTTGGCCAGTACTGCCCACTCTGTTGGAAATGCTACCCATATACACATCCAAACCCACATCTTTTAGAGAAACTTGCTATGTAAGTTCATGCAGTCTCACTTTCCCTTCTTGAGACTCAGGAGGTAGACTTCCTGCTCTCAGCAACCCAACTGGATGGCTTACTGGAAATCGAGATTTGGCATCCACTGGCTGCATCGTTTCCTCCTTGGAAACAGTCTTTCTGCAGTATTCCTAAATTCTGTCTGCCATGTAAGAAGCAGCCAGAGAGAGCCAGATGACTCCAGAGTGTGTATCTCTTAAATTGCAGTATCCCTGGAGACATGGTGAGGTGAGGATCGTGTACCACCAAAGGTGTGTTTGGGGAAGATACTGCTGGGAGAAGATATATCTTTAGAAGCTTGTTGGGTGGCTGGTAATGACTGGAAAGAGGCATCTCATAAAGCATTCTAGAGTAAGAGTGATGCTAACTAACCCCCTGCCCATGAGTATCACAGAAATTGCAGATTTATTTCATTAAGCAGAATGTGTAGAACTATGGACCAGAACTATTGCTCTAAGTAGTATAAAAGAAGAGAACATCCCTGCCAGGGAATCCTTTCAGCCTGTTAAGAGTTGAATACATAAATGATTTTGCATGTCTTCATTATAATGAAGTGATGGATACTTAAGGAGATAGCTGTGTTTAACCAGATTACACGTTGTATATGTGCATGAAGACATCACACAATATGACATTGATGTTTTGTCCTTTTTTGGATCACTAAGAAATAAATTTAACTGAGAAGTTAAAACAAAACAAACCAACCAAACAACAAAAAAAAGATTTATTGCAATGCCTTAAATGCAAATTCTTCAGAGACCCAGTGTGCATCATAACTAAGAAAAGCTAGATATAAGTAATAAGACAGCTTCCGGTGAAAGTCTCATGCTGTTTCATAATGTGGTAGGAAAGTACAACAGGCAAACACGTGTGGAAGAAATGTGGTACTCACACCTGTAGTAACAAACACTTTTCCACGAGAAAGCCACTAGTCCTGTGTTGTGCCCTAACCACCTGTATTAGTTGCTTTTTACTTGCTAGGATGAAACAGCATGACAAAGGCAACCTACAGAAGGAAGAGTTTCCTTGGCTTCAGGTTCCTTGGGGTTTAAGAGGCCACAATGGCAAAGCAGAATCACTAGGCAGCAGGCATGGTGGCTGGAGCAAAAGCTAAGAAGGGTTCATATCTTGAACCACAAAGTCTGAAAGGGGACAAACTGGGAAAGGCCAGAGTCTCTAAACTCTCAAAGCCTGACCCCATCAACATACTTCCTCCAGCAAGAACGCTATCTTCTAAACCTACCCAAACAGCGTTACCAATTGTGGACCAAGTATTCAAACATCTGAGCCTATGGGAGGCATACTCATTCAAATGACCACACTATCTCTTAAGAGTCCCACTCCCAACAATACCGAAAGGGCAGTCCTATATCAACATGAGTTTCAGAGGGGTCAAATCATATCCAAGCCATAGCATTTTACCAGACAAAAGAAAAATGTGCCCATGTGCTGTTGTCAGCCAGCAAGCCACAGTTCACAATGTCTGGGTCAGTCATTTGACAGAGTACCCTCTGACTACGAGTATCAACAGAACACTGCCATCCTTCTCCAGCCTCAACAGCCCGCCTCATTTGCAAGAGTTAAGACTAACATGAGCACAGTTGACAATTCCCTGCTACAAGAAGAAGGGGAACAAAACAATGGATTTTCCAAGATGGAAGCTCTTTTTCTGATGAATGCTGGCCAATGGGTGCAGGTGGAGGTGAAAACGTGTGGCAATGCACTGTTCCTTAAGAAAGATTTGCCCAAGCAGATGCCACATGCAACTTCCCACCTTGGCCTCACCAGTCTTCATTCACCCATGTGGCCCTAGTTGAGAAAACAACTGTTCTGGATGGACACAGGCCCAAGCCCAAACCAGGAATAAATCAACACATACAGCAAACACTGAAAATTGAATGGTGTCCCTCAAAGAGCTATGTCAAAGTTCCAATTGCTGATGTCCCCCAAAATGACCTTATTTGGTAATTAGATCGTCACAGTTATAATTACCTAAGACAGTGTTATATTAGGGTAGAGTGAACTCCTAATCCAACCCGACTGGTACCCTCATAGGAAGAAAATTTAGAGTGAACATCATGTGAAGACAGTAGCAGAGGCTGGACTGATGACAAACCAAGGAGTGCCAAGATCAATGACATTTCCAAAGCTAGGAGAGAGGTTTATAATAGGTTCTTCCTTCCCAGCCTTTGGAAGAAACCATCCCTGCTGGCACCTTAAGTTTGTATTTATAGCCTTCACAACAGAGAAAATAAACCCAGTTGCTTCATTCACCTAGACACATTCATAGGCCTGCTCTAGCCAACAAATGCAGAGGAGAAGAAAAGATATTGGAGGACCACTATACATTTCTACCACAACATCCAATTAAGACTCTGTGCTAGCCAGGCATTGGTGGCGAACGCCTTTAATCCCAGCACTCGGGAGGCAGAGGCAGATGGATCTCTGTGAGTTCGAGGCCAGCCTGGTGTCTAGAGCAAGTGCCAGGATAGGCTCCAAAGCTACACAGAGAAAACCCTGTCTTGAAAAACAAAAACAAAAAAACAAAAAACAAAAAACACACAAAAAAAGACTCAGTGCTGGTTGTTTCTTCTCTGTGACCCTTCTCAAAATTTATTTCTATCACTGCTGTCTTACTGAACAACCTGCAGCTGACTTTCCTGCCTACACTTTTGCATCTCTGTGTTTCCTTTATCACTGCCTAAAACATAGATCAGATCACTTCTCTGACCTGACAATTCCTCACAGCCTTTGGGAAATCTCACTCCCTTAGAATATCAACTAGCACCTTCTGAGGGTTAGTTGTCTACCCAATTTCTGACTTCATTTATTGCTTTGCTTTAAATAGCCAAGCATTCCAATAACATCACAATAGTTGCTTTTCCATCCAAGCTCAGTGACTTGCTTTTCCATGGCCCTGAGGCACCAATGACTCATACATAGCACCTTCTCCATCTGGTGAAATCCTAGCCATCTCCCAAGGGTCAATCAGCTCTGCCTGGAACTCTACAAAAGTGCCTACTTTGCATGGCACTTTTCCAGATAGAAAACATTTTTACCTTGCAATAAACAAAACTTTGGCATCTTTTCTTAATGTTCAGGGAATATCTTCCCTTGATCCTCTCTACATATCAGCCATCATCTGCACAGAAGGGCCTGACTGGGATGCCCTTCACTTTGGTATCCAGGCCCTAAGTGAGGTAGATCTCAGTGAGTATTGTTTGTCTGAGAATATATCTTTGTTCAATTCTAAACAAAAATTTTGCTGTATAAAGCATCATAAGCTGATGAGTATTTTTTTGTCAACACTTGAAACAATTCACTTTGAGTCATCTTGTTTTCATGATGACTTCAGAATAATTTTTGATCCAACTTAGCTCCAGTCTTCATGAATACCTTTGAGAGCATTATGACCCAGGCAACTTAGAGAAGGAAGAGTTTATTGGGGTTTCTGGATATGAGTCTATTATTGTCGTGGTTGGACAACATGGCAGCAGCAAACTGAGAACTCATATCCCGAACTGCAAGCACAAGGCAGAGAGAGTGAAGTGGGAATGGCACATGGCTTTGAAACTTCAAAAGCCTGCCCCCAGTGACATATTTCCTCAAGCGTATCATATCTCTTTAACTGACCCAAACAGAACCACCAACTGTGGACCAAATACTGAGGCATCCGAGTCTATGGTGAACATTCACATTCAAGCCACCATAGGTAGTAAACGTTTTTTTAACTTTGTGTAGCCTCATTTCATTATGTTTGGAACCTTTGCAATCCTATCTTCTAGATATTCATAAGTCTTCATACATATGGTTTGTTGTGGACTAATCGTGCTGTGCTGGGGAAAACTAGAATGTATTCTTTCCTCCTGGCTATATTTTAGTAGTCACTACCCAAGCTTTTTCTCATTCTCTCCCCGTGTGTGCATCTAGCTTCCAGTAATCCCTATTGTACTTTCTTCTTCTTCCAAGGTCATCTTTTGTAGTGTCTACACATTGGTGTGAAAATGCAGCATTTGGCTTAGTTCATTTAAAATATGGTCTCCTACTTCCAAAATCCATTCTGTTGTAACTGACAGAATTTCATTCTTTCTGGGGTCAAATAATACTCCATTGTATATGTATTCATTCACAGGGCAGTGCATTAGTTAAATTATATAAATGTCAAGAAATTTTTGAAGAAGCTGCAGTCCTTTGGAGTTTCAAAGTAAATTAGAAAAAAATGTTGAGTGTCTTGCTAAGACTCCTGGTCTTCCTGTTGTCTCTCAGTTCCAAAGAAACTGGGAAAGAGCAAGCTAGGTACCAGTATCAATTCTAAAACAATATAGGTGGTTGAGAAAGTGTGCTTGGACCTGAGGCAAAAAATGAACATAGCTGTGTAGAGCCCTCCGAAGAGAAAACTATGACTATTCCATGAGAGCACTTACCTGACACAATTTTAAAATGGGATTCTTCCATTTTCACCACTTAAAGAGCCACTTGTGGCCAGAAGTAATGGACATAGAAAAAAAATTATAAGTTTTTATGTTCTGAATAGGAGAGAAGACATTCCATTATACAGGTCAGTGGGAACCTGAAACTGCTGAAAACAACGCTAATATAAGCATCAGAAAACATTATGTCCCTCATGCGGCATAGACTCATAGGGCCAAGCAAACTAATACCTAGAGTTTAACTCTATAGTAAAAGATTTTTTTCTTATTTTTAACTTTCTTTTTATGCATTCTTTGTGTCTTTCCCATCATGCATCTTGATCACATTCATGTCAGCCCTCTGCCCTTGTAATCCCACCCCCACCCAAGACAAAATAAAATTTAAGAGAATAAAAGAAAAGGAAGAGAAAAATCTCATCATGGAAGTTGTAATGTGACACACTGAGTCACACCAAAAACTCCTTTGTCCATATATCTTTACTTGCAAATGTTCATTGCAAAGAGACATTGGTCTGGCTCAAGGCATTTGGTTTCTGTTACACTATTGATGTTGGACCATTATTGGGATTCCCCCTTGGTTATTCTGTTGTTGTCCTGTGTCATGGAGATCTTGCAGCTTTGGGTCTGCAAGATTAGCCCCTTCATGTGCTCCTGTAAATCATGGATTGGCTAGAGGTTTGGGTGAGCCAACTCATAATCCTGATTCTGGGCCTGGGTAGTTGCAGAGTTGGTCAGCCTGCCATCTGTCCCCTGTCTTCACCACCAGGGTGAGCTCTCTAGCATTGTCCTTGTTTGTTCACCCCTGGCAGCAATGAGCAAGGGGCGGGGCCAGTTCTCCCACTTTCACATCCTCAGGGTCAGCTCTCCCACACCTACACCTTCAGGTGAGGTGTAGGGGCCACTCTCCCAAGTGCTGGAGTTGTTGAGGTGAAGGAACAGCTCTATTGCTATTATGATCTCAGAGCCAGCTCTTCCACCTGCCACAAGTGGTAAAGGGCAGGTGGGAGGGACCCATCTCTTCTCCCCCCACACTACTATATGGCAGATATAGGGTGGTCACCAACACTTGAGGGAATAACAGATTTTTTTTTAACTCAATTATACAGACTACAAAAATTTCTTTGTTCTTTATTGTTGTAGAATTTTATACCTACATGCATGTTTTTATAAAGTCTTACCCTCATTCCCTCTCATCTAATTTATCCTGTATCCCTGCTACCTCCAATTTGATATTCTCTTTTTCTTTTAAAGTCTACTTAGTGCCTCCAGTATGTCCTTGGGTATAGGGGCATCTTCTGAATCATATACAGCCTTTCAGTGGCTACATCCTATAAGAAAACTCACTCTCCGTTTCCAAGCAACCTCCAATTGCCAATATCTTTTCAGCTTGGGGTGGGACGTCATGACCACCTCTACCCTGTATGTTGAAATTTTGTATGGCTCAAGCTTGCATGGGTTAGTTGCATGCTGTTACAGCCACTGCGAGGTTATGTGTACAACCACCCTGTTGTATCTGGAAAATACTACATTGTTATAATCCTCTATCATCTCTGGTTCTGACAATTGTTTCACTCCCTGTTCCATGGAGATCTCCCAGCCTTAGGAGTGAATGTGACATAGATGTTCAGTGCAGGACTGAGCACTCCACAGTCTGTCTTTCTCTTCTCTCTAACTAGTTGTGGGGTTTTATGTTGATTTCCAAGTAATGCAAATATAAGCTTCACTGATGAGAAATGACAATGCACTAATCTATGGGTATAATAATAAGTGTTTAGGAGAGTTGGTATAACACTATGTTCATCTAGAAGACTAATAGAAAGTAGTAGGTTCTCTGCTAGGGCCCAAGATCTAGTTAGCCACGATTCATTTTTGGTTCCCTTAATGATGCCAGGCATGATTTCCATTCTGTATAGCTGGCCTTAAATCCAACTAGAAAGTGTTATAGAATATTATTTTAAGGTGTGTTACATTTTTGTAACGTGAGCTTTCTGGTCGAGCTGGTCCCACCGCCCTTCTCTGCACCAAAGAAGCACACAGATGCTATATTGATTATGAAAGTGTTGGCCAATTAGCTTGGGCTTCTTTTTTTCTGGTTTTTTGAGACAGGGTTTCTCTGTGGCTTTGGAGGCCATCCTGGAACTAGCTCTTGTAGACCAGGCTGGTCTCAAACTCACATAGATCCTCCTGCCTCTGCCTCCCGAGTGCTGGGATTAAAGGCGTGTGCCACCACTGCCCAGCTTGGCTTGGGCTTCTTATTGGCTAGCTCTAACTTAATTATTATTAACCCATAACTACCAACCTCTCTGTTTCCTCATGGTCTTCTCTTACCTGAGAAAGGTCCAGGGACCTGTTACTCCTCTGGTGTCCTACATGTTGCCTGCTCAGCCAGCATGCCCACAGAGAAGAGAAGAGAGCAATTTCCTGTTTGTCCCTGCTTATATTCTGATCCTCCTTGTCTCCTAGTCCCATCTATCTTGCTTCCCTATTGGCCAGCAGTGCTTTATTCATCAACCAATGAGACAAACATATACACAGAAGAACATTCCCCATCAACATTTGTTTATGCTGTGGAACATTTGTTTAAGGATGTAATGTGCTGCTTTTTTATGCTGCATTTGTTTAACTCAGTGAAGGTGTGATTCTTTGCCTGTCTAAAACACCCGATGATCTAATAAAGAGCTGAAACAGCCAATAGTGAGGTAGGAGAGGGTAAACAGGGACAGCAGGCAAAGAGAATAAATAGGAGGAGAAAAAAAGAAGAGGAATGAGAGAGCAAGGAGAGGAGGATGCCTGGGGCCAGCCAGCCAGCTAGCCACAGAGTAAGAGTGGAAGTAAGATATACAGAAGTAAGAAAAGGAAACCCCCAGAAGCAAAAGATAGGCAGGATATTGTAAGTTAAGAAAAGCTGGCAAGAAAAAACAGGCATGTATAAATAGTAATAAGTCTCTGAGTATTTATTTGGGATGGGGGTAGCGGGCTCCCAAAAGAGGGTAAGAGTAAGGTAGAAACCCACAACAAGAAAGTGGTTTGTCATCTCATAACATTCATGCACTATTGGACTAATGGACATATCTTGCCAGTTGTAGCCCACAACTTGGTTACAATGACAATAATTTTCCTCCCTCAATAGCATGCATAGCACCTTCCAGCACCATGAACTCCAGTCAGTATGAATGAAACCTTCAGGTTAATACTAGCTTAATTTTGCCATGTTCTCAAGTATCTGATACCTTCAGCAATATGTCTTTACATCAAGTACTATAGGGTAACCAAGAGTAACACAAAATAGCCTGCAATGTTTGCAAAGGTCCATGGAAGTCCACTGCCCAACAACTCCAAAAATATTCTTTAACTGATGAATTTGTGCTTAGAACATGACTGATGCAAAGTGACTAAGCAGAACTGGGAAACAGAACTCTTGTGAAATGAGGGAGTGTGTGTTATATCTGGTGAATCTGTTTAATAGAAAGTGAAAAGACAGATGATAGTACTTTCCATATTACAGTATGATTTCAAATGCTCAGAGCTACAATGAAGATGCTATACAAGTTCCCTAATTACATTAGAGGTCATTGTAACTGTCCATCTTTTATTCTCAAAGCCTAACTTACATTTCTCAAACTCAATATAATCAATTGTCCATGGAAACTGAAAATGCAGTCCCAGTACTATATGCTTCCAACAACAGTGGATAAATATGTCTAGGATCAAGAATAAACTATAAAGTAACAGAAGACATGTTAAGGCCAGCAGAGATAAATTCTCCAGAAAGGGTGTAGTACGCTATGATAGACCAGTTCACTGACAACAAGGAGAACAACCTAGGTAGATTATCTGTGAAGAAACCAGAAAGATTCAGAGATAAGCAGTGCATGGATTCAATTTCAGAGACGTGAGAACTTTGTCCTGGTGGGCTGATGATGTCAAGCACATTTCTCTCCTTGAGAAAAAGGCTGCTTGTAGTTCAGGACCAAGAACAGAGCAAGGTCAGGGGAAAATATGTATCTTGGAGGGGGAGTAAAAAGCAGCCATTAGAGACTTCAATGGCATTAGATGAGGATGGCCTCAGCACATGGTTAAGACACTGACTAAATTCTAAGAGTTAATTGAAGAGTAGGAGAACACATGGAAGTAGCAGTGATAAGACCTGAGAACTAGATCTTGCCTCAATTTGTTCACAAAACATTACTACACATGTATGTGTCTACAGGTACCTGTGTATAGCTGACCCTTATGGAAAGAATGCTGTGACAGATATGAAACTGTTACCTGGGAAATCTGGATGAAAGAAATGGGGATTTGTCCTAGCATTCTTTAAATTTTTCGTAAATTTAAATTACCAATGTAAAGTATTTGAAATCAAATTTACCAACTCAGTTTTGAACAGTCTATCAGACACTAATGGATACAAGAATTACTATCTAGAAATGCATCAGGAAAAATAAGCCAAGTGAGACAGAAAAAAGAATGGGGTAATAAGTGAAAGAAACCTATAAACATGAAAAAGGTTTTATTGTAATATTATAGTTTCAAGGACAAGGAGGAAGAAATAGGTCAGAAGCATTGTCCAAAGGGATACTACCTAGAGATCTTCTGATGTAGTTAAAACACACATCATTCCTGCTTGAAGTTTAAGGAACTCTCAAGCAGGACAATCATAGGGAATACTGCAACCAGGCAACTCCAAAGGAAGGGATAGAAATGATCTTAAGATCTGCTGCAGGGATAACCATAATACCCAATAATACCAGTAGGGCTGGCATCTGGCTTCTTCACAGAAACAACAGGAGCCAGACACCACAGTAGCTCTGTCTTGAGACTTGGGAAATAACTAAGAACCAGCTTATAAAAAATGACATTTAAGGGAGAAGGCGAAATGAAAACATTGACAAACAACCCAACACCACCCAAAAGTAGAAAAAACAGAAAGAGAAAAGCAAAGCTGACATAATCTCTATCCAGAAGTCTCACAAGCTGGGATGTGGAGAGGACTTCAGCTGTCAAAAGAAAACATGAAAAATTGCAAGTATAGAAATTAAGATGAGGGAGCCTCCTGAGGCCTAGGGACTGTGCACAGGAGATCACAGTCCTGGCAGACCAGGTTATCCAGAGTCTGCCGATGTCATGGTGCTAGTCCCGCCTCCACCCTATGGGAAGAGGAGAGCAATTGGAGTATTGGACCTGCTTGTACCCAGTAGAAGAGAACCTTGGACCTGTACCCACCAGGAGAGGGAGAGACCCTACAGGCACCCATTGGAAGAAGGGATTGGAAGACAACAGTATGAGAACACATTCAACAACAGAAAGATTAATATGATCCCACCAGAGTCTAGGGAATTCATACCAGCAAGACCTGAACATCCCAGTACAGATGAAACAGAGGAGAACAACCCTAAAAATAGCTTTCTGATAGAAACCCTCAAAGAGGAAATGAGAAAATCCCAAAAAGAAATGGAAGAAAAAACAAAATAAATTCAAGAAATGAAGGAAAAGACACACCAAAAATTGTAAGAAATAAACAAATCTCTTAAACAAAACAAGAAAAGCCAAGAAAAACAAGTGAAGGAAACAATTCAAACAGTTTAAGACTTGAAAGATGAAATAGAGACAGAAAAAAAAACAGTCTGAGGGAATGCTGGAAATAGAAAAGCTGGGTAAATGATCAGGAACTACTAAATGATGCAAGCATAACCAACAGAATACAAGAGATGGAAGACAGAATCCCAGGCTTTGAAGATACACTAGGAGAAATAGATTTATCGACCAAAAAAAAAATCTTAAGACCAATAAATCTCTGACACAAAATAACCCAGGAAATATAGGATACCATGGATAGGGCAAACCTAAGAATAATAGGTATAGAAGAAGGTGAAAAAACCCAACTCAAAGGTGCAGAATACATATTCAACAAAATCATAAAAGAAAACCTCCCCAAACTAAAGAAAGACATGCCAATGAAAGTACAAGAAGCTTACAGAACATCAAAACAATGTCCCCTCATACAGAATAAAGAAGGAATATTAAGAACAGCAAAGTAAAAAGGCCAAATAACATATAAAGGCAAACCTATCAGAATTACACCTGACTTCTCCATGGAAACACTGAAAGCCAGAAGGTCCAGTATAGATATTCTACCAACACTAAGAGACCATAAATATCAGCCCAGGCTACTATATCAAGCAAAGCTTTCGATCACTATAGATGGAGAAAACAAGATATTCCATGACAAAACCAGATTTAAACAATACATATCAACTGATCCAGCAGAACAGAAAGTTCTGGAAGGAAAACTCCAACCCAATGAAGTTAATTATGATCACAAAAACATAGGCAATGGATAATCCCACTTTACCAATACGCAAAAGAAAAAAAAAAGGAGGGAGGGACCCACACACAATACCACCACCACCACCAATAAATCCAAAACAAGAAAGAATTAACACTCACTGATCCTTAATTTCCCTCAATATTGATGGTCTTAACTCACCTATAAAAAGACACAGGCTAACAGAACGGATATGAAGACAGAATCCATCCCTCTGCAGCATACAAGAAACACACCTCCACTTCAAAGACAGACATTACCTCAGAGTAAAGGGTTGAGATGAGATATTCCAAATGGACCCAAGAAACAACATAGCAAACTTCAACAGATACAAATAAATAAATAAATGGAATAATCCCCTGTATCTTATCACACCACCATGCTTTAAAGTTAGAATTCAACAACAACGCAAATTGCAGAAACCCTACAAACTCATAGAAATTGAAAAATTTGAAATTGCACCATTCCTGGTTCAAGGAAGAAATAAAAATTAAAATTAAGGACTTCCTAGAATTCAATGAAAATGAACACACAACATACCCTGGACACTTTGAAAGCAGTGCTAAGCAGAAAGTTCATAGCTCTAAGTGCCTACATGAAGAAACTGGAGAATAGTCACACTAGAGAATTAACAGCACAACTGAAAGCTCTAGATCAAAAAAGAAGCAAAATCACCTGAGAGGAGTAGATTATCAAATTATCAAATTGAGGGCTGAAATCAATAAAGTAGAAACAAAGAAAACAATACAAATAAATCAATGCAATGAAGAGTTGTCTCTTTGAGAAAATCAACAAGATAGACAAACCTTTATTCAAACTAACTAAAAGGCAGAGAGAGAACATGCAAATTAAAATCAGAAATGAAAAAGAGGAGCATGGGGGGAGGGGAGAGAGAGTTAGGAGAAAGAAGGTGAGTAAAGGAGGAGAAAGGAGGACATAAGAGTGCAGCAAGATTGAGTCAGGGGAAGAATAGAGGAAAGCAAGAAAAGAGATACCATAATAGAGTCATTATAGGTTTAAAGAAAAATCTGGCACTAAGGAATTGTCCAAAGATCTACAAGGAGGACCCTAACTACCAATCTAAGCAATACTGGAGAGGCTACTTTAAATGCCCATCTCAGATAGCGAGATTGATGACTACCTTATATGCCATCCTAGAGCCTTCATCCAGTAGCTGATGGAAGCAGAAGCAGACATCCACAGCTAAACACTTCACTGAACTCCTGGAATCCAGTTGTAGAGAGAGGGTAGTGATGAGCAAAGGGGTCAAGACTAGGATGGAGAAACCTACAGAAACAGCTGACCTGAGCGAGGAGGAGGTCATGGACCCCAGACTGATAGCTGAGAAACCAGCATAGGACTGATCCAGACCCCCTGAATGTGGGTGTCAATTAGGAGGCCTGGGTAAACTATGGGGCCTCTGGTAGTGGATCAGGATTTATCCCTATTGTAGGAATCGACTTTGGGAGCCCGCCCCACATAGAGGGATACTTCCTCAGCCTAGACACACAGGGAGGGCCTAGGCCCTGATCTAAATGATGTGACAGACTTTGAAGATCCTCCATGGAAGGTCTCACCCTTCCTGGGGAGCACAAAGGTAATGGGATAGGGATTCAGTGAGGGGCAGGGGAAGAGGGGAACGAGAGGGAACTGGGATTGACACATAAAACAAGCTTGTTTCTAATTTAAATACAAATTTTTAAAAAAGAAATTAAGATGAGCGTGAAGAACAGGGGTGTGGAAATGCTGAAATTATTGTACACGAGGAGATAACGCAGTAACATAATACAGAATTTTTTTCATTCTGTTTTTTAAGATTTATTCTTCTCTCACATATTACATCCTAACCACAGTTCCCCCCTCCATTCTCCTTCCAGTCCTCCCCACTACCTCCACTCTGCCACAGATCCATGCCTCATTGGCTTCCCTTCAGAAAATGGAAGGCCTTCCAGGGTCATCAACCAAATGTGCATATCATGTTGCAATAAGACTAGGCACATCCCCTCATATTGAGGCTGGACAAGGCAACCCAGTAGAGGGAAGAATTTCCAAAAGGAGGCAAAAGAGTCAGAGAATGCCCCAGCTCCCACTGTTAGGAGTCTCACAAAAACAACATATCACAGCCATATCATCTGTGTGGAGGACCTAGGTCAGGTTCATACAGGCTCCCTGAATGTCAGTTCACTCTGTGAGTCCCTGTGAGCCCAGGTTAGTCGATTCTGTAGCATTTCTTGTGGTGTCCTTGACACCTCTAGGTCCTACAACCCTTCCCTTCGTAATATGGAATTTAGGATTTTGTAGAACCGAAAGAATAATAACCATGCCACAGCAGTTCTCAACCTGTAGGTTGTGACCCTATCACAGGGGTCACATAAGACCATCAGAAAACAGATATGTACATTGCAGTTCATCACAGTAGCAAAACTACAGTTATGAAGCAGCAACAAAAATAACTTAATGCTGGGAGTCACCACAACATAAGGAACTGTATTCAAGTGTCACATCTTTAGGAAGGCTGAGAACCACTGTGCTAAGAGAAAGGAAGGGGATAAAGGGCTAAGACTCTAGTAACTTGGAAAGAGCAAAAGTACAACTTGACACATAAGCTGGATGTGGTGGAACACACACACAGTCTCAGCACTTTGGAGGTAGGCTGGAGGAGAAACAATTCAAGGACAGCCTGGACTGCACATAACACAACAAAAGAGAGGAAGAGGGAGAAGAAGAAGGGGTAGTAGAAAAGAAAGGGGTAGGAGACTGTATATCAAGAGCTTTGACTCACAGTTTGTTATTTACAGGACAGTCACAAATAGGATTGTAAAAGCAACAGCATCAGTAAATTCTCACTGAGAACAAGAATATATACTCATCTGTGGCATAATGAGAGTAAAGATGGTAGGCCTGGATGGCTAATCTGGGGTGAATTTCCTATTTTAAAACAGGCTGATTGCCAATATTAGTTCTCATTTGCTGTATAACTTAGCATGTGTTCAGGTTCAAAGGATCAGGAGACTGATCTCTAAGGGGTTATGATTTGGCCCACCAAAGCATCTCTCTAGAATTTGTCAACTAAGCAAAGTAAAGCTAGGAAAGACTTTAATAACCCAAGGAAGAAATCATTTGAGAACCTATAAAGAGCTCTCCAGTCAGTACACAAGGTATTTACAAAAAGTTACTAGTCACCAGATCATAAATAAAATCTCACTTAAAAGAAGAGGGAAAAAAGGACATGGATTAGCTTTATATCTCAGAATAGGATCTTCTTCATAGAGACTTTTAGCCTTGCATCTCCACTGATGTTTCTGAAATTTCCTGCAGCAAGGACTCATGGGAAATAGTGAGGGTTTTGTCAAGGATTGAAATGCCTGTGTGTGGCAACAGAGAGTCATCGAGCCCCAAAACAAACCCAAGAGCCATAGCAAAGTAGGGAACCTGACCAACAAATTCAGAAACCCGTGCCTAGAAATCAGTATCAAATCATTTCCAGTCTTGTCTAAACTTGCATTGTTCCACGAACCATCATGGGTCCAGCAGTCACACAAAAGGCCATGTGAGATGATACCAGAGGCTGATTGGTAAAACCAGCTTTAGAATAGGGCTGATGGTGTAGGCAGAAGGAAATGATGGTGGAAGCATCTAAAAACACAAGAACAAAACTTTAGTATGGCAGGACATCAACTTGGACAGAAAGGAAAGAATATTAGAATAAACTTGGGTGGTTCTCTTAGAACATTGAGAACTCAAAATAGAAGCAAAAATGTCCTCAATAGAAGGTTGCTGGGAAGAGACCAACCACACTAGCTAAGTAAAAAAGTATGTCTGTCTATGGGCATGACCATAGATCTTTATAGCATCACCTTCAAGGCTAACAAATTTCATTTCCTTTAGCATTTTATAACTCTTTGGAGAGACAATTTTTAAAATGCTGCTGTTTATGCTCTTAAAATTTTAGAGCATATATATAGCTGGAAATTTGAATGTGATAGGGCAAAATCCATATGGTAGTAAAATTTGTTTTTTTAAATAAATTATTAACTGGCTGTTCTTTTATCTAAGTAGAAGAGTCATGACTTTTGCTTAGCATTTCCTTTTAAAGAAGTTATAAAACGAAGCTATAAAAGGAGTCACAACATCCTGCTGAGACAATGGATGATAAAGTCCAGGCAAACAGCTATTGGCACAAACTAGTCTTTCTCCTTATAGGAAGGGAAATTTCAGAGTAATTCTGCAAACACAGTAGTTTTTATAGAGTGAGGGCAACACTGTGTAGTAAAATGTGCGTTTGGCTGGGAACAGGCCACTGGATCTGTTTGGTCCAGTGTGCTATTTATTAAGACATGCAATTACATAGCTTGGCTTGGGCACCCTCTCAATACCTGGATCCTCAACCTCTGTATCAGAAACTGGGCTTGAATAGATGATCTCTAAAGGAGAAGAACTCTAAGGTGTTTGTAGCTTCTGAATAGAAATTTCAAATTTTAACACAACGAAATAAGACAAACACACACACACACACACACACACACACACACACACACACACACACACACACGCACACACACATCCATGTCACAAGGAATTGATAAATGACATCAGGATATAAAGGAAGACTTCAAAAAGATGTAAGCATAGGACTAAACTGTTAAAATGAAAATAATGAAGACCCAGGAATGGCAGCTCTTGTCTTCAAGCCTAGAGCGTGAGAGTCTAAGGCAGAGAATTGTCACTAATTTGAGGTCAACCAAGATCATACAGTGAGTTAATGGCTAGCCTGGGCCACCTAGTGAGACTCCCACCTCAAAAAAAAGCTATATGGTCAATATCCAATGAGAACACATAAAAAATTGTCATAGAATAAATAAAAATATTGCTGAAAAAGCAACCAAAAAAGAGAGAATGTGGGAATGAGGAGGAGAAGGAGCAACAGGAGGGGGATGGAAAAGAGCAGGAGAGAAGAAAGACACAAGTGAGGGAATGCATTATCTTTTCAGTGATCATAAAATTTTAAAAATTTCCATTTTCTAACTCTACCTTCCTCACATTGTCTTACTGAGAGTAACTGTTGCTATGATGAAGCACTGTGACTGAAAGAAACCTGGGGAGAAAAGGGTTTATCTGTCTTATACTTCCACATTGTAGTCCATCCTTGAAGGAAGTCAGGGCAGGAACTCCAACAGGGCAGGAACCTAGAGACAGGAGCAGATGGGGGCTGTTTACTGGCTTGCTTAGCCTACTTTCTTATAAAACCCGGGACCACCAACCCAGAGGTGTCCCACCCACTATGTCCTGGGTCCTTCCCCATCAATGCTAATTAAGAAAATGCCTTACAGTTGGGTCTTATGGAGGCATTTTCTCAGTTGAGGTCCCCTTCTTTCAGGTAACTTTAGCTTGTGTCCAGTTGACATAAAACTATGTATTATGTATTAAAGTTTTTTTCCAGCTAATGCTATTGGACTGAAAGTAAAAAGCATATTGTTATTTATACAAGACTATTGTGGGCTAGATATTTGTGTCTCTTCTCCCAGACTTTTCTGTTAATACCTAAAGCCCAGTGCTATAATGTTAGAAAGTAGAACTTTTAAGACATGGCTGAGTCATAAGGGTGGTGTCCTCATGTGTGGGACAGACCCTTCACTCCTTCCACTTGGGCAAACTCAACGGGAAGGTGCCCTTTGAATCAGAGGGGCCAATGGTACGTCATCATGGCCTTCTCAGCTCTTTAAGTGTAAGCAGTAATTTCCTGTTGTTTATAAGCCACTTGGTTTATGATCTTTCTGTTATAGCAATCTCAACAGACTACAAAGAGCAGAAAGGTAAAGAGGCCATCTTTGGTCAGTGATAGAGCACTTTTCTAGTATGAACAAAGCCCTAGGTTCAATAATTTCTCTTGTCTCATAACAATAGCAGGCAGCTTTTATCCATAATACATTCAAAATATATACATAAATGCCACATCACTAGGGAAATGTTTTGAATTTTATAGAATTACCTTTACATCAAATAAATTGTTGGAAAGGTAATATAAAAAAAGAAATCACCTTAAGATTTAAAGATTAAAAAGCACTTGATGAGACTAGGAAAGTAATTAAGACAGTAGAGTGCTTGCCACTTATGCTAGTTTGCTTCTCTGTTGCCAAGATAAAACACTGACCAAAACAAACTTGGGGAGGAAAGGATTTGTCTGCATTACAGATTATAGTTCACCAGTAAGAGGAGCCTATTGTGGGATATTTGGATTGCACTATGATACTTCTGAGACTGTCCAATAAAGTTATACGTTGAATCAGTGGGCAGAGTCAGTGCTTTGCTGACCCAAATTGGCATAGAGAAGCCAGCAAATTGGACAGAGAAGACACCCAAGAAGGAAAGGGCAGGGACTAGAGTTTGAGCTCTCTTGGTTGGGCTGTGGGTGGCAGACAATAATTAAAATATCAGTAGATTCATATGCAGCTGCTAAGCCAACAGAAAGGCATCAAAAGCCAAGGCAGGAATCTGGAGGCAGAAAGGAAGGAGCCATGAACAGAAGGAAGGAGCCATGAAGGAACACTGCTTACTGGCTTGTTCCCCATGACTTGCTCATCTCTTCACAAACCGGACTACTTTCTCACGAGTGGCACTACTTACAATGGGCAGAGCCCTCCTACACAGACATGCCCACAGGCCTATCATATGAAGGCCTCCCTCAATTATGGTTCCTTCTTCCAAAGTAACTCTAGTTTGGGTCAAGCTGACCAACATACTGCCTAAACATGAAAATCTGAGTTTGAGCCCCAGAACCCACATTTAAAAATCCAAACATGCTTCTGCATGCTTGTAATCCAGGGGAGTAATGCAGGGGTGTCTAAGACAGGTTATATCCTGGGCTCAATGACCAGCCAGTGTAGACCCGAATGGTGGTGAATGACACTTAATAAATGGCACCAGAACTTGACTTGTCTTATGGCCTACACACACACACACACACACACACACACACACACACACACACACACACACACACAGTGCTATAGTCTGGACAGTGGCACCTATTGTTAACATCTTGTCCTCCTATGGTACATTTCTAACAACAATTGAGTTGATATTGATGCCTTGTAATCTAAGTTTTATTTGAATATCCTTAGTCGTTACCTATTCTTTCTGTCTCAGAATCCAGTTGGCATTCAATTTAGTCCACACTCTACTCATTTGAGCCTTTGAAATTCCTAGTTTCACAGCTGGCCCTCATGATCTCATATTCAAGAACTATTGCTCTCCAGAGTCAAGCTATATTTAAGCAGTGGACTCCCGCAGGCAGAAGCCTTGGTATCTGGCACCAGTCTTTGTCAAGCTGACCTCATACTAGAGGCTCCTGCTGAGCTAACCAAGCTGTCTCCAAGTGTGAGCCTTCCTTGGTGCCTTATTCCAGTATCTTCCCTGAGACTCAGGCCCTTTGCTTTTCATTTGCTCAGGAAAAAATTCTCCACTGACCTTCCATTCCCATGCTTACATCGTAGTCACACCCTTCAGGGCAGGGTCTTCCAAGGTGATCTTTCCCCATTCCCAGGCTTGCTAGATAGCTCTGGTTCTAGAATGTGGGCTTCTGCTTTAGTCTGATTGAGGAATTTTGTTAGATAATCTAGCTGGCTCCCTTCAGAAAACTGGGAGTTTATTTTTCTTCCAGGAAAATCTTCAATAAACATCAGACTCTGCCCTTAAAATCCATTCCCCCAGCTAAGATGTAGTTTCTCTATGGACTCCCGGTCTCCTGCGAGGGCACACACTCCTTATGATGCTGGCATAAATTCGTGAAGAGCCACTCTGAAATACTTGGTAAGGACTCCTAGACAGCGTTCTCCTCTATAGGAAATGCAGGACCAGGGCCCATGCAATGCTCCCACCCTCATCCAGGCCTGGCCTTTCTACCCCACTAAGCCTAATCAAGATAGTCCTTCATAGGCCAGCCTAAAGGCTTATGTCCTAGCTGATTTTAGAGCCTATCTGGCTGATAATCAGTGTGAACCATCACACAACGTTACACAAGATCTCAGTAATTTGTGGAGGCAAAGCACAGGAGCTCATAGGAGCAGAAAGCATAATGCTGGTTTCCAGGTTCCATGTGTCAGGGAGAAAGAAAATGAGTAGATGCCAACTGAGGAATATAAAACTTCAATTAGGGAGAATAAGTTCAAAGAATAAATTACACAAAATATTGCCTAGAGTTAATAACAGTACGTTATACTCTTGAAACTCATAGAGTAGATATTTTAAGTGTTCTCATTGTGAAAACAGTATGTGAAATGACGCAGAAGTTCATTCTCTCTATCCAGTCTTTCTATAACATAAAGGTATCTTTCCAAGTATCATATTGTGGTGATATATTGTTTATGATTTAATAAAGCTTGCCTGTGATCAGAATGCAAAACTAGCCTCACTAGTTAACCATAGACACCAGGTTAGCGGAGGGGGGATAGCATACCTTTAATCCCAGGACTCAGGAAGCAGAGGCAGATGGAGCTCTGTGAGTCCAAGGCCATCCAGCTCTATATGTGAGAGTGAATCCGTCTAAAAGAATAACAGAGCTCATGCTGTTAATCCCAGTACTAGAGAGGTATATAAGCAAAGGGTCTCATGTGAGATTCAGTTTCCAGTCACAGGGAATACAGGATCTTCGTTTCAGCTTTGGTAGAGGTAAGAACTACTGGCTGACTACTTTGCTTCTCTGATCTTCAGTTTGAACCCCAATATCTGTCTCTGGGTTTTTAATATTCATGCTACATCATATGAACATGATAAATATATATAATTTTTATCAATCTTAAGTTAATTTTAAAATGAGAAGAGACTTTAAAATTTTAAAGCTAGTTTTGATTTAAAAACATTTACTTTTAAAACAATATTTCTTATCCTATTCATATTCCTAGTCTTTTCTTCCATAAGCTTCCCACAGCTCAAAGGATAAAATTATTATGTAGAAGCATAATAAAAGGCATTCTTAGGAATCCAAGAGAGGCTCAAAATTCAATTGAAAAATCACTATTCACCCATGCACACTGGTGTCTACACAAGGACCCAGTAAGCCAAAAAAAGCACATGCCAGACAAATAGGAAGGTTACAGCATGAAACAAACATGTAGAATAACACACTGGGAAAACTGACTCTTCAAGAGCAACTATGAAGTATTTAGAAAACAGGTTTTACCATGGTTGGATGGAAGAATGCAAGCATGGCCAGGGATCTGCTTATACAGAAATAAGTGAGTTTCCATGTCTTTTACACAAAGCTATTCCCACATTTCTTAAAATACAGTAATGGTGGGCCAGTGAGATGGCTAAGTGGATAAAGGGCACTTGCTGTACACACTGCTGAACTAAATTCCTTCCCCCAAACCCAAGCAAAGGTAGGCAGAGAGAACTGACTCCACAGCATTGTCTTCTGACCTTCACACATGTGCCATGATGTGTACATGTGTGCATACACACACTCTCACAACAATTATGACAATAATTATAAACAAAAATTAATATAAAAGTGAAGTTCATAACAGCTCAATTACTGTATATAACTGCTAAGTCAATGAGTGAAGATGACAGACTTCAATATTTATTGCTTCTATGAAAATTTTATGATTGTATTTAGTGTATCTTAATCATACCTGCCCTTCATTCCCCACTGCCAGCTTTTCCCATGATCCTCCTAAGCTTCTCCCTCCCAACTTCATATCCTCCTTTGACAAGTATTTATTTATTTATTTTAATTAATTGAATCCAATTAGTGCTGCCCTTCTGCTAATGACCTAAGTAATGGGGAAGCCTACTAGTAGCTACACTCCTAAAGAAAAGTGCCCCCCCCATAAGCCATCAGCTACTTTAACACCTCAGCTATGGGTGGGGTGGGGGAGTGGCTTGAGAGACATTCTCAGATCAGGCTCAGTCTGTCCCCAGGGTGCAGAAGCAGATGTGTTTTGGCTTGTACTGTGGTACTGACAAAATTCTCTTTCTGTTGTGTGAACTTCTGTGGAGACACGGAATAGACATCTAATCACCTCATGCTGGGTTTGTTTCCACAAGACAGAAAAGGGAATAGATGCAAGTTAAGGAAAGAGTTTTGGTGAGGACAGACAGGAGGTCAAGAAGACCACTGAGAGAACACTGTGACCACTAACTAGCTCATATACCTGTGAGCAAAACAGTTAATATAGTTGAAATTCGGTTGCTGCTTATAGAACTTTGCATTGAATGCCCTTAAACACTAACACATCTCCAACACAAAACAGAATATTTCTACACTGTAAAGGCAGACAATACAGTTCAGGTTTCAAGTGTGGCTGAAATGGTTATGTATGGCTTGGTCATGTTTTCGTAAGAGAGTAGAGGGTAACAAGTATGAGTCACTGGGTTGTGGAGGACTCTGGGAGAAATAAGACAGTTTCTCTTCTTAAGATGAGGTTTACCAAGGATAATATCTAATATTTATTCATTCTTCTTTTCCTTTAAGCATTGACTTCATAATTATATCCTCAGAGCAATCCATTGTTGAACTTTATCTGACTGTAAAGGAAAGGAAACAATTGAGAAATGTGATTAAGAAAATTGTGCTTCAATATTCAGTACAGAACCATGAGCCTCTAAAGTAGTGACTCTGGACCCCAAATTCTGTAGCACCACCTGTCTCTGAAGGCAGAAGGAATACCTCCTAAGAGGCTCCTCCCACAAAGGATTCAGGAGCTCATGGACAGGAAGACTTAGTCCCTTAAATGCCAACACATTAAAAACAAAACAAACAAACAACCCACTGTACATTTACTGCTTGCTTGTTTTGTCCTATTCTTCTTGGTTTTTATTTTATTATTTTTAGATACATGTTTTATATCTAATGACAGAGAAAGAAGAGTGTGGATGACCGGGTGAGGAGGCGAGGAGGATCTTGGCGGGTTGGGTGAGGAGAAACCGTGATCAGAATATATTGTAGGAAAAATTCTATTTTTCAATAAAGGCATTTATTTTATTTGAGTGTGTGTGTGTGTGTGTGTGTGTGTGTGTGTGTGTGTGTGTGTGTGTGTGTGTGTGTGCGTGTGCCTGAGTATGTGTCTGTGTGCACACAGAGGAAAGAATGGGTACATGCTCTTAACCACTGAACCATCTCTCCAGCCCCTTAAGTAGCATTCATTTTAATGTGTTAAGACAAAGTCAGAATATCCTCACATGCAAACAGCTGAATCAAAGCAGCATCCACCATCACAAATGGAGGAAGAAAACAGGGTCTGGTAGACTAAGCAAGACAGTTCTTTGGGCAACTGGTTTGAGCCTATGCTTCATGACCTTAGTTGTTGGGAGTGCCTCCCAAGCTCTAACAGTGAAATGACTCTACACCTCACTCATTTGAAGAACAAGAAGCTCTTTGACCTGTTCCAGTGAGTGAAAACTGTATCTCTTGGATTTTGAAAATATACCTCTTAGAATACTTTCCATCTTTAAGGCAATGAACATGCAATTAAAATAAACTATGCTTGTTCTATGGAGTTTTCCCTAATCTACTTTTTCTCTCTCAGATTTTCTAAACTATACTCTTCATTAATTTCTGCACGGTTCCATTTAATATTTTTATATGGATCATTGATAGTTGGATTGTTGATAGTGGACAGTTGAAACTGGATGGCAAAATTGTGTTTGGGGATCGGTAACTATATATCCAATTTTTAATTGATTTATCTGACAGGTATTCAGCACTCTCCCACAGTGTACTAGATACAGAACAGAAAGCAAAGGAAAATTAAAAGTTTACCCCCCCCCCGCCCACTTTTCCATTTTAGCAACAGAAGAAAGAAGATGAATAGTGAGCAGAAAGAAAAAATTCAGAAAAGTGTAAATACAATGAATAAAATTAAGCACACAGGGCAATAGTAACTGAGATGGTAAGGCACAGCCACTCTGACAGTGTTTGAACTGAACCATGAAGATTAATGTGAGGGCTTTCTAGTGGAATATGCAATAAGTGCAAATATCAGATAAAACAAGATGACTGAAGACTAAAGGAAAAGACTAGTGTGGTTAGAGTATAGAGTGGGGCCTAGCAGAACTTACTCAGCAAGGCAGGAACTAGATTGCAAAAGGCTTTGCCTTTCCTGGGAGGGTATCTGTTTCATTCTAAGGACAATGGCACCATGATACACTTAAGTCTATTGACACTTTACAACCTGGTAAAAACATTTGTTTGGAATGGAAAATGGAATGAAGGAGACAAACCATAATACTAACTAACATATCCAAGTGGAATCCATCTTAACTGATAATCACAGCTCTGCCTCTCCTCCCTTCCAAGAGAGTGTTTAGCTTCAGCAGAATTTTATCTAAATCCCCTTTTGTATTATGACAAAAGGATCAGAATCCCCAAAATGCTTGTTTGTAGCTCTGGTGTTGTTATTGGTAATGGAATTGCTTGTCCAGGCTAGTACTAACTTTGCAAACACCTGTAAGTAAAAGGTAGATGCGTATTTCTGAAATGAGCACAGACATAGTGAGGTAGCTTCAGGAAAGAGAACAACAGCCTCTTCTGCTAAGAGCTAGGCACATACTGCAAAGTTGAGATAACATGTCTCAGGTTTCTATACTGAACTGGTGGCAGGACACAGCTCCCTCAAATTTGCAATCCTCTCTTTGTAGCTTGAATAATAAGAACCTAGAGACAGATATTGGGGTTCAAACTGAAGATCAGAGAAGCA
This sequence comes from Cricetulus griseus, assembly GCF_003668045.3. Classification (NCBI taxonomy): domain Eukaryota; kingdom Metazoa; phylum Chordata; class Mammalia; order Rodentia; family Cricetidae; genus Cricetulus; species Cricetulus griseus. The sequence goes on along the minus strand of NC_048595.1, from coordinate 275,025,461 downwards.
AAGCAGTCATCCAGTAGCTCTTACCTCTACAAAGGCTGAAATGGAGATCTCGTCGTCCTTGTAACTGGAAGCTAAATCTCCCATGAGATCCTGTGCCTCTTCCTTAAATACCTCTCTAGTGCTGGGATTAAAGGCATGAGCTCTGTTACTCTTTTAGACTGATGCACTCTTATGTTGGTCTTGGTTGGATTCACAGAGGTCCATCTGCCTCTGTCTCCTGAGTCCTGGGATTAAATGTATATCCCACCACTGCCCAGCTTCCATAGTTAACTAGTGTGTCTGGCTTTGCATTCTGATCTTCAGTGACTTTATTAGATTATAAACAATATATCACTATATCTCTTCTCCTAAACCTTTTCATTAATTCTCTAATGAATGTTAAAAGTTCCCCCAGAGGTCGGAGCAGCTGGCTCAATGAGTAACATGCCTGCGACATGTGCATGGGAATCTGAGATAGAATATCCATAACACATGGAAAAAGTATGACAGTGTATTTCAGCAACCACAGCTCTGAGGGGCAAGATAGATAGACCCTGGGGCTTCCTGGTCATCCACTCCAGCCAAAATAGAGCTCCAGGTTCAGTGAGAGACCCAATTTTCAAAAAATAAGGTAGAGTGTCAGAGACAAAGACATCTGATATCAATCTTTGGCCTCCACATGGGCAAGCATACATGTCTGTACACATGTCCATGTACCACCCTCATGCCTACACATGCACATACATTATCCTGAAAAGCTTGAGTACCATTTGAGGCATGTCGCAGATTTTAATTCTGACTACAAAGAAATCCAAAAGGCAAAGCCATGCAGCTCAGTCCTTTTGGACACACACACACACACACACACACACACACACACACACACACACACACACACAAAGCTGCTTCAAATTACCCAGATTTCAATATTCCAGTTTCTCTTCAGTTTGTAATCACCATTAGGACTCTATTGACAACAGAGTTTTTGCCAATTATGCTACCGAACGCTATGTTTAAAAAAACAATTACAGATGGCAAACTATTTGGCAAGTGTCTTCTATAAAAATAAAGTAATAATTCTCTAAATTGATTTGCTGGTCCATCAGAGAACTAAGGCAGATGAATCTGGAGTTCTTCTCCTTTTTTTCTATGCTTTGGTCAGTTTTGCACAGAAAGTTGGCAGAGGAAACTTCAGTACTTTCCATTTTGAGAAGATTGCCAAGTAGAGTCCATTTCTTTCCAGAAGAACCTTGAAAATAATCCTTTAATTTTAAGCAAAGAAAGTTTTGTGGCAAAAAAAGTCTCCCTTAATGAGGGTCTTTCATTTGGATAGTATTCTTAATGCTTGTTCCTCCATCAGAGTATAAATTGTTATCACAGATCAGCATCAGCAGAGTAACTCCTTTCTCCAATGGATCTGGCTCAGCAGGCATGATGAAAATATGATACTTGTCTGGAATGCCCATTTGAAGCATCAGCCCCTATACTTCCATGGGTTTTCTCCTAGAAGCTGTTGCTCCTTTCCAAAAGTGTCACTCAGGGGATTCATAAAAGGGAGGCAGACAAAAAGGTACTAAAAGAGATATATATAGGAGGCATGACATATGTGGACCATGTAGGAGTCAGACGGGTAGAAAACATTTGAGAGCATATTTGATCATTATTGCTTTGAAAGTTGCATGAGTGGATACATGCACACACATGCACACACACACTTATAGACACTCAAAGGCTTTTGTCTTATGTACTTATATCCATTCTTGGTCATAAAGGATGCTGCTGGGAGAAAAGTATTCCTTGTACTTTCTACATGAATAATAGAGTCATCCTGCGGATAATGCAAGTATCTTGTCACAAACCCACTATGCTAACTTTAACTGACATAATCAGACATCTTGAATTTTAACACTAAACAGATTTAAAATGACTTATGCGCCAATCTACACGTTGAATTTAATGATTTGTACAATCTCTGGTAGCCCATTGCCTTCTGAGAACGCCACATCATATTATATATGCTGCGATAGTCACCACTAGATGCTTCCAACCACTGATTCTATGTTGTGTAAAGGGTCCTTTTCACATTGAGGTTTCCAGTAGGAACATAAAATCTTAAACGAATACCAAGAGCATTATTTTTCAAAAAGCCAAACTGAAGTTAGGGGAAGAAAAATAAGTCAGCATTTAATGGATGGAACAGAGAGTGGAAACATCTGACAGAACAGTAGGAAACTTCACTCTGTTCTGAATGCCTCACCACTACTCACACCATCTGTCATGCATTTCTCGTGAAATAAACAATTTCAGAAATGTTTTGGCCAGGGGAGATGCATTTTGCTATTTCACCCATCTATTTGTCCTATATGGACTAAAGACGATGGGCTTGAAGAAAATCATTTTGCAGGAGACCCCTTGACCCTGGTAGCAAGTAGCACTTTTATTTGGAGGCACTAGTGAAGGACATGAGCTACAGATAGAATAGGAAACAGGACGGTGTGTGTGTGTGGGCGGGGGAGGGGGGCTCGAAGAGAAAGGTATTGCTGCCAAGAGCAAACACTGAATTTCCTGCAGTTTTTATTTCCCGAAATCAGAGTGGCTGGGAGAGGGTTGGCTTGGAAGAGCTGGGGGAGGGGAGAGGAATGGTAAGCGCTCGGGGGTGGGGGGGAGGAGCAGGGTCTCCATACAATTTTTGAACTACTTCCACAATCTGGTAATACTTTTATGCCAGAGGAAAGATGACACTCTCTCCATTATTTGCAGCTCTCTGACTATGTCTCAGTTGACTGTACAAGTCCCTCCCTCCATTCTATATGTGAAAGTCAGCTTTTCCTAGTATCCTTCCCTTAATATTCTGAGGGCATTTCTCGTAACACTACAATGACACCTTTGAATTTGACCGTTGGTGGCTTGGTGTAATAATTTTAATACCACAGTTGAGAATGTTTTCTCTATTTAATGAGTCATAGTCAATTTTTCTCCTATGTGTCTTCTTCGCTGGAAAACAGAATTTTTTTTCTCCTAGTAAGAATACTGGGGCAGTAGATCCTCAGGTTCAGTGTTGCTCTGTGCTCATGGGAAAGTCACTTTATCCCCTGTCTCTTCCATTGTAGTTTTGTTCCTCAGGAAAAAGGTAAAGGTAGGATGTGATAATATATTTATAGTGCCTGGTTCATACTGAGAGACAAACATTTATCCCCTCTTGTAAGTCTTTCCTCCTTGTTCCCATTGCTTTGTACCTCTTTCCCGTCATGCTCCCTTACCTGGAATTCTTTTTCTTCTTCCTCTTCATTGTTCTTCATTGTTCTTCATTGTTCTTTGCTGACGTAATAAGGGTGTATTGGGCTAAGAAGGAGCATCCCTTTTAGAGCACACTACTATGGAAAAGAGAATTTTAAGGCTCTATAGCTCAAGTTTTATGAATCAATAAAAAGTAACATGTTTTATCAAACACCTTTAGTGTTTAGTTATTCTATATATCACTCTCTCCCTTTTCCCTACCCTCCCATCTATCTCCACACTTAACATTTTTCCTCCATCAGTCTCCTTCCCCACTTCTACCTTAGCAAGGTGTGCCTACTGGTGCAATAATGGCATGATAAGCATTGCCTGAAATTCTACCTAAACTCAGGGACTCACACAGACCAAAAGGAGACATGAAACTAAAAAGGGAACTTGTTGAGAAGAGGTTTAGTGACGGGAAGAGAGAAAAGATAGGGTGATAGGGGGTGAGGACTAAGATTCGTTATATGCATACATGAAGCTTTTAAAATTGCAAAGGGGTAGACCATCAGAAGTCTTCTAGCCTTTACTTGTGGTTTTTGAAATTGAGTTTATCCTTCACTGATGTACTTCAGAACTTTCTGAGGTCCAGTTGTATTTCTTATTTTATTCCTATATACCTCTTTATAATTTCTTCATCCCTTTGGATGAAGAAGTAGTTTTTCCTCATTCTTCACTGTCCTCTAATTGTGTAACCCTTTGAGATTAAGAATGATTTCTTTTCATAAAAACCCAGTGGTATCGTGCTGAATCTTGGCTGTTGAGTGTCCCCAAAGGCTTATGTGTTAAAGGCTTGTTCTCAGATGGTAGAACTTTAGAAGGTTGGGCCTATTGTGAAGCTCAAGGGCCATGGGGTACACACCCTAGAAGGGAACTGTGGATCCTGTTTGCTTTCTGTTTGTTTTTCTCTTGGAGCATATGATGTGAGCAGTTTCACTCCAATACACGTTCCTGCAATGATGTGCTGTCTCTAAAGAACAATGGGGACCACTGGGTCATGGACTCGAACTTCCAATTGTGTTCCAGAATAAGACCTTTCCCTTTGTAAATTCATTATATCAGGTATTCTGTTGTAGTAACAGGAAGCTGACTAACTTATCCTGTTCGTCCAAATTTGCTCCTTGCACACTGATGCTAATGCTAATTACCCACTACACTTACCTGGTAGTTAGTGGGATAAAATTTCCCTTCACATTCCTTACTTTCATAGATGGCCTCATTTCAAATCATGGTGTCTTTTTCTAAATACTTTTTAACCACTTCTTCGCTCTTTTGCTTGTTTCTTACAGATACTTGAAAATTCTTAAACGCTATCTTTGCCCATGTAATTTTTAATAGGGTCTTCCTCTTGGAATTTCCTATTGGCCCTTCTAATCTTTCCCCTCCTTCAGATACCAGGTAATAACAGCTATAACAAAATTTTACATGCCATTTTAAATATTTCTCCATTGTTCAGAAACTTGCTTTTCAGTTGTTTGTTTCTGCTTCTTCAAGCTAGCAGTGAAATCAGGTTTCAAGTCTTCCCAGCCAGTAGAGTACTTTGTGTTTATTCTGTGTATAGTCTTCTGTAATGATGTGTGCTTCTACCTAAATAGACAAGAATCCCATGTGGTAATGGGGTCATTACTTCAGACTCTTTCTGGCCAACAGTACGAGGTAGGGAAGTATATGTAGTATTGCTAGGAGTCATAAAAGAGAAAGTGGAGAGTACAGATTTATTTGTGGCTCAGAGTAGTGATTTACTTCAAGACACCAGTGTGCAAATGAGCTCACTCATGTTTCTTAAAATCAGAGATTTGCTTAGGGCTATTTAAAAACATTAAGATTGTAGGCTATTACTTCATACGAGCAAGATAAACCAGGTCCTGGCCAAGTGACAGTAACCTAGCTCTCTAGCTCTGTTTTGTAACAGCAACAAAGCCAACTTCTCTAGGCCATGCTTCTCCCATTTACTTTCCCAAGCTCGTCTAATATACTCCGTGCTGTCTTTTGTGTGTGTTTATGACCAGTGATGGTAACTTTTAGATGGTAACTCTTAGAAACAAATATTTGCATTGGTGTGCCATGATGCCCAAATGTCTCAGAACAATGGTAACTGGCTAACATCCATCTAGCTTTTAGTATTAAGTATTCAGCGGTTATTTTCTTTTTGTCTTTTTTTTCCCCAGTCTTGAGCCTAGGCCTTGCTATGTAAGCCTGGCTTTCCTGGAACTCACTGATTGTAGCAATCCTCCTACCTCTATCTTACAAGGGCTGAGCTTATTGGCATGTACCATCTTGCCTAGCATGCCTTCTTATGTGTTATATTTTTCCACAGTCTCTCTACTGTCCTTTCTTTTCAGAAGTCAAATTATATATGTGCCTTTCCCCATCATGATTGGCTGAAGTTCAATAAACTAAGCCTAGGAGGCAGTGTTGAAGATATAAATTGAAAATAGAACAAAGATTCCTTAAATATAAGGCATTAGGTATTTTAGGAACTGTGGGCAAAATGCTGGGCCAATGCAGGAGTCCTGTCTGTGCCACTAATGGTATACAGAGCAGAAGGGATTCAGGTGCAGGAGATGGTCATCCCATTCAGGCACATAAAAGCTAATCTTCCCAGGAAGGGGATGTAAGGTCTTGTTGACCTGGTGACAGGGAGATCAGCATAGCTTCCACAACCAAACATGATAGGGTAAAGGTGATGGGGGATGTCCTTCTGTATGCTGTGAATATATGTTTCTCTTATTGGTTGTTAAATAAAGCTGTTTCAGCCAATGGACAGGGAGGATGTAGACAGACAGGAAGTATAGGCAGGGCCACCAGACTAGGAGAATGCTGGGAAGAGGAACTCAGTGGGTGAATCTTGAGAGAGACACCATGCAGCTGCCAAGAAGCAAAAGACCCGGGCATCACTGGTAAGCCTAGACCACTCGGAGATACACAGATTAATAGAAATGAGTTAATAATTAAGAGAGAGCTGGCCAATAAGAAGCCTAAGCCATTGGCCAAACAGTTTATAATTAATGCCTCTGTGCATTTATTTGGGACTGAATGGCTACAGGACTGGGCAGGACAGAAACTTCAGTCCACAGAAAGGCATACATGTGGTGCTCTGCAGCTGCTGAAAGGAAAGGACACTCAAGAGACTGTGGGGCAATAGAATGCATAGGAGGATATGCTAGGCATGATGCGTATAAACTCAGCCCTTGGATGGCAGAAGGCAGAGGGTTGCAACAGTCAGTGAGTTCAGGTGAGCAAGGGCTACACAGCAAGACAGAGGCGCAAAACACATGCTCTCTTTAAGCCTTCTTGAAAGATGATTTCTTATTGCTTTGGTTTCTAATAATTTGCTAACCATGCCATTGGTACAAGATTCTTTAATGCTCTTACCATGTTAGCGAAGCTTGTCTCTTACCTTGCACTTGTCATTTTCCCAATGTTTCAAGAGTATTCATCACTGACAATCTTCTCACTTTTTCATCTACAATACTTCTTTCATTATTTCTAAATATGCTATCTGAATTGCTTGAAGTGGAATGATACATTGGATTCACCCTGACCAGTTAAAATCCAGGAGTCAGGAAGGAGGAAATGACAGTGAGCCACATGTGACAATTGATGACGTGAACATACTAAAGTAACATATTAATTGAGTCTCCTTCCAGGGATTTCTTTCTTTCTTTCTTTCTTTCTTTCTTTCTTTCTTTCTTTCTTTCTTTCTTTCTTCCTTCCTTCCTTCCTTCCTTCCTTCCTTCCTTTCCTTTTTATTCTTTGTTCATATATTGCATTCTGACCATAATTTCCCCTTTCCCCCACCTCCTTTCTCTCACAGATCCATGCCCCCTCCATGTCCCTGCAGAAAAGAGCAGGCCTCCCAGGGACATCAACTAAACATGGTGGCATAAAGGCTCCAATAAGATCAGGCACATACACCTCAAGGAAGACCATCCTATCACAAGGGCGCTTTCTCAACTATGCTCATAACAGCTTTATTCATAACAGGCAGGCATTTCTTACACACTGTGATCAGACCACGTGCAGCCAAAAATAACTACAAAATAATGAACTTAGTTAAAGCATTATGAGATTCTTTTTGCATTTTTTGGTACCTCAGTTGTGTGGTTCTCAGATGTAAATTTTGTAGATGACATTATTGTTAAGTCAATGTTGAAAGGTTGGCCCTCCCGTAGAGTGAAACCCATTGTGCACACTATGGCATATATGGTCATTCAGTTATCCAAGGACTCTTATTGCTCCTTTCTTCTATCACTTCATTGATTTTAGGATGTACAAACCCTAAAAGCAGCAGTTCTCATCCTGTGGATCACGAGCCCTTTGGGGGTCAAATGGCCCTTTCACAGGGTTCAGATATTTACATTACTCTTCATAACAGCAGCAAAATTGCAGTTTTGAAGTAGCATTGGAATAATTTTATGACTGGGGGTCACCACAACTTGAGGAAATCTATGAAAGGGTCACAGCCTTGGGAAGGTTGAGAACCATTGCTTTAAAGGATCTTGGTGGGATCCAGCTTCTATTTGCCTCTGTGGGCTTCATGCTAGTCATCTTTTCACACTACATTATTCTACAAATTTGAAAAGTCTATGCTCTCTTTAAACCTTTCTAGTGGTTGTTGTTGCCTCTGTAGTATATGATATGCCAACCTGTTCATCGCTCTTATTCCCCCAAATAATGTCAATCCATACTGTGGATCTTAGCTTAGACCTCATTTCTTCTGGGAACTCCATCTCTCCAAACTATGCAAGGTGGAAATCAGAGCTTTTGCAGGATTCTTTTACCCTCCTCATGTTTCTCTCACATGGTTCTGGATGGCTATTGCCCATTTATCAGAACAATTCCCTCACAGATTAGCTCCAGGAGGGCAGGCCAGTACCTGTCCTGTGTGCTTACTATAAATCCTAGCATATCCAAGGACAGTGAAGTGGTATTTTTGTGAATCTGTGAAGGGAAATTTTCCAGCACCATTTGATATACACAAATATCACCATTTGGTGTTCCTTCTTTTGTCTTCTTGCCCATCAGCATGGAAACATGGTGAAGTCCTCCCTGTCTCATTCCTTGTCTCTCTGAGGCTAGATGATGCCTTTAGGAAACCATGTGACAAATAATCAGGGTTCACTGCAAGCAAATATAACAATGAGGTGTTGTGGCCGAAGGACTCCCACACTTTCTCCTCACACATGATCCGGCTCACTGCACTGCCCATCAGCTTCCAGTAATGTCCCTCCCACCCCCTTAGTGTACTTACATGTATAGATTATTCCCTGCCATTCCTCTGGGATTATGATACATTCTTTTCCTTCTGGTTTGATAAACTGGAAAGGACAGCCAGAATATTTGATTTCTCTTACTGGATAATTTCCCTTACTGGATAAAAGCCCCTTTCTCATAGTAGTTATCCTGGACCCTGTTGCCTCCTTGGTTCTGGTTCTAGAGGGATGAATGTTGGCTGCTATGCTGAATGTGTATGATCCCTGAAGCAATACGGAGAGTCAGGTACTTGCTCTTTTTTTTTATAAGAAATTATTTTTTATTAGTTCAAATTAGAAACAAGCCTGCTTCACATATCAATCCCTGCTCTCTCTCCCTCCCCTCCTCCCCTTTCCTCCACAAATTCCCCACCCTACTCCCCCTCTGCTTCCCAGGAAGGGTAAGGCCCTCCATGGGGGATCCCCAAAGTCTGTCCTATCATCCTGGGCAGGGCCTAGGCCCTACCCCGAGTGTCCAGGCTGAGAAAGCATCCTTCCACCTGTGATGGGATCCCAAAGTCCTTTCTTACACCAGGGATAAATACTGATCTACTACCAGAGGCCCCATAGAGTGTCGAGGCTTCCTCACTGACATCCACATTCAGGGTGTCTGGATCAGTCCCATGCTGACCTCCCAGCCATCAGTCTGGGGTCCATGAACTCGTCCTTGTTCAGGTCAGCTGTTTCTGTGGGTTTCACCAGCCCTGTCTTGATCTCTTTGCTCATCACTCCTCCCTCTCTGCAACTGCGTTCCAGAGTTCAGTTCAGTGTTTTGCTGTGGGTGTCTGCCTCTGCTTCCATCAGCTACTGGATGAAGGCTCTAGGATGGCATATTAGGTAGTCATCAGTCTCATTATAGAGGAAGGGCATTAAGCTGCCCACCAAAACACCAAACAATGAAATTAAAAAGTGGGGTGCTGTAGGGGGAAATGCTGCCCACACCTGCTTGAGGGCTAGCACAGGTAACACTTGCGTGGTCAGCGTGACATAGCAAGGCTTTAAATATGAGGGATGCATGCATGTGGCCCTCTCTGTTCCCTCTCCCACCTGGTTGGACAACGTCACCTGTTCCAGCCCTCAAGCGGGCACGGTCAGCTTTTCCCCCTACAGGGTGCAGAACTAAATAGAGAATTCTCAACAGAGGAATCTAAAATGGCTGAAAGATGCTTAAGAAAGTGCTCAACATCCTTAGCCATCAGGGAAATGCAATTCAAAACAACTCTGAAATACCATCTTACACCAGCCAGAATGGCTAAAATCAAAAACACCAATGACAGTCTATGCTGGAGAGTATGTAGAGGAAAAGGAACACTCCTCCCTTGCTGGTGGGAGTGCAAACTTGTACGACCACTTTGGAAATCAGTTTTATCAGGAAAATGGGAATCAGTCTACCTCAAGATCCAGCAATTTCTCTTTTGGGCATATACCCAAAGAATGCACATTCATGCAACAAAGATATATGTTCAAGATGTTCATAGCAGCACTGTTTGTAATAGCCAGAACCTGGAAGCAACCTAGATGCCCCTCAACTGAAAAATGGATAGAGAAAATGTAGTACATTTACACAATGGAGTACTACTCAGTGGGAAAAAACCAATGGTATCTTGAAATTTGCAGGCAAATGGATGGAACTAGAAGAAACCATCCTAAGTGATGTAACCCAGACACAGAAAGACAAACATAGTATGTACTCACTCAGATATGGATTTTAGACCTAAAGCAAAGGATTACCAGCCTACAATTCATACCACCAGAGAAGTTAGGAAGCAAGGAGGACCCCAAGAGAGGCATACATGGTCCCCTGGAGAAGAGGAAAGGGACAAGATCTCCTGAGCAAATTGGGAGCATGGGGGGAGGGGAGAGGGAGCTGGTAGAAAGAGAAGGAGAGAAGAGGAGGGGAGAGAAGCAAATGGGGGAACAGGAAGGTTGAGTTGAGGGAAGAATAGAGGAGAGCAGGATGAGAGAAACCATAATAGAGGGAGCCATTATAGGTTTGAGGAGAGATCTGGCACTAGGGAGATTTCTAGAGATCTACAAGGATGGTACTTGCTCTTTTGCCAGTATCATTAGCCTGTGAGTTGTTGAAGCCACTTGACATTGCATGAGACATGTCCCTGTCCAGAATTTTTGCTACAAGTGAAAATATTTATGATTTCTTGGGCTCTTTCTCAACCTTCCATGCCCCCTGTTTAATCATAAATATTTTTTTTATTTTTTACTTTTTTTTTTTTTTTGGTTTTTCGAGACAGGATTTCTCTGTATTGTTTTGGACCCTGTCCTGGAACTTACTCTGTAGACCAAGCTGGCCTTGAACTCACAGACATCCACCTGCCTCTGTCTCCCAAGTGTTGGGATTAAAAGCAAGCATCACCAATGCCTGGCAATCATAAATGATTTATAATACTTCTTTTGTAATAATGAAAAAAGAAACTGACTAGTGTAATCAACCTGTACATCTTTTTTTTTTATATTGACATAATGCATACAGAAACTTAAAAAGAAATAAGAGGAAAATGATTTCTAGCATGGTACCAAAAGTTTCATGATGTAAATACATAGGAATTAATTCTAGGGAACATGACAGTAGAGAGAGGGGGGGGTCACATCTATTAGCTAAGTCAACTTCTAACAATGATAAAGGCATATGGAAAACCTGTTCAATTTGGAGAAATCTGGGATTGAAAATAGCATCAGAGGTACTGTGATCAGAATTAGATTTTTACTAAAAAAAAAAAAAAAAAAATGTGAGGGCTAGAGAGATGGTTCAGTGGTTAAGAGCACTGGCTGCTGCTCTTCCAGAGGACCTGTGTTCAATTCCTAGCAACCACAAGGTGGCTCACAGCCGTCTATAATGAGATCTTGTGCCCTCTTCTGGTCTGCAGGTATACATTCAGGCAGAACGTTGCATACATAATGACTAAATAAATCTGAGAAAAAATATGATCAAGTCTAAACAAAATAAAGAATGGAAAGGTTGTGAAGTACTGTGTTTCTGTACAGAACGGAAGCGTTTTCTAGGCTCAGGTAATATGAACAGATTTTTAACTGACACAAATAACCTCTGGAAAGTTAGATGGGATGCAAAAGAGTTTGTTGTTACTGTTTTGTTGCCTGGACCTTTCTTATGAGTTTTGGCATGTCTGCAATCCTGGAACCAGGATAGGCATGCAATCAAAGCCAGTAGTTTCTTTATCATGATAACAATCTCCCCTCAAAACAAAAAAAAATCCTCTTTTAATTTCTAAAATGTCACAGGGGGATGACAAAGAACCCATTGAGGGCCACTGTCAATTGTCAAGCAGGGAATGTGGATAGAGTGGGAGAAGAGGCGGTAGATGCGATAGGGGTTTAGTTGGATGTTTATTGGTACCCATGCTGTTGCAGTGTTGCTGAAGGAACATGATGTGCTTTTGAACTTCATCTCAGAAACTGGCCCTGACTTAGGTAGCCTGAAGAAGCTAAACAGTCTACTGAAGGTCATAGAGCCAGGAAGTAAGTAATGAGAAGAGTGGAGCTTGATTCCATAGCAAGAGCATTCTTGGCTCTGCGGCTGAACAGAAAATGAAGAAATGGTCAGTACCACACACGCAGCCAAGAGGCCCCTTCATGGAAATTTCAAGGGGGTTCCCAGCTGAGCTATGCCAGATGCATGAAAGCCCAGTTCGGGCAGGGAATGTCAATCAAGCTATTCACAGACTCCAGCTGAGGGAGGTCCTGTCCACCACTGTGCAGCAGAGTTGGAATCTTGGCCCGAGACCCAGGCTGGAACAATGCCACTCTCTATGGGATTTTTCATTCTCTCTCTTTCTCTCTTTTTTTCTCAAAAAAACCAACTTCATTGTTTTCCCTTTTATAATAGAAATAATAGATGTTCATTGTAAAATGTTCCTACAGTGTAAAAATGCAAAAAACAAGAAAAGAAAATTTTTAATCCCATCTCTCAAAACTAATTAATGCTTACATCCTTTTGCTTTTGTTTTTCCCTTGTGTGTATAAAATTAATTTTAAAAGACATCATATCACAAGTATTGTTTTTAGCTTGTTGCATTTGTCTTTCAATGAACATTTTTATGACTTTTTTATCATCACCAATCTTCAACAAACTGATGGTTCCTTCCTTCTTTTCAGTGCTTCCAGAATATAGACTTGTGTCTGTTTTCATATTAGGTCCATGAGGAAGCTGTCAATGAACAAATAGAACTCAGAAATAATTATTTTGCCCATTTTTGCATTCACAAACAATGCTACAATAAGGCACTATCAAGTATACATCTTTGTTCAAAGACAAAAATACTTTTATAATTAAATTGTCAAATATCCCTGAAAGACTGAATCAAATGATGTTTTACCAACAGTGCTTGAAAATGCCAATTTTTTTTTACCCCTGAGTAAACTTGTTGGCAACAATTTATTTCTTGTTTGCTTTGGGGAAAATAATATGCATTGGTCATTTTAAAATATAGTAAAGTATGTGAAATAATCACCTTTTGAACTCATAACTCTCAAACATATCTGTTCAAAGATTTGAGTGTGGGTCTATAGCATAATGAATGGTACTCTACCACACAAGTCCAGTGGAGGCCTGAGTGCAACCATCCAGAAAAAATCCTCAGGTTAGATTAAAGATGTCAAGGGAGAGAATTATTGATCATACTGGGCCCATATCAATGGCATGTAGGAGAAAAGATAACACAGAAGACAGGGTGATGTAAACAGACTCAGGACTGGAGTAATTCAGCTACAAGCCTGGGAATGCCAAGGACTGTCAGGGAATGCCAAGGACTGCCAAGGAATGCCAAGAATTGCCAGGGTATGCCAAGGGTTTCCATGGAATGTCAAGGATGGCCAGTGGTCACAGAGCTCCACTACAAACACAGTTGTATGTATTTTTTTTTGTTTGTTTGTGGTAGGTATTTTCCAGGTCCTTTGGATTATTAGGATTATGCTCTTTCTTGATCACACTCAAGGATGTCTTAAGAAGTGAGAGCCTAGGGCAGGGTTCTCACTCTGTAGGGAGTTGCTCCCAAGAAGCTGCCATCCTTGGGAATCCCTGCTCCCTCTCCACCCTGTGAATCAGAGCTCTCTTGCTTCCCTCTATAAATCAATCCCATTGTCTCTTCATGCCTCCTCTTCCACCCTCCTTTCCCTTCTTCGAAGCCATGCATGGATTTAGTTATGTAGAAATGACAGGAAAAGCCAGGTGGACTTTCTCTCCCAAAACCTAGATAAGTCTATGAGGTAAGACAATAGAAAGGCCACAGTTGGAGTAGAACACACTTACATGGAGAACTAACACAGGTTAGCTTCTCTACTTGTTCTGCTTCTGTCCGATGGATGTTAGACAGAATTTCCTGCTTGTTAATTTGACACACTTTTTTTTTTCTTTGCTCACTTTCTGTCGAGGTGCTTACTACTCTGTGACCTGTGCCTTGATTTTAGATGATGTAATATTTTCAAGTCAGGTAAAGACTACATGGATTTCTGTCTATCCTAGTAAAGGATATCAAGTGACTTTTCACCTTCATTATTATTAAATCTAGTTTGTAAATTATCTTTTCACTTTTTAAATGACTGATTTTTTTCTTCCTTATGTGTAGGTGCTCATTATGTTATCACAAAGACATTCAGCCTTCAAACAAATCACAAAGATTTTCTCTTAGCTTGAGTTTTCTATGGTCTTCAAGTCTCTATATTTATAATATCAACAATAATTTTTATACTCTCAACAACTTCCTTTGTAATGTTTGAACTTCATTGAGGGTCACAATTGCCTTTTTACACACCAAGAAATACTCTTCCAAACTGTTTCGTTTCTAACACACTTTATAATTTACAGTCTTCAAGTATTAGAGCTATCTGTATTAGGGGTGTGTTGTGTGTGTATGTGTGTGTGTGTGTAAAGTAAAAACATGTTTTCCCCCAAACCACATCTTGGCCATACAATCAATTATGTGCTGACTGACTTAAGTTGCTGCTTTTACCCTATTATATTTTCTTGTTAATATTGCTGGAATATAGTCTTAACTCTATGTATTTCCATTATTTCTAGATATTTTACTAAAGTTTAATTATTAACAGGATACCATTGATTTCTTTTGGTTTGACATATATAAGAACAATAACGTTATAAAAGTAATAGTTTTAGTAATAGTAATAGTAATCTTCCTATAAACTTCTATTAAATTTTATGGTTTCCCAGTTGCAACACTGGGGAGAGCAGGCCCTGTGCCTTGCCAGGGCAGTTTAATAGAGCCAACCCTGTTGGTGGAGGTGTAAGAGAGTCAGCCCCAAGGCTGCGAGCGTGGGGGAGCTGTCACCATTACTCATCTGTCTTGTGGTGGCATGGGCAGGGGAGAGATGCCCTCCCCTCACCATCATGGGGGGCATGGTCCTTTGGACCAAGGCTTAAGGATCTCCATAACACAGGGCAGCAACAAGATATCCAGGAAGAGTCACACTGAGGGCCCAGAGTCAATGATATAGCAGAGATCAAGGGCCTCTAACCAGACCAATGATTCTTTGTGATAAACAGCTGCATGCAAAAATTGTAAGGAAAAAGGGTTTTGTTGCATGATTCACTGTGTCACACTTCAACTTCCATGGCAAGATTTTCCCCTTATTCCTTTTTGTTTCTTTTTTCTCTTAAATTTTATTTTTGTTTTATTGATGGAAGGTGGGAAGGATAGGGAGGCATGATGTGTAAGGCACAAGGAACAAACAAAAAGAAAGTTAAAAAAAAACCAGAAGAGGGTGACTGATTCCCTAGAACTGGAGTTACAGATAGTTGTGAGCCAACATGAGGGTATTTCAGGTCCTCTGAAGGAGCAGCCAGTACTCCTAACCAATGAGCCCTTATTTAATGTTCAATATGTCTTATTAATGGAAACTGTGCACAGAATACTTGTGTTGCATAATGAGGAATTGGTACCTCAAGGAAAGACTTGCATAAATTTTTGAAGTACAAGCTAAACAGGTCCAAATTTTATGGGGCACTATTTTTGCTTCAAAGAACTGCTGATGGCTGGGCAGTGGGGACTCAGACCTTTAATCCAACCACTTGGGAGGCAGAGGCAGGTGGATATCTGTGAGTTCAAGGCCAGCCTAGTGTGCAGATCAAATTCCAGGACAGCAAGTATGCTTACACAGAGAAACCCATCTTGAAAAGAAGAGAAAGGAAAGAAAGAACAGCTGATTAATTATGATTATATGATTATTAATAGACATATACTCTTAAATGTCTTAAACCAAGCCTATCATTTCAAGGAAAAACAACTAATTGCATTTATTGCTAAAATGAGATTTGAGTTATAAAAGACATTGACATCTCAAAATTTAAAAAAACAAACTATGGTTTCCTTTATATGGACTGCAGAAACTTCTTGTTAAACTTACACTAAATGTATTTGAATTCTTGTTCTTATGTGAGCTTGAATACACATACAAATCTGGCCTATTTGTCACATGGCTTAGTGGGAACCCTTGTCAATAATAAGGACAAATTTCTGTAGAAACCACAATCCTTTAAAAAGTCTTTTTTTTAAAGGAGTAGGTTTAAAGGGAGTATCCCTTTAAAATATGAGGATCATTCTTTCTGCTCTCCCTAAATTTCTAGTGATTTATGCTCAACACAAGAGTACATGAGTTCCCTACACCCATGTGGGGAAGAGGTTTCTAAACCCATCTGTGCATGAATCATAACCTTTGAAAGAATAAAACAGCCCCCTTTGTTGATAGCTGGCCCATTGCTTTCCTGATGCTTGATTTTTTTCTACTGTGAACCAAAACAGGGATCAAATTACTGTTCATGCCATAGACACTGTTTCTACTCAGCTCATCAATTTCTAGCTCGTCTCGGCCTTGGCTTTTCTCAGATATGCTAACTCAGCACCAACTGTGGATGATGGAGCTGCCCTCATCAGTCAGATTCTGAGCAAGTAGAGAAGAAATCTACCAAGGAAGGGGTTTCCCAAAGCACATGTAGAACCAAGTCTAAGTAGATAGCCTGTAGTCAGAAGCATCTGCCCAATGCAGTCAGCTCTAGGGACTGTTGGACTCTGTTTGATTTGCATCTGGGCGCAAGTCTAGCACTGGTGTATAAGTTGGTTGTACAAAGTCTCCCTGGACTAAAAATTCCTTGTGACTTTCTAGTCGACCATACCAAGAGTCACTTTGTCTTACGACTTCATAACTGCAAACACTAAACCAAGGGTCTAAAATATGTGAGCTAAAAGCACATTGAGTGTCCCCAAGGGTCGATGTGTTCAAGTCTGGATAACCAGCCTGTGGCTCTGCTAGGAGGTGGTAGGAGCATTCGGAGGTGAGCCCTTGTGAGAGGAAAGTAGAGGTTAAGTCACTGGAGATGAGCCTTTAAAGGGCAAAGTTAACTCCAATTCTCTCTTCTCTTTCTCCATCTCTTCATCCTCTCTCTCTCTCCCTCTCCCTTTCCCTCCCCTTCCCTCTCTCTCTTTCCACCTCCCCCTCTCTCTTTTACACTCTCATGCCTATCATGAGAAGTACAGACCTCATATGCTACATGCCCTGCCATTATATGCTGCCCCAGCACAGGCCCAAAGCAGCAAGGCCAAGTTACCATAGATGCAAGTCTCTGAAGCCATGAGCCATAGATACATTTTACTATCTTAGGGGCTTTGTCACAGTGATGGAAAGCTGACCTGTGCAAAGAACGAACTGCCAATCAGCCTGTGAACTATGCTGGTAGTTGTGAAAGGCATAAGTGAGTTATCCATGCCCAAGAGAGGGAGACAACTTCAAGGCTAGCCTCATGTAATTTAGGAGTACCCTGCTCGCTTACAGTTCTTGAAAACACAATGCATATATATTTACTCTTCTCATATCTTTATCCCCAGACTGAGGGAATTATGTGATTCTGCATTCTTACAACACTTGGCTCCTGAGGTTTAAGGGGTACAAATGCAAATATCAAATGATGAGTAGGACTAACTTGTTTCTACCAAGAAATTATGTGTATTTTTGTACAAACGAACAAAAATGAAACACTGCAGTGATTCGTTAATCTTCCCCTGGAAAGAGTCACTCCAACTTCTCATATTTGATTAAAATAGTAAAAGTGAGACACAGTGCTTGTTCTTCCAAAAATACTCTGAGCAGTCCAGTGCACAACACTTAGTCAAAGGCTGAGAACCCTGATTTGCAGATCCTCCCAGTATCTCCACTGCTTGACACATAGGGTTAATAGGCTCTAGTGGCACCTGTAATCTTTCTAAGTTCTAAGACTAGAACAAAAGAGCATCCCATGTAGATTGTGTTTGCTCAAAAATAAACGAGCAGTGTCACTCTCTGGTGTGTGTATATATGCACATGTATGTGTACACCAACATGAATGAATGAAAGACTATTTCCTCTTGAGTTTAGATCTATGAGCAGGATTCTGTAAGCACTTCCCACGCACTGTGGACATATCTGTGTTTTTGGATGAGTCTACCTCCAATGGCAGACAGAAGTGACTACTACTGTCTTAGCAATGACCTTTCTGTGGAAATGAAGATAAAGTCTAGGAACTAGCTCTAACCAAAGAGAGAGGTGGGTTGAAAGTTAAAGGAGTGAAGACAGTCATGTGGCTCATAAGTAGCTCTTCTTGCTGGCACAGGCCCTCAAATAAATCCCATGGGATTTCACTAATTGTAAATGAATATTATTAGCTTACTTACAATACAAAAGCATAAGGAAAAGAGTAAAGAGATTAGGATGGTGATAGCTAAGAATTAAAACAAAATGGTGAAGGGCAATGACATCTTGCATCTGTATCTTGTCATTTTATAACTTGATTCTCCTATGGTTGACTGGTGGAGTAATTATATTTGTGCTGATTTAGCTGGCATCTTTCAGGAGCCGAGGTAGGAAACCCTAAGAGAGGAACTGGTCCCACCCAAAGATGCTGGGCCGGGGTGAAAATGAAAATGAGGAGGAATCCAGTGTTCTTAAAGCACAACACTAAATCAGGCAGGGGCTTGAGAGATGGTTTATAACTTAAGAGCACTGATCACTCTTGAAGAGGACATGGGTTCAATTCCTAGAATCCCCATGACAGCTCACAATCATCCATAACTCCCATTCTAAGTGATTCAACACCCTTGTCTGAACTCCATGGGCACCAGGCACAAACAAGCAAAACATACAAAGGGATAAATAAGACAAATAAAACTTTTAGAAATATTTTGAAGAAATCATGATAACAGAGCAATGAAGTTTCAGGTGACATGCCATGGAAATCACTTCTATTGTCTCCAGTTAATGGAGACAGATTTTTCTCACTCTTGATTTTTCCATTTGAATAAATGATGACAACTTGACCTCAGTTTTCCATGTTTTTCTTTTTGTTTGTTTGTTTCTGTGACCATAGTCATGGTATTTCTTAGATTCTGAATACATTTCTATAATTCTCATGAAAGGAGGATGATTAAGAAATGGTGAACTCGCTGGGCGTTGGTGCATGCCTTTAATCCCAGCACTCGGGAGGCAGAGGCGGGCAGATCTCTGTGAGTTCAAGACCAGCGTGGTCTCCAGAGCGAGTGCCAGGATAGGCTCCAAAGCTACACAGAGAAACCCTGTCAAAAAAAAAAAAAAGAAGAAGAAGAAGAAGTAGAAGAAGAAGAAGGAAAGAAGGAAATGGTGAACTCAAGGGTTTTTAATTTTTTCCTTTTTTAAATTTAAATAAGAAACAAGCTGGTTTTACATGTCAATCCCAGTTCCCTCTCCCTCCCCTCCTCCCCTGCCCCTCATCAGCCCCCTATCCCATCCCCTTTCTTCTCCCCAGGGAGGGTGAGGCCTTCCATGGGGGAATCTTCAAAGTCTGTCATATCATTTGGAGCAGGGCCTAGACCCTCCTCCATGTGTCTAGGCTGAGAGAGAATCCCTCTATTCTGAATGGCCTCCCAAAGTCCATTCATATACTAGTGATAAATCCTGATTCACTACCAGAGGCTCCACAGATGACCATGGCCTCTTAACTGACACCCATGTAATCCTATGCTGGTTTCCCAGCTATCAGTCTTGGGTCCATGAGCTCTCCCTTGTTCAGGTCAGCTGTTTCTGTGGGTTTCTCGAGCCTGGTCTTGAACCCTTTTGTTCATCACTCCTCCCTCTCTGCAACTGGATTCCAGGAGTTCAGCTCAGTGCTTCTGCTTCCATCAGCTACTGAATGAAGGCTCTAGGATGAGGTAGTCATCAATCTCATTATTGAAGAAGATTTAAGGTAGTCTCTCCACTATTGCTTACATTGTTAGTTGGGGTCATCCTTGTAGATCTCTGGACATTTCCCTAGTGCCAGATTTTTCTTTAAACATATAATGGCTCAATTATGGTATCTCTTTTCTTGCTCTCCTCTCTTCTTCCCCCAACTCAATCTTCCTGCACCCTCATGTCCTCCTTTCCCCTCCTCTATTCCCCTTCTCTTTCTCCTAACTCCCTCTCCTCTGCCCCAGTTCCCAATTTGCTCAGGAGATCTTGTCCCTTTCCTCTTCTCAGGGAACCATGTATGTCTCTCTTGGGGTCTTCCATGCTTCCTAGCTTCTCTAGTAGTGTGGATTGTAGGCTGGTAATCCTTTGCTCTATGTCTAAAATCCATATATGAGTGAGTACATACCATGTTTGTCTTTCTGAGTCTGGGTTACATCACTCGGGATGGTTTCTTCTAGATCCATCCATTTGCCTTCGAATTTCAAGATACCATTGGTTTTCTTTTTTTTTCCACTGAGTAGTACTTCATTGTGTAAATGCACCACATTTTCTTTATCCATTCTTCAGTTGAGGGGCATCTAGGTTGCTTCCAGGTTCTGGCTATTAAAAATAATGCACTATTAACATAGTTAAACAGATGAACTTGTTGTATGAATGTGCATCTTTTGGGTATATGCCTAAAGTAGAATTGATGGATCTTGTGGTAGACTGATTCCCATTTTCCTGAGGAATCATCATACATATTTCCAAAGTGGCTGTACGAGTTGGCACTCCCACCAACAGTGGAGGAGTGTTCCCCTTTCTCTACATCCTTTCCAGCATAATCTGTCACTGGTGTTTGTGATTTTAGCCATTCTGACAGGAGTAAGATGGTATCTCAGAGTTGATTTGATTTGCATTTCTCTGATGCCTAAGGATGTTGAAAACTTTAAGTGTTTTTCGGCCATTTTAAATTCCTCTATCGAAAATTCTCTATTTAGTTGTGTACCCCACTTTTTAATTGGATTAGTTTGTGTTTTGGTGACTAGCTTCTTGTGTTCCTTGTATATTTTGGAAATCAGCCCTCTGTCAGATGTGGGCTAGGTGAAGATCTTTTGCCATTTGGTTGGCTACTGCTTTTGTCTTATTGACTGTGTATAGATGATTACAAAGTGGAGTTAGAGATAGGTTAATAACCAGTAGTTTACTAGGGGAAAATACTCACGCAAGGGAACCAGTGACCAGATTTGCCCCTGAGCAGGACTGACCCAGAAATGCTTCCCAGTCAGCTCAGCCAAGCCAGAAAGAGCACTGCATGCTCACCTCTCTCCTTCTTAAACCCTTGTTACATAACTGTGACCATGCCCAAGCAGGCAGGGTCAGTGGTACCTCTAATCAGGGTTTCTCCCTACAACTGTGTCCTTTGCCTTACAGAAGCTTCTCAGTTTCAGGAGGTCTCATTTATTAATTGTTGATCACAGTGTCTGTGCTACTGATGTTATGTTCAGGAAGCAGTCTCCTGTATCAATTTTTACAAGGGTACTTCCCACTTTCCCTTCTAAGAGGTTCAGTGTGACTGGATTTATGTTGAGGTCTTGGATCCATTTGGACTTAAGTTTTGTGCATGGCGATAGATGTGAAACTATCTGCAGTCTTCTACAAGCCAGCATCCAGTTATTCCAGCACCATTTGTTGAAGATGCTTTCTTTTTTCCATCACATAATTTTAGCTTCTTTGTCAAAAATTAGGTGCTCATAGGTGTGTGGGTTAATATCAGGGTTTTCAACTTGATTCTGTTGGTCTTTCTGTCTATTTTTGTGCCAATACCAAGCTGTTTTCAGGACTATAACTATAATAGAGCTTGAAGTCTGGGATGGTGATGCCTCCAGAAGTTCCTTTATTCTACAGGGTTGTTTTGACTACCCTGGTCTTTTGTTTTTCCATAAAAAGTTGAGTATTGTTCTTTCAAGGTCTGTGAAGAATTGTGTTGGGATTTTGATGGGGATTGCACTGAATCTTTAGATTGCTTTTGGCAAAATTGCCAATTTTACTATGTTGGTCTTACCTATCCAAAGGCATGGGAGATCTTTCCATTTTCCAGTATTTTCTTTAATTTCTTTCTTTAAAGACTCAAAGTTCTTGCTATACAGGTCTTGCACTTGTTTGGTTAGCGTTACCCCAAGATATTTTATGTTGTTTGTGGTTATTGTAAAGGGTGATGTTTCTCTGATTTCTTTCTCAGCCAATTTATCTTCTGTATATAGTAGGGCTACTGATTTTTTGAGTTAATTTTGTATCCTGGCACTTTGCTGAAGGTGTTTATCAGCTCTAGGACTTCCCTGGTGGATTTTTTGGGTCAATTATGTAAACTATCATATCATCTGCAAATAGTGAAAGTTTGACTTCTTCCTTTCCAATCTGTATTCCCTTGATCTCTTTTTGTTGTCTTATTGCTCTAGCTAGAACTTCAAGTACAATATTGAAAAGATATGGAGAGAGTGGGAAGCCTTGTCTTGTTCCTGATTTTAGAGGAATCACATTGAGTTTCTCTCCATTTAGTTTGATGTTGGCTGTTGACTTACTGTATATTGCTTTTATTATGTTTATGTATGTTCCTGTTATCCCTGATCTCTCCAAGACCTTTATCATGTTGGATTTTGTCAAAGGCTTTTTCAGCATCTAGTGAGATGATCATGTGGTTTTGCTTTTGCAGTTTGTTTATATGGTGGATGACACTGATGGATTTTCATATGTTGAACCATCCCTGCATCCCTGGGATGAAGCTTACTTGATCATGGTGGATGATTTCTCTGATGTGTTGTTGCATCTGATTTGCCAGTATTTTATTGAGTATATTTACATCAATGTTCGTGAGGGATATTCGTCTGTAGTTCTCTTTCTTAGTTGTGTCTTTGTGTGACTTGGGTACAAGATAATTGTAGCCTTGTAAAAATAGTTTGGCAATGACTCTTCTGCTTCTATTGCGTGGAACAATTTGAGGAGTATTTGTATTAACTCTACTTTAAATTTCTGGTAGATTCTGCAATGAAACCATCAGGCCCTGGGCTTTTTTGTTGTTGTTGTTGTTGGGAGAGTTTGATGATTGCTTCTATTTCATTAGGTGTTATAAGGTCTGTTTAAATTGCTTGTCTGTTCTTGATTTAATTTTGGTAAGTGATGTCTATCCAGAAAATTGTCCATTTCCTTCAAATTTTCAAAATTGGTGGAGTACAGGCTTTCAAAGTATGACCTGAAGATTCTCTGGATTTCCTCAGTCCATTGTTATGTCCCCCTTTTTATTTCTGGTTTTATTAATTTTCATGTTTTCTCTCTACCTTTAGTTTGAATAAAGGTTTGTCTATCTTGTTGATTTTCTGGAAAAGTCAACTCTTTGTTATATTGATTCTTTGTATTGTTTTCTTTGTTTCGACTTTATTGATTTCAGCCCTCAATTTGATTATTTCCTGGCATCTACTCTTCTGTGTGAGTTTGTTTCTTTTTGTTCTAGAGCTTTCAGTTGTGGTGTTAATTCACTAGTGTGACTATTCTCCAGTTTCTTCATGTGGGCACTTAGTGCTATGAACTTTCTTCTTAACACTGCTTTCAAAGTATTCCATATGTTTGGATACATTGTGTCCTCATTCTCATTGAATTCTAGGAAGTCTATAAATTCTTTATTTCTCCCTTGACCCAGGAATGAAGCAATTGCACATTGTTCAATTTCTATGAGTTTGTAGGTTTTTGGCAATTTGTGTGGTTGTTGGATTCTAACTTTAAAGCATGGTGGTGTGATAAGTTACATGGGGTTCCTCCATTTATTTATTTATTTATTTATTTATTTATTTGTATCTGTTGAGGTTTGCTATGTTGCTGAGTATGTGGTTGATATTTTAGAAGGTTCCATGTGTTTCTGAAAAGAAGGTATATTCTTTTGTGTTTACATGGAATGTTCTATAGATTTCTGTTAAGCCAAATTGGGTCATAACTTCTGTTAGTTCTTTTGTTTCTTTGTTAAGTTTCTGTCTGGTGGTCCTGTCTAGTGGTGAGAGTGGGGTGCTGAAGTCTCCCATTATAAGTTTGTGAGGTTTTAAGTGTGATTTGAGTGTTAGTAATGTTTCTTTTACAAACATGGGTGCCTTTGTATTTGGGGCATGTTTAGAATTGAGACTTCATCCTGATGGATTTTTTCCTGTGATGAATATTAAATGACCTTCTTCATCTCTTTTGATTGATTTTAGTTTAAAGTCTAACTTGCTAGATACTAGGATAGCTATACCAGCTAGTTTCTTGGGTCCATTTGATTGGAAAATCTTATCCCAACCCTTTACTCTGAAGTACTGTCTGTCTTTGAAGTTGAGGTATGTTTCTTGTATGCTGCAGGAGGATGGATTCTGTCTTCAGATGAATTCTTCCATTCTGTTAGCCTGTGTCTTTTTATAGTTGAGTTAAGACCATCAATATTGAGGGAAATTAAGGACCAGTGAGTGTTAATTCTTGCTTGTTTTGGAAATCTTCACACATCTCCATGGGAGGGCATTGTTTCTTTTTACTTTTCACTTTTTTCTTTTTTAGTTTTGGTTTTCATTTTTCCAGACAGGGTTTCTCTGTGTAGCATTGGAACTGTCCTGACACTTGCTATGTAGAGGAGGCTGGCCTCAAACGCACAGAGGTCCACCTGCCTCTGCCTCACGAGTGCTAGTGCTAAGGCTTGCAATGTTGCCACCACCACTTGGCCTGGCTACTACAGCAAAAGAAACTGAGGCTCTGAGAGGTAGACGATTCCTCTGCTGTCCTTCAGAGTCACCTTCTTCACTGAGTTAGGGTCACTACTTTCTTATTTCCTGTATGTGACTCTGTTTGGGACATATTGTCACATAAGCTGTTGTTCAGAAATATGAGGTGGGGAAGGTTGGCAATTGGTAGACAATTTTATCGTGATGAACATACCATAGACTGTTATGGTATTTCATTAACATTATCAACTATTGCTTTTTTGTCACTTTTTTTTGGGGGGGGCGCGATCTCATGTAGCTCAGGCTGACCTAGAACTTACTATGTACCCAAGGATAACCTTGAACTGCTGATTCTATTGCCTCTGCTCCTAGAGTACTGGGATTACTGGTATGTCCCACCATGCCCTGTTTTTGTTGTGGTTGCTTTTGTATGTTGTTGTTTTGGTTAAACCCAGGACCTTTCGCATGTTAGGCAAATTCTCTCCCAAGTGAGTTACATTCCCAACCCCTTGGATGACTTTAAAGTAATGCAGTAAAGCTTTGGAGTCCTGAAGATTTGGTTGGACACATGTTTTTGTAGTGCATATGGCTGGGTTTAAGCAAGGTTCATCTTCATGCTACTTTAAGTATAATTTATCCTCATGTCCACAGATATGTGTGGTCCTCAGCTTGCATCAGGAGCTTCTCTTTGCAATAGAGACCATTACAGAAAACCACAAGTCATCAAAAGGCAGACTTGTGGAGCCTGGACCCAACTGATACATCTATAACACAAGACCTGGACCTACAGCTCAGGGAACATTGCATTGCAGAAGATGGGGAAGAAAGATTCTAAGAGCCAAAGGGAAAGGGAGTTTGTGGTGAGATTGTGTCTCCTAGTAATGTCAGAAGCTACACCCATAAAGTCTCACCAACATGACTACCTGAACATGAGCTGAACAAGGACAATAACAATAGACATGCTAATATGAATGCAAAATGGGGCTGGGGGAGCCCAGGAGGCCTCAACCCTACACAAAGAACAACAGGCAACTAAGGAATGCTGGGAGTGAGAGCAATAGTCTAAGGAGGGGGACACCAGTTGGTTATCCAGTGCCAAATGGTCAATCCTTAAAACACATATACATACAAGTAACAAACTGAGCAGGTTGTCCCTGTGTACTTGGAGGTGTGTATGTGTATGCATGTGTGTAACAACAACTGGGTGGGATGTGAATTTGAAAAAGAGCGAAGACAGGTACATGGGAGAAGTTTGAGGGAAAAAAAAACATAAGAGAGAAATGATGCAATTATGTTATAAGCTCAAAGAATAAAATCAACAATTTAAAAGAGAGAAAATCCTGACCACTCCCTTGAGACTTTCTATGTTTTGTTTTCATTTGTCAGTCTTCCCCAGACTGTGTTTATATGGTTTTGAGGCAGTGTCTCATTAAGTTGTTCGGGTTAGATTTGAATTCACACTGTGTAGCTAAGGGAAGCCTTGGACTTTAACTCCTCCTGCCTCCACTTCCCAAGTAGCTGGTATTACAGGTTTGAGCTGCTAAGCCCATTTTAGCTCTCTGTTTTGTTCTGACAGTTATAGTAAAATCAAATGAAGCAAACAGGATTAGAAAAAACCAAAGAAGTCAGTGTCAGGCATGAAAAGTGGCAAAGACCTCTATTCTTTCTCTTGTGCTTCTTGGGGTATGCTGAATTTCTGCAAAAAGTCAGGAGGTTTAGAAACCACACAGAGAAACATTCCTTGGAAAGGGGAACTCTTCAATGGTCTAAGATTACAGGTCCTTGAAACAGAATGCTATGCAGTTGAGTTTTCCATTCACAGTTCCAGGAAAAAAATGGGATTTTTTTCCCATTAAGAATACTGTTATTTAGTTATTTTTGAAGTATACAGTACATACATGTATTTTTTCCAAAACCACTAGATTTCCTAAGTAGCACACATTTGAGTATCATGAGCCTTCCCTATTGATTTTAGAGCAGTCCTGGGCTCCAGTGTAGGAAAACTGCAATTCAAACACAGAACAGAAGCTGGGACCTTCATCCTTTGCCTCATAAAGCACTTAAACCTACTATTTGTTTCTTGAGAATGCCTTAGCCACTCATATTTATAATAATAAAATCTACAAAACTGCCAATAAATCCTAGGAGGGCTGAATGTTCTGGATATAGTGCATTGATTTTCTACCCTGGAAAAAAAAAAAAACTTTTTGTAAGTCTTATTTACAAAGAAAATGCTTTAAACCTTAGGAACCCTAATTAAATGAGCTATAACTATGGGACTGTGTACTGTAATTTTTTTCTCCCTTTCTTCCCTTATCTCTCAATTAACAGGGAATTAAGCCGTGCTGGGCACTTTTATCAACTTGACACAAGTTAGAGTCAGCTGGGAAGAAAGACCCTTAACTGAAGAATTGCTTCCATTAGATTGTCCAGTGGGCATATCTGTAGAGCTCTTCTTTAAATTATTATTATTCATGGCTGAGGTGGGAGGGATGAGCTCATTCTAAGCAGTGTCACCCCTGGGCAAATGATCCTGGGTGGCAAAAGAAAGCCGGCTGAGCAAGCCTTGAGGAGCAATCCAGCCAGCAGCTTTCCTGCCTTGGCTTCCCTTGGTGATGTCCTGTAATGTGGGAGTGGCAACCAAATACCTCCCACCCCCCACCCCTGGTGTTTTTTGTGTCAGAGTTTTCTTACAACAGAGAAGCAAAGTAGAAAAGCTACATCTATATAGTGAGCTGCGTAAGTGCTCTAAGCCCAGTTTCACTTAATTTGTTTCCCTTTAAAAATAAGGAAAATAGTAAAAATAAAAAATCATAGAAATCACGCAAATGAAGGACACTGAACTCAATATGTTAAAAAAAAAAAAAGAGTCACAGGAAGGACTACCCTTAGGAGAAGTTCAGCAAGGTTGGTCCATCCTCTAAACAGTGTCCCTAAGATTCTGCTTAGTGTGGCTCTGCTTTCCTTGGTTGGACCCGGATCTCTGCTAGATTCTCCTAAGGGCAAAGAAGGCCTATAGTTAACTCCTGGCTTATATCTAAGTAAGTCAATAAGAAAGATCTATTTCCCAGCCATGATCATAACTGGAGGATAACTGATTGGAAATAACCCCAGTGAGCATGACTTGGATTTTGTGTTTATCTTGGAATCCCAGTAGATGTGTGATTTTATTGTAGGCCATAGGCCAACTTTCTAAGTTGGAGGTACCTGGACGGCAATCAAAGGAATGGAAGGACTGAGAAAATGAAAGTGGATGAAGAGGGAAACTAAAGATAAAATAGAAGCAAGTAAAATAAACGTGTGGCCAGTGTTCCAGGTGAACTCAGCATGAGTCATCTTTCCTAATGGAGCTTTAAAAGGCATGCACCTGATCAATAGCTGCATATCAAGTATCAGAGGCCACAATAATCTCTTTTAAGAAGCTATCAGGCACTGCAGAGCAGTTATGATCGAGACTATCGCTTGCTTATGTTTCCAGTGGTTCACTATAGTCCTCTGTGTTCTACTTCCATCTGTTATTTTGTAGAAGCCATAAAGGTGACTTGCATAGGAATAGGAGAATAACCATCACCCCGTGTCCTTTCAGACTTTGAAGACACTGTTAACATCCCAGGTTACTGCTTTGTTCAGTGGGAAAGAAGGTAGTGTAAAATCAGTGGTTTCCTCTTGGCCTTTTTTACTATGACATCACTAATCCTGTGGGTCAGGGAACCAATAAGAGGGTTCTGCCAACAGTTAAGTACTTGGCAGCTGGCGTAGCATATATAGGTGGATTTTGTTGGTTCTGGGAGGTGGATTTGGACTAGGATTCTGTTATTGTCTGTCCTTGGCTCTTCATCTAAATGAGAAGCTCTACTGGCGTTTTAGATTTCCTTGGACATGGAGGTGTTTTGATGCACAATTCAAATTCTAGATTTTCACTCCAAGATTCTGTCTTCTAGAGCAATGCCTGGAACTATCTTAGTTTAGATCTTTTCCTAAAGGACCGGAGATAAGAATCAGAATGCAGCAGTCCCAAGAGCAAAGAGGGAATATGGAGAAAAGCAAGATTGAAGTACAAATTTAAAAAAAAAAAAGATACTGAGTCTGTTGATGAGTAATAAACAAGGGCTTAGTTTTACTGGGACCTTCTGGACATCTGTTTAGGTCACACCTTATCCTAATGCCACAGAGGAACTAGAAAGCTGGCAAGTTGCTCTTGATCTCTGATGCCACGGTAGTTAAGAGTTGCTGTGGCAATGAACTCGGGGCCCTCTGACACACATGGAATGAACTTGTGTCTGCAAGTGTTCTTGAGGCAGAGAAAACCTCTGCTGAAGAGGCTCAGCTGTGGAGGCAGAAAGTAACAGATTCTAAATAGAAAGGTAAGGATCTAGAATGTCCACAAGGGCTTTGAAAAGGGTAAAGTTAACAGAGCAGCCCTTCTGTATTTCA
The DNA here is from genome assembly GCF_003668045.3 of Cricetulus griseus. Taxonomy (NCBI): domain Eukaryota; kingdom Metazoa; phylum Chordata; class Mammalia; order Rodentia; family Cricetidae; genus Cricetulus; species Cricetulus griseus. The sequence continues at coordinate 274,996,585 of NC_048595.1, read as the reverse complement.
TGATCAGTAAGGCCCATCAGTGCAAGAGTGGTCATCAAAAGAAAAATCACTGAACACAGTTTAGAATTGGTGAAAACGAACAAAGCCATGCTAGCAAATTCAGCATAGTGGACAAAAGGTGTTCTCAATTTTCAATAAATGTTGCTGGAACAATGTTCACATGCCATCAAAGAAAGTAAACTTGGATCTATTCTGTATCTTCCACCTTACTTTTAAAACAACAGAATGGATCGTAGAATTGAATGCAGAAACTGAGATATATGTGTTCCACATATATAAAGAAAATGTAATAGATTAGAGATTTATTAGATGACCCTAAAAGTGTAATCCACAGAAGAAAAAAATGCTACATTAGAATTAATAAAAACTGAAGTTTTCTGAAAAGAAAGACAACCCATGTACTAGAAGAAAGTTTTTGTAAGTCATGCATCTGATGTAGTACTCAGCCATGTATGGTGACAGGTAAGTAAGTGGATTTGAAGGATCAATTTTTTTCTCAACTTCCCAACTTGTTATATCTGTGTCCTGTCAGCTATATGCCTCATCTGTTGATCTTGGGTATCACAGACACAGCCTTTTTTGTGGTGACAATATGCTTGGGTATTTAGCAATACATGAGAACTTTGCCAGTGTTTGGGATCAGGTTCTTTATCTCACAGCAGGCTAAGACTCATGGTAGGTGGGATGGACTGACTGTAACTATAAATTCTTGGTCATCTCAGCTTCTCCTGCTTCACAGAAACCTGAAGTCATTTTTATTCCCATTAAACCTAAAATAATCCTGTAACCAATAGAATGTGATGAAACTGAGTTTGTACCCATTTTGAATCTAAACCTTAAGAAAACCTTAGAAACCTCCTGATTTTGTGCTTTTGGGTACTGCGAACCAGAGATCACACTGTACAGAGAGGCGAAGATCTAGAAGCTCCAAAACTAGAAACACAGAGAAAGGTCTCGCCATGCCAGCATTCAAAGTGAAACCCTGTCAGCAATCCCTGGATAATCTGCAGACTCAACTAACATTATGTGAGACAGGGTTGACCAGATGACCCTATGCAACCAAGTGTAAAATGGGTTTCTATTACAACATTCAAACACCTGAAACAAGGAAGCAAGCCCACTGAGTGGGCCTGTCAGTAAATGAGCTGGTAGCTGAGTAGACAGACCTTGTCAAGGAAAGTCCAGTCAGATGTGCATAGATCACCACAAAGTAAGGCTACACTGATTTTCATGTTTGGAAGACCAAAAGTGGTGCTACAAGTCAAAACAAAATTATTTTATTGTTATAGAACTTTCCAGTGGCTTTGGCATGAATGCCTGGAAATAAGCATTGTGAGAACTCTGAGGAGGTGGAAGATAAGAGTTGTCTGTGTGTTATGATAAATCTTTCTGCCAAAAGCTGCCTGAGCCCCACTGCCACGTGTGAGCTTTACGCCAGCCGCCCACCTGAGTTAGGCACAAATGAATACACAGAAACTTGTATTAGGTTCACAGCTGCTTGGCCAATGACTAGGATTCCTCATCTGTTAGCTCAGTCTTAATTATCATAAATCTATATATTTTATAAGACTTATCTTATCAGACACCTTATTGGCATCCCTCCTTGCCTTTGGATCACATTGTGCCGCTGGAGCAGGAGCAGAGGGGAAAAAAAGGGACCCTTCCTGTTTCTCCTTCGCTTAAATATGAGTCTCCTTGCTATGTCACTTCCTGCCTGGATTGCCACTTCTCTACTACATTTCCCAGAATCCTCTTTGACTCCTAGTCCCATCTAACTTGTTGTCTCATTAGCCAAACAGTATTTTATTTAACAATCAATAAGATAAACATACACAGTACATTCCCCATCATCTGTGAATTTTCATTAAAGTGAACTTATTCACCTTCTGAGGATTCATATCAGAGATGACATATGTCTAAAGTGGATCCTCACTGACAAGAAAAGCTTTGAAGGTGTTGGACAGGGTGCTTTGTAAGCTAACTCCATGGCATTGTTGCCTAGAACCCATGATATGGTCTCCCTCATGCTGTTTAGCGCTCTAACAACAGGTAGGGAGTATGCAATATTGGTGGTGTAGTTTTTGTTTTTGTTTTTTTCTTTTTGGTGATCTACCACCCAGCTCCCAAATAAACACACAGAGACTTATTCTTACTTATGAATGCCCAGCCTTAGCTTGGTTTGTTTCTTGCCAGCTTTTTCAAATTAATTATCCCATTTTTCTTTAACTACATTTTGCCTCTGGGCTTTTTACCTTTCTTTATTCTATATATCTTTCTTTCCTTACTTCTTGGCTGGCTGTGTGGCCGGGTGGCCGGGTGTCTGGCCCCTGGTGTCCTTTCCTTCTTTTCTTGCTCTTCCATCCTACTCTCTTCCCTAGATTTATCTTCCTGTTTATTCTCTTTAAATGCCATCCTCACCTATCTCTTCTCCTGCTTAGCTATGTGCCATTCAGTTCTTTACTAAAGCAATCAGGTGTTTTGGGAAGGCAAGACAACACAGCTTTACATGGTTAAACAAATGCAACATAAAAGAATGCAACACATCTTTTTATCGTTAATCAAATATTCCACAGCATAAACAAATGTAGCGTATCTTAAACTAATATTTCACAACACAGGGGGAATCCAAACTTCTAATAGCCTTCCCTCTGTTCCTCCATGCAGAAAGACTTCCTTTAAGATGCTTGATTTTCTTGGAGTCCTAAACCCAGTAAATTCCTTGAAATGAAACTGCAGTGTCACAGAGATTGAAAGGCAAAACAAACTGACTTCACGGACTGATACCTCAACGAAAGTTTTAAATTAACACTGTGTCACTTGAACCCTTTCATTTCTGCCACATACTGTTATCTCCCTGATAACTCTCCTCCCTCAATTTGAAAATAGGATTCACTGTTCTTCTTTTCTAAACTACTAAAGACAAGAGTTAAAGGAGCAGGGGATCATCTCACTCATCAACATCTCCACTGTTATACTTAGATTCTCAGCACCAAACACTTGAATTAGCTGTCTTTATAGCTCTCACTCCTCCTAGCTCTTTGCAGTCACCTTGTGGTCTACTGCAGTTTGGCCCCAATTCAACCTCTTCTTTTACTTTTAAAAATGGCATCTTTTCCTCAAATGTTCTCACTCAATCCCAAACTTGCAACTATTACCAATAGACTGTGGGACCCACCCCATTTCCTGCCCATAATCCCAGAACCTGAACTCCAGACATGTATTGCTATAGACTATTTTCCACCTGAAAAATGTGAAGCATAAAAGTAGCTTCCCCTATCCTTTAATGATGATATCAATCCTGCCTAACTATTCGTTCTTCGATTTAAATTTGGTATTTGTTAAGTGCTACTCAAAGTCAAGAACTTTGCTATGTGTTAGCTTCTGTGAGGAGGAGCCTGTATCAGAGTCCAGTGAGACTGGGCTGTTAGAGAGTTGACTTAGCTGTTAAGAGCACTTGTTGCTCTTGCAGAAGACTCAAGTTCAATTCCCAGCACCTTCATATCATCTTGGAACCATCTGTGGGTTCCAGGGAATACATGCCCTCTTCTGACCTCGGCAGGCACCAGATATGCATGTTGTACACATACACACATGCAAGCAAAGCACTTGTATACCTAAAATAAAAAAAATATTTTTATAGAGAGCCTAGTGAGGTAGATGAACAAATAATCAAACGTCATTGGGGGAAAGCACAGTTTTATATAGCAACACAGAAGCAAAACACTTAATACAGGCTGATGGGATCAGAGGAAAGTGGTATGACAGGTCTTCCAAAGAGGAAAATGACTAAGTCAAGCTGTCAAGACTGGATAGGGCAGGTGAAGGAAGAGAGAACAGCATCCAGCTAGAAGAAGGGCTCTGTAGGAAAGGAACAGGTAAGAGGCAGAGGCATACATTCAGGGACTAGTAGGGCATTCTTCATGATGAGTTCAGGAAGGAGAGAGAGAGAGAGAGAGAGAGAGAGAGAGAGAGAGAGAGAGAGAGAGAGAGAAAGAGAGAGAGAGAGAGCAAGAGAGACAGACAGACAGACAGACAGACAGACAGACAGACAGACAGAGAGAAATGAGAGATGCTGGGTTTAAATCAAGTGCATTGTCCATCTATACCAAATAAGTGCTCTATCATCTCTGAGCTACAATCCCAACCCTTAAAATGATTTTATATGGAATTCTAATTTATTGGCATCGATGCTTTCACTTTGTGTTTTCCTTATATATGGAATATTCAAATACAATGACTTTGCTTCCAACAAAGTTCAATGTGTCTATCCTATAACAGACAGTTATATTTTCAAGTACTTACCCAAGAGGAGGGAATACACATCTCCATCCAGAGCTTTACACAGAAATGTTCAAAATAGTCTTGTATATAATACCTCTACATGGAAAGAACACAAATGGCCATCAATAGGAAAATGGATACATAAATTGTAGTATGTTTATACAATACAATTAGACCTAGTAATAAGACAGAGCAAAAAACTAATGTATATAACAACATGGTTGTTCCTCCAATCATTTAAAAAAGCTAGGACACACAAATGATTGTTTACTGCAGAATTTCACTAATGTGAAGTCCAAGAACAGGAAAAATGTTTTATGGTGACAAGAAATTATTAAGTGTCTGCTTAGGGTATGGGGCAGATGAAGAACGAACTGGATAAAAGGAAGTGTCTGGGCATGGGGAAATGACGCCCCCCCGCCTCTGTTTTAGGTGATGGTTGTATGGTCTTATTTAAAACTCATCAAGATGAAGATTATCTTAAGTGCATTTTTTATTGTAAGTTCTACTTCAATTTTTAAAATGTTAACAAGAATATTTTGTTCAGGGACCTAAAGCTAACAAAATGGTTTGGTGTGGTTTAACTGATGTGGTTGGAGACTTTAAAACTGTCCACTGGCAGCATTCAAAAGGCTGAGGCAGACAGATCTCTGTGAGTCTGAGACCAGCCAAGTCTAAAAGATCTAGTTCCAGAACTGGCTTCAAAAGCTATACAGAAAAAACCTGTCTCAAAAAACAAAAACAAAAACAAAAAAAGAAAGAAAGAAAAAAGAAAAGTGAAGCAAACAAAATATTAAAAGTTATTTAAAAAGTTAATCAGCCATAAATACTTCATCTTAACTTGTATAGATATTATTCTGACAGTAGTATGTGAGTGTAACAGAACATTTTCAGATTATAGAAAAATTAATAATTCATGAACAGAGCAGCTATGTACTGAATGCTCTTCACTGTGATTATTCACTTAAGTATATCAGAAGGACTCACTGGAAATATTCTTTTATTACTTGCAAATTTACTACACAATACTGACACTGATAGATAAAAATGAAGCTAAAACCATATTCAGAATGTCAACAACAAGCTGGTTAATTAATATCATCAATTGAAAGAGTACTTTAACTTACTCACATATGTAAAAATTTACTGTGAGTATATGCCCAAGAATGGTATAGCTGAACCATGTGGTGGATCTATTTCTAGCATTTTGAGGAACCTCCACACACTGATTTCCATAGTGGCTGCACCAACTGGCACTCCCGCCAGCAGTGAATAAATGTTCCTCTTTCTCCACATTCAGTTCAGCATTTGTTGTCATTTCTATTTGTGATCTTAGCCATTCGGATTGGAGTCAGATGACATCTCAAAGCGGTATGAATTTGCATTTCCATAGTAGCTAATGGCATGAAGCATTTTAAAAAATGTTTCTCAACCATTTGCATTTCATTTAAGAACTAACTCTGTTTCATCCCAGCCCCATTTTTTTTTAAAATTGGCTTGTTTGTTTTCGTGGTATTCAGTTTTCTGAGTTCTTTGTACACTCTAGTTACTAACTGCCATATGTATAGCTCATAAATAATTTTTACCATTTTGTATGCTGCCTCTTCAATGATGGTGTCATTTGCTGTGAAGAAGCTTTTTAGTTCCACCAGATCTCATTTATTGATTGTTGATATACATGCCCCCCCTTTCAGGATATCCAAAGGACTCTATCTCCTAGTACACATTTATTGCTGTTTTGTTCATTATACCTAGGAAATGGAAACAGCTTTATATCTACCAGCTGATGAACAGATAATGGAAATGTAGTGCATTTACACAACAGAATATCATTTAGTGGTTAAGACACATAAAATTATAAAATTTGAAAGTAAATGGACGGAGCTGGAAGCATTATTCTGAGTGAGCTAAACATCATCCACAAAACACAAATGTTGTATACTTGCTTTCATTGGTGGATGTTAACTTTGTATCCTCAGATATTCATGTTTCATTTGGAATACTCATATTCAGGAGATTAGTAAGGGAATATAGGTGAGCTTTCATGAGAGGAGAGCTAGAACATAATAGTATAAAGGTTTAAAGGTGAATAATGGAACAGAAAAAGTTAATTGGGAAGAGAAGTAGGAGGGAAAGTAGGGAAGGGGATACTGTGAGGGATAACTAACACTAAAGATGTTTAAAAATTCGTAGGGAATTTGCTCAGGAGAGCAAATCCTTTCCCCTTCTCTGGGGGACCATGTATGTCTCTCTTAGAGTCCTCCTTGTTTCTTAGCTTCTCTAGTGGTGTGGATTGTGGGCTGGTAATCATTTGCTCTATATGTAAAATCCATATATGAGTGAGTACATACCATGTTTGTCTTTTTGTAACTGGGTTACCTCTCTCAGAATGGTTTCTTCTAGTTCCATCCATTTGCCTGTGAATTTCAAGATTCCATTGGTTTTTTTTTCCTCTGAATAGTACTCCATTGTGTAAATTTGCTGTATCCATTCTTCAATTGGGGGGAGGGGAGAGAAAGCATGGAGGGAGGGAAGAAGGAGCTAGGAGAATGAGAAGGGGAGAAGAAGAGGGGTAATGAAGACATAAGGGAGCAAGAAAGTTGTATAGGGGGAAGAATAGAGGAGAGTAAAATAAGAGATACCATCAGAGAGGGAGTCAGTATAGGTTTAAAGAGAAATCTAGGGAAATGTCCACAGATCTACAAGGATGACACCAACTAACCATCCTATCAACAGTGGAGAGACTACCTTAAATGCCTTTCCCTGCTAATGAGATTGATGACTAACTTATATGCCATCCTAGAGCCTTCATCCAGAAGCTGATGGAAGTAGAAGTAGACACCCACAGCTAATCACTGAACTGAACTGGAATCCAGTTGCAGAGTAGGAGGAGTGATGAGCAAAGTGGTCAAGACCAGGCTGGTGAAACCCACAGAAACAGCTGACCTGAACAAGGGAGAACTCTTGGCCCCCAGACTGATCACTGGGAAACCAGCATGGAACTGATCCAGATCCCATGAATGTGGGTGTCAGTGAGGAGGCCTTGGAAATCTATGGGGCTTCTTGTAGCAGATCAGTACTTATCCCTAGCATAGGAATGGACTTTGGGAGCCCATTCCACATAGAGGGATACTCCCTCAGCCTAGACACATAGGGGAGGGCCTACGCCCTATCCCAAAGGATATGACAGACTCTGAAGACCCCCCCTAATGGAAGGCCTCACTCTCCCTGGGGAGGAGAAATGGTATTGGATAGGCAGGGTGTTAGTGGGGGGCAGGAGAGGAGGGGAGGGAGAGGGAACTGGAATGACATGTAAAACAATCTTGTTTCTAATTTAAATTTAAAAAGATTCATAGGGAACCTATTACTGTAGAACGTTTCTAAGATATATATATATATATATATATATATATATATATATATATATATATATAATATTTATGGAGTTGCCCTATAATGAGGCAATGATACCCCAATTGGAACAGCACAGGTTAGTAAATAAAAATCCCACAGCCAGAAATGGGTCATCTCTTTTGGAGCTGTTGGCCAGTGATGTCCCATAGACTAGCCCCCAAGCATTATAGTTTATTGTTGGTGCCCTTGATTACTCTCCAGAACTTGATGGTAAGATCCTGTTTTTTAGTATGCTTGAGTTATGGAACACAGAGAAATCCATCAGGTGGTCACTTGGAAGCATTGTCCCTACTGGTTAGTTTTCATAATACTTTAAGGAGCCGGAGAGAAAAGCAATCTCAAATTTTCTTGCCCAGTTGTGATCCACGTGTGCAGCAACAACAATTGGCTTGGCACGGCCTGCCTATAAATGCAATACTGCCAGGAAAGTTATGGGAGTCACCAACCACTTCTGCTTTGATCTCAGGATCACTCCCTAAAATTGCAACCCATAATTGTACCAATGCTGGGACCAAGAACCTTTGGCTAAACAAGTCATAGGCCCTAGGGGAGAACTTACTGCTATTATTCTGCTAAATAGACATAGTATTAAACCAATTCATAATGGCATAATGACTTATCATTATACCCATAGATTAGTGTACCTGACAACCCTCATCAGAGAAGCTTTTGTTTGTTTAGTTTTCTCCAGATGAGAATTAACACAGAGAGCCATGACTGGTCAAGGTGAAGAGACTAAGAGACTATAAAATGTTCAACCCTAAATAGGACACCCAAATCACACCTTCTCTCCAAGGCTTGGGATCATTGTGGAAGAGGGAGCAGAAAGATTTTAAGAGCCAGAAGCAATAGATACCACAATGAGTTTGCCAGACATTACAGATTACAGGGCAATTGCACATCTTAAGTCACAGCAATTGAGTCAGCATGCACAAGATGGAGCCAGGCAAAATTTTCAGCATGGAGAAAGGAGGAGGACAGAAAGCCCCACTCTCTTCTTTTTTTTTTTTTTTTTTTTTTTTTTTTTTTTTTTTTTTTTTTTGGTTTTTCGAGACAGGGTTTCTCTGTGGCTTTGGAGGCTGTCCTGGAACTAGCTCTTGTAGACCAGGCTGGTCTCGAACTCACAGAGATCCGCCTGCCTCTGCCTCCCGAGTGCTGGGATTAAAGGCATGCACCACCAACGCCCAGCTCAGAAAGCCCCACTCTTAGTTGAAGATCTATCAATAACTGATTACTGCCAGGGGAGGGATACTCAGTTTTCCATAAGGCTATATGTGAGCAACTTATTTATGCTTGCTGGGTTTTAAAAGAAAAAGCAAGTGGACACAAAGTTGAGAGAGTAGAAAAGGAAGGACAGATATTGAAAGAGTGGGAGAAGGGATATGAATATTCCATAATACACTGTACGTAATTAAATTCTCAAAGGACTAATAAAAATCCAAAAACTGAAATAAAGAAAGATAGTAATGGGAAAAGCCAATCATATATGATAAAAATACATAATAGAGGTTTTCCCTCATTTATCAAAAATCCTGAAAATATAATGCTGTAATTGTGGATAAATTGAAAACCAAAAAAGAAAATACGTCTTTAAAAGAAAAGAAAAGAAATCCTACCAGAAGAATGACTGTGACTAAATTACTCCTTTTGTTTGTATACTTTCTATAGAAAATATATAAAAATATTCTTGAAATATGGTCAACAATATACAATTAAAATGAAGAGCAAAATTATAAATGCAGATCAAGCAATTAATAAAGTATGCCCCCCCAATTTTGTGATTTTTCTGGTATTAGAATTTTAAAACAGTTTGTGGTGATAGTAACTGTCACTGACTTTTCTTTCTCTTCTTCTTCTTCTTCTTCTTCTTCTTCTTCTTCTTCTTCTTCTTCTTCTTCTTCTTCTTCTTCTTCTTCTTCTTCTTCTTCTTCCATTTTAAACAGCATCTTCAAAATTACACTGTCTCCATGGCTTCATTTTTAAGACTGTCTTCCTGAAGGACAAAGGCTGTGACCTTTTTCCTCTCTGTTGATAAAAACGTAGGAAGCTTTCACAGATGTGTGGAATGAGGAAAACAGTCTGACATACAGAGAAACATTCTGGGGATGATGGGAACCTTTGAAATACATCTGAATCTGTGAGTCAGTTCTCCACAAGGGAACAAATATGAGTTTACATCTAAGGATGCTGGAATGCAGACTCAATTCTTAATAAGAGATATTCAATACAAACTTCTTGCAGTCTCCACCTGAGAGGGTCGAAAACTATTCAGTTAAAATTAAAAATTGAACACGGTGGTGTTGGGAGGGGGCCCAGATGGTAGAATGCTCTCCTAAGATACATGGAGCCTTGGGTTTGGTTCCACATTGCCACATAAAACCAGATGTCGTGGTACACAACTTTAATTCTAGTTCTCTGGATGTGGAGACAGGAGGGTCAGAAGTTCAAGTTCCTTCAAAGCTGAGATATATGAGATAGTGTTTCAAAAGAAAAAGAAAAGAAAAACCACAAGATTCTCTACACTGCCTTATTTTCACCTTTCTTGTAAAAAACATCAACTTCATTCCTTCCTGCTTTCTTAATATTTGGGAAGAAATGTTACAAATGAGTGAGTAAGATTTATTCTGAATAATTCAATTACCTACCTTGGCTTTGGAAAGAGCAATGGAAATGATTTTGTAATATAATGAAAGTGATGTCTTCACTTTTCCAGGTGCTTTGAAGTTGTGTAGTCTACAGTATAAAGGGAGATTTACCAGTGGACAGGGTTCCTCAAGGCAGTGCCTAATCAGATCTTCCCACCAGTATCCAGTCCAAACAGATGTGAGCCTATTTTTAAAGACTTCTGGGAAAGGGAGATCCCCTATCTCCCTTAGCAACATGTCCCAATGTTTAACAACATTTGCTGTTGGGGATGAGGGCTCTTGAGGCTGGCTTGAGTGTTTTTATATGTTTCTACATATTACTGTTTTTTATTTATCTTTCTCCCTTTTGGTATTAATTGTACCCTCTTGATTCTCTGCCCCTTTCAGTTAATTTCATTCATAGACATTTTTCTTGCCTATAAAATGGAGTTTGAGACTATCAAAGTTTGAAAACAAAACATGCGTAGTACAATTTTATATAAGACACATATTTTGAGAAAGAATAAATTTTAATTCAGATTTTACACAAACAGTGCACAAATATTTGGTATTCTGTCCCTGTAGTTGTGAAGGTGTGAATGTGTATGAACAAAGATATACTATTTATTGAAATATTACATTGAGTTATTTAAGCTTGTAAATGTATTTATAATTTTATCTTGTTTTTAAGTTTCTTTTGAATGCTCTAAAAAATGTCCATACTTTTCTGTTTTAATACGTTTGTACTTATTTTATGTGTATGGGTGATTTGCCCATGGATGTCAGAAGAGTCTGTTAGACCCTCTGAAACTTGAGTTGTAGATGGTTGTAAGCCACGTGTGCATGGTGGCATTTGAACTTGGGTCCTTCAGAAGAACAGCAAATGTCCTGGATTGCTGAGCCATCTCTCCATGTCCCACCCATATTTGTCTTAAGTTGATAAGCTCTGAACTAGACATGAAAATGCACCAGAGGTCTGAAGAGTACAAAATACACCCGTCATTTGTGCCCTGTTCCTTTCTGAATCCATCTCCACACCTATGTAATGAATCACACTTAAACACACAGCTGGTCACATCTCATGGATTTGTTAGTTCCAGGAAGATAAAGTTATTTGTATTCAGGTGTTTGTGTACATGAGGGTGTGTGTGTGTGTGTGTGTGTGTGTGTGTGTGTGTGTGTGTGTGTGCCTATGGACCAGAGGTCAAGTCAGGTGACTTCTCAATAGCTGATCCATCTAATTTCTTCTTTTAATTTGTTTCTAATTGTCATTTCATGTATATGGATGTTTTGCCTGCACCACTGTGTGCCTGGTACCTGTGGAGGCCAGAAGAGGGCATCACATCCCCTGGATCTGGAATTAAGAGAGGCTGTGGTGGCCCAAGCTTTTAATTCTAGCACTAGGGAGGCAGAGGCAGGGAGATCTGAGTTCTAGGCCAGCCTGGTCTACAGTGTGAGTTCCAGGACAGCCAGGGCTACACAGAGAAACCCTGTGTCAAAAAACAAAAGAAAAGAAAAGAAAGACACAGAGAGACAGTTGTGAGCTATCAAGTAGGTGTGGGTGTTGGAAATTGAACCTGGGTCCTTGGTGCTCTTCGTTCACTACTGAATCAGCTCTCCAGCACCCTCCACCTTATAGTTTTGGGACAAGTTCTCTCATTGAAACTGAAACTTACCATTTTGCCTAGACTTGGGTCAACAAACCCTGGGAATCCTGTTATCTTGCCCTGCCCTAGCACTGGGGTTAGAAGTATTTGCTGGTGAAAGCCCAGCTTTTTATGTGAGTGCTGGGTATCCAAACCTGGGTCCTTGTGCTTGTGTGACAAGCACTTCACCAACTGAGTCATCTCCCCAGACTGTTTGGAATACTACTTATCATCAGGCACTTACTACATACAATTCCACCGTTGGTGATTCATACATTGGACCTGTTCTCTTGCAGTATCTGTTAAAATTACCAGCGTTTATCAACACTGTCTAAGAAACTGGTCCAAAGCTTTTACATTAAGGGCTAGGTAACTGGTAGATGGCTAGACATGGAGACCTGTAGAGAGAAGATGAGTATATATCACAGATGGTCCCGGGCTGTCTTGGTTCATGTCAGCTGCTGAAATAGACTTATTTGTACTTCCTTGATCACTCATGAGTCTTTGGTATCAACCAAAGGAGGGTAATCATGAAGAAGTGAAGCTTTGACTCTGATTCCTTTGCTGCCTTTTCAGTCCCTATTCCTCATACTGACTGAGTTGCCTTGCCCAGCCTTAATATGAGCTTAGTCTTACTGCAACTTGATATGCCATTTTTTTCAAATCAATGGAGAGGGAGGTCTGCCCTTTTCTGAATAGAAAAGGAAGTGAGGAGGGTAGAGAAACTGCAGTTGGGGATGTAAAATAAATAAATAAATAAATAAATAAATAAATAAATAAATAAATAAACTTTTTAAACAGTGCATCTTAAAGGAGTCTGAGGAATATCTTTCAAACACTTAGATTTAGTATTGGATAAAGGATTATGCTCTGCCTTCCCATTGGCAAATATTTATTCTTAATTATCCCTTGAATGCATACAGCAACCAGTCAGTATGAGGAATAGGGACTGAAAAGGCAGCAAAGGAGTCAGAGTCAAAGCTTCACTTCTTCATGATTACCCTCCTTTGGTTGATACCAAAGACTCATGAGTGATCAAGGAAGTACAAATAAGTCTATTTCAGCAGCTGACATGAACCAAGACAGCCCGGGACCATCTGTGATATATACTCATTGACATTTGTGCCTATGCCGTACAGGTACTTACTATATCTACACTGTTAAAAAATACTGAAGCCCTGACACTTATACTCTAGAGTCATTTCTTTGTCTCATAAATTTAATTCTAACCATTTTCCTGAGTATCACCTTTAAAATCATACTGATTGCTCTGGTTCTGGCCACTGTGCAGCAGTGCCATTAAGCTGAGTGACATGAAAAGCAACAAACATCTGATTCTCACAGATATGGAGGCTGGACATCAAGTATCAAGATGCCAGGATCGATGGGCTCTAGTGAGATTCCTCTCTTGGTTGCAGAGGGTTGACTTCTTGTGTCCTCAAGTGACAGAAAGACAGCAAGCTAGTTCTCGGGCTTCTGCTGTTAAAGGTATATTCCCATTTCTAAGGAGTCTACCCTCCTCCCTAATTACCTCCCCAAGACTCCACTGCCTAATACTAACATCATTCATTCAGGGCTTGAGTTTCAATATATGAAACCTTGGAAGACAGACTCAAGTCCATCTACTTTGTACCAAGAAAACCTGCATTGCTCTTGCTGGCCCTTGTTTTTACATCTTTGTTCATTTACTTACTGATTCTCTTCTCTTACATAGAGAGAGAGAGAGAGAGAGAGAGAGAGAGAGAGAGAGAGAGAGAGTGTAGGGGACACTCATTTTGCCTAGCATAATATAACAACCAATAAAGTACTGCAGGAGTCACATTATTTCCCTGTGTGTTAAAATCTCGGGCCTGTACACTACTCTTAGCTTCATTCTCAAATCACCGTACCTGAAGATAAAAGGTGCTAAAATCATTGCCATCTTGGAAAGAGTGCCAAACAACCACAGAAATTCACACTTTCCTAAAAAGTGCAAGGACTATGTCCTTAAGGATGGAAGTGCAAAATCAAAAGCCACTTCTTTGACAGTGGCAATTTGTTTGCAGCACAAACTAAGACAATGAGCCCAACTTGACCTAGAAGTTTCTGAAGAGCTGGAGTTGTGTCTTCATGGTTCATTTGGTTCTTAGCCTTCTTCCTGCCAGTCAAGGCAGTAACGAGAGTGCTTTTTTGGCACAGGAGCCCTGACTGCTTGAAATGAGGCAGAGATCACCCAGGCACTTCAGAAGCAAGACACCAGATGGTAATAATACATTTCTACTCTTAGATGTTCAGATCAGAAGGCTAAAGGTGAAGGTCTTATCTCATTTGTCAAATGATGTAAGTTATTATTAAATCAGGACAAACCAGTTAACATCTGAAGAATAATTTGTGTTGCTATTTATAAGGCACTCACCAGTTCATTGGGTTTGCCTGGCTCATTTAATTGTGTGTGGCATTTTGCATTTGTTAAAAGCTTGGGGAGAACAAGGAAATGGCCTGGACAAATCACAGTTCAGAATAATGCAAAACTTTCCTTTGTGCGCCAATTGAATTAGCAACTTTGAGTTACTTGATTAAATCATGCATTATTTAAGATAACTCTGAGCTTTTGACCACAGGAAACGCTTCAGGTAAGCCTGTAAGCTTTGACAACGCTTGTAGAATTTGGGGGACATATCTGATTTTTAGAATAGGAGTGAGCATATGTGTGAGCTCACACACACACACAGAGAGGATTGATGTAAATGAGTCAACCAACTTCTTATTTACAATGATATCAATATCAAAAAGAAAACAAAAATTCTTATAAACAAAACACATCTACAAAGGAAAATCTTAATATATTTCTTGCTAAGAAAAATGACAGCATTGAGTCTGAAAGAACCTCTGAAGGATAAAGTCTTGGTAACTCAGAAACTGACTGAAAGGAATATTCAGTTTCCTCACATTGATTATCCAGTGAACCTGTCATGAGGAAAAGGAGTTATCATCTCCTTTACCATGGTGCCAATACTTAATAAGTTCTTGCTATATGTTCAGCACTATACTAAAAAATCTGCTTGTCTTTTGTGCATCTGTGTCTGTGTGCATATGTGTAGGGTATTTAAGTGTGTGTACATATATGCAAGGATGCAGGCACTTGTGGAGGCCAGAGGTTTTCATCAGGACTTTTTCCTCAATGGCTTCAATAACTTTTTTTTTTGAGTCAGGGTCTCACAAGGAACCTAGAGCTCAGTTTCCAGCAGGACTGATTGATCACTGGACCCTGGGAATCCACCTGTCTCCTTCTCGCAGCACTGGAATTACAGGTGTATACCATGTCTGGCTTTTTAAGTTGTTCGAGGGGTGGGTGTAGGTTGAACTCAAGTCTTCATACTTTCACAAGTATGTTACCCATGGAGCCATCATCTCCCCAGTCCTTCTGCTTGTCTTAATTCATATTATCTTTAGAAGGATCTTGTGAGATTGTGATCTTATTATGCCCATTGCAAGGATGAGGAAATGTAAGTCACTTAGATAGTAAGAATTAAGCAATTGGGTCTTCTGAGAGAACAGCAAGTACTCTTAACCTGAGTGATCTCTCTCCAGGCTCCAGAAGTTACTATTCTAACCTGCACTATCTTACTGAGTTTTGTTTCCAGAAAAGCATTATGATTTATTTGATAAAACAGTTTTTATCAAATTTATTTGAGTTTTAAATGTGTTGGTTGACCTTCTACCAGATAACTGTTAAATTTATTTGCATGCATTCATGTGAGCAGAAATGTACATATAGATAGTATTTGCTAAAATGATGTAAACTGATATAGGTATCTGAGGTCTATAGTTGCACACTCATGGAACTGTTAGTTCTCTAAGACAAATAGTGCAGTAATATATCACATTTTGAGTGCTAATGCATAAAAAGAAAAAAGAAAGAAATTAGGTTTTTAAGAGGGAAGAATCTATGAGCAAAGTAAAGTTGGGAGTTGTTTTATTAACAGTGATGTGATTTGAATTTGCATCTTACCATAAAGAAAGGTACCCTTTAGAGATATCCAGAAGGCTATGGTTTTTACTCATTATTCTGATAATACAATGGATGTTCCAAGACAAGCTGGGGGTGGTAACCAAGGACTTCATTTATCTGAAATTAGAAGTACCCACAATGGGTTGGCAGGGCTGTGGGCAGCATTGTGTGTTTCCCAGCTCTCTCTAATTAGCCCTAGAAAAATGCAAAGAATAGCATCCACATTTTGGAGGGCTTATTACCTGAAGAACCATTTTCCTTTTGTTATATCCAGTGTGTATAATTATGTTTTCAGAAAGCCTCTGTTTTGGAACCCTTCCCTCGCTGACCTGCCACCTCGTTGTAAGCCGTACCCAGCAGCGTCTCTTTATCAAAGGTTGGTTCTAAGAAAAGTTTATTTTAAAGTAATTAATAGTGATTGTGTGTGTGTGTGTGTGTGTGTGTGTGTGTGTATGTGTGTGTGTGCATGTGTGTGTATGTGCATGAGTGAGTGAGCGTGTGTGTGCATATGGTAGACTCCAATAACTTTCTTTCCAGGTCTTTGAAAGTAGCCTACCCAACAGTTGCATGTCCCTCTATCTCCTGATCTACTCTGTGGGTCACTTCTCGGGACCATTCCTTCCTCTCCCTATAGCCTGAGCCCAGCCACACTGGCCTCTCAGTTCCTCCTGGTGCTGAGCTGTTTCTGTCTTGAGCCTTTTCACTTTCAGTTCCCTTTCACCGAGGGCCTCTCTCAGTGTTCTTCACTAGCCATTTCTCAGCCCAAATGCCAACTCTGCAACTCCCACTGCTCTCATACGGTCTTGTTCCACCTACTAATCTACTGCCTATTGATGACTTCCTTTGTTCTCACTATTTTTTATCATCTGAAACTGATTTATTTACTCTCATTTCCCCATGGACTGTAGCACCTTTATCTGCCTTGCTCTTCCATTTACCTCTAACCACTAAGCAATACCTAGCAAGTGGGCACCTGTAAATAAGTATACATGCATCTTTACTCAAAAGTCTATCTATAGAGGTAGAAGTTAGAATACAAATTACTTTTGGGGTGTATTGATAGGGAAAGGGCATAGAAGGCAGTCTCGTGTGTTAAAAACATTTGTCATCATCAGGGTAATGGACGCATGAAAACACATGTATACAAACATGAATTTAATTGTACATTTATGGTTTGTCAAAATTTGACATATTTGTTTTGATAATTTATCAAGAGATGATATCCCCACATGATATTTGGGTAGCATTCAAGCTAGCTGTCCAGACCCAACATCTCTAACTGCTTTTTGGAGAATTGTTATTGGAAAATAACCATTGCCTTAAAGGACAGATGTAACACCGAAAACAAATAAAGCTGGTCCCCCAAGGATGCATATCACTTTGAACATGGCTCTAACTATATCCTCAGATAAGGTCTTATTTAGCAGAGGGAGCCTCACACATTTTAGGGGCAGTACCACAGTAATACAGAAGCATGAAAGAAAAGATAAGAAATGAAGATTAAAATACCAAGTATTACCTGGGTTTGGTGACACATACCTTTAATACCAGCACTAGGAGTCAGAGGCCAGTGGATCTGTGAGTTCTGAGTTCTAGGTAGCCTGTTCTCTATAGTGAGTTCCATGATAGCCAAAGATAGGTAGTGAGATCCTATATGAAACAAAACAAAACAAAAATACAAACTATTTAACAAAGGTATCATCAACTCATCAGTTTAATTGAGGAAAAATGATTAGAAAGAAGTTAAATTTAGAGGACATTAGCAGGGTATGAACCATATTAATTTTTTGGAATGAAAAGTTTGACATATTTATCTATATGTACAAGAAAGTTTAGCAGAAAGAACCACTGAGTAAGTTGTTTCTTATTTCAAAATATGCTTTTAAAAGATATAAAATAAATGATCCTATTATTGAAGGACTTTGTGGAAATAATCAAGGACAGTCTCATCTATGTAAGTTAATTTTTCAAATGCAATGAAATCTTAACTCAAGCATAAAATGGTAAAAGTTACTTAAAATATATTTAATCTTGTGAAATCTTTCTAAACAAAACAAGGATTTCTTCCCTTTATTATGCAAAATTTATTGACATGGTACACTGGTTTCTACCAGGTTGAGTACATGGTCCACCTGGATGGGCACACAGACCTGTCTTCATGGTTGCAGGTTCTATTGTCCTTATCCCAGCAACAGCTGACTATGTCTATCCTTCTCCACTTTCTTAAACTCTGCACAACTTTAACAACCCCCTTTTTGTTGGGCATGCTCCTCTGGGTCAAAATAATACTCCAACTATCATTCCCTGAGTGATTCACTGCTTGTAATTTGCTATCCAATTTGACATTACATTTCTAACTAAGAACAAGCATCACCACAAAGCTTAGTGACAACTGGATTACCATTTGACATGCCATTCTCCCACCCCCACCTCCTTAACTCAAGGTTCAAAACTACACAGAAAAGCTTCTACTTCATCAGAAATCAGGCCAGTAGGTAGCCTGGATGTGGATGAAGTCATTGTTATCACAAATCCCGAAATAGTAAGTAAAAACAAAAGACTTAATTGGTCAAAGAAAATGCATTCCCTCATCAAGGCTGGTCATGAGAGACAACTCTCATCTCTAAACATGGAGCATACTGAATTCTACTATGTTGCCTTAAGCCCAAGTCTCTATCTTCTGATCCTTACTGATCCACCCACTACACAAGTACCAATTTCTCTGAAACTGGGTATCCATGTTTTGTCCTGAGAAGAGATTAGAGGATGCCGAAGGTACTAAAGCGATCCCACCTACGGTCTCATTTTTTTCTGACTTTTTCCCCTGATTCTCTTCTTAGCAGTTCAGATTTTACAATTCCTTATTGGGGATTCCTAATCTCTGTATTATCTGGATGAAGGAGTGGAGGTTCAAAGAGGGGATCTGTGCTGGGACCAATATCCTGAGCTGACAGAGCAGCCACCTTGCCCCTGTCTTTGAAGCCTGGATCCTCATCACTGCCCTATCCATCCACAGGACCTGAGCGAAGGCATCCTAGAGGACTGGATTTACCAACTGTGATAGCTAATCTTGTTTGTCAACCTGACTATATGTGGTAAGACAAAATTGAGCACACTCAAGGAGGTATGGCTGTAGACTTGACTACATCTGGAACCAACTAAAACCCAAGGAGCTGGGAGAGCCTGCCAGGGATTTTCTTGACAGCATTATTTGACGAAGGAAGACTCATCCTAAATCTGCGCCACTCCTGATGGCAGCCCACATAAAAGGACCAGGAAGAAAAATGGCTTTTGCTTTTTGCCTGCTTGCCCTCACTCTCACTGATAAATTCATCTATCCTTGCTGCTGAGGTGTTCCTTCACTGGTATTAGAAACCACATCTTCAGGATTCCAACATAGACTGAAGACCAGCACCTTTCTAAGAACCCTCCAGGACTCCAATGCCAGATTGGGATTGCTGAGACATCCAGTCTCATGGACTGAATAACTACCAGATTCACACCTTTCCATCCAAGGACAGCCGTTGTTGGACTAGCTGGACCACAGCCTGTAAGCCACTCTAATCACACACACACACACACACACCACACACACACCACACACACACACACAGAGAGAGAGAGAGAGAGAGAGAGAGAGAGAGAGAGAGAGAGAGATTCTGTTTCTTTAGAGAACCCTGTCTAATATACCAAAATACCCTTTTATGTAGGGAGCCGTCCCTGCATTCTCCATTACAAGATGGCGCCTGCATCCGGCAGGCACCGAATGTAAACAAGATTATTGCGCAGGCGCTGGGTAATTTTCCATTCCTTGATCTCTGCCTATTCCGTGGCGTCATATGGCCGGATGAGCTGCAGCCAATCATGGGGTGACACGTCCAAGGCGGCGGTTGCCCTCCTTTATTAGGGGACGGGATTCTTGGCTCAGGGTCTCCGCTCTGGTAAGCTTATGCTCTCCTCTCAAGACGCATTAAAGCTTTCCTGCAGAAGGATCCGAGTGTCCTGCGTATGATTTCTTGCTGGCGAGAAATACAGAGCGCGCGGGACACTTTTACTTTTCTATCCATATCAGTCTGGTGGAAGCTTTGGACCTCTCTGCTCCCCACCTCTGAATATTCCTATATTATCTCTATGCTTTATGACGATGAATTACTTTATGTCATAAATCAGCTATTGTTCTGCAAATGCACTGTAATAAACTTACAGAAGTTTATGTTTAAGAGATCTCTTTTCCTGCATGTCTAGTCCTCCTTTTACTTTTTATTTTGATACAGAGATTCACTAAGCTGCACAGGCCTGCCTGAACTTATTCTGTGGCTATGCAAGGTTTTGAACTCAAAATCTTTGTGTTGAGGCCTTCCAAGTAGCTGAGACTACTTGGAAGTAGTCTCACTGAGCTCACACTGAGCCCAGCTTCTAAGTAAGAGTTTTGGCATGGCACATGACTGTGATTCTAGCATCTGGAAGATGGAAACAGACACTCATTAAGGGCAAGGCCAGCCTGGGCTACACCAAGAGACCAAAGTGCTGCCTCAAGATAAAAAGAAGCATAAGGAATTAGGAGATCACCACTTGTAACTAGCTTGTTGGAAGCTTTCCATAGGTCAAAACACCAACCCAAATAGTGACTGCTGAAGGCAGGGATTTTAGCTCCAAATGGAGGAAGGTGATAGAAAAGAGTTGAACGTGTGGGTACGTGTGATCATGTGTGTGTGTGTGTGTGTGTGTGTGTGTGTGTGTGTGTGTGTGTGTGTGTGTGTGTGTCTGTGTCTGTGTCTGTGTCTGTGTCTGTGTCTGTGTGTGCATGAACATTTGTGTGGGTGTTTCATATGTTTCTCCTGAATCACTAATGTTTATCATAGGCCTATGTTTCCCTTTCTCTAACTTGGCATTTTAGGCATTAGTAATATTTTTAGTTGAATGGATGTCAATTTTATTTATTTTATTTTCCCCAGTTTCAGATGTTAAGCTCTCTCTCTCTCTCTCTCTCTCTCTCTCTCTCTCTCTCTCTCTCTCTCTCTCTCTGTGTGTGTGTGTGTGTACTTTTAGCATAATCTTTGCATATTAGATTTACCTATGCCTATGTTAATTGTATAGTTCTTATATGAATGGTAGAGGAAGATGAAGGGAGAAGAAAAGAATAAGGAAATGGATTTCAAATTGTTTTCATCTTTTGCAATCCAGGATGACTGCTGTAACTGACTGTGGCCTCTTGTGAGTGGTGATATGACTGACACACAACCCCTTAATGTCAAAATTCTTTAGGATCTAGCACAACTAGCACAAGTTTTTCCCCTTTTATTAAAAATAGATTTTCTTCCTGTATGATATATCCTGTTCATGATTTACTCCCCTTTTACTCCTTCCAGGACCTCCACCACACATTCAGATCCACCCCTTTCTGTCTCTCCTTAGAAAAAATATACTTCGAAGGGATAATAATACAACAAACATGATATAATATAATAAAAAGTCAAAACAAATACTAACACATAAGAAGAGTTGGATGAAACAAACAGGAAGAAAAGAGCTCAAGAGAAGGCTCAGGAATAAGAGACCACTGTGTCCACCCTCACATAAAACACCAAACTGGAAGTCATAGCATATACACAGAGGACCTGGCGCAATCCCATGCAGGCCCTTTGCATGCTGCCTCAGTCTCTGAGCTCACATGAGCTTTGAAAAACTTAGTTTAAGAGGCCTTGTTTCTTGGTGTCTTCCATCCCTCTGGCTTTTACATCATTTTCTGCCTCCTCTTCCATGGTGCTCCCTGAATCCTGTGGGGAGGGATTTGATGAAGACAAGCTGAGCTGAATGTTCCAAGATCTCGAACTCTCTGAATAATGTCTGGCTGTGGATCTCTATATTTGTTCCTATCTTCTGCAGGAGGGATTTCTCTGATGATGGCTGAGCAAAGCACTGATCTATGAGTTAAGCTTAATGACATTAGAAGTAATTGTATTGTTTGGTTTTATTCTATTTTAGACATTAGCTTAACTTCTCTATGTTCAATGAGTTGTGTAAATGTTGTCTTCAGCAATGGGGACTTGATGTCAGTTTGTGCAGAGTAACCTATAATCTGGGCAACAAGCCTGGGTTGTTTGGAGAGTTCATGGGACCCTTTTGGCCAACAACTCAATTAGATATAACCCAATCCTGATACTGCAAGTGTCATTGGCAATAAGAGATGTCCATTTGAGGCTCTGTCTTCCTCATTATTTGGTAATTTCATTCAGATTGCTTTCATATATGTATATATTTTAGGAAGCTTCTATTGTACTAGGTGTCCATACTACCCCTTAAATGTCCCTTAATTTTAGATGTCTCTGTCCATATTTTCCCCCTTACCCACGTCTTGTCTCTACTCCTACCCAGATCTTCCTATATCAGCTCCAATCCTATCCATTCATAACTATCTAGTCTATTTCCCTTGTCTAGTGAGATCTATCTGTCCCCCCTAGTCCTACTCTATACCTAACCTCCGTGTCTCTAAGATTATAGCTTGGTTATCATTGGCTTAACATCTAATACCCACATATAAGCAAATACATATTTGCCTTTCTCAATCTTTCTGGTAACCCATTACCTCCCTTGGGATGTCTTTTTCTAGTTCCATCTATTTTTCTGTGTTGTGGAATAATCTTTTTGTACACTGTAAAGATGTGTCTTTTCCAAGGCTCCTTCTGATTGGCTTAATAAATAATAAAGAGATGAATGGTCAATAGCTAGGCAGGAAGATGTTGGACAGGACTTCCGGGTAGAGAGAGAGGAAGAGGAGATGAATCAAGGAGTGAGAGAGATGACAGAAGACATGGAGGGGAAACAGGAGATGCAAGATGGAAGAGAGCTAAAAAGTCACAAGGCAAAACATAGATTAATAAAAATGGATTAATCTAAGTTGTAAGAGTTAGTGGGACAAGGCTAAGCTATAGGCTGAGATTTCATAATTAATAATAAGTTTCCATGTCACTTTTTTTGTGAACTGGTAGAAAATCCCATTTTAACTGTTGAGTGGTACTCCATTGTGTAAATGTGTCACATTTTCCTTATATATTCTTCTGTTAAGGGACATTTAGGTTCTTTCTAATTTCTAGCTATTACGAGTAGAGCATCAATGAACATGGTTGAGCAAGTGTGTCTATAGTAGATGAAGTGTCCTTTGGGTTTATGCCCAAGAGTGGGGCATTAGTGATTTTAATCTAATCTAAAAGCTACTTTTATTCTACGAGAAATTCATACAGTGTATTTTGACTATATTCACTCCCTATTCCTGCCCTCCACTGCTCCCCCCAACTCCTCCCAGATCCAGCCCTTCCTCCCTACCCTCCTCTACTTTGTCTTCTTTTATTTATTTACTTAATTTTATTATTACTAGTTTTGTTAACCATATTGTTGTGAGTTCATGGGTGTAGTTTCCTTAACATGTGCAGAAGACATTGTTTCATAGCAGATATCTTGGTTCTCTAGTTCTTGGGATCTTCTGCTCCCTGCTTCTGTAATTGTCTATGAGCATCAGGTGTGGTGGTCATGCTTTGAATGAGTTAATTGGTGATAGGCCCTCTACCCTAAGTTATTCTCTGCACGTTGACAGCTGTGTGTTTCTGTTATGATCGTTGTCTACTAAACAAAGCTGCTTCTGTGGTGAGGGGTGAGAGCTACACTTTTCTGTGAGTGTATAAGCATGAATATTTAGAACACAGTTAGCAAGTATACTGGTTTGGGCAAGTGGCAGTAGTAGGTTCTTATCTAGATTCCTTGACCTCACTAGTCCTGGGCTGTTGCCTAAATTTACAGTGTCCTGCATGAATTCCCTGCTATCTAATTTATCTTATGTTTAAATTCAGTGGCTGTTGGTTACCCCCAGGATATAAATGACATCACTGAACCTTTTGAAGTATCTTGCCATGCTGGTCATTGTTATGATTTGTAGGCATTACAGCTAGATTGGACTTACTGGGTTGACTGTTTTTCTCCCTGGCGGTCAGTGTCAAGTGAAGCCAGAACATCATCAGAGTCTGTTTGTATCAGCTCATGCCTAGTCTTCCCATCCTGTGGTAACCCACATTACGGGGCCAACTGTTGGGTCCAGCCTACCTGTCCAGTCTGTACCTGAGAAGGGGAGTGTGGGTTAAGGAAAGAAACAGGCTAGAGACAGAGTTGAGAGGGCACCTGGTGGATACCAAGATTACTTTATTATTGCTCAAAACTCTTATATACCCCAATTAAAAGGGAGGGAAGGCAAAAAGAGTTCCTTACCAAGACACAAAAAACAAGCAAATGTAATTAACCTTCTCAATATCCAAAACATCTGGTAACCACACCTTAAACCAAATATCCTGTTGTCAAGGCGAGACATCTATTAGTTACTCCTTAGGCCAAATACCCTGTTGTCTAGGCAAGACATACAATAGCCACACCTTAGGCCAAACATTCTGTTATTTAAGCTTGAAAGAGCAATAGTGGGTTTGAACTCTCTGATCTTAAGTCAAGATGAAGTGGAGCCATTTCTATGGACCCCATTATTGTCCTTGTGCAGCTACCTCCAGCATGCCTTTGTGCCCCTGTCCTACTTTAACTGTCAATTTAAGGCAACCTAGAGTCACCTGGTAATGGACTGTCAATTGAGGGATTTCCCAGAGAAGATTGGCCTGTGGCCATGTGTGTGGGGAAGATTATTTTATTGATACAGTGGGCCTAGTCCACTGACAGTGGAAACATCCTGTAGCAACACAGTACGGGAATATATAAGGAAGCCTGAAAGCAAGCAAACCAGTGAGCAATGCTTTCCACAGTTTCTTCTTCAAGTTCTCCCTTGAGTTCCTTCCCTGAAATCTCCATGATGGACTGTATCCTGGAAGGAAAGTTCTTCCATGAGTTGATTTTGGCACACCTGTTTCATCACAACAGCTGAAAGGAAACTAGAACATGGCCTCTCCACCATTTCCACACGGGGCGAGGGGGGGGGGTAATTCTTTCTGCAGGCTTTCTTTTTCCTACACCATATTTTTGTACAAATGAAGTCTAACTTTTAAAAAGAGACATCAAAATACCTTTTAGGCTGCAAAAGGGGGCCAATTGGTCATAAAGTATTAAATAGAACATCGGAAAATGTGACTAAAAGGAGAGAAGGGGAATTCAGGCGGCTGGCCAGCCCAGTTTCATCATATTCAGGGTATAAAGGGATGGCTCTCAAACTGATGGAAATTGGAGTCATCTGAAGTTCTTATCCACCATGAGGCTTTCGAGATCCTAATCCAGGAGACAGCACAGACTTTTGATTGAAGGTATCAAGTGATGCTGTTGCAGGTCTTTGAAAGCCATTTAGGGAATATTTGGAGTATGAAATGGCACACAGTTGTCAATTTGCTTGGCCTTTCTTCTCCTCCTCTTCTTCTTGGTTATTTATTTATTTATTTATTTATTTATTTATTTATTTATTTGAGACAATGTTTGCCTGTGTGTCCCTGGCTGTCCTGAAACTTGCTCTGTAGACAGGCTGGCCTTGAACTCACAGAGATCCACCTGCCTCTGCCTCCCACGTGTTGGGATTCAAGGCGTGTGCCACCACAGCCCAGCTTTCTGTCTATCTTCTGAAGCCATAAGGGTAAGCACCTTATCATTTATGCCTAAGTAATATATATCACCTTAAATCACACTGTGGTTCTGGATATTTATCCTTTCATTACTATCCCTTCCCTCCATTTTGCAAGCACAGGATATTACAAGTTGAATGAACACAATGGTCTATATTAGGATGTTAAGGCAGGGAATTTGTAGTGAACAACTGGGGATATCTCTGTTGCTAAGCCTGGCCATAAGGAATTGGAACTAGCTTGTAGAGGTAATTTGGAAGTTAGGAGAAGTGAGATAAAGAAGCCCAAATGTTGCAAGCAGAGTCCACAGGGTGTTTGGGGTAGGGTGGGGTGGGAGTACTCAGAGGAGCGGAATGTAGGTAAAAATACAGACAGTAAAGTTTGGTTTTTGTGATCTCAGGTAGAAATGTGGAGATAATTGGGAAATTTGACAAGAGACCATTCATGTTACATTCGAGCCAGCAATTTTTTGACACACATACCCAGAGACTTTCAGTGAGGCAAAAGATAAAAGTACTGAACCAGTTAATTTGATAAAGAAAATTTGTAAGCCAGCACAGTGCACAGGTTGTGATGTGGTTATTGTTGACTGCAATATTCAAGGGGACAATAGAAAAAAGATGATTTGAGGTATTTTAGGAATTAGCCATATGCCACCCATGACTAACTCAAGTATATGAAAAAGTAAGCTCATTTAAAAACTTTCCTCTGTAAAGAGATGGTCTCTGAGGTACCCTGCTTGAACAGGGACATGCTGGGGCCAGCTACAAAGATGTTTCTCATTTCGTCATGTTTAGTCCCTCATGCACTCAGAAGCCGTTGCAGCTATGACCAAAAGTGATCTAACTGATGGAGCTGGCAGCAGCCCTTGGTACATCCATGTGATGCCAATTTTACAGGAAGAATGAAAGAGTTACAGGGTCATGGGGGCTTCCACCCAGACTTCAAAGGAAAGCAGAAGAGGCCAGACAGTATGTGATAGGCTGCCCCCTCAAGGGTAGCATATGAAGCTGTAATTGTGAAGCCAAATGTGGAAACCCCAGGAAGCTGCAGAGGACAAGAACATGGACTATCTACCAAGGAAAGGACTAGGCAGTGAGTTGAGTCAGCCTAAGACAGAAGTCATTTGGTTGCAAATAGAAGATCGGAGAATCAAGTCCAAACATTTTGAACTCACTCCACACAGCATGCTCCACTTCCAGGATACGATGTTTGTCCTTCTGGGTTTCAGTCTTGCTTAGGGCTGACCATTCATTGCTGTTTTCCCATTCTTCCTTTTTTAGGATGGGGATGTTTACTCTATCTTCAAGTGTGTCAATTTCTTTTTTATTTTAGAGATCATTACAGCTAAGAGTTTGCTGTGAGTCTCAGAGGAGATGTTGAACTTGGACTTTTGAGCAATATTGTACCTCTGGAGACTTTGGGAATTATTTTTTGATAGACAAAAACATTTTTGCATTATGAAATGGCCATAAACCTTGGGACCCAAGGGTGGAATGTTCTCTTCTAAATCTGAAGTGCCCTCATTGGCTTACTTATTGAACACTGGTTCCCTAGATTGCTATACTATTTGACGGATGTGGTAGAAACCTTGGGAGGCACGAGTCTAGCCAGGGGAAGCAAATCTTTGGAGTTTATATCATGAACCTACTCCTCTCCCTTTATTTGCTGTTCTATTGCTGAGATAATACATTATGGCTGAAGCAATTGATAAAAGAAAGAATTTAACTGAGCTTAGAGTTCCAGAGGTTAGTGTCTATGATGGAACAGTAAAGACACAGAGACAAGTAGCTGGAGCCATACCTCCTAAAGCTTCCCAAACAGTTCTACAAGCTGGGTACCAAGTATTCAAGCTTGTCAGCCTATGGGGCCATTCTCATTCAAACCACCACACTCCTCTAGCTGCTTCCTGTCAACCATGTGAAAAACAGCCTCCTCCTTCACATGCTGTTAATGTCATGATGTTCTGTCCAGGCATATGGAGTCAAGCAACCATGCATGAATCATATATGGATGAATGCAAGCAAACCTTCCACTTTTATGCTGCTGCAGTTGGCTTCCTTGTTA
This sequence comes from Cricetulus griseus, assembly GCF_003668045.3. Classification (NCBI taxonomy): domain Eukaryota; kingdom Metazoa; phylum Chordata; class Mammalia; order Rodentia; family Cricetidae; genus Cricetulus; species Cricetulus griseus. Next base: position 274,968,969 of record NC_048595.1, on the reverse strand, counting down.
CAGTTACAAAAGAGTAACTAATATGTCCTGCTTTCTTTAAAACTTATTGGTGTTGAGGATGTAAGTACAAGAGCCTCAGTTAGCAACATGGCTGACTCTCTGGCTCTAGACTTCATATACACTGTCTTTTTGGTGATTAGGCTTTGTGCTCTGTTGAACTAGGTCTTGTGTGTGTGTGTGTGTGTGTGTGTGTGTGTGTGTGTGTGTGTGTGTGTGTGTGTGTGTGTAGACAGGGTTTCTCTGTGAAAGAGTCCTGGCTATGCTGGGACTCACAGGCTGGTATCGAACTCACAGGGATCTGTCTGCCACTGCATCCTTTGTGCTTGGATTAAAAGTGTGCACCTCCACTGCCTGACTGTTGAAATAGGTCTTAATTAGAATGCATTAAATATCAACTGTGTTATCTGTCAGAAATGCAGAGTCTTTGGCTGGGCAATGGTGGCGCACTCCCTTTATCCCAGCACTTGGGAGTAGAGAAAGGTGGATCTCTGGGTTTAAGGCCAACCTGGTCTACAGAGAGTTCCAGGACAGATAGGACTACACAGAGAAACCCTGTCTGGGGGGAAAAAAAGAAAAGAAGGGGAAAAAAAGGAATACAGAGTCCTGGCTTCACACAGATTCAGTTAGAGGGGGACTGAGTGGCCTGAAATTTGCCTTTGCTCAAACTTGTCCTAGAGTGAGTGGGGGTCCCTACAGCAACCTGGATGGAGTCTGTTCACTGGTTGTCTCAGTCTCTCCATGCCCAACTGTTTCCCCTTTTCAGCTTTGGAAGCTTCATATTAGTCTTTCCTTCTTCCTGAAAACCTTTGTCCTCCAGATATCTGCAAGCCTAAATGTTTCCTTTCAGTCTGCTAGTAAGCTTCTTTCTCAGTGTGACCTGAGTACTTGACACAGTGACATAACCATTTCACTCCACCTATATGCCTTATATAGGTTTTTTCTTCTTCCTGAATCTCTTAACTTTTTAAAGTCCTATACAGTTTGATTTTCATATTTATATACACTACTTCTCTCTCTCTCTCTCTCTCTCTCTCTCTCTCTCTCTCTCTCTCTCTCTCTCTCTCATTTTTATGGCTAGAAAGAATACTCCTTGAATTCATGGTTCCTTCATTTGCTCACTGAGGTGTCCCAAGTGTCTTCAGCACATAGCAGGCACTCAATAAATATGTTTTCAATGAAAACAATTTTCTCGAAACTGGATGAAAAATGTAAGTGTGCCCAGAGCCATTCATGTTTTAATTTCTAAATACCTCATAATCCAGATTGCTAAAAATCTTTCCTTTGCAACTGAGAAGTGCTTACAATGGTGATGGTGGAGTGTGACAGGATGGCAGTTCTGCCTGGTTTCTGGTGCTCCATAGAGGTGTCCCATCTGGGGCCACTGTACTTTATTTAGCCTCACTTCCCATGGGGCTTTTCTCCAGGTGGCATGCAGTTTTCTAACCAATGCCAGCTTTAGCTTTGGAGATTTTTTTCTGCTACCACACTGTCCATCCTTTTAAGCAACCAGACATCCACTGATTGTGTGCAGCATGTGTGTGCTATAGATATGTAATATGGATTATAAGAAACTTGCTTGGAAGGCACAGGCAAGTGAGACCTACAGGGGGGAACAGGCAGGAGCCCCAAAGTGCTTTTTTTTTTATATGAAAGTTCCATGGTCATCTGGCTTTGAAATGGTTAGTATTGATTTGCTATCTGTGCACAGTGACTTGCACCACTCAATTCTTGCACATATTAGACAGACAGCAATAACTGATGCACTGAAAGATAGTACCTTCCTTTTAAAGTACTTATATCAACTACCCATGTACCTGAATATCGTAATAGTCACGATACACTACCTAGTTTAGTCTTTTAAAAAGTGGTTAAGTTTCCAACTAACATTCACTCCACCGAAGGAAACTGCTGCCTGCTACTCTGTTTGCTCAGGTTCTAAGTGCTTGGGCAGCTGCTGTGTTGTGTTTGCTGAAGGGAAATTGGATTCTTAAAGAAACCGAGTAATCTTCTCTATTAAGCAATAAAGTACAACGGGCTTTGGGCACATTTAGCAGGTGGGCTTGAAAGTGAAAAAAAAAATTGAAGATAACATTTGTATTTTAAGTGGACAATTTAAAATGTAACGACATGCATTTAAAAGAAAATGATGGCGGGTAGATTTTTTTCTATTAAGATTTCCCAGTTAAGACAAAAGGGGCAGAATATCAAGGAACTTATATAATGAAAGAAGTCGCTTAAATGGAAGCAGGCCCTGATTTTAATTGAGATCCATCTTTAAAAAATAAAAACATAGTGAAACTTATTCCATATTTCCAGATCTTCTTCTTCTAAAACTGATTAAAATTTTTATTTCATTTATCATTTTATTTTGTAGAGTCGCTCTTCACAGCAATGCTGTCACAGTATGGGGACTCTCATAATACTCTGTTTATAGGTCAAAATGAAAACCAAAACCAAAACGAAACCAAAGGCGTTATTCTCCAACTCATTAAAGAGGCGGGCCTTCCCTTTTAATATATTCATTTTTAATGAGACTGTTGGCGATTTTTTCCTCTGTGTTTTGACGTTTGTTAACTGTGAAATCTGAGACTGGAGACGCAAAATATCCCACAGTTATTGGTGATATACTCGTCTTAATAGCAGAACCACAGTTCTCGTCTCCGGCCCGAATTCCAGAGGCTAATTTCCACCCCTCCCACGGAGTCACCTGCTCTGGGGGAACCCCAGCCAGAAAGCCGGGTCGTGCCAGGTCAAATCTTGTGCGTCTCTTGTTTACTCCGCCCCGGGCTGGGCGGTGGCACGGACAAGTGGGTGGGGAGAGGGTGCTACGGCCCGGGGCTCCGCGGGACTCTTGGTTCAGAGGGCTTGGGAGAAGCAGCTTGGGTGCCCCGGGTGGGTGGCGCGCGGTCGGGCTCTGCGACTTGCCCACCCGGAGGAGGCGCTCCCGGCGCGGGCGCCGCCCAGAAGCCTGTGTCTGCGCTCTGGCGCAGCGACCTCCTGGGGACCTCCCCCGAGGGTGCACACGAGTCCACACACGCTGGGTAACGGCCCGAGGGAGCCCCGGTGTCCCCCGGGTGTTGCCGGGTTGGGGAGGAAGCCAGAGTCCCGGCCCCTACTCGCTTGGGATTCCCTCCCCACCCCCCGACGCCCCGCCCATCTCTCCCAGGGCTGGGTGTGATTTCAGTCCGGACCAAGGAAACAGAAGCGCACAGCTGGAGGTGGCAGCTCGCCCCCTTTCCCCGCAAGGCGCCCCCAGGAAACCGGCAGCTGCTCTGCGCGCCGCTGCCCCAGCCTATTTAAATACCCCGACGAGGGCGGGCGGCTTCCTGAGCAGGGTGCACCCGGGGCGCCCTGGGGAGTGACCCCGGGCAAAGCAATTGGGGCATTTCGAGCGCATGAAAACTTCGTGCTTCCGCCGGGGCACGGAAAATGCTAGTAAAACACTTTGAGAGTTCCAGGGGCTGCAGTATAATTTTTTTTCCCCCTCGATTGATAACAAACTCGTGAGTAGAGGCGGGGGTGAAGAGGCGAGGTGCCCTGGCAAAATGTGAGGAGCACACTGATCACCTAATTCCTTTCCCTAGGAAGGCAGGGAACCGGTACGTGGGAAGGGGGGGTGGGGTGGGAAGGGGATGGGCACGGAGGAGGTTTCCACACCCTAGTAGGAAATTCTCAGACTGCTCCAGACGCCCCAGTGTTTCTGCGTGGCAAGCTGATACCGATCCTCCGGGGAGATCCCGGTTCCAAGCGAGGGGAGCGAGGCCGCGACCTTCCCTCCCCGCGAGCCCGCAACGGGGCCAGTCCGGGTCGCCCGGCGCACCGCACATCCCTCGCCCCGCTGGCCAGCTCCAGACTGGTTTTTCTGGTTCAGCCTCCCTCCCAGGGACGCGCTGGGGGATCCGATGACGTCGCTGGCTGAGTCTCTCCCTCTTCCTCCCTCCCTCCGCTCGCCTCTCCCCCGCCCGCCCTCGCCGCGCACTCCTCCTAGTAACTTCTGTTCGGGGAGGCGCTGCCAGGAATAACCCGGTGCGTCCACAGCCCGGAGGGGAGGCGGCCGCTGCGGCTCCCGCACGCCGACAAACTGCGGCCCGGGCCCCGCGGCTCAAGCCCCAGCCTGGCGGCCCCGGCCCCCGGCCCCGGCTCCATCTCCTTACAGTGTCCGAAAATAAATAAATATATAAATAAAGGCAAGAGGAGCCTGGGCTGGCGGTGGGGATCGCCTCCCTCCCTCCTCCCTCCCTCCGCGCCCGCCCTCCCTCTGTCCTTAAGGAAATGCTACCAGACACCCCCCACCAGACACGCTCAGCCTGGATGAGGAGCGGCCGCGGCAGCAAGAACAAGGGCATCAGGGGGCTTTCCTCCCCCCCTCCTCTCCTTCCTCTTCTTCCTTCTCCTGCGCTGCGGTGACTTTACAGGTGAGCGGCCGCCGCGGCTGCGAGGATCCCCCCCACCGCCCGCCGCGTCGCGCCCTCCTTCGGCCGCTGTCACCCGGACTGCCGGGAGCTGACAGCCGCCCGAGGGGTTCGCGGCCGGGAGACTGGCGGCCGGCGGGAGGCGGGCTGGAGGTGAGGGGGTGGAGAGCTGGAGAGCGGGGCGCCGCCGTGCGCTGTCTCTCCCTGGTGGAGGAGGGTCTCCGCAAAAAGAAAAAGAAAAAGAAAAAGAAAGAAAGAAAAAAAGAGACATCTCCGGTGACTGTGGCATAAGTCTTTGCCAAGTTGAGTCTTGGACATTGAAGCTTGCCGGGAGCCCGAGCAACTTGAAAGGTCCCCTGGCTGGGTAGCAGCCTCCCTCCACGCCTCGACTCTTGGGTACTGGGTGCAGCCCGGGGGTGCGTGGAGGGCGCACCGGCCGCTGGCAGAGCAGAGCGGCGGGAATCTAGGTCCCTCCTCGGCTCGGTAAGTGGCCTCGGCGCTGTGTTTTTCCTGCCTGCTCCAGAGATAGAGCTTGTTTCACTTTACCCTCAAATCGCCGTCGCCCAACTCCATCGCCCCCTCGGCGGCGCGCGACCCCGGTCGGTTTCCCGGTGGCCCAGGGGTGAGGGTCGGAGGGGGCGGGGATGGGGGGGAGACCTCGGCGAGGGGGGTCGGGCGCGTTGGGAAATGCGGGGAATACCCTGGCCGAGGATCTATGCAGATGAGGGGAGGCTGCTTTGCGTAATGTCCTGGGGGGGAGGGGGCCGCGCGGGAGCGCTGGAGGCAGGAATGTGCCTGGTTACTAATGAGGGACGTGCACCGGCGCGCACCGCCCGGCCACCGCTGCGGCTGTCGCGGCCGGCGGCCCGTTGTCAGGTAGCGGGGGAGGGGGCGCGCGCGCGGCGCGGGGCCGGGGCGGCGCGGGCAGGCGGGCGAGCGAGCGAGCGGGCGGGCGGGCGGACGGCAAGGGCCGGGCCGCCGGCCTGCGGCCGAGCGAGCGCAGCCGAGGCTTTGGCTGTGGGCATTTCGGTGACTCCTTTCTCCTCCCGAGCGAGGAAGGAAGGAAGGAGAGAAGGAAGGAAGGAAGGAAGCGAAGAAGGAGGGGACTGTCTCCATGGAAGGTTCAGGCGGAGGCGCCCTCGCCTTGCGGGTGCACCGGCCGCAGAGCGGCTCCAGCCGCCGCCGGCTGGCCCCGGGCGCGTGGAGACGGGTGGGGGCGGATTGCATGCTTATTTGTGCTTCTGCTTGGGGGATCGGGAAGAAACATGTGTGTTTGGGCTGTGCACTGTGAGGAGCTGGGTCTGCGCCTTTATGTCTGTTCCCTGAAGTGGGTGGAACGTTGGCCCGTTCCGGGAATGTTCCATGACGTGGTGCAGCCACAGGAAGGGGGTTAACGAGGGGCTCTCTGCCGCGGCGGCTCTGCTGGCTGCTATCAAAGCAGATGTGCTGCTGCTGTCGCACCTCTCACCTCCCTTCACCCCCAACCCCCCCCCCTTTCCATTCTGTGCATCTGGTACTGGTAGGACTAAGACAGGAAAACAGCTCTGTGTGTGTGTGTGTGTGTGTGTGTGTGTGTGTGTGTGTGTGTGTGTGTGTGTGTGTGTGGTGTCTGTCGTATTTGGTGTGTGTGTGTGTGGCGACTCCAGATCTGCCCTGCCATCCCAGCTGTTATCACAGATCAGTGCGCTTTATACGCATGTGCCTCCCGCGTCCTGTCCCTCTTACATAACATACCCAGTGCAGCAGAGAACAGGAGCAAATGCGACCCCGACCCTCCAGGCTCACCCTGTGTGGGAGCTAGAAGGTCGGAAAGGGTCTCTGTCTGCGTGTTGCTTTGGGGATGCGGCTCCCAGTGGGGAGAGACCCAGGGAAAGGAGTGTTTCTTTTAGCGGTTCATCACTTGCCTGCTTGGAAGCATGTAAGTGCAAAGGACTGCAGGAACTAGTCCTCCGAATGCGAAAGCTTTTGACTTGCTTCGCCAAGGGAAAGTGGGCGCTCTCACCTCAGAGATGGAGCGAAGAGCAAGGGTCTGTAATAAGGACGCATGGAGGGGCCCCGCAGTAACGTGCTTAGGCTGGCGGGTAGAGTGGGCTAGCACGGAGGCGACCAGAGGAATCTCTTGATAATAGGTTACACTAGAAACCCCAGGACACCTGTAATGGCTTAGAATTCACACAGGAAGCTGTGTGTGCAACTGACATTGCAAAACCCTTATGCTCTGCACAGTTATTTAGGCCCAAAATGAACACAGAGAGGCTTGCTTCCGGTACTTTCATTATAACAGAAAAATTGAACTGATTTTTTTCCTCCTTCCCTTTCTGCCATTTTAAAAATAACTCAATTTATTTTAAAACTATATTGGTACTTTCTTCCACTCACAGGAGGACTTTTTTGTTTTTTTGTTAAGCCAACTCAGAGCCCTCATCGAGGGCTATTGATTTTTTTTCTCTTCAGCACAGTTTCTTTTGCCTGAATAATCAAACCCAGGAATTACTTGAAATATTAAAAAGATTCATACTAATTAAATTTGTAGTGACCTGTCCCCCTAAAAAAGCCCATGGAACTTTATTAGACACATTTCCTGTACTGATACAATGATACTATTTGTCCTTGAGCAAACCAAGTTATTTTAAATATGTGCATATATTATTATGGATAAATATGTGTAAGGGTTTGCAAATGTCTGATTGCTTATATGTCTTATAGGCATGCCAAGATAAAATTTTACACATTACCCAAGAGGATTGTATAATGAGCATGTAGGGTTTGAGTTTTAGGATATAGGTCCAGAAGTTTAATCAAGACAGAAATGCTTTGCTTGTGAGTAAGGTGGAAATAATATTTTATTGCTAAGAGAAAATTTTGGTGGAGCCCTAAGGAGTCATGGTACTGGATTATAACTGCATTTTTATTCTGAGAGGAGAGGGAGTTGCCAATATCCATACAATGACAGTGTGCTTCAAGTGTCATAATCTGTAGGACCACTAGGCTTGAAATAGGCACTATATTTCTCATGTACAGAAAAATACAGTATCACAACGCTGAATCTTTTGAAAATTGTCTGAGATTGTTGATTGCGTTGAGAATAGATGGTGTATAACACAAAATTGCTTAGCGGCATCTGTGGTGCATTCCAGTGATTGTATTTTATCAGATTGACTTTATTATTTATATACAACTTATTGTATATGAACTTGCTTAAGATTAAATCGGTGAAAATTGATGGGGGATGGTAATATATTAAAGCTACTTCATATTTAGACTTCAGCTTATATTTTAACTGGCTAGATCCTGGGGGAGGGGTGTTGTTGGGCTAAATAGTGTTAAAGTAGACATTTCTGTAAGACATCAAAGTATGAATAATTTGTTATGGGTAACATATCGCATAAGAAAATGGTCCTGTTTGGCTACATTGAAAGAACACCTAGCAGAACCTTTAGATTGATCAGCTCCTTTCCTATGCAATACATTTACAAATGTTCTTGTTACTATGAAACAAAACAGAAGACAACATATATGCAGGCGTGCCTTGGAGAATAGTGGTGCATGTGTCGGCTTGAACTTTTGGCACTATGACATTATTCAGAAACCAGGCTGAATGTCTTATGCTTATTCCAGTAAAATGATAAATTTATTTTATACTTTGCCAATTTTTTCTTTGTTTTTAAGATGTGAAGGACTTCATTTCAGCCATAACAACAAATAAGTCTGCTGTTTGTGTTCCTTTTTAGTTCTTGACTTAGTACCACATAGGAAAAGATTTGTAGAAAATGTTTGGCATGGTGGAAGTGTAACCCAGTGTTACATGTGAAATAGTTGAAACTTATACTCTAATAAGAGGAAAGTGGCTCAGATCAACCGGATACATGGCTGTGGGTCAAACGGGTTGCAACTCTCCTGCTGGCTAAAAACAGTTTCCACCTTTTATTTCCCATCAACACAGGGAGAGAGAGCCTTCTGGTAAGTCAGTCCTTTACATCAGCCCTGTAGGTGGAGAAGTGGCTCTATGTATGCCTTACTTGCACGTTGCTGCGGTAGACTTCTTATTTACCAAGTTTTATGTGAACTCACTTTGAGTTCATGCTTTGGCGAAACCTCCTTATGTCAGTGTTGTGACTTTTAGAGTTATATCAAAGAGTGGAGCAAAGGAAGTTTGCTAGCTCAGCTTCATGAGTTCGGGTCTCACATGGAGCTTCAAATAGTCCTGGGTAAGTGGGTTGGTTTTTAATCACTGGAAGTCTTCTGTAATACCAAGTAAAAACTTAAGTGGGTGCTTTGCTGTGAAACCATGGGTGGACAGAGAGTACTGAGAAAATAGGGAGATTTTGTGATAATATATTTGTACTTGTTGGAAGGAAATGTCTGAGCAGTGGCACCACTTTCTTAATTTGTCCCTGATACCACAATGGAGCTGTGCCCACTGTGGTAGTTAAGGTAAAACTTGGAAGAAAGAGTCTGAAAATCAGTATTTGCAAGAGGTGTCAGACACTGTTAGGTCATTTGGAAAAATATTGTAGTGCTTAATTATTGTGGCACAACTCCAAAACTTCAGGGAAAGAGGATGTGTTTCTTTCTCTGTGCAACTGAGGCTTCTCTGAGATGAGCTAGCATCTGCTGGCTACATAGTTGCATTGGGAGAGAACCAGAATTGATCTTTCATCTATATTGGTCTAGAGCAGAGATGTGCTAACCCTACACATTAGCACCATCCATCATTTGAAGTTATCAACTGTGACAAATTATTTTATTGTCTAAGTTAATCTCGAAGTTTAGATTTCCTACTAGCCTGAAACGGTGTGCAACCACTTAGACTTGGAGATGAAAGTGATGTGTATGCCCCGGAGGGTGAATCTGGGCAGGAAGCAGGAGGCGTCTCATCACATCTGGGTCTCAGGGTGATTGACTTCAGGGCCAGGAATAATCAGGCCCACCTTTTTTTTTTTTAATTTAAATTTAAATTTTTTAATACTTGCTACTCATACTCTTAGTTGTCTTTTCAGAATACCATGACAGATGTCCTGTCACCACAATTGAAAGTCTAGTCATTCAATAAGTATTTTCGATGGGTTGGTCCTTATGCTAGCTACTAAGGATATAATGATGGATCAAATGAGAAAGGGGGTTGGTGGACAGACACTGGACACATGGTGAATTTATCTGTGTAATCCTGAATTTGTTTGCTATGGAAAATACATATAGGAGCTTGTGTCACCCTGGTCTGGGAAGCAAAGAGTCAAGCACAGAAAAGTGGCTGAGAAAGTGTTGAAAGAACCATGTAATTTTCTTGAGGTTGGGAGATGTACATGTGTCCAGGGGCTGGAAGCAAGCCACAGGGGCTGGAAGGCTGATAACAAGAAAGAAGTGATAACAAGATAAGGCCAGACCAGGAGGGTGAGCCCTCGGAGGCAGGTGGACCGCATGAGTGATTGCCCAACCAGGCATAAAAGAGGCCTTCTCTCAGCAAATCAGGCCCTGTGATGCCCTTCCTAGTGGCCATGTTAGAGGAGGGTTGTTGGAAAGTGAATTTCCAAGGACTGCATCCAGATGTGTCACAGTTGTCTTCTTTATCAAATGGTTCTGGCCCTGGCCCTCTGGGAGGTTTTGTTTTGTTCCTTCTTTTTTTTTTTTTTTTTTTGATTTTTCTTTCGGTTTTTCAAGACAGGATTTCTCTGTAACTTTGGAGGCTGTCCTGGAGCTCGCTCTGTTGACCAGGCTGACCTCAAACTCACAGAGATCCATCTGCCTCTACCTCTCAAGTGTCACCACCACCCAGCTCCGCTAGGAGTTTTTAATGGCATTGAAGGAGCTGACTTCAGTTGAGTATTTGTAGTCATAGGGAATTTAAATTACAAAAATATTTATTTGAGGGCTCTAGTAAACTGAATTGGCCTGTGTCATTGATCCAGTTGATGACTAACTACCAACTCAGAGAGTAGTTTTTTTTTTTTTTCTTTTTTGTTGTCCTTTTTTTTTTTTTTTTAAACAAGTTTGTGGTGTGAAGGAACCAACTAATATTTGAAGGCCTGCATGAGCTGGATCTATTATTTCTCAACAACTAGTGAAGAGTGAAACTTAGGATTCTCTAGATCATTTATCTACATGACTGCAGGTATCAGGGTTTAATTTCACATGATTAGGGGTCAGTGTCCTGTGATGTTGAAGGAAAAGAATTGGAAAGAAAGGCTTCTGAAGGTTAGCTTTCCTTTCCTTTTTCACTTGGCTTACTTTGTTAGTGTTCTCTCAATCTCATTCTTTACGTAATATTGAAAAAACGTAAGTGGCAGTCCAAGCTTGGACTCTGTGGGCAGGCTCACCGCCAGACAACAGGACAATTATCTTCAAGGTTTCTTTTAGGATCTGGAGAAGACTTATGGTTTATTGTAAGCCTTATTAAAAAACAGAATTAAAACTTCCAAGTCAAAGCAGAGTATAGATGGAAGCTTCCTGCTCCCTAAATTGGAAAGAACTGAAGGTCTTCCCAGGAAAAGGGATTTGGAACCGGGAGCTTTGAAAGCTGAATAAAGTAAGTGAAGTGGTGTGGAGGGTGGGGTGGGGAGGGGAGGATAGAGTGGTGGTACCAGGGAGGGGAAGAGTCAGGGGAGCTTGGAAAAATAGCTGGCTGTAGATCCTCTGGACCCTTAACAGTCTGGAGGAAGCTGGGCTGCACTTGAGGGTTGGGGCAGAGCAATGATGTTATGAAGTGTGTATTTCAGAAAGGTTACTAAGGTCTTGGTGGTAAGGAATTGGTCAGATTGCGGTAACATTCAGTATGGAGGCCAACTCTGTTGTGTGACAGTGAGACTTCTTTCATCTCTAGCCTCAGGTTATCTTAACATGCAGTAAATAAAGTGATTAAAATATTTTATTCAACATTGCTGTTTCAGGTTTGATCTGCAATTTTAGTGGAATATGATACTATTATTTTAAGTTACTCTGCAAAGTTTCACCTTAGAAAATATTTATATTGTAGTGAAAGCTGATTATCTAACACCAGTGTGTAAAAGTGTTTGTAGTCAAAATCACAGGGCATTTATACTTTGGGGTGGAAATGTACAAGGATGGTGGGTGATTCATTGGAAAGCTATTAGAACATGGTTTCTAATTGGTAACCATTGTATCTAAGTCATGACAGCACTGGACAGTAAGTGGACAGTAGTTGCAAATGCACAGCCTCATTTGGCAAAGTTTTATTTGGTGGTTTCATTTTCTCTGAAAAGAAAGAATATCATAGGAGATCTTATTTGCATTGGGGCAGATTCACTTATGTCAGAGGTCCAGCAAAAGCTTTGGCAACTGGGCTTTGGGTAAATTTGGACACACCTTCATTTGTAATAACTTAAAGTTCTCCGCATGCCCTCCCTCAAACATATAAACATGATAGGAAGCCATGTGCGTTCAGTGAGAGAGAAAATATCTATAGTTACAAAATGACACCATGAATTCTGACCTAGATGGGCAGAGAAAACATTTATTTTAAAATTGAGATGCTAATTCCATGTAAGGAAGACTATTGGGAAGGTAATTTAAATTGTAAGTAGCTTTGTACTCCAAATTGGGAGATTCATTTGAAACTATGCTTTATTTCTTTTGGAAGCTTGACAACTAGTTTAATAGTGTACATATGAAGTGCTAATTTGCCTTGTTAATTGGATGCAATTAAATTGAAGTTATTTTATACTTCTTAATTGTCTGAAAATTACATGTGTTGCCTTGTCTGTGTAGTGGGAGGCCAGAGCCAGGGAAGGTGTAGCAAGAGTGCTGTGCGGAGGACTGAAGGTTTGTTTGGCTTGGTCTTCGAAGTGACACTTTTTGTGACAAACTGGTCATCCAACCTCTCTGGACTTCATTTGGAAACAAAAGAGTTTGGAACAGATGGCTTTTAGAGCCTCTTTCTTCATATATTCTATCAGTCTAAAATTCTACTTTGTCGTTATAGGGGACACGGTGTCATTTTATTCTGTAATTATGGTATTACCCGAATGAACAAAACTCTTAAAAAAAAAAAAGTTGGCACAGGGCCAATTTAGCAAATTAGTTAAGAGGGAGGGATTGGAGGCTTAAAGAGCCCTGGTCCTATGACAGGCCCCATAGCAGGCACCACTGCCCACCTATGAGCTCACCAATGCCCTGAGATTTGGTGTTATCTCTATGTTTACAAGTAAAGGAACTGAGTCATTAGTGGAGCAGGATTTGAACTCAAGGCTCCATGCCAATCCATGGTATGTAATTGTTCACGTTAAGAGTCTTTCAAAAATAAAAAAATAAAGGCCAACCATTTTTACCACTGAGTATAGGTTTCCCTCAGCAGCCTGTGGGTACTTACCAGGGAGTTGAGTGAGTATTCTATGGATAGGGAGCCTCAATTTGAAATCAGAACAGGATGAAATGCACCTGGGTAAATTCCAGCTGGGGTGTGGGGGTGTACAAACTCACTCAACAGCCCTGAGTTATGAAAGAAAGGAGGGAATACCTGTTGGAGGGTCATTGTGAAACTTCAGTGAGAAGGTGTGCTCTGATCTCTGTGAGAACTTAGTGAATGTATAGTACCAGGGCGGCTATGATTATTTTTAAGGGATTGCGCTGGAATAAAAACACAGCAGAACTCAAGTTGTTGTGACAGTAAAATATTCCTGAAGTATTTTCAAATGGTCCCTTAAACTCTTGATTGAATCGGTCTAGAAAACAATGTCATAATGTACAAGGCTTCAATGATTAACAAATGGAAACACCAATTAAGATCTTGGATATTTCTCATTCAGCTCAGCCAGGGTGCTGCACCCGTGAAGAGAACTTAGTACTCTGGTGTGGGAAGGTTTCACTCTAAAAATAGCCTTTGGTGCCTGAATTACCCAACTTGAACTTTTGCCTAAGTCTCAATAGCCAGAGCAGCAATGTGCACCCCTGAGGCCTTGGGTGCACTCATGGGGCAATTTTGGAGACTGCTGATTTTCAAATGTTTTCCTTATTAATTCAGCAAAGATTGGTGATCAGGGAAAGGTGGTGGTCTAGACACTGAGGCATCACCAGTGAACGAAATAGTAAAACAGAGAAGTCCCGAGCCTCAGGGAGTTTGCATTCTAATAGACCGTTTTAGAAATGTTCTGGCAAATTCAGTTACTATGCTATATTTTTTCAAGGTGTTCAGTAATTCCTTCTTATATAATGAGTCTTTAGCTCAAATAGGATTTAAAGAAACACTGAAAGATCACTTAAAATCACTACTGAAATATCCCACTGATTTAAACATATGTATTTATACACACATGTATACAAACATATAAATAAAGACTATAGCACTATTTATTTTTATTTTTTTTTCAGGGTTAAGGGTACAGTGCAACATGCACCCAAACCAAGGTTTCATCTGTAGTACTGCAAAAAAAAGAAAGCTGAAAACCAAATGAGAATTAAATTCTTTTTAATAGTGCTATCAGACTTGGCATGGGAATGAAACAACATTTTTTTTTGTTTGCAAATAACATATCACATTGTATTATAAGTGCATTTGTGATTTTGGAATTTATATTTTACTATTATTTAAATTAATAAAGTTTCTAGTAGATTAGGATGGCTCCCACTTCCACCAAAGTGTGCTGACCACACTGTGTGATGGTGGGCACATGGTATGTATTAACTGGATCTCCAGAAGCATCCACTAAAGACTAGGAAAGAAGTTTTCTCTCTCTACAAGGTGGGATATGTGCATAGCCACATGAAAGAACCTTATGGATCCAAGACCTGACAAGACTCAGTCTCAATGGCCAGTCCTTCAGTATGCTGCCCACTAGTGTGTCTTGCTGTTTTATTTTATGCTCTCTAGTTACAAAGACCTCTTGAAGCCAATATCTAAATCTCCTGTCTGTTTTCACCCAAGTTAACACACAAGCTCGAGCCCTTCTGTGGCTGAGAAAGGGACTTTGTCTTGAAATTGGAATTTGTCTGTATGAGGAGTTAGTTTTTTTCTGTTGAAGAGGCTCTCAGGAAGAGAGTTGTGTGAAGGGTTCTTGCTCACGGGTTGGGCTGTAGGGAAGTGCTGTTTCTTGTGGGGCCAGCTTAGATGAACATGGTATAAAAGAGGGAGTACATTTCTTTTTTCCTCTTCCCCTTGCTCCATGGAGGCCAAGCGAAATGCAGGAGGCCAGACTTGGAGTGAAACTTTGCCCTGTCTTGCAAAGCTGGTGATGAAATTCTCCATCTTGGGCACTGGGCAATGTCCCTTGAGACAGTCCTGATGGCCAGCCCAACACTTTGTAGATAGGTCATGAGGAGTTCAGCTTCTAATTGCCCATGGAGCAATGATCAAACTTTGTTTCTTTCTTCTCTTGACTTTTTTTTTTTTTTGACTAATCTCCATTCCTTTAAGCAAGGAAGAAAACCACAAGGTCATAAACATCCAGTTTATTTTCTTGTCCTTAACCATGTGTCAGAATTGATTCTAGAAGTATAGAAGTTTTGGAATTAAATGAGGATTTCAGATGCCAGCTCCGCTCTTCTAAAGATGTGCTCATTAAACTTTGCAGTAGGGCTGGAGGAGCCTCCAGAACGGATGACTCGAAACCCTGACCCCAGCACTTTATTGCTTGCCTCATTATTGATTTTCAAAATGACTCAGGCCAAGTGACTGTACCTCTATCATATTTTGTTGTTTTTTTCATCCGTGAAAGCAAAGGTTTGCTGGTACCACTGCTCTGCCTCCTGGGAACGGAGCAGGGCAATACAAGGGAATCAGAGGGGCTATTTTTAGAGTGGGAAGCAATACTAACTTTTGAGAATAATCCAGTTGCTGGAGAAAACAACAGCAAAACCCTACACACAGCAATATGTTTGTGACAAGGGTTAGCAAACCTTTCTTGAGATGACTTGTTGTTATTGCTGCAGTTTATTACAGAATGTGTGTTTCCAGAGAGATAATGATTAGACTCTTCATAGCTTCTGATAATGTCCCCTGATGGGTTTAATGTGATATAGATCATTACCATACAAGGCTAATAAAATATTGAGCTAGTTACAGATGTGTTCAAGCAGTAAATAAATAAAATGAAGAAACTGAGGGAAAGAAAACACACCCAAAGGCAATTGTTTTCGAATGTGTAATCTGTTTACTTGTTCAAATGACCTTAGTTAGATGCATGATGAACTTGGTCCCAAATTCAATCAAGTATAGCCTTTAAAATGGGCCAAGTGGCTCAGGATATTCTAAATGACCTTTTAAAAAACACAGCACTCAACAGTATTGAATATAACAAATAATTGGACACAAAATGTGGATGGTAGATTTTTCTAATGGACAAACTCCAAAATCTGTTAAGTCATTAGTTGAGTTTTGGCTGTGTTTGGGGAGAATTTTCTAGTGTTAAAACTAATGAAGCCTGACAGTGGTCATTAACAGCTGGAAAAGTTTTATCCCTTAGTGGATAATCCCATGAATTTATATTCTGAAGAAACTGTCCTGACCACCTTTTCCTCATTCTCATGGGTGACACAAGAGGGAACAGTTGAAGGCTATCAGAGGACATTTCAAAACTAATAATTACTGTGGTTTTGAAGTTGACTAACATTATATGAGGTCATCTTATAGCCATAAAAACAATATCTCCCTGTGTATGTTAGCATTTGTAATCTCCTTTTAATCAACTGGTTTGGGTTTAAGTTCCTTAGGAAGTTTTCATTATCTGCCACTCTATTGCATAAAGGAAATGGCTGTTCTTCTTTGTATTTGACATGGAATTGTCCCTGGAAAATGAGATAGAAGATGGGAGAGGAGTGAAGAGTAGGGTCTTTTGGAATATGCACATGTCTTGGTGTTTTAGACTATAGGTTAGTTCCTGATGCTTTTTTTCTAGTGTGTTAGAGTTTGTGTATGAGCCAGCTGTCCCAAGCTTCTCATAAGATGATTTTAGTCTTTCTCTGTGATAGATTGTGTAGCATGTATGGCTGTGGTGATGTGGTGAGCGCATTCAAGTGTCTAAAACGATGCTGACCAGTGATTTAAGTACAAGATCTGATGTAATGAGTTTGATCTGTCAGCTAGTGACAGGGTGTTTTGCAATGTGAAGTCTCTTATAAGATTCTGGGTGTAGATAAGACCACTGGAGTCATCATTTAATCCCCAGCCATGGAAGAAATATTTCAGGACAGTTCACCCTGTATTCAGCCTCTACTTAAACACCATTTTCTTTGGTAGGCCCCACCTACTCGTGGATAATTCTCTTCATGAGTAGTATAGTTCTCTGCAGGAATACAGAATAAATTTACCCATTGTCTGGCAGAGGTTCCTACAATTATTTATATGATAATCCTGTCCACTTTGTTCATTCCCTATTTTCCAGGCTAACTATTCCTAGTTCCTTCAATAGATCTCCTGGGACATTTTCATTTTTATTATTTTGTCAGGGACTGGGTGTTCATGTTTGAAACTGACTCCAGGCTGTTTTTTTATTTTTTAAAAATAAGACCTGAAAATTAAGTTGCTTAATTCTATCTACTCTTTTGTTCCAAAGTTTGGAAGATGGCCCAATTGGATCATTAATGTTTTATAGAAAGGGCCCAGTCATGCTAGTTGAAATTTTGTAGACAGCGCATCTAAAGCAGAGGTACCTTGTAGAATTCTACAGTGCAAGCTGATTTTAGCAAGTATAATTATAAGATTCCGGTATATGTAAGAAGCATGAGAAAATAAAATGCTTTATAAATACAAGCTGGTAGAAAACAGACTGTTTCACCACCACTGTCAAAACCTGTACAATCTAGCATGCTTTGGAAAAGAACTGTGGAGAGGAAGCTATTTTTAAAAGAGACAGGTGAAGTACCAAGAGAGAGGCTGAGACGATACATTAAAAAGGTGCAAAATAGCCCTTGGCAGAGGATGTGGGAGAGGTTTCCTGGAAGAAGGGGATGCTTGAGTGAGGCATTGACTTTGACAGGCATAAACATGGCCAGTGCAGTGAAGTGTCAGCAGTGTGTTCAGAAAGAAGACCTTTACTTTGAAGACAGCAAAAGATGCATAGGAGGGGAGTGCTGGCTGAAAAGACAGCTTTCTTAAGAACTTGCATTCGGGTACCCCTAACTCCAAGCAGTAAGAGATATACTCTATTGCACTGAGAGTTGGAACCTCATAATTTTACAAACACAGTTGAAAACGGTGAAATAAATAGGTGAAAGAAATGTATTCAGAAATTTCTTCACAAGAAATTCAGTTGTGCTTGTAAACCGCACGGCGTATAAAGACGTTGGTTCTGCATGGGCTTACTGTTATTACATACTACCTGTCCAACAAATGGAGCTGTCTCAAAACAATGACTTCAGTCTTAAAGGTAGAGTGAAGTGAATGTGTGCCAGGTAGACCCATTGCTACCCACTCTGGTGCTGTTTAGGCCGACCCCTTTACACTTCCTACCTTTTGGGATTAATAATGACATGCTTAGTTTACATTATTATCACTTTAAGATAAAGTTAACTAGTGTTTCCTGCAATGTCTTTTTTTTTCTACCAATTAAAAATGGGGGTGCAGAATATTGGAAGTATTCCCATGCAAGTGCATTAATTGTGCAACCTCTGAATAGTGCAGAATAGTATACCGCTATTTTTGCATCTTTGTAACAGGCTTGAGAATTTTTCTTGTTTGAACTCTGCACTGCCTATAGTGTCCAAATGAAAACTAGCTTGAATTCACCTGCCCAGATTCCTTATTAATCTATAAAGTGAACAGCTAAGAAAGTCAATATTTAATCAGGCATGTATGTCATAGAACAAGCAAATCTATATAGAAAGGTGATATATTAGCCTTATAATAGTTAATGATTATATATTACTAAAATAAGAGTTCTCGTTTCCTGAATAGGTACTTTGATTTTGGTTCTCTTAATGATTATGCGAGATTATCATATTTTAACTTCCTTCACATTTTTAATTTTTGGAGAAATATACTTTGTGTGGGGCTAGTAGAAACACAAGGTAGTGTGTGTATCCTTGATTTTCAGGCTCCATTCTGCATATGTGAGAACTCTGATGTTCAAGCACTACTATAATTTAAGTTTTATTAAAATTTATAAAATAAAGTATAATTAAAATCTACTGTTCTGAAATATTAAATATAGCTGGTAACTGACAAAGGAGGTGTGCTGTCACACATTGGAATGCTTCCTGTTTTGCCACTTGAAAATACATTAACAGCTTCCTAGAGGTCTGTGGTCTGAGGGGATGGTGATGGCATCTCATCCTGTGTCACTGGAGGGAAAGACAAGTGGTCCTTGGGGCTGTCTAAGTTACAGGTGCTTCAGTTTGACTTGATACCCAAGTGTGTGTGTGTATATATATCTATATCTATATCTATATCTATATCTATATCTATATATATATATATATAGAGAGAGAGAGAGATAAGTTATCCTTTAAGTTTCTTTTTATCTCCCACTCATTTGCTCTTTTTCACACAATGGAAAAACACCGTGGACCTGAGGAACTTATAGTTTTATATTATGCTCTGTACTTTCAATCACATGTTTATTCACAAGGTGATCTATTTTATTGCCATTATACTGGTTTTTATATCTTTAGTCTGTGCTAAATTTATAGCAGTATTAGCTTCATTTAGCCTGTAATTAGGATTATAAAATAGAATTTTTAACCATCCCTTTGTTCATTCCAAGTGTCATCATCAACAACGAAATATAAACCGGAGAGCATGAGGTTTGAATAAAACCTTCACTGAGCCTAGAGAGTATTTGGGCAGTCACTTGTAGTTTGTGGTGTGTTAATTATATGCCAGTGACATAATTTGAAAGAGTAAGTAAAAATATTCACTCATAAAGAAATGTCTAGTGTAGCCTTAGCGAATAAAACAATGATTGAGATGGAGAAGCACACTGAAATTAGTTGGTGAGGAATCACTCAGGAGAAAGACAAACCACTGAAGGTCTTCCTGGGATGGGACACATTGGAATCCCCTTTACAGTCAAGAAAGCTTGACATTGTTGGGAAATTCATAGAAGTTATTTTAAAAGTTGAGATCTCTCTATGTCTCTGTCTCTGTCTCTGTCTCTCTGTCTCTCTCTCTGTGCGCGTGCGCGCGCGTGTGTGTGTGTGTGTGTGTGTACGTGTGTGTGTGTATAGAGATGGTTTGGTGTTTAAGAGCACTTGTTACTCTTGCAGAACACTTGGGTTCAGTTCCAACCACATATATGGCAGCTCACAACTATCTGTAAATCGAGTTCCAGATGATCCAATGCCCTTTTCTGACCTTTATGGATGTGGTGCAGACAAAACACCCATACACACAAAATAAAATGAA
Organism: Cricetulus griseus; assembly: GCF_003668045.3. Taxonomy (NCBI): domain Eukaryota; kingdom Metazoa; phylum Chordata; class Mammalia; order Rodentia; family Cricetidae; genus Cricetulus; species Cricetulus griseus. The sequence continues at coordinate 274,949,268 of NC_048595.1, read as the reverse complement.
TTGAAAACTAATTTTTTTTAGTTACCATGTCCATGCTAAGGAAATGAGGCCTTTGAAAAGATTATGTCTTAGGTCCTCCCAGGTTGGCATTGCCGCCCTTCTCCCTGAAGTAGAGCAGTGGTGGCATCTGAAGGAACAAGGACAAGGTGCCCCCTTTCAGCAGCATTGAGAGGAGCAGAGCTCAGGTCTTTACACAGTGGACATTTCAGAATGCAGAGCTTATTTTTTGATGATATGTATGAAGTACATAGTTTTTCCCCCCTCTGAGATAGGGTTCCTCTGTGTAACAGCTCTGACTATCTTGGAACACAATTTGTAGACCAGGCTGGCCTTGAACTCACAGAGTTCCATTTGCCTCTGCCTTCTGAGTGCTGGGATTAAAAGTGCATGCCATCACCACCTGGCATAAATGGAATATTTTCATACTAGGTAAATTTATACTGATTACTCAATGAACTAATTTTGTTCTTTGGATGTTAAGCTAAAAAGACAAGGGATTAAAGACACATTGGCTTTGGGTCACTATAATGGCATCCTAGGTTTCCTTTGATAGTGTCTTAGATTGTAAGGATTGAATGTGACAGCTGACATTTCTCAGATTACATGTTTATGTCCCTTTAGCATAAAAAATAATCTGCCTTTTAAAATGAAGGGTCTTGGATTGGACATGCAGCTGAGTTAGTAGAGTGTTTTCCTGCTTGGATCCCAGCGCTGCAGTGGTGCATACCTGTGATCTCAGCACTAAAAAGCTATGGGCAGGAGGATCACAAGTTTAAGATCATTTAGCTAGAAAGCTTGTCACAAACAAGCAACAAACTTCTTTATTAAGGACTAGGCCTGGGTGATGGATTTTACAGAAGTGTTAAAATGGTGTTCTCTGTCTTGATTCCTCAATTCATTCTTTCATGTTTCCCTAGTTTACAGTGAAAGTTATGTTTAAATAATGTTATTATACAACAGAATTATAAATATGTTAAAATATATTTCATAGGTCAGTTTCATAGGTTCACAGCAAATTGAGAAGACTAGAGAGTTCTCATATGCCTTACTTGTGTGTATCCTTACTCTCCCCTTCAATATTGTACCAATGAGGAAGACATGTTTCCATCCAAGGGTTTATATAGAGAGAAATTACCATTACTGGAGGTCATAGTTTACAACGTGTCAAGCTGTAAATGGCTCTTGTCATGCATGTCCCATGAAACACTTGGTAGTTGAAATGTTAGAGACGGTGATTAAGTGCCTATAATACGGGCCCACCAAGAGAACTGAAGGCATCATTTGTCTTGTAATTAACAATCTATCTCATTAACAAACTGAAATGAAACTATTTCAGTTTTTGTTTCACAATGATTATACAATACCTTATGGTCTTATTTTTAACCACTATTAACCTTAACCCACTGACTTGTAGAATTACACAGGGTTATCATGGCTATGACTTGAAATTAAATAGAAGGCTAGAAATTGAGGATAAAGGGAACAAGATCAGTGGCTTAAAAAAAACGATAAACCAGTTGTTTTGCCTTTAAAATATTTTGGTCAAGTATTTTGTTGCTATTATCCAGGATAAATATAAGATTGAGCAGATCTTAGGAAACTTTAAGAAATGAGTTAAGAACATTAAGACTTTAATAGGTGAAAGATTTTATGTTGTGCAATGGGTAATAGCATTTCTTGTTATCTTTGACTTCATTGGAGGTATGCAGTTTGGAATATGCGTTTTCTTCTGCCATGTGACAGTTGCTTAAGGAATCCATATTGGAGATAGAAAGTGGGGCTGGAGGGGAGGATGGGAGAAGGCAGGCCACTTAGGTGGTCTCCATTTTTGATGCTTTAAAAAAGATTCCCAACGGAGAGTCCTATCTGGGAAACTGCATTCAGGACTCAGCCAGGAAAGTGTTCTTGGGGGTCTGAAGATGAGAGCTTCTTTTTGGGGAAGATGAGCCCTGCAGGAGGGAGCCACTGTGGAGGGCAGGGAGTCAAGTGGCCTCGCCTGGGAGCATAGACCCCTCATGCAGGGATGCGGTGGAAGCCTTGGTGCCCTCTCAGGCCTGCGCGCCCCCGCCCTGCCCGCTGCTGAACTTTGGCCCCGGGGCGGCCACCCGAAGGAGCTGACTGCGATGACGTCTCCTCTGCTGTCAGTGCACAACAGGAAATGCTCTCCGCCTCCCCCCTTCCTGCCGGGAGAAAGTGGGGCTCTCTGCTCCCGGCGGCTGGCCAAGACCTAGTTTCGGGGCCCACGCCGAGCACCCCGCTTCCGCAAGGGCTCCGGGTGCAGAGCTTGGCAGGGGCCGACCGGGCGGGCGGAAAGCCAGGGTGAGCACTGGCCGCGGACCGCCCAGCCTGGGGACCCCGAGCATCCGGAGGGGTCCCCGAAAGGAGGTCCTGAGTGCTGAATAATGCTGATCTCATAGGGCCTGGGCTGATTCTCCTGTTGCAAAGCCCTGACAGGAAACCTCTTTAACTCTGCTTCTCAAGGCCACCTTTTTATTTTGTTGTGGAAATACTGACATGGGCATCTAGAGCAGAGCATAAACATGACAGTGCCAGGCGACCCTGCAGGACACACTCCTTACCAGCAATCGGTCTCAGTAGTCATTTAAGTCATTATTTAGGCAAAGTTAGGTTTGTTTTTAAAAATACGAACCATTTTGCAAACTTAAGGACAATTCCGCAGCAGCCGTGGATTTATTATCTTGAAACTGCAGATACTTTCGCTGACTTTCCACCTCCCTGGTAGACCTAAAACAACTGAAAACAAAGTCAACCTAAGCTTTTTAACAAATGTTTACAAAATCTTTCAACATTGCATTTTATAAGTGATATTCAGGGTTATGATCTGTAATTTCGTGGCATGGATGCCTGTGTCACACATGCCTACAAGCACGATAAAGAGAAGAGCCATCAGCTAAGCGAGCATTGTGATAATTTCCGTGGTTGACTCATGAATAGGCTTTGTAATGGTAGATTGTTCTTCTGGCCGCACAGCCAAAATGCCAAAGTTCACTATGAGGTCTGCCGAGGTTTCTTATATCAAACACTTGACAAGAGTTTTAGTTAGATGAAAATGCTGTGCAGTAGTTTCCAGTAAACTTGAAAATCTTGTGGAATACAAACACTGCATACTCTTTAAGCTACTTGTAAAGCTCATCACTGACCTATGCGTATGTCCCCACATGATTACTCCATGTGTGTGTAACATATGATGATGTCATTAGCCTCAGGGAACTGTCGATTTATGCAGTGAGGGACTTTAAGGCTATTTGAATAGATTTTTGAATAAGACCGGTCGATCTTCAAACTGTGTCTTTTCTTTTCTTTTCTTTTCTTTTCTTTTTTTTTTTTTTTTTTTTGCAGGGGGTAGTTTTTTCCCTTTTGGACTTTGACACAATATGGAAGGCTGTTTAGTGAAATAAACTTGGAACTTAACAATCAGGGAAGTTGTATTGGGGGGAGCTGACTTAATTGCACAGACATCATTACTATCCGCTAGCACTCTTTTATTCAACATAGCCTAAATAATGTTAGGGAAGGTTGCTACCACTGAGCTACACCCATGATACGCTCCCGCCTCCCCTCCCCCCTCCCCGCCCCCCCCCCAGACAGGGTTCTCTGTGTAGCTTTGGAGCCTATCCTGGTACTCACTTGGAAGACCAGGTTGGCCTCGAATTCAGAGATCCACCTGCCTCAGCCTCTGAAGTGCTGGGATTAAAGGCATCAGCCACCACCACCTGGCATGATACACTTTTAGTTGTTAAACAGATTCAAGAGCAAACAGGTGATGAGAATCAAAATGTCTTGTGGAGTTGAAGCATATGATACTAGTGAAAGATTAATTTTGGGGAGGTGATTTTTCTTGTCTTTGTCCTCTGTGTGAAGTCAGGCAGAAGGTACATTGGATGTCATGAAAGTTATTTAAGTACATGTCAGTTTCATCCTTGAGGTCACGTTATATTTGCGTCCATTCACTCTGTTCTCTATTACTTAACTGCTTCTAAATTCAGCTTGTCCATTTATAACATTAGCATTGTGACAGTATTTATTTAGTAGATTTATAAGGATCAATTACTCCAGATTTGTATTAACAATAATCCCGCTTTTTTATGCAGCGTCTTGTTGGAGGTGCTAAGTAGGATCCCCAGACATATTAATTGAATCTCATAATCTCCAGGAGATTAACACGCTGTTGTATTTAAAAAAAAAAAAGTGTGAGGAGTACTTCTCATGGCACCAAATTTGAATTTTTATAACATTAATCCAAACTCAACACTTGATCTATTTTTGTGTCTCAAACACATGTACTTTGCTTCTTACATGAATTAGATATACCTTGTTTGAAGGGTATACTTTCTATGCTGTAGAAAGGTCATGTGTCTTCATGGAGCCACCCTACAGATCTCATGGGAGCAGTACAAATGTCTTTTCAACTCTCATCTTGGAAGTTGGATTCCTGGAGGGAAATCCTCAAAGAAATATTCCTGCACTAGAACTCAGAATTATAATTTCAAATATCTTTAAAAGACTTATATGATAAGTGATGCATTAAAACACTTTTATTTACTTATACCACAGATTTGCTATCTACTGTCTGCCTTTCCTAGTGAACTGTGCAATCGGAGGCTGTTTGCCCCATTGTTACCATATCCAATGCCTAGAGCTGCACCTCACCCTGAGTTCTGGCTCCATGCACAGGTGCTGAATGGAGCAATTGGAGGAAAATGTCCTGATAATCTCTGATTTCAGACATGTTCCACATTCCTGGCCAACTTTCAGAATTCTCTTTGTCAAGTGCTTTAAATTCAGCAACAATGAGACAATACTTGAAGCTTCAGAAAATGAATTGTAAGCATAATAGGGGCACAATAAATGTTTATTAAATTGAAGTATTGAAAGACACAGGATGCTTGGCAACCCTGCAGGCCTGGTCCTCTATTTACTGTTTTAGTCATTAACGAACTGCTGTCCATCGAATGAGAGTCATTTTTTAAATAACATCACATTGCCCTATTGATTTACAAAAGAAGGCATTTCAGGGGGAAGTGGCAAGCAGTCCACTTGAATCGGAATAATTTGCTCTAGCTCTTAACCCTTAGGCTCTACTTAACGGTGTGAGATTCGAAGTGCGTTTAAGAGTTTAAACCTAATGCATATTTGACTTTTCATCTCTAACATGATTGCTGATGCTACATTTAAGTTTTTATGGAAATCAGGATAACACATTAATGTTGTAGGCTGTACTTCCGGTGGCTAGTAAAGTGCTTAACAGGTTAGGTTGCTCTGTACAATCACCAGTGGAGCCCAGGATCAGAAGGGCCCTGAGTGTGATGCAGTGCTCTGTTGTGTTAGCCTTGAACGTTTAAGTATTTTAGGCAAGGATCTCTGTATATTTGTTTTGTCTTGTCTCAGTACATCACGTAGCTGATATTCGTGTTCTGTCAGTGTCTGTGACAAAAATGAAGGTCTGGCCCATAAGTCAGACGTGGATGTCAATCCTGAAATTATCAGTTTGATTGTGAGATTCCGCTTCTTCTGTTTTTCTAAGGTGCAGCGAAATGGAAACAAGGTGTTGGAAATCTGTGTTGCAAAGCTCCAGGGTTGGGGTGTATCTGAAGTTGAATATGCACAATCTTTTTCTTTTCTCTTCTTTTCTTTTCTCTTCTTTTTTTTTTTTTTTTTTTTTTCTCAAGACAGGGCTTCTCTGTGTAGCCCTGGCTGTCCTGGAACTCTGTCAGTAGACTAGGCTGGCCTCACATTCACAGAGATCTGCCTCCATCTGCCTCCTGAGTGCTGGGAAAAGTCGTGTGTTACCACCCGTTGGTAACAAGCACAATTTTAGATTGGAAATCCTTCCCTGAAGTGCTCATGACAGCCTCTTGGTTGGATGCAGCTGACAGAGTGCAGGAGAGTGTAGCAGCAGGAGTGGACATAGTCTATATTAGCTTCCTCTTCCTTAAAATTAACTCGTTGCCTTTCCTATCCTCAGCTATAATTTAATAATTTTATAATGGTTACTAAGTTGTAAAATATTTCTCCCTACTGGTGGTGTTGATCATTGGCATTCAGCCTGTTTACAACTAGTTATTGATTTGTTGCCAGCAGCACGTTATATATGGCAGCATTTTAATCAAAACACCCTTGTTTTCTGGAGAATACTATGTATTTATGTCCTCATGCATGGATGGGACTGTCCTTTATAAATACACTTAACAAATTGAAATTCCATAATTCTTACTGAGAGTTAGCACTGTTGCCTAATCAAATTCAAAGTGGGGAAACAGTGCTTGTCCAGGGTTGTATGTTGTGGAGCTGGTCTGCCTTGGATTGAATGCTGCTTGGCTACTTTTCCTTGTGTGATTTTGGGTTGGTGATGTCATTGTGATTTCCAGCAGATGATGTCATTTTTCTTGGCTTCAGTTTCCTGATCTGCAACACAGGTACATGGGCAAACTCCTAGACAAGACTCCTGGGCATTAAATGTGTTGAAGTCTTTGGTCTTTAAAAAGCACCCAGTAAAGGTGAGAAAAGGTTAGATAATTCCAGATCTCATTATTTAAAAAAAAAGATTTATTTGTATGCATGTATGGATGTGTTTGTGTGTGTAATGTGTATGTAATATTTTTTAAAGTAGGTAGGTGAGGCTGACTTCAAACTTCCTACGTAGTGGAGGCTGCTGTTAAAGTCCTGGTCCTATAACTTCCATCTCTGGAATTCTGGAATTATAGACTCTGGACCATTGTCTCTATTTTCAAATCTCAGATGAGATCTTGCATCATTACACACAGAAGCATCACGGTTGAGTGAATGAACTGACCTTGCATGCAAGAGTGAGAATATTATGAAATGAAAGCAAAAGTAGAGAGATGCTGAGGGAGATGAAGGAGCTTAGAAGGAGTTCTCTTCCTCTCCCTGAGTATATGATCAGATGGTGAAGCTTCCTGGACATCCAGACAACATGGTGGGGAGCAGCACAGGAGTCTGGGGAATTAGCTGAGTCTAAAGGGCAAGTGGCAGACCATGGTACATAGGGATGGTAGCTGAGGCCTGAAAGATGTGGACTCAGAGAGATAGAACATTACCCAAGAATTTTTTTCTAGTAACCACCAGAGCCAAGAGTTCCTTTTGGGAGACTGTAAGCCTCTCTGTCAAGGATACTATGGAGACTTTAAGTCCAAGTCAACATTGAAAGGTATTTGGTATTTGGGAGATGACTTACATTGATATTTTTTTTTATCTGTCATTTCCTGTTTATTATGAATGATTGCTTATGCCCTGACTCCTGGTAGGTACTCAGAGACATTTAAATTAGACACCCAAGTGTCTGAAAGAAGATAAATTTCTACAATTTCCAAAAGAAGTTTTACCATCCTTTCTTTCACTGTAGGTTACAATCGCCGGTTTCTGATTAGTTCGTGGCCCTGCTTACTTGTAATTTTTGATACGAATAGAACCATATGTGCCTTACTCATTGTCACTGAAGAATTCCTAAATATTTTTAATTCATGATGATTGAAAAAGATTGTTAGGCACTTTATGTGTTTATTATTTTTCCTTACATTTAGTTATCTTATACATTAAATTCTTTGTCATATGAACAAGGCTGTTAGTCTCTTTAGCTTATAGACAAAGAAATTAAGTTTCTTAAACAAGGTCCCCTAGCCTGTGGGATTTAGGGATTTGAGTTTTAAGCTCAGGTAGTCAGGATTTAAGAATAGGTTTCTTTTTCTGTAACTACATCACTTGCCTTCTTACAGATCTTCTGTGGCGGTAGGTGAAGGAATACCTGAATTAGGGAGACAAAGATGGAGTAAAAAATATTGTCTTTAACCAGAGCAGAAAATATAACTTTAAAAGATTGTCTTCCTGTTGATGAAAATGCCTTTTATTTTTCTAAAAGAAGTTCCTTTTTCTGTTACCACAAACAATCCAACTTCTTTACAATACTGCTTGAAATATGAGATGCACTGGGAGTTGTTTTCCTGGAGTTTGGAGAACTGTCAAACGAGTTATCCCTTTCAGTGTTGGTCATGGGGTCTTGGTTGCTGGGCCTGGTACTACAGCTGGTTATGTGGATGACACAAGAGTGGATCACCATTGGTATTGCCAGAAAGAGAAACAGTGAGCCACTCAGCTTGTGATGCAGGACTAGGCCAATACCAGCACTGAACGCCTTGATCTTTGGAACAGGACTTGGGAGGTACCAAGGTAACTAAGTGACAAATAAGTATCCGAATAGACAGAACGTACATTATTCTTAATGCTTGTGATTTTCTGTTTGGCTGTAACTCTGACCTTCTCTATCAGTCATATAAAATGGGGCTCATGGAAAAGTTGTGTCTTCACAATAACAATAACTTTATATTGTGGAACCAATTTTCTGTTAAAGAAGTACTTTTTAAAAAAGTTACTTTATGTTCCAGGGCTTAGCAGTGTCTTTAGGAAGCTTTGTGTACACACCCAGAACAGGGCGTTTTTTTAAGCCTATTGTTACATTATTTGAATAGGTGATTATTCCAGACCTTTCTGCCTCCCTGGAGGACATGGATTCTTTGCACTTTAACATCAGTCACTCCAGTGGAGTGGTAGATTCATTTACAGTTTCTTGATATGACTTGACAGTAGTAAGGCTAAGTGTGTAAGGACAGCCATGTCAGGTGTGTTTATTTTCAACCAACTCAATAAAGTTACAGTCACCAATATTTTAAATATTACTTTGCTAGTCTCACATAGTTAATGTGTATTACATCTTAGAGCTCAATGGATTTGAACCTAGAGTTTATTTTGTAATAGGCAAAATAAGGGAATATTTATTAAAAACGGGCCTTGGAATGATGGGAGCCATTCATAGTGTCTACCACACCAGGGCATGAGTTTTGAAAGAGCAATTTGATCTGCAAAAATAGATGTGTATGTGAGATGACTGTGGACCTAGATTTGCATGAAGATATTTGTGGGCACTTCCTGGTTTAAGTTTGAGCTTGGGAGGTGGCATCTCAGTAAGATTCAGCTTTTAATTTTTAAAACACATGAATGAATCAAGGACCAGGGTATATAAATCTTTGAACCCAGTGAAGATGACTCTTTTGGGGAGAATACAGATGATTTTGTATTTTTTCATGTATAAATGATAGTTAATAGTAGTCTTTACTAATATTCCTTTTTTCCCCCCTTTCTTTTGACTTTGGTCTCACTAGAAAAGAAGGTTGAGGTGCCTTGTAGCTTTTAGAGGTTTTTTTTTTTTTTTTTTTTCTTTTCTTTTCATCCAGCTTCAGTGTATAAAACATAGGTTGAACACACTGGAGTTAAGAAAGCCAGTGTGAGATACTGAAAGTGTCATTAAACTAGAGTGACAGGATAGATGGGGAAACTTAGAGATTTGTTCAAGATATTTACGTCAAAGGATAGTGCATTGATGGGTGTGGTGGCACACACCTTTGAGGCAGGGGCAGGTAGGTTTCTGTGAGTTCAAGGCCAGCCTGGTCTACACAGTGTGTTCCGGGACATCCAGAGCTCCATAGGGAGACTCTGTTTCAAAAACAAAACTAAACAAACAAACAAACAAACAAACAAAAAAAACCCTAACTTGACCACTTAAAATTAACCTGTAGGGTATTGTGTACTGTGAAGCAGTGCTTAGATGTGTTAACTATTAGTACTTAGGCAGTGGCGATGGTTTACTCTGAGACTTTAGGCTTTCCTAGTTGCTTTTATGCTGTCACCTTAAATGATCAGAGCCCATATATCCATTCCTTAAAATTAGTTTGCACATAAGAAAGTACATCTCTATAACTTGATTCATTTCCTTCATTCATTTCCTCTTGTATTTGTGTCAATTCTTATGAATGCGCGAGTTCCCTAAAATCTAGAGAACTAACTCCGTTGTTCGGTGGCAAATAAGACGTTGTTAGAGTGCTCTATTTTTACAGCTGCACTTCGGGGTGTCACGTTCTCAAGAGGTCAGCTGGGCATGACCTCATGGGCATGAGACAGTTCTGAAAGAGCCACAGGCCTGCAGAGTTGCAAAGTGAATACAGAATGGCTGAGTGCTGTGGCACCTATGCTGTTGAAGCTGCTGTCCCTTTCTCTTAGCAGCATAGATATTAAGAACTGAATATAAAGATAAGAAAGTCCTTCACCCCTCCAGGATATAAGTCTCAGGAGGAGGCAACTAGAAGGCAGCCATGGAGACTCTCTGGTTGCTGTCTTAGGGCTAACTCTGAGCTCATTTAATAGAACTGAATAGGAAGGAAAGGAGCAGGAGGTGAAGGAAACAGGTATTGAGAAGGGAAGTACTGAGACTGGTAAAGTTTCGCTTCACTGACATTGTTTTTGTTAAAATTGTAAGACACTTGATGGTTTTGTGAGTGTATGAAGCTGCACGAGAAGAATTTGTTTGCCATTCGCATGTGAATATCTGGGAATGTGGCTCAATTTTGCCATCATTACTTTGTACTTCCTTGTATGAAGGTTTGAGGCACAAATACTGATACTTGTGTTGCTGGTTACCAAAGCTATTTGAACTTGTTTCTAATGTTCTTGACATCCTAGAATACTCATGCAGAATCCTTCAAATCTGTGGTGTTTGGCAGTTTTATCTGGAGGCCTGTCACATACCCTGCTTCTGCAGTGGTGGCTTTGTGGTTACTTTCCCAGTCACCAAACCAATGTCTACACTTAGAAGAACTTTCACTTGGGTTGGAGAAAGTAACTGCTTTATTTTGGTGACATAATTTCCCCCCCTTTTCATTATGTGAATATTCTGTTTTTCATGTCAAATAGATTGATCGTTCTAGAGGTGAAAGAATTATAAAACCAGTAGAAGCACATAAGAACCAATAACAGAAAACCGTTATCGTTTGTTTTCACTTACGTATCTGGACTATAAGAGTAGGAAAAATAACTGACTAATCAGGTTGATATTTTGAAACCGTGACCTAAATTAATAAATGTTTATGGCTATGTAATTATTAACAATGCTGTATTGGAGAAGACATTAAAATCTAATTAAATTACCTGAAACTACTGCAAAAACATTTATTGTGTATTCATTGTGCTATGGTAGAGACTCCCTAGAAAATTTAAGCATGCCACATACATCTTTCTAAGGAGAGAATTTGCATTACAATGTAGACAATTAGAATTCAGCATTTTCTCTGGGTGCTCATTTACTATTCCTCAACTTATTTACAAGTGTCTGTTGAGTGTTTTTTTCTGTGCTGGCTGGGCACTGATATAAGAGTTGAGTTTGTAGTAGGACAAGGTAAGTCTGGTTCTGGCTTTAATACATGTTGGGGACACTCATCTCTATTACTACAAGTTAACCTGAAGCACAGCGGTGGAAGTGAATATGGTGTTAGCACAGAGAATTAAGGACAGTGAGGGAAGAGTGAGGGGCCTGGTGGTTGCACCAGGTTGAGGAAAATGCTTGCACACAAGCTCTGTGGTGGGTGGAATTACAAATGAAAGGCATAAAGAAACATGACTATGGCGAGAGCATCTGGGGCCAGGGAGGCAAAGCTGGGGAAGTTGGTGGGGTTGGTTCTGTCCTGGCCTTCTGTCTTAGTTAGGGTTTCCTTATGAAGGAAAACATTTGATTGGGTGGCTTACATGTTCAGCGGTTTAGTCCATTATCATCTTGTATGACATGGTGTACAGGGAGACATGGTGCTGAAGAAGTAGCTTAGTTTCCTACATCTTGGCTTGCAGGCAACAGGAAATGGCCTGTCTCACTGGGCGTGGCTTCAACATATATGAGACCTCGAAGCCTGCCTCCACAGTGACACACTTCCTCCAACAAGACCACAACTACTCCAACAAGGCCTCACTTTCTAATAGTGCTACTCCCTTTGGGGGCCATTTTCTTTCAAATCACCACACCTTGTAAACCTATGTTAGAATTTTGGTCTTTGCCCTAAAATAGATGGAAAGCCAAAGAAGTTGTCTGAACAGGCATGAAAGGATCGTACTTGCATTTTGAAATTTTCTTCATATATGGTATTAGAAACGCTTTCATAATGAATATAGAAATAGTCAAGGACTTTGTAACCCATTGACTGGATCACTACATTGGATTAATCTACTGTGATAACGTAACTAGAGGGCTAGAGGAAGAGGAGGATAGAGCAAGGTGGGGAGACAAGAGAAACTAGAGTGATTTCTAGAAGGAGAATCTTACAGGACTTGGTGGTGGGTTGGATACAGAGAGAAATAGCCCTGAACATGCCATAAGTGTGTAGCTGTGTATCTATTGCATTGGAAGGGGTAGAGGTGCCTGCCATTCATTGAGATAGGGTTACTGAGGCGAAGCGGATTGAATGTCTTGACTTTTGGCATTGGTTTTGCTGGGTTTAAGGTGTTTTTGAATGACTGAGTGGGCAAGTAATCCGGTGTCAAGTGACAAGCTGTGACTCTCTAGGTAGAGAGAAAGGAGGGGATGAGACTGAAATGTGGCAACCAGCAGCCCATTGATGGTGGCAGATGGGGCTTCAAGAGGCATAAAAGGTGTGGGGCTGGCCTGAAGCACTCCTGTTTTAAAGTTGGATGTGAGGTGAGGCCACAAGACACATTAGGCAGTACGGTCTAGAAAACAGCAGTAGAGAGGAAGCACTGTGGCAGTATTTAAGTGAGCAGAAATGTACATTTGTATTCTAAGACTACTGTGATCTAGTACCACAAAGAAGGGGGCTGGGACAGTGGGTTTCCACTGGCTTCTCCTGGGGTCTGCTGGACATATGAAGTCAGGCTGTCAGCAGGTCTGAGGCCTTCTGAGGGCTGGGAGGAAGAAGCTGTTCATGAGTTCCCCCCCCACTCCCCAGTTCCTGGTGACAGCTGGCAATCATGGGCATGTTCTGGCTTGTCATCACTCTAATTTCTGTCCCTGTCTTCACACAACATTCTCTCTGTGGGTCTCTGTCATCTTCTAAGGACACCAGACATGTTGGATTAACGGGCAACCTCACTCCAATATGACATCATCTTCACTAATTACATTTGCAATGCTCTATTTCTAAATAAGGTCATAGTCTGGAGGGTCTGGAAACACACACACACACACACACACACACACACACACACACACACACAGAGAGAGAGAGAGAGAGAGAGAGAGAGAGAGAGAGAGAGTTTAGTATATATAAGGAGGACTCAGAATTCAATTGTGAGAGGATTTCTTCTTACGTAAGGCCTTCGTGGCATGTAGTTTCAACAGAGACACAGTTCCTATTCTTATACAGTGCTATGCTGCTCAATAAGATTCAAATCAAATATCATGTATAGCAATAGGAGCTCTGAAGAGTCTAGGCAGTCTGTGCAGTGTCCACAGCCATGCACCGTGGGGCCCAGATTCTTATTCGAGGAGCTGCACCAGAGCTCAGTGCTTAAGCATCTGTTGCACACCCCTGTGTGCTATGACTGCAAACACTGAGCAGTTCCCGGGAGCCTTTTAAAAATAGATACTGGTACAAAGAGAAGTTTTACACCAGACATTGGGTTTTTGCTAGGTTATAGTTCTCTTGGTGGGAGCATTGTCAGCCCTAGAGATATAACTTCATTTAAACCACACACACACACACACACACACACACACACACACACACACACACACACACACGTCATTTTAGTAAGAAAAAAAATATTCCTTATTGTTTCCCAAACATGTTTAGTGTTATTTTCCCCCCTTCTTTTTCTGTATTGACTTCTCACTTAACAGCCCCACCCCCCAACCTCAACCCCCACTCCATAAATACTTGTTACTTTCCTGGTTTCTGTGGTTATTCTAGGTGTAAGAGCCACAGGACCGGGAAATATGCTGCGACAAGGAAGCTTCACCCATGATACTTCAACAATATGAACAAGGACAATATCAATAGCCATGCTAACATGGGAGGGTGGAATCTCATAGACAAAGAACTTCGGGCAACCAAGGAGTGTGCTGAGAGCGGGAGTAGAAGTCTTCCTCAGGGAAGAGCCCTGTAATTTGTTCTCCAATACCAGTTGGTCAGCCCTGAAATCATATACATCCAAATAACACTAGCTGGACTGAGCAGGTTGTATTTGTATTGTATATGTAGCCATTATGAAAGAAATGAATTTGAGAAGGAGGGGGCATGGGAGGAGTCAGAGGGAGGAAAAAGGAAGAGATGAAATGGTGTGATTATATTTTAATTTCAAAAGATAAAAGCATAGATATTGAAGGCGATACAGTGTTTAAGGGCTGTAATCTGACCAGCTTCTTGGGCACAGGACAGGTGTTTGTGCAGGTGGGGATTTGCACTGGTGAGTAAGGCGGATGAAGGACTTTGCTAGGTACTTTGAACAATCAACAGTGTCACAGGGAAGGAGGACCATGAGTAAGCCAAGAGATACAGGTGCGGGTGGGGCTGGGGCAAGAGTGGGTGACTTCTTGTGGAAAATGAGGTGTCTTCGGCCCTGTTCTAGGTTTCACTTCCTCTGGAGGCTGCACTTGGCCCCCACACCCAAATCTTTATCTTCAATCTCTCAGTCGTCATCAGAGTTGCTGTCGCTGTGTTGCTTTGGTTTCATTTCCTGTGCAGTTCCTTTCCCTCTGGTCTGAGGGGACCCTGTAGGTATTGCTAGCTTCCAGGGCTTGTGGGAAACTGCCGGTGTGCACAGTTTAGCAGGGAAAGTGCATTGCGCTGGCCTGGGTCAACAGTAAGGAGCTGGGTGCTGTGGATCAGCTTACTCTTCCGTTTTAGTACTTTCCATCCAGCAGCTCTTGATTGGGGTTTCCCCTTCACTGGGTTTAAAAATCAGACAGTTGCTCATATTTCAGGGACTTTGGCTCTATCCAACTGATATGACAAAGGGAATTTTCTCTTTCCGTGGCCTAGAAGCAGCTCTTAGAGCGAAAGTCTCGTCTTCTGGATCCTCAGGCTTGAAGTTGAAGATGATGTAACTGTCTGATTAAGAATCAGATTGAAAACTGGTCCTATGCTAAGAAGTTGGGTCCCATAGGGCACCATGAACGCTGGTTCTGCCACCCTGCAGGGTAATGGATAAATGGTATATCTTGGGTAAGAGGACAGTACTTTTCCTTGTTGACATGTGCTAAGTATGTTTTCATTCCTACTTCTGAAATAACTTGATTTCTTCTTTTTTTAAACATGTAAACCAAACAGTGTTTCCATCGAAGCAGTTGCTTTGTATTATGATCACCAAACTTTACCGTGCCACCTAGGTGTCTCCAGTCTGCAGCCTCCAGCTTCTAGTGGCCCAGGATAGGTATGAATAAAGCCCTGCACAAAACTGTAGCCTGATTTGTTTTGGCTTGATTTTTGTCAACTTGACAAACTAGAGTCACTTGGGAAGAGGGAACTTCAATTGAGTTATCTCTGTCACAATGGCCTATGGGCTTGTCTGTGGGGTAGTTTCTGAATTACTAATCTTGGAGGCCCAGACCCCTGTGGGAGGTGCCCTCTGTAGGCCTATGGGCTCAGTCTATAAGAAGAGTCTTGAGCAAGCCAGAGGAAGTGATCTAGTAAGCAGCAATCCTCCATGGTTTCTGCTCCAGTTCCTGATTCCAGGTTCCTGCATGAGTTCTTGCCCTGGTTTCCCTCAATGATAGACTGGGATGGAGAAGTCCAAGTTGAAATAAACCTTTTCCTTCTCAAATTGCATTTGGTCAAACTGTTTATAACAGCAACAAAAAGCAAACTAAGGCATTACTAAAAACATTATGAGAAGTGTGTGTGTGTGTGTGTGTGTGTGTGTGTGTGTGTGTGTGTGTGTGTGTGTGTGATAACTCAGTTGCATTTTTCTTGAGTGGAGTCTTTTTGGATGATTACTTCATGTGTCAATGTCTAAAGTTTAGGACATTTTTCTTTTGTATCTATATTTTTATTCTGTAGGTTGTTCTCAGCATGGGCTCTGACTCCTAATGTTTGAATCCATAACATGCCCATAATAGACCTCAGTGTTGGGGAGACTCAAAGATGCCAGCACTGGCTACACAGAACTAACTGCAGCAGGGAAAAGCGATGCTTATTCCTATGACATGAAGATGGAAATGACAGTAAAAAGAGAATTGTCATGACATAAAGAAATCTCTGAGGAGAACGACATGTTTTTCTTAGAGTACCTTGGGAAAGTGTGGTGGGAGGGAGCAGACTACATCTTTAGATATAAACAAAAATGGATGTAGATATTAGAATCTGTAGTTGTATTTCTCGAATAAAAGCCATACAGCATTGCTCTTCAAACAGCTTTCTGTGGTGATGGCCATATCCTATTTCTGCCCTGGTTTTGATGAGAGACACTGACCCTTTTTTAGGTTAGGGCATTTGAAACATGATTATTACTGCAACTGAGGAAATAACTTTTCAATTTTATTCAATACTGCTTTAAGTTTAAAATATAAAACCATATACCACTAGTGGCTATCATATTGGACGGTATAGCTAGATGAAAAATATGCAAAGGACTAAGCCAATATTATGAATTTGGATAATTCTCTTGATCATAAATCATAGAGATTTTGATTGGATTTTTTCTTTTCAATATAGTTTAGTACAAATTGCTAGTGTGGAAGCATCCGTACAAACAAATAGGAAAATGCAGTTGGATGTAAAGAAATGATGCATAGTCTGTTAAGGACATCTTCTGCCTTTGTGCAAGCACACAGTTCATGCGCACAGACCTCCATATACACACACAGGTGGGTAAGCTGACTCATGAACGTATGGGTGTGGATGCACTCTTTCTTGTACTCTTTCTCCTTTGGCTTTTTAACATGGAGAAATAGGAAAGTTTTAGATGTTTTATTCTTTGGAAGGAGTAAGAATGACTTAATGTTTTTCTACTGGGGGGTAAGTCAGGCTGGACAAAGAGTTCATACTAGAGGTCATTTTCATTCCTGGCCTACAATGACAGGCTGACTTGCTTAAGGGTTTCAAGTGAGACTTAGTTTCTGTGTTGTAGACGGTGTGTGTGTGTGTGTGTGTGTGTGTGTGTGTGTGTGTGTGTGTGTGTCACAGTGCTGCCTGTCTGCCTCAGCAGGTAATGTATATTTATAAAGCTTCCTTTTAGGGTGTTCTGTCTAAGCTAGTATCTTAGCTTTTTATAACCCTGCAGGACACTTCTTTTTCCCTTTGTGTTGACTGTGGTACCAAGAGACATGGCTATACATATTTTCTCCTTGATCTTCAATGTCCTCTGGCAAGCTCCACATCTCTTCAAGACCCACTTGAAAATCCCCCTCTTTAAATTCTACTCCATTCTTGCCCGAGAAACTTCCTTTCTGAGTCGTAACAGTACTCTGCCAAGTTTAGACTGTGCCGCCCTCAGTGTGGATGCATCCACCATGCCCTGGAATACCCTGAAATGTTGCTTCTGGATGCTTTTAAGTTTTTTTCTTATGTCTGTGCTTTGTGTTGTGCTGATTAGAATGGAAGCTCCCGGGGCAGAGGCTGGCTTTGATCTTTATTTTCTTGAGCTTTTTAGAATTAATTTTATCCAGTGGCATGCAGAGTGGCCTTCCGTGGAGGCTGCACTGTGATAGTTAAGTGGAGAACATGGGGCTTCAGGGCTTAGACTGGCATCTTTAGTGAGTTCTGAATGGCTGTTTGGAGCCAACCTTACCAGCTGTGTTATACCCAGCAGTCTCTAGGGGTGCTTCTAGGATTTAGTTCTGAAGGTTCAAGAACACTGGTGATTTAGTGGGTTTGAGATAGGGTGCAAGAAACCTGAATTTTAGGAAGTGAACCAGGTAATATACATGCAGCTGCTCAAGGGCTGTTCTTTGAGAAATAGTGATGTACATATTGTGACACCACTTCTGTCCCATACCCATGAATGGCTTTTGGTGGAAAGGAATATTGCTGTTAAGGAATGTAAGATTTTGAGGGTGTTGTTGCTGTTCTTCTTCTGGAAGGAGATGGGAGACAAGGTGGAGGATTTTCTAGAAGAAACATCTGTTTAGCTGGGCATGGTGCTACATGCCATTGCTCTCAGCACTGGGGAAGTAGAAGCACCAGTATCAGAAGTTCTAGGCCAGTTTTAGCTATATAGGGAATTTGAACCAGCCTGAGCTGCATGAAACACTCAAAAAGCAAAAACACACAACAACAAAAACCCAAACAAATCATCTGTTTAAATCATTATCATGTTAGCCAATTTCAGCTGAACACTGGGCTATCACATCAGAAAGGTCAGGATAAAGATAGATGGTTTCTCAAGCCACAGTGGTCTAAAGCACTGGCTGAGCCACCACTCAGTTTGTCCTTACTCCAGGATCGGTTTTCATAGGCTTCACGATCTGATCCTCAAGAGACAATTAGGAAGCTGGGCAGTGGTGGTGCACGACTTATTCCCAGCACTCGGGAGGCAGAGGCAGGTGGATCTCTGTGAGTTCGAGACCAGCCTGGTCTACAAGAGCTAGTTCCAGGACAGTCTCCAAAGCCACAGAGAAACCCTGTCTTGAAAAACCAAAGAGAGAGAGAGAGGGAGACAGAGAGAGAGAGAGAGAGAGAGAGAGAGAGAGAGAGAGAGAGAGAGAGAGAGAATTAGAGAAGTGTCTGGAAAGCAAATGGAAAAAGTGCCACTGGCAGCAGATGGCACATTGGTTGCAAAAGTAACCCATGGCAGTCAAAACGTAAAAACTAAAAATCAGACAGAAGACATTAAGAAATCAGAAACAAGGCATTTAGAAGGCAGAACAAAAAAGTAGACAAGGTAGAGCCACTGAAGAATGAAGGGACCAGCAAAAGTAAAAAGGTGACCTTGAGTTGGCTTCAGTAGCTAGCAGTGATCTGTTGCTCCAGCAGATGCTGTATTCCCAGAGCTTAACGGAGGTGTGGCTCATGCGAGCGGCTCTATAGCAATCTTGTAGTAAATTGAAATAACCAGATAAGTAAACAAATACATGGGTTTTAGATGGTCATCTATGTCCACATTCAAGACCCTGAGAGATGCATGACTAAAAAGACAGGCAAGTACTTTTTCCATTTTAGGTCATATAGTCTCAAATATTTTAGTATATGAATGCTTAGTACCTTGTTCATTCTTAGTTGCTCACTGGTGTTGCTATTCTCCCACCTGCCTTTTTCATGTTTAAATTGTCATAAAATACATAGGCTATTTTTTTTTTTTGGATTACAAATCCCCATACATGTAGTTCTAACATTAAGGAATTTTGAGTCATTGTTCAATATTCAGCATACCTCACACAGATAGCTTATTTTAAAGTCTTCAATAAAGTTCAGGTAAATTTTTTGCATATAGATCTGAAGAGGTCTCTTTTTACATAGCTAACGTTGGATCATATTTTATGTGACTAATTATCCTATAGTAGAGCATAATGATTTCCCTGGAGCATGGTACATCTATTAAAAGTAGATCTTTAGCATACATACTAATTAAGAAAATGCACACTAGTGCTAGCCCATACATAAGCTCCACATAGCAAAGAAAACCAAGGGTGGCCTTGAATCCTTAGGCTCAAGTGATTCACTGTCTCAACCTCTTGAGGTACTGGAGCTACAGGTGTGTGCCACCACACCTGGCTGAAAAACCGCTTCCAATATTGTGTAAAATAGGCTAAATTGCTTTGAGTAACTCTGCACTTTGTTGCGGAATCGTGTTGTCAAGTGGTTCTAGAACTTGGAATTTATTTTAGTCAGAGAGAGGAAGGAAGAGGTGACAAGTCTTTTACTGTAGGCATACATCAGGTCCTAGTGAGAACCTGAAATAGGCAGAATGTTTTCCTTCCAGGAACATGCTACCAATTAGACGTGAATCAATTAGCTGGTCAGGAAAGACCCAGTTATTTAGCTCTAGGTCTCACATTGTTTTATTTCACTTTATTTAAAGCTATATGTTCAAACTTGCCTCATTCTTGAGTCATTCCTATTCCTTTCTGATTGGAAACCACAACCACACCTAAGAACAACTTAAATACCTGGTCTGATTCTTTCAATGGTCTAGGAATGATGCAGAAAGAACAGTGGCTTTTGTGTTGTTTGTATTCGCAGGAAGTATGCAACCTAGTATCAGTGATTTATGTACAAAGGAACTCAAGATACTCAAAGTCAGAACAGAAGGCAGAAAACAAGTGCAAGTTCATAGGTAAAGGTCAAGAGCAGTTACAGGAAGGAAGCAGACAAGATTTTATGAACACTATGGGCCTTCATGTATGGTTAACATCTTTGGAAGGAAAAACAAAGACTGGGAGTGGCATCCCTGGGAGGGTGAATATTACAGATAAAATTAGGTCCACCTTACAGGGATGAGTAAGAGATGGGTATTGATGAAGTTTTCAGAGCATCATTCACAGGGGCTGTCCTATAAATGATGGTTTCTGCAGTGAACAGCATCGTGGTCCTGAATGAAAAAACGTATGCAGGGCTTTGCTCAGCATAGGCTGGACTACTGGATATGCTGGTGGATCCTCAGTGAAGGTTATTGAACTAAAAGAGCCTGAATGCCTCTGAATTTGGTGCCACTAGGATTGTATTTTTCTTGGAAAGAGAAAGATGAGGAAGACACTTTTGAATGACAGAGTGACTAGAAATTTGGAGAGTAAGGATAAACTAGCAGTACCCAGGATTAAATGAATTGAGATGTTACTGGGCTTCAGATGTGTTTAAAATGATTCATTATAGCTATCCAAGAAAAGTCTGAGTAATACATCAAACTGGCGCTCTTGGGGACGATGCAAGACTCATGCCAAGCCAGACCTAGCATCGACTTTCACCTGAGTCTGTATTTTTTTTTGTTGTTTCTGCCTTACACAGAGGCCTAATTTCTCTGGTTTCTTGTATAATAATTAAGCTATTAAA
This sequence comes from Cricetulus griseus, assembly GCF_003668045.3. NCBI lineage: Eukaryota > Metazoa > Chordata > Mammalia > Rodentia > Cricetidae > Cricetulus > Cricetulus griseus. The sequence goes on along the minus strand of NC_048595.1, from coordinate 274,928,476 downwards.
TGAACATTCCAGCATCAAAATTTTGCTGTGTGTGTCTGTCTCTGTCACCTGCTCTCCACTTGCATGTTGACAAATATACATTTGTGGATTGGTCCTGGACTTGGGTTCTCTCCTGTGTTGATCACAGATGTTTACTTTTGGTTTGTAGTTCCCTTTAGTTCTAGTTCATGAAGGCTTGTTAACATTGTAGTTGGAGCAGGGTAAGGGCCAAGTAACAAGGATGGAATTCTGAAGATGAACATGGAATTCCATCCATCCATCCATCCATCCATCCATCCATCCATCCATCCATCCATCCATGGTTTATTGCATGCTGACGAGGTGAGGCACCTCTTTAGTGTGGTTTTCCTATAGGGTCCTGCTTTCATTGCTTCTGTCTTTCTTCTGTCAACCTCTTTGCAAAGGTTTACAATTTCTGCATGACAGCTGATTGTCCCCAGGGGTAATAGCGAGGCCTTTGATAGTGTTAGCAGCAGCTGGTTTTATTTTTGGTTTTTGTCAGGTGTTTGTAAGTTGAGAACCGCCTGTATTCAATATGATTTGGTGGTGTATATGGCCTCCCATGGAAGTAATGGATGTGGCAAAATAAGGGGTAAAATGAACAGTCTTTAGCATCACATTCTTCTATAAACTTTAAAAACGTGGGTGTGGATGAATGACTGTGAGAAGATGACTATGCTGCAGAACATTCAATCTCATTTCAGGTAGATTGGAGTTTTGCTTGGTTTAGAGATCTGGTCACTGATGAATTCTGTTATGGAATAGTAATGGTTCTACGGAATTTACAGGTTGATACACTTGGGAGGTTTTATTTTGGCGCCTACCAGATTACTGTAAGTCAGTTGTTTGTGTCAGGGTTATAATTTATCTCACCAGCAATATTGTCATATACAGAAAAGATCTGCCTTGTATCAGTTTGTTTAAAAATTTCCTTCTATATGCTAGTTCTTGCTCACATGTGTGCCTTTGAAATAGTTAACTATAATCCTTAGCTTCAGTCTTGTTAAAAACATTTACTTTTTTAATAATTTCCATATTTTAGTTTTAATGGGCACACAAATTTGATTGAATACAATGTTCAAAGATTTCAAAAATGTTTCATTTCTGAGTGTTTTACTTTTCTCAAAAGTTTGTTTGTGAAATACTGTGAATATTTTTAATTATACACAATCCCTATCTTATTCCCAAGTATTTTCCCATTTTTATCAAATTTGTATCATAGTAAAAAATTTCACCTCATCATTTTGCTTTTCATTAAAAACATGTTGGTGACTTTTCTTTATTAGTTATTTTCATTTTCTAATTTATTTATTTCTCAGTTACTTTTGAAGAAGTTTCTTTGAATTCTGTTTATTCCAAATATTCTTTAATATTCTTTAAACTATTTTTATTGCACTAGTATACTGGTTCTCTTTCTCTCTCTTTCTCTCTCTCTATCTCTCTCTCTCTTCTCTCCCTCTCTCTCTCTCTCTGTGTGTGTGTGTGTGTGTGTGCAGACATGAGGATGTGTACACACACACACACACACACACACACACACACACACACACACACACACACACACAAATAGAAGTGAGAAGGTCAGAGGATAACTTGTGTGAGACGGCTCTCTCCTTCCACCTGAGGGTCTCTGAGGATTAAATACAGGTGACAGTATTTAACCCCTAAGCCATCTTGCTGGCCCCTAAATATTAATTCTTATTATTTGAACTTAGTTTTACTATCAGTATGATGGGTTTGTTATTTTTTCTGTTATTCACAGGTTTTTATAGTGTTAGCTTAGTTTTTGAGTCATTTGTTTGGGGCTAGCTTTCCATTAGTGTTTTTAGTGTTCTGTAAGTAGTCATAAAGGCAGTATGGGCCCCCAGTTTTCAACATTTAAGTGGATACTTGGTCTTCAGGAAGAATGATAGAATGCTCATGCTATTCATTGTCAGATAATCATGATTTTACTATCTAGGGATGCTAATTTATCATATATTTACAGGTTAAATGCTATTATTGACTGAGAGTTTGGGTGGTAGATGAAAACTATATCCAAGAATTTCTGTATTAGGTGTGGGGGTGCATGCTGCAGTCAGCACTCTAGAGGGTGAATTTCTGACCAGTTTGAGCTATATAGGGAGATCATGACTTGAGAAGACAAACAACAGAACTCTCCATTTCTATTTACAGTGAATCTGACTGGTAAATTAAGAAATATACATTTCGTATTTATTAAGTGTTTAAAAGCAGTCCATGTTTGGGAATTATTTTTTCCATGTGCTGTTAAGCATTTATGATACTACCTCTGAGGCTCATAGTCTATTATGTAAATGGGAAGTGCTTCTGGAACTTATAATGCACTTCAGCATTTTGTTTTTAATTGGTTCAACTGACTTAAAAAAAAAACAATCTTGTTAAAATAACCTGTTACCTGATACAGTTTATTGATAGCTGAACACTATATTTGTCAACTCTGACTTAGGGATGAGAATTCAATATACTCTCCGGTCTTCCATATAGGAGAGGAAACATTTGGAAAGGTAATGAAAGATTGGTTTTCCTCAAGTGATTTTGAAACATGGTCTGTATTAGAACATGATAATCAAGCAAGCAAAACCATCCACATGGTTATTGAGAATGTTTAGCTTAGTTGATATTAATAGTCATGTTGGAAGAGTATTCCTGCTTACAGTCCATGTGACATACCAGCCTAGTGTTAACTTGGATCCAAAGATGAAAATATGGGTTGCCTATGGTTACTTAACTGATAAAACATAGCGTGAGGGTGCTGGGTAGCATGTCTGAAACACGTAGGCTGAGAAGAGTTTGGGGATGGAGAACATAAACCACTCCTACAGAGTGTTGTAGGTATGGTTGATGCTTACTTAGTAGTGAAAGCTCAAGAGTGAAGTTCTGGATCCTTCAGTTCTGTTTCTCTTGGGTAAGAAAGGGCTGTTCATTTCAGACTCTGGTCATGCACCCAGTTGCGTTGGGTTGCCTTATTTTCTTTTGGAAGGAATATGTGAACGGAATCTGGATCAAGTTAGATTTCTACCCTAGCACACTGATAGGAAATTATTATTATTATTATTATTATTATTATTATTATTATTATTTGTGTGTGAGTATGTAATAATGTGTGAAATGAAATATCACATTCGTAGACTGTATTTCTCAGTGCTTTTTAAAGTTTGATGTTCTATTGTTCACATTTCTAGGGAAATACATAATTTAAAGGAAGTGTATGTGACACTGAAACCTTTTTCTCAGCCAGTTTTTTTTTTTTTTTTTTTTTTTTTTTTTTTCAGATCGCTAGTTACGGAGTTTTCTGAAAATGTCTCTTAAGGGGATGGGTGAATATATTGAAGGTGATTAGTTCAACACATGAAAAGCAGAAGTGGGGACATATGCCCCTATTTCATTTATTTAATTTTCTCTGTCATTTGGGGGTACTCATCAAACACTAGTTGAAATTGAGGTAGAAGAGTAGAGTTTGTAAGTCTAAAAACTACCAGAAATTCAAGTCTTATCCTGATAGCGCGTTTTGTCTCTGTTTGTAGCTCTCTGTGAGTGAATTTGCCCTTCTTCTCACTGTGTTAGCTCCATGCAGGTGTTCTCTCTCCTGCCTTACACATGTAGCAAAATGACTGATGATGTTTAGGCCACTTCCAGATTGCAAATTGCTACTGTGCTATTCTACATTAGCCCTGGCATTTCTTACTTCATTTCGTTTCAGTAAAATGGGGAGAGAAAAAATCTATGGGAGATGAGTGTCATGGACTTTAAGCAGACATTAAATATTATAGAACTTTTATAAAGAAATCTGAGTCTGAAAAAGTTCCCACCACACTGGTTCTCCACCTTCTAGCAAATTTTGAAATCAGTTATCAAAGTCAGTGAGTGAATGCTGGGAGCAGGGCTGATTTTATGAAGTCTCTTTGTTGATTGACACTGTGTCCCAGAAATTATGTTTCAGGTTTTCTGAATTCACTCTTGGCATGAAAGCTCTTGAGCCTGGAGTATTGTTATCTTTATCAATGGAGAAGAACACTTACTCAATGGCAAGGGTGGCTTTGGGGAAATTGTGCTTGCTCTCTGGCCCTAGAGAAGTTGATTTTCTATTTTTTATTAATTTTTTAATTTTGGAAACAATCTTACTTTACATATCAATCCAAGTTCCCTCTCCCTCCCATCCTCCCATGCCCACCACAGACCACCCCCATCCCATCCCTCATCCACTCCCCAGGGAGGGTGAGGCTTTCCATGGGGGATCATCAAAGTTTGTCACATCATTTGGGGGAGTGCCTAGGCCCTCCTCTGTGTATCTGGGCTGAGAGAGTATCCCACCATGGGGAATGGGCTCCCAAAGTCCATTTGTGCACTAGAGATAAATACTGGTTCCACTGTCAGAGGTCCCATATACTGCCCAGGCCTCTTAACTGAAGTTGGTTTTCAAATTATTGCTTCGAGCTTCCTTAATGTGTTGGAGCATGATGGTTAATATCCAAAGTTTTATCCTTTGTCTGGGTGATGTATTGCACAGTCTTTTAACTTATTTATTACAAAATAGAAACGTTGGGAAAAGACCCAGATCTTTCCTGCTCTCATGAAGGGAGTATTAGAAGGTCAATGTAACTTTGGTCGATCAGCAGTTGGATGTTCTAACTTTTCTGTCCTCATTGACAACACCCTGCCTCATCACACATATTTGTTATTTTTTCACCAGTCTTCCACGTGTATGTGCACTCTGTTTGCATCACTTAGTCAAAAGATGGAAATGCCTGTTTCCTATCTAGGGCCTCTAGATAGGGTTCTCAGAAGGTCTTGAACCACTGGATTGTTGACAGGGTGGAGCCATTGAAATAGAGTGAGTCTGTTTAAACAGATGCCAGATTCATCACTTTTAGGTGCATTGTTACTAGTAATTATGAAAATAGACATACTGTTGGTGGTGAGAAAAAACTGGTGTACAGCAGTTATTCCTGGGTGTTTTTGGAGGCATTAAGATCAAAGAAACAAAGTTACTATGAAAACAAAATCATGACTGAAAAAGGGTGATCTAAGGCTGGGTTCAGTGAATAAAGTGATGGTTGCACAAGTGTGAGGTTGTGAGTTCAACTCTCTAGCATTGAAATAAAGGCTGAGCATGGAAGCATGCTCTGGAAACCCCAGAGCTGGTAGAGTGGGGTCAGATGGATCCCTGGGGCTCCCTGACTTGTCCTTCTAGCTAAAACAGTGATCTCAAGGTTCATTGAAAGACCCTGCTTGAAAAAGTTTTAAGTGGAGAGGGGAGGGGAGGGGTGGGGAGGGAGGGAGGGAGGGGGGAAGAGAGGGAGGGAGGGAAAGAGGGAGGGAGGGAGAGAGGGAGAGAAAGAAGACACCTGATAGGGATTTCTGACTTCCACAGGTGCATACATGGGTGAGCACACATGTCCACATACACATTTATACACTACCTACAAACAGAAAGAACAAAAGAAAGAAAAGAAAAAGAGTGAATTTTGTCAACTTGGATGACTGATTAACATATTGAAAGAGTTTGGTTTGCTTAAAAGTTCATCCAGTATGAATCCAGTACTCATTTACAGTGTGACACATGATAGCATAACTACATACCATGATACACTCCACTTGATTTGTCTAGGGTTGACCATTTTGAGTTTTGTAGACTGAAGTTATGCATTTGGATACAGGATACTTTATTGTGATAGAGGGATATCACATTTTCATTTCTGCTCTCTGGTGACATCAACCTTGATTACTTGGTTGAGATAGAGGCTGCCAGGTTTTTTCCACCATAAAGCTATTACTCCCCCCCCCACCTCTCCTGAACTCTGCTTTAATTGGGTAAAAATTATGCTTTCTCTCTTTAAGTATGCATGTAGGGTGGGGGAGAGATATTTATCAATACATTTTATTGGTTGATTGATTTCAAACTGGACTCATGGGTATCTATTTTATTCTTTGGGTTATCATTCGATGCCATCATCATTTATCTTACAGCCCTTAAGTATTTTCTTTTCCTCTTTCCTTCTCTGTCTGTCTCTCTGTCTCTGTCTCTGTCTCTGTCTCTGTCTCTGTCTCTGTCTCTCTCTCTCTCTCTCTCTCTCTCTCTCTCTCTCTCTCTCTCTCTCTCTCTGTTTTCTTTTTTCACACAAGGTTTCATCACTGTTTGGCCAGACTGAAACTCTGTATGTAGTCCAGGCTGCCCTTTAACTCACAAGATCCTTCTGCCTCTGCCTCCCAAGTACCGGGATTACAGGTGTGCAACACCATACTCCACAAAGTTTGGCACAGCAGATATTACCTATGAACTGCTTCTCCTTTCTCTACATGCCTATGCTCTCATTATTCAAACATGGAGATCCCATGTTTTCACCCATTTTCATAGTTATATTGTAATGTATGCACTGTGGGTTGAGAAGTTATAATATGTAACTTCTTGTCAGCAGATTGGTGAATTTACCTGAGAAATTGAGACTCAAGATTATGAGGAGGTGTGACTAGGACCAGAAGCAGATGTCCAGGTAGGAAACTCAAACTTGCTTTCCTTAACTCCTTTGAGCTTGTTTTAGCAGAAGTTGAGATGCTAAGAGGGGGAAGGGTGATGGTAGAGATACTGTTTGTGAAAGGAAATCACACTGTTTCTTTTTCGGATTCTGTTACTGAGCTCCCAAACATAGGTGAGCTTTGAAATGAGGTCCAAAAAGAACTTGTAGACATGTATGTATATTTGAAAATGGATTCTAGACATGATTTTGGTTCTTGAAAGCTATTCAAAAAGTAATTATAACAATATAAATAGTATTTAGGTTTATTATGCCAGAGGTTACACCTACCAGTTATGAGATGTTTGACATGTATCTCAGTATGCTTATTAAATGTGGATTTATTAATATTTTACATTTCTCGAAAACTTCCCTGGATGTTATGAGGTCATAAACACCTTCTACTAGAAGGCTGGGGGAAGCTCATGTATCATGTATATGCTCACAACTTGGCATATGGATGTTAGAAAAGTGAGAATCAGTTCAACAGCTGCTTTTATGGTGCTGATGCTGTGAAGTTAAGAAACAGGAAGTCAAGAGAAAATCTGAAATGCAAGTGCAGTTAGTACTCACAGTGATTCTTACCTCTGCCATAGAAGTGTAACAGCGGGATGGTGCTTCCATGTAAACCACAGAGGTGTCAGCTGCATGGCAACCTCTTGTCTACCAGAGGGAATGGGTACACAAATGCATTTACAGCACTGTGCTGGCAGGTGGGGGGTGGCGTTTGTGGGGAGGGAAGTTGAGCACTTTGAGTCCTGCTTGTGTGTGTGTGCGTGCGTGCGTGCGTGCGTGCGTGCGTGCGTGTGTGTGTGTGTGTGTGTGTGTGTGTGTGTGTGTGTGTGTGTGTGTGTGTGTGATAGGAGACTGCAGATGGCCACTAAGGTCATCCACTCTCCTTTGCCTCTCCTCTCTTCCCATTAAGGGAACAATGAGGGGAAGCTTAGGCAGGCTACTGCAAGAGAACTGCCCTTCTTCTCTCTAGCAATGCTAGCATGGGTACTACTTCTCTGGGTGTTTGTGTGTGTGTGTGTGGGGGGGGGCATTTGGCTGCTGATCTCCAGTCTCATTCTGGAGAGCACTGTGGCATTATATACACAGGGGCTGCTGACCACTGAGTTTGGTTTTCCCCTTTGGGGGAAGCGGCAGGCCAAGTGCCCATGGAGTGAGCATTCCTGTCCATGCTCTCCCAGCCTCTTCACATAACTCAGATATCAGTTCTTCTCTCAGTGGGTCTCACAGCCACACCCATCCCTAGAAGTCTCAGATGCCCTTTGCTTCCTTTCTTCGTCAGGATAGATGGTACCACACCTTCACTATTTACCTGTCTATATTCTGGTGGAGCAACCTTTGTCCTACTTTCTCCAGTCCAGGAGATAAAGGAGGGATATTCTGCTCTTTCCTAGTTGCTATGAGAATAATCCTTAAGAAATCCCAGACTACTTTTGTTCCATGGAAAACTTGAGCTTGAATATTGATTATCATTTCCACTGGGTTCAGAGGTTTGAGATTAAAATGAGATCCTATTCTGTACAGAATTTTTTTGGGGGGAGTGGGTGGGTAAGACAATCACACTGTGTAGCTCAAGTTGGACTGGAATTTGAAATCTTTTGAAATCCTCCTTCCTCGTCATCTCAAGTGCTAGGAGTGTGTAGCACCACTCCTAGCCTTCTAAAATTTAATATCTGGCCAGAATCTTGGATGGCTCCAGGGTTAGAAAGAGCTGAGGTGAGGCTGAAAGGGGGTGACAGTGTGCTCCGAGAATACTTGTGCAAGAGCCAGATGGTGTTTTCACATCTCTCTTGAAGGTGCTTGCTAGTAGGTTCACAAACAGAAATGGCCCAATCTAGTATTGTTTCTGTTGTGAACATTCTCATTGGATTCACTTGAAAAAGAGATGAGTTCTCAGTGGTAAAGTGTCTTACATGCAAGTACAAGAACCTGAGTTTGGATTCCAGAACCATGTAAGTGCAGAGTGTGCCAAGGAAGCTAGAAACAGTGGCTTTCCTGAGCCAGCTGCCTACAAGACTAGCCTTATGGGAAAGCTTGAGGTGTGGTTAAGATTCACCTCCATGTGCACACAGCTGCAACCATCCACACACCTGCATCCACACACATGTCAACATGCTTGCATACATTCAAACAGATATAGTACATGCACATATATATGAAAAGAAGAAGGAAAAGCCAGGGATGGTGGCATACACCTGTAATCCCAGTACTGGGGAGGGGGAGGTAGAAGAATCCCTGAAGCTTATTGGACATCCAGTCTTGTTGAATTGTGAGCTCTGGTTTCAATGAGAGACCCTGCCTCAAACACTAAGTGGTGAAGACACTAGCATCAACCCATGGCCTCTGTGTGTGTATACACACATGTGCATACATGCATGAACATATATACACACATACAACACATATACAAATAACTAAAGATAAGTAAAAAAGAAATTTGTTGCAATAGGCCATTTATACACATATCATTTATTTCATTTATTAATTCATTTGTCCAAGTATTTTGGTTAACTATTGTTTGCTGGCCAAGACACACACACACACACAAAAAGACAAAATATATACCTGCTCCTAATTAATGTACTATAAGTAAGAACCGAATACTACAAACACAACAACAGTAACCCATAACACAATATGAAATGAGCTATATGAGGGTCAAAGCATCCATTAAACCTAGCTGTGCCAAGAAAGTAATGCCTTAGCTTTGCTTGAGGGCTTTGACAGGGACACTAATGCCTGAGTTATATTTTGCAGGATGCATGGGAATTTGATAGATAGTAGGAGAAGGGCATTCTAGAGGTACAGAATGCTGGCACGCAGAGCATAGAGACAGGGAAACAGCAAGCACTGCCCAGGGTAAGCAGCATATCTGCTTATGGTTTGGTTGCAGGACAGGTAGAGAAAGAATGGATGGAGTCACAAGGGAAGAGTCTTGAGGAAGAGCATGGCTGTGACTCTGTCTATCAGGGGATGCCATAATGGTGGATGTGACCTCTATCCTGTAGGTAAGGAATATCCTGTAGGTAAGACATGCTCATATTTGGATTTTACATAGACCTTGTAAGGCAACACCATGAGAACATGAATTAGAGGAATTCGGTAGTATATGGATTTGGGATTTGGGAGACATAGCATGCAGACCATTACAATCTTCCTGCAAAGAAAGATAAAACTTAAGGCCTGGGCTAATGCTGTGGTGTCAAGAGTAATGTATACAGGACGGACTGTCACTCTCAGCAAACAGCACTGAGTGACTCAGTCAGTGTGAAGAGCATGGGAGAGGAGGTAGTCCCTAGGATTACAGCTTGGCTGACAGGGAAGTGAAGTGGTGAGACTGCACGAGATGGGGAAGACAGGCAGCCCTTTGAGGAAAGCAGTGACCCACATTGTACATTTGCCGAATTTGTGGTCTTACAGTCTGTGGGAAGGTGCAGCTTTGCAATCAAATGACCTGATTTTCCACTTTACTTCCCCAACTGCTTACTGGCGTGCCCGTACCTCTGTTACTTTACCTCGGGTAACCTCCGTTTCCTGTTCTGCAAAGTAGGGGTGACACTGACTTGCAGGCAGCTTGTGAGAGGTGAAAGCGACAGTTTATACCGATTTCTGGACTCAAAGCCCATTCTTCCTCCAAGAGCAGATTCTTGTTACCACAGTGTCTTCAGGTGCATCCCAAGCCCAAGAACCCAGCAGAGAGGCTGAAAAAAAGACTTTACAATCCAGCGAATAAAAGAGAACAGGGCCAGGGCCATGCCTACCTTAGACTCATTCACTCAGAGTATCTGTTGAGAGTAGGTATGTCTAAAACGACAGAGAGACTTAGCCCTCAGCCACAAGGGTCTTGGTGTCTGCTGTACAGGACAGGAATGGAAACCAAGGAGTTTCTAAAGAAAGGATACAGACAAATCAAATCTAGGTAGGTGTGTGTGTGTGTGTGTGTATGTGTGTGTGTGTGTGTGTGTGTGTGTGTGTGTGTGTGCATGTGCAGCAGATCTACTAAAATCTAGAATGTTCTCAGCATTTTAAGGGCACTCTTCTAGTCTCTATAGAACCCAAAGTTGACTAAATTCTGACTTTTCACACTGCCTTTCTTAGTTTTGTCTGGTTTTGAAAATTTATAGCTATGAGATCAGATGCTCTGTTGTTTTGTGTGTCTGACTTATTTCACTCAATACATGTTCGTGAGATTAATTGTTACTGTGTGGACCAGCAATTCATTCTCATGACAGTGTTGAATTCCGTTGCACAAATGTCATTTAGCCATTTTACCATCCATGAATTTAGTTTTCTGTATAAGGAACAGTACTTTGGTGAACATCATATATATATATATATATATATGTGTGTGTGTGTGTGTGTGTGTGTGTGTGTGTGTGTGTGTGTGTGTGTGTGTGTATCAGTAAGGGGTGGCCTAGGGGGTGGAGTTACTGCATCAAGAACTTGTGTGTATCCATTTTAGTAGGGGGTATGCCAGCTTATTCTCCTTTCAGCAATGCATGTGGGACCAAATGCCCCACTCTGATACTGTAAGTCTGACCATCTGATGATTATGTAGAGGTGTAGTTACTGAGATTTTCTCTTCTGGTGGTTTATGTAGTTGAGTCCTTTTCTCACATTGTTTTACTATTGGCTGCTCTGTTTTATAATGAACTCATTGAAGTATTTGTCACTTTTCCTGTTGGTTTTTCCTCCTTTTGAAGAATCAGTGTTGAACAAGAGAAATATTATCGAGGACTTGTCAAGAACTGGAATTACAGTAGTAGAGTAGCCATGCTTGATGCCCTTCTGAAATTTGTGATTTTTGAATGGCCATCTATGTGTAGGATGGGTGAGAGGCTAGACAGCAGAAGAGGTGGGGGCCAGAAAAACATAGATGGTAACCTATTGATTTGTGTGGACAAGGGGGAGGGAAAGGTTGCTATTTTAAGGAAAAGGTGACAACCAATTGAGCAGAATCCAGGAATGGCCACTGTGTTTGGAGATTAGATACAATGTTGTGTTAGTACACTTATGGTCAAAATGCTCCAAAAAGCATAGAGTTGGATGCTTGGCCAAGACACAACTTCGGGAAGCCAGTTGTGCAGCATGACGTTTCAAAAGAACACCGTATAATTGGGTACCAGTATCCAACTACTGGCAATTTGGCTAAGGAATAGATCAAATAACAAGAAAGGAAAATATGAGAAGACAAAGGTTGAGAAAATAAGACTGAGAAAGGTAATAAAAGAATTAAAAAATTAATACCTTGGAAATTTCCATTTACACTTCTTCTTTGTAAAAGGGAAATTTTAGTGGATGCTAGCTGGACTCAAAATGATTTTAAGCCAATAAATGAAAAATAACATGGAGGCTTAAGGTTATACAGGAGGGAAATAAAGTACTGCAAATGGCAAGGTAAACTGGCTGCAACATCACAATATAATTATTAAGATCAAAATGTAAACTTTAAAATTTTTTTCAACAACTTGTTGCAGGATGAATGTGCTCCATGTTACGCTTTTGGTCACAGAGTAAGATAGTTGTAAGTAATTACACATATGAATTGTGAATGATTCAGGATACCTTCAATTTACATAAGGTCAAGCCTGTTCCTGGAGTAGCTGTGGAGATTTGGTGAGGTCTGGGGGCAATGTCTGATATTCAGGCAATGGAAAAGGGTGGTAGAATGGTTGTAGGCATCTATTCTGAGTGCCATCATCTTGAGCTCAAACAACATTCCACTGCTCACCAGCTGTACCCTGGGGAAAGCTAGCTGGAGTCAATTTTCTCCTTTGCAAAATAAGAGAAGTACCAGTGCCTACTCTCAATCGTTCCCAAGATAAACTATTAAGAGTAAAATACTTGAAATAGTTCAAATGACATTGTGGATAATCAGTAAATGTTATCCTGAAACATAGCTTATATTTTCCTATCCTCTGTTAAAGGCACATACAATTTCAAAGACTATTCAAATATATATTGCAGTTCTTTTGAGTGTTATTCAACTAAAATCACTGGCCACTTGTTCCTTGGTGCATAAATGTGCTCTGTGCCATAAAAGTCATGCTTGAGACATGGCTTCTACCCTCTTTGCATAATACTTAGGCTATGCTGAGAAATAGCAGAGAAAGTAAAATAAAGTCTCATCACAGGTGAAAGTTAGTGGCATTTAGGTGAGGCTGGGAACACATCTCATCTTGACATATTACTGAGCATAGCACGTTACACCAGAAAGATACTGCTGCATTTTCTGGAGCGACAGGTAATACAATGGATGGTCCCAATGGGTAACGCAAGCAGACTATCTGGCATTCAAGGGGTGACTCTAGTAATGATTATCTGAATTGTATGCAACTGACCTAACATAGTTGATTTCCTCACATGAGCAACAGGCTAGGTACCAACCTGCTGAGGTTATCAAGAAGGTTAAATCAACAAATATTGGTAAAGATGCCTTATGAACCATAAGATGCTGGGCATCTGTGTTGTTTGGCACGATTTGTGTGATCTTCTGTTTGCATTGCTGAAGATTGATGGCTGGACAATGAACACTTACAATAATGTAATTTTAATAGGATTATAGGGAACCTTATTCTCTGTAGAGTAACCTTGAATCTGATAATGGATGGCTAACTTCCTGCAGAGATTAGTTCAAAAGAAAAAAAATATGGCTGGAAGGTAGAATAGAGATTTGAAAGGTTAATGGGCTGAGCTAAGGCTACAGTTAGCTGGTGCAGAATAGAACGGGCCCTGAGGGTCATTCTGCAGTCTTCAGGGCTTTCCTTCATTTATTCCCCAATTGAGAGGAGGGAATTGACAGGTTAGACTTTGAAGTCAGACCTGAGTTAAGGTTCCTGCTCTATGCTTTACTAGGCACAACTTACCAACACCTCTGAGCTCCAGTTCTCTCCACTCTGAAGGAGAGTCGGTCATTTGCCTGACCAAGCTCTGAGTGTTAGAGCTGACAGCTGACATGGTCAAGTTCCTCAACAAGTAGCTATTATGATTTCACATTGTCAGACTTCAAGTCAAATTGAATCACACACATGCTGAGTAGGAATATGGAGAGCCCAGTCATCAACAACACGTTCTCTGAGGTGGATTCTTTGTGCCAGGATCCAGTTCAAAACATTACATGTATATTGTTCTCATTGGATCTCTGAAAGTGGTGGATGCCCTTTAGTAACAGTGATTTCCACTAAAGTTCAGTCTGTAGTGCCAGCTTGGGCAAGGTCGCCAGCACGGTTCACAATCCTTGGCATTTATGACTTGATCTCATTTCTCTTATTTCTGGATTATTCTTGCTCCTCCGAAGTCAGTAGAGAGCTGTGGGGATGAAGATGAAAGGACTGTTTCACGGGAATCTTTTTTTTTTTTTTTTTTTTTTTTTGAGTGGGTATTTGCTGTTGGAATCAGCACCATTTCTGTTGAGAATAGCGGAAGAGACAGCCGCACTCATGGGCTGCCCTACTTTTTTTCTTTTTAAATAATATTTTAAATTTATTCTTCAAAAATTTCATTTATGTATACAATGCATCTTAATCCTACAATGTATCTTAATCCTATCCTATCCTTAATCTCCTTACTCCCTCTCTCCAACCCCCCCCCCAGCTTCTCCCTCCCAACTTAACATACTTTTAACAACAAACAAGTCATCAAGCCCAATTATTGTTGTCCAAATGTGCACAAGTGTGGAGTTATTCACTGGGGGCATGGGCAGTGTGTCAGTTCAGCCACCTCCTAAAGAGAAGGGACTCACCTTCCCGCAACAGTTATCACCTGCCAGTAACTGCTGTCCTAGTTAGCTTTTTGTTGCTGTGCAAAAACACTGACTAAAACCAGCTTGAGGAGGAAAGGGTTTTTTCATCTTACACTCAAGGTCATAGTTCATCTCTGAGGGAAGTCAGGTCAGTGCAGGAACTTAAGATTGGAACTTGGAGGGAATGAAGCAGAGACTTTGGAGGAACACTGCAGATTGCCTTGTTCAACTTGCTTTCTTTTACAATCCCAGGCCCACTTGCTCAAGGGTAGTACCACCCACAGTGGGCTGGGCTTTCTCCCATCAATCATCAATCAAGAACATAGTCACAGACCAATCTTATGGAGGCAATCCCTTAATTTAGGTTTCTTTTTTACCAGATGACTCTGGTCTGCATCCATGTGACAAAACCAAACCAAACCAAACAACCTATTCTCCCAAAACAAACCTAGTACAGCTACCTGGGTAGGGGTGGGATCCCCGGAAGCCCCTCCTTATTCCAGCTGGAATTTTTAATTGACTTGATCAAGTGCAAGTCCTGTGTAGGTAGCTACAGCTGCTGTGAGTTCATGTGTATAACAGCCGTGTCATGCAACTTTTGAGCGTGTTGTGAACTCTCACTGAACTTTGCTTTTTGTACAATGTAATAATTATACTTCTTATGAAAACTGTAGAGCCAATCCTGGCACCGTCTCCAATTCTAATCTCTGCTCCTTACTCCTATTTAAGTAGTTGGCATGCACTAAGTACAAAGCTTTGGGCATAGCCTGCCATCTGTTTACATTTTAAGTCAATAGGATTCTTGGTTAGCTGGCATTTCCACATTTTAAATGGTGATGCTTCCCCACAGGATGCAGCATTGATCCCTTTGAGAGGGCATAAGGATATTCACTTTATACTTTCACATTTACCTGCTCTTTGATTTTTTTGCCCTGTTTGTAATGAAGATAAGCTTATCACATCTGTCTTGTTATTTTGCATCCCTTGTCCAGGTATGTATACTTAGAACACAGTCCCTTTAAGAACCGCAGCCATCAGCAAAAATAACTTAGGGCAGCTCAGGTTACCGCCAGGCAGTGAAGACCTCGGGAAGACCTCAGGGGGTCAGGTTGCTCAAGTCCAGCCTTCATTGTAGGGGTGCAGGGAGAGCATTCTGTCCTAACAGAGGTGCTATGAGTTGATGTGTGTTCATATGTCCTTATCTTTTGCCAGGGGCCCTCAACTGGACTTGTTTTCCTCTGGGTTTGCCTCCTTCTTCACTGTGGAAGACTTCCTGAGTGGATTACTTACATTGCTTTAAGTTCATTGCAGTCCTGTTCTAGGACTGGAGGATAAAACCACTCTTAGCTGTAATCTTAGGTTTTGTATTATTTCCTGGAAAACAGGAATGAAAAAGATCAAATCCCATCAAAACAAGCATACCTTTGCCAAAGGTGAAAATGTGGTAGAATAGAGAAAAAATGTCATGTGAGGATACACCCTTGTCCCTGGAACCTAGAACCTGTCTGCACAGGCCTGCTCCTGATTCTTTAGAGGAATGGTTTTACTGGCTGGGCATAGCCATGGGATCAAAGAATAAATAGGATCTAATGCTTAGTAAAGACCAAACAAACAAACAAACAGAATGAACTCCTTAGTTAGGTCCAGTTTTTCAGTTGTGAAACAATAGGGAGATGTCTTAAGAGGCATTACAATGCATGACCTGAAACAAAGATCCAGCTAGGTCTTTACCATTGTCTCAACGATGCTGGGTGATAGCAAGTTGCAAAGGGTGGAATTTTAACTGGTAGGTGGCATCTGTGAGTCACTCAGTCTCTCCTTTTATGTAGAAGGAGGGTGAGGCCCAGAGGGATGGGTGACTTCTGTGAAGTTACCCAGCTGGTTGGAAGGAGATGTGCAGGTGCAGCTCAAAGACACACATCTTTCCTCTCTGTCATGAAAATACAGACAAGACTCAAGATCTCTTCAAGCCCGACTCTTATCTATAAATGGGAATTGTACTGCATGGCACACTGGCTTTATAAGGTGTCACAAAGATTTGCTAAGTGAGTGTGGCTGAGAACACTTTCAAAACCACTAATTTAATGTCTCAGTATTTATACATATACTCACATGTGTATGATGAGATAGGCATATGGTACAATCTCTAATACTTGGTTGAAATTTTAAGATGGAACAAATGAATGAAATCCAAGTTCTCTTTTAGAAATATGAAACTCTAGGAAGTTTCTCAAGTAGAGAGATTAGAGCAATAAACTTAGGACAGTTAACCCAGATGGCTTTGTTGACTGACTCTATCAATGTGCTTTCCTGAAAGATGGGAATAATAAAAAGCTCAGCCCATCTTGAGGTTGTCCTGGTGAGGACATTATAGATAAAGCGCAAAGTAATTCATGAGCTGAAAAATCTATAGAAAAAATATAGAACAAAAGTGAACTGTTACTATTCTTCAGATACTGTCTAGGGCTGGCATTCCTTGTTTGTATAGTAGCTCTGGTGTAATTAAGTAGATAGGTCATACACATAAGAGCTGTTGTAAACATTGTCTCCCCTTGGTGACTGACAAACACTGTACACTGCCGGTAGTGACTATAATGGGCCATAATTTTTTTTTTAAAACCAGAATTTACAAATAGAAGTGTAACTATCTTTGTAATTATTTTAAACTTGAACCTTCCCTGTAGAGATGCACTCAGATTGCTAAGACATATGCATGATGCTCTGTCTATTTGTAGGACATTGTTCTCTATAATAACATGGGGCTGGAGAGTAAAACATTATTTTTATGACTCTCAGTTATACCATTTGCATTAATCTTTATGTGCCTGGTATATTTCACTTAATCATTATTATAGAAGAGTCAGGAGCTGTAATTAAAGTAGTAGTACCTGACAGATGGGAAGGTCAAATGTTTCTTTCCTACAGAAAGCAGAGCTGAAAGGGAGCCTCAGATCTGAGGTTTCCTCCCAATTTCTGTGTGCTCGCTGCAGTAGTGTATGTCTCTATGTCTTGTCAGTTCACCTCCTTCATCCCTATAGTCATTCACTTCCAACATGACACTCCATTGTGCAAGGGAAGAGGACTCAGTGAATTTATAGCCATGGACAGCATGCAGAGACTTCAGTACTTTGTAAGATACAGTTTTTAAAGAGATTATTGGAAGGTGATGGACCGAGGCTTTGTTACATGATCCTCTGAGCTGTGCAGAGCAGTTTCTGACCCTGTTAAGAGTAAATTTGCATATGGAGCAAAGACTACAGACACACAGTCTGATTTCTTTAACAAAAGGGTCAACATTGAATAGAGGAGTGAAGATACACACCCCAAGGACCACTGACACTGGAATGCTTGTGAACATGACTGTTTTGGTGAGCTGGGGGAAAGCTGGGTACACAATGGGGTTCCACTTGTGTTCGGGTGGTATTCATGATCTGTTTGGGTCTAAATTATTACGATATAAAAGGTCAAGTTCCGTAGTTATACTGGGCCCTGTTTCAAGTATATTGGGAGGCACAGGTGTATAGACATGTGCTGGTCATGCTGATATCTGATAAATGTGTATATTTGCATATGAGAAATAAGAATTCTTCTGTTGCTGGTCATCATGATGCACACCTTTTATATCCCAGCATTCAGTAGACAGAGACAGGCAAATCTCTGTGAGTTCAAGGCCAGCCTGGTCTATGTAAGTGAATGTCAGGACAGCCAGGACTAAATAAGGAGACTTTGTCATGAAAAAAAAAAAAAAAAGAAGAAGAAAGGAAAAAGGAATTCTTCGGTTGTGTTTATACTGTAGACTAGTCATTGCTTCCATATACTGAATTCATTCTCCATAGGTGCCAGCTATTACAGCATGGGCATACTTTAGCAACCCCAGTTTAGCCTCACTCTTCTTAATAGATTGAGAGCTCAAGATTCCCAGTGGTCATATCATTGAGTAACATCTTAGTTAGCTTTCTGTTGCTGTGATAGAGCACCATAACTAAAGGCCACTTGGGTAGAAAAGGATTTGTTTCTTTACAGATCCATACCCCAATTCAAAGTCAGGGCAAACACTCGAGGCAGAAACTGAAGCAGGGCTATGGAAGATTGCTGCTTAATGGTTTGTCCAGCCTGTTTTGTATGCACCATAGGGGCACTTGCTTATGGATGGCCCCTCCCATATCAATCACGAATTAAAAAAAAAATATCCCATAGGCTTGTCTACAGTTCAGTCTTATGGAGGCATTTTCTCAGTTGTGATTCATTCTCCTCAATAACTCTATCTTCTGTCAAGTTGGCCACCAAGCCAACCAGGATACCTAATATAATAATTTGCTTTGGGGCCCTATGAATATGAAGAGTTATAATGTCATTGTAGAGTACTATCATTCTATCTATAATAGTTGCACAAATGTGTCAGGCACTCTGCTGGGAGCTGGAGGGGAACTAATGAGTACAGTAGCCTCTGATACCAGGAAGTTCACATCAAACACGCTGTTTAGGCAGAAGAGTTAATAATTACAATAGCACGAGGGAGTACTGCCACAAGACTTCCTGTGCCACAACCCAGAGCCAGTGAAAGGTCTTCACAAAATATTTTCCAGTGTGTGTGTGTGTGTGTGTGTGTGTGTGTGTGTGTGTGTGTGTGTGTGTGCTCTGTATCTGTATGTGGAGGAAGTCAGCAGACAGCTTTCAGGAGTCTGTTCTCTCCTTCCACCATCTATGTTCTAGAGTTTGAACTCAGATCCTCAGGGTTGTTGGCAAGCGTCTTTATCTGGTGAGCTATCTCTGGCTGCATGGAGATTTTAGTGGAAATCTTGCCATAGACAGATTTGTGATTCATTAAACCACTCTTGTTTCTGTGCATTTCTGTATAATGCGGTTTGAGAGAACTTAAGGATAATTACTGCATTTACCCAAAGAGAAACAGTGAAAGCTAAAACTGAGGTCACTGCAGTGGAGTTAGAGAGAAGACAGACAAAAGGAGGAGGAAACCTGATAAAATTGACTAGTGTTGTGATTAAGTTTGGGAGCTGAGGGTTAAGGCTGGGATGAAGGTAACTTTCACTGTTCACCTTTAGTACTTGGATGTTTGGCCTTATCACAGGAAGTGAGATATGTGGCGAAGTAAGTGTATGTGTGTGTGTGTGTGTGTGCATGCACGTGTGTATGCTTTTCTAGGTACATTAGAAGTTGAAAGATGACGGTAACTTAGTTGAATTCAGCCCATAAAATATCTAGTAAGTAATCTTGTTTGCCACATTAAAAAAGACTGTTAGTAAATAATGAGACATTTCAAGGATACAATAAAACCATATTAAAAACAAAATTCTACTCAGATCCTCAAACTGACAGGGGCAACTAACCATATAGTATAAATTGATATTTAGCTGTCCTCTGTTAAGCATGATATATTGAACTGGAATGTATTTTCCCACTTTTGATATAGTTAAAATGTGTAAAAAGATTTCCTAGCATGGTTTTCCATTAGTGATATGTTAGTCTTTCTTTGCAGTGACAAATATCAAGAGTTATGCTTCTAAAGGAGGAGAGACTTGGTTTATTCTCAATTAGAGAGATTTTAACCCATCATACATACAGGGCGTGTTGTGGCAGCATAATGTAACTGACATCATGGTGACTAGGAAGTGGGCAGAGGGAGTGACTACAGCAGGTCTTCTCATTTGTTCCATCTGGACCCTCAGTTTATCAAATGATATCATCTACTGTCAGGGCAGATCCTTCCCACCAGTTAACTGGAAACACCTCTACAAAGACAACCTTCAGTTCTACGTTCTGCTAATATCCTAAGCATCAATCAACCCCACTGAGACTAACCATTCCAGGATGATCTTCAATATGGCTTCTACAGAGTCTAATGCTAAAAATGGATTTATTCCTCTGTATTGTATTCCTTCTATGCTATTCTAGTTTATGTCTCCCTTTTTGCTTCCAGTTCGGTACAGATAGTCAAATAAGCTGATCTTAGGTTAGAGGGCTAGTGATTTTGGTTGTGTTCCAAAAGATAAAATCAATTGCTTTATTAGCTGTACATTGGCATTTAAAACAGTTAAGCTATGCTTTCTTTTAAGATTTATTTATATTATTTATATTGACTTGTTTTTATTTTGAGACAGAGTTAAGACTCTGTATCCTTGGCTGGCTTGGAGCTCATTATATAGACCAGGCTGGCCTGGTCTGGAACTCTCAGAGAACCACCTGCCTCTGCCTCCTGAGTACTGGAATTAAAGGTGTTTGCCACCATGTCCAGATAAAGATTTATTTATTGATTTTATGTGTAGTGGTGTTTTGCTTGCAAGTATGCCTGTGCATCACTTTTATTCCTGGTGCCCTTGAAGGTCAGAAATGGGTGCCAGTTCCCTTGGAACTGGAGTTATGGATAGTTGTGAGCCACCATGTGGGTGCTGGGAATCAAACTTCTGTGCTCTGAACCACTGAGTCATTGCTCCAGTCCCAGCTGTGTTTTCTTTAAGCTCTTAATTGTCATACATAATACAGGAAGTGATGTCACATATTGAAATATAAAACCCATCATGATAGTATAGTTTCTAATCTAGGGTAAGCAAGTTCCCTTTTCTAAGAAGAAAAAAATGCTTTGCAGATTTAATGATGGATATGGAATTATTAAAACCAGGGAATGATGATGGAAATAGCTTATGGGAATCAGGCTTGTTCCCTGGATTGACAGTTGCTGATCTGTGCAATTGGATAAAGGGCTTGCAAGGAACCTGGCTTTCATAGACCTGTCCAAGCACAGACCAGCATGATGGAAGGCTATCATGTGTATGAAGTACAGTGGAACCTGGCTATATCTGGGTACTTTAGCTCATTTTGAGCTATTTAAAAGGCAAGAGGTGTGTCAAATTAGTGAAATCATTTTGGTTTCTGAGTCATTAATTTATGGAACTTCTCATTTTGATAAAGAGGACTGTATCTCATCTATTTATTTTTTCTGTTTCTTAAATTTTCTTTATGGTTTATTATTAAAAAAAAACAAAACAAAACAAACAAACAAAGCAAACACTGAAGTTTTGTGAAATGAGAGCTACCCTGTATTTACTTTGTTCCTTGGCCTCCCATTACATGATGCTAATATGTGAGTTGTTTAATGGAGAAATAGAATATGGATGAATGAAGTGATGGAGGTGCAGGTGTGTTTCTTCAACATTGCTTAGAGACACTCAACTAGGGACACCAGTGAACATTTCCATTTAGATTCTGTAAAGTAGGCCACATGCTGTTGACACGTATGCATAGGAGAGAAATTCGAGGAGCACTCTGTGAAATCTTTGAACTAAAAATAATTTTCACCTGTATTTTTAGCCCTGTTATCATACTTGAGGAAAGTGGTGGAGAACGTACCAGTAGAGGAAGATGTCATCTTAGCTGTTTCAGAGAAGCCAGACTCTTCTAAATGAAATCCCAGAGTATGCTGTCAAAGTTACAGCCTTGTTGCTAAGAGCTTTTTGCTAGTTGTGTAGGCAGGAGAGTCAATAACACTAGGTACCAGAGCTAAACTGCATCACAGAGCCATACTCTATGGCTGATGATTTGCATGGTAGCAATGGAAGTCTGTCCATTATGAGGAAAGAATTGTTAATTAAGGCTAACGAGAAGGGCAGAGCAAGCAGGGGAGGTGTTCAAATCCCGAGGCTGAATTTTAGGCTCTGTCACAGCCAGTTTCCTTCCTCATTCACTACAGTGACACATTTGCTTAAAGGAAACTTGGACGGGAACATTTTTAGATATTCAAATGGAAAATATGCTCAAATCCAGCCTTTGCCGCTCTGTAAATTCTGTGAAGGACCCCTTCTCCGGAGTATCGAACTGTGCATATGTTTGAGTAGGAGGGAAAAAGAACAGATGACTTGAAAACTATTAAAATTGTGACATGTAAAAAGTGATTTTCCTCCTCATAAAGTAATAATAATAAAATAACCTAACAACCCAGGCTTTCAGTCTCCATTAACGTCTCGTGGCTTTTGCTCAATTAAGATATTTGCATATCTTACTTCATTTATGATCTTGATTAACATGTAATAGTCCACATGTAGCAGGTGTATGTAACACACACTATAATTATTTCTATAAATTATCCAACCACTTCTGAAAAATTATAGCCGCAAAGACAGTGGGAAAAATGTCAGTTTCTTTCGTGCACCTTGTAATTAAGCTTTATGCCACTTACAAACATATTTTCAACGGACAAAAGATGAGTAACTGCAGTTTGTGTTATTTTCCTAACATTGATTTAGAAAAGCAACCAAGACTATATATCTCTGGAACCGCTATAAGCGGGAATTGTCCTTTGAAAGGTGTTTATGAGATAGCTGTTTGATGCTTATAAATTTATGCTAAAGTTTACTAAACAGCTTAATGTGGTGGGAGCCTATCTAAACCAAGCACTCCCGGTTGTGTCTGTTGAACTTAAACTTCAGCACTTCAGCCACTTAACTATGGCACGTTGACTTCAGGTCTGTTGTAAGAAAGTCTAAATGTAGGCTGTTGAATAATCCCTTTGAGGGCCCTGTGACTATTTTTATGCCTGGATATGCGTCATCAGTGGGTATTTTCTCTGGTGACTCGCTTACATCAGGTCTCCTTCCATACATTCTACCGGCGAGTGACTTATGATTGATGGGAAGCACGGCTGTTGTTTAGCGTTATCTGTGACCTCAGCGAATGGACAACAAGAATTTCCAGGCTGTTAAATTCTCTGCATGCCTGAAGACAGGGGCTCACGGTGTTGATCCAGGCAGGTAGTGAGGGATATCATTCACCAGTGATGACGGGGGAGGGACAGGAGAAGAAAGGGGAGGGAGAAAGAGGGGAAGGAAGGGGAATTCCTTTTGTGAACAGCAGCAGCCTGGCTCAGCTAGTCCCTTAGCCCTCCTCCGTGGCTGCCTGTGGGGAAAGGTGCATTTCCGGGACCCGAGAAAGTGGATAGTTAGAACCCTGCTGTGGGCAGCGGGTGGTAACTCTGGGGTGGGTTGAGCGGCATAGGGCCCTTTCTTTTAAATTAGTTGAGGGGTTGCTTTTCAAATCGGCCGGACTGATCCTTGAGCAACTGGATTAGTTTTTGTTTTTTGTTTTTGTTTTCTTCATCACGAATAAGAGCAGAGGTTTTAAAATTTAAGATGTTCGGCAGGCACAGTGATAGGAATTTTGTGTTGTGTTTCGTCTGGCGATATTTGGCTATCCATCTGGCACTATTTTTTTTTTTTTTTACCTGCATCTTATTTTTGACAAGCTATGGAAAGCAGAGCTGTGCATTTGTGTATATGTATGGAAATGAATTATAAGTAACACACAGAATTGCAGAATTTCTTTTTTCATTTGCCTCCTTTCCCACTTTGTTTTTCTTCAACACGTGTGTAAGATTACAGCGGAGAGATTGGCCCCAGCATCTAAACAACTGTATGTGCTGCTTTCTCCCAAGCGGTTCCTCTGTCTGTCTGTCCTTCCGTCTATCGCCCACCGCTTTTTTCCCTCTCTATCTTATCTTCCTCTCCTTATCATTTCCTCATGCTACTTGTTTGCAAAAGTGATGACTGACTTCCTGTGGAGTGAAGGGAGGTGGGGCTTGAGAGAGTGGGTGGGGGTCACCTGTGAGTCAGGGCACTGTGTGTGATGATCTTTCTAGTTATTATTTTACTTTCTTTAAATGACAATTAAACAAAATTAAAACTCTCCATTTACTGTAGTGCAGTTATAATGTTTACTCATTTATGTAGAATTAGTTTTCTGATCTTTTAAGACGATTTTCATTACTCAAAGAAATTTTTGATTTCACTCACCAATTTTATTGTTCCCCACCCCCCTACTCCCAAATAAGGGCATTTTCTCTTAATGTAGCATTACCAGTATTACTGCCACAACTTTCTAGATGGTTTGCCTCGTAGGAACCAAATTAGGAGATAATCCCAGGCCCTAGTACCCTGAGAAAGACATGTGGGGTGAAGAAACCCTCCTGGAAGTATTCTGTTCATAGCTCTTGCTTCTTTCTGTTCCATGAAGTGGGCATGGGACATTTTGTAACTATTTTTGTCCTTCCTTTCATATGAGCTCTCCTAATGGTAAAAATCTATCACCTGTCAAGTCATATTGTTTCAGTTTTCGACATTTAAAATTCAAATGACTGAAGGAGAGAGAGAAACAAGTGTCTCTGTAAACCTCACCTACAAAGACACTTCTTTCCTTTTGAAAACTTGTTCCTTGGATAAGCAGGATGACTCACAGCAAGCAATTTATCACTTGAAATCTGTGAGAGATTGAAATTCAGAGCTATGAGTTTTGAGTCACTGGTGATATAATGAATTAAGCTTTCATAATGGATCTGTTTAGAAGGAAATTGTTACAACATGGGTGAAACGCATTGTTGGTTGACTTCATTGTAGTATTGCCCCCAAGAGCCACTGGCAACTCCATTTGCTTATTGGAGAGTGACAGTATGTGGAAAGATGCATTTGGGGGGTTAGCTGAGACCCTTATATTCTCCTGTGCTCTGGGTTGTGGAGGATGTTATGAGAAGGTATGCAATTCTCCCTTTCTTTAAAATGATTTCAGGCTTTTATGTGGGGGAGTACAGGGGCAGAACCAAACATGTAGGAGGATTATGTATTCTTCATTAAAAATATATTTCACAGAAGATTATAATTTGTGTGGGAGGGAAATAGTTGCTTGTCCCTTGATTGCATTGTGCTCATTCCATGTAAGAGCTATTTGAGTTTAGTCAGGATTGCCTCGTTTTGGTAATCTGATGACTGCCTCTGTTTGGAGAAGAGAATATAATTTTGAGGCCACACGCTGATGGGTAAGAGTAATTATTCTCTTTTTGGCAGAGCTTAGCATGGAATCTGCTTTGGCATTTTTATAACTACATATGCAAATCTATCCTTCTACCCCAGCCCCCCTTCTCTCTCCATGTACAGTGATTTCTGTAATCTTCAGTATTGTGAAACTCTACAGGTGTAAGACATAATGATATGCATTTGATGTGCAAACTTAAGTTAGAGCAAGATCTTGGCTGCAAATGGCCTTTCTGCTAAAGCGGACCCTGCACCCAGAGTGGATTTCACTATATACTTGGTTTCTATGGAGACACGTTTATTGCTTGTAGACGATCACTCTGAGTATAGGGTAACTGACTGTTATATCAACTTGGGTCAGAGCAGCTGGTGGTGGTTCCTGGCTAATGTGTGTTCTCTCTGGAGGTGAAGCGTAATGGAAGACTACCAGGAGGTTCCATGTTCAGCCCATGCTTGCCTCTTGTTCCCAAAAAACAACCCATTGACTAAGCTTCCTGTTGCTTGTACAGAACTATGAGAACACTAATAAGAGTCCACAGCACTGATGAAATATAACAACTTTTCTAACTTAAATAAGCACACCCGACTGTTGTGTGTGAATAAGCAGAAACTTCTCAAAAGCACCCACAGTTAAGGTGATGTGTGTATCAGGAAACCGACCTGTGAGACAAACCAGAAGACCCGCTTATGGAGCTCATGTGGCGGGGAAAGTGATATTTTATTTGGTAAAGGGTGCTTCTGCTTTCCTGGGCCATTAGTGAGTTGAGTAGAAATATTCTCTACTTTTGTGAATTCTCCCTGGTAGTTAATGATGCTTTGCACTTCACATCAGTCATTGCACAGATGAGGACCAGGAGGCATTGTAGACAGATGGACTCTGAAATTTCCCATTCTATCGACAGTGGTTAAGGGGCAGGTCTGCTTACAGGATCTTATCTGTGGGGAAGGAGAGGAAAAGCTCTCACCTCCTATGTCTGATGTCACCAGTGAGTGTTCAGAGTCCTCCTGCGGCCCTGATAATGGTAACACGATGGTAATTGGTTAAGGTTGTGTCTGTGACCCTGAGTGCACTATCTTAATCACCCTATAACAAGGATTGACAGAGGCCCCCAGTGGCTGATGTTTAGATAAACCAGGAAGTACTTGAATTTCTACAACAAGATGTCATCATTTAAGCCAGCAGAGTTTGAAACTCCTGCCCAGTGATGACTTTGGGGAAATACTTTCACAGAGCAGAGACCATTAGGAGGTAGCAGGAGAATAGATAGAGACGAGTGCACTTTTAGTGGAAATATTATTTTGTACTCTTTTCAGTTGGAAAGAAAGGAATTGTGTGTAACTGAAAAAACAAACAAACAAACAAACAAAAAAAACCAAACAACTCTTGCATCTGTTCTGAGATTTGAAAGTGGAGTTCTAGAGCTGGTGCTGGCGTTCAAGGAATTTCACCAAAGCCATTCTTCTAAGTTCACTAAAGTTTGATGACACTACACAGTTGCCTTTAAAAAAAATTAAGACAAGTACAAGAAGTCACCTATCATCCTGTGTGGAGGGGATTCTTGCCACACCTCAGACCAAGTGGCTGTGGCTCTCTTAACCCACTTTGAAGTTCACTTACTATAGAACGCTATGCAAAATTTGCCATTTCTAAGCCTTTATTTTCCTTAACTGATTAAAATTTCCTGACATGTAGATTTACAGATACTTAAATAATGAATTGCCCACAAATGTCTCATTTTCTATAAAATCATAGCCTGACTCCTGTGTGAAGTAGGTTAGGACATATCCCCAGTTGGTTTCCTGTGTTTTTTAGATTAGTATATGTGCATGGAGAGGTATTTATAAGGCCACCCAGCATAGTCCAGTGAAGAAGTTATCTTCCTCCTGGGGGAATAAATTTAAGAAAGGCTGGGAATATATAGTGCTACCTGTGAAAACGGATCTAAGTACTTAAAGTACAAGACACAAGACGAAATGTCTGCTGTTAGGAAAACCCAATCTAGCAAAGGAAAAAAGGGGTGACCACCTCACACTTGGCTGAAACAGGTGCTTAGGACCCAAAGCCAAGTTCAGGAAATGAAGGAGAAGGGAGTACTGTGGATGGTAATTTGAACTTTGCCTTGGCATCTGACTACGGGAAGACTTGAGGCCTACCAAGTAATAGGTGTAAAGATTTAGTCAATGCATGAGAACCAAGTGAGGAATTGGGGGCAGTCTTGTCAGTGTAGACCAGCTTTTTCCATGTGTAATGAATAGCTGAAGCAAAGCTTTCTTTTTTTCTGTGGAAAGTCTGCCTCAAAGGAAGAGTACAGGACACCTTTGCCACCATAAAGCTCCCAGGCTGCAGAGAACTTATACCTTTAAAGGCCAGCCATGCTGCCTGAGAAGAGAGGCTTCTTTGTCATCAATGTAGGACACATTGGTGACTGTCTCTGGTGGCAAAGGCTTGCCTGATCGTCCCACTTGAGGCTCAGCTGTCCCACTGGGACACTTGGATTCCTCTCTGATCTTTGTTTCTTCTCTGAAGTCTCTTTTTTGGGGGTCAGGGTAAAGCCTCACCTCTCAGAGCAGGCTGCAAGCTGTGGGGTTCTTGTTGTGGGTGGTGGTGGTTAGATTTGGATGCCTGTGAATACTTATCAGAAACTTTCCAACATTGTCCTCTTGTTTGTTAGTAGGCAATCATCTCAACTGCAAAGTGCCAAATGCATATGAAAGCTGAGCTTGGAATCCTGGGAAATGTCCCATCCTCTGGTTGGGAAGGAAAATAGAATAGTAAGAGGTGGGGGAGGGGTGGAAGCCAAAGAGAAGGCAGTAATAGGATGGGTGGTTTAGAAAGTTCTCAAATCTTATCAGGTTTATTTATTCACAGTACACTGAGGGTGTTCTGTGCTAATCTCTAGATAGAACAGTGACCCAGACAGAGTCACTGCTCTCAGAGTTCATTGGAAGGCAGGGATCAAGGCCCTTGCTATGATTACAACATAACCCAGGAAGACAGAAAGGATGTGAGGTCAGCCTAGTTTGGTTAGAGCATGGGAGTGTCACTTAGAGAAACTAGATTGTGAAAGTCTGAGGAGGGTGCTCTGAGATGTCCAACCATTGACAGTCATGCAGAGGTAGCCAAATTCAGTTGGTCCGGGATGTTGGGCAAGAGACGAGGAAAGAGCACTTCAGCAGCTGTGAAGAGGTGAACACATGGGGAATCTGTTATTAGCAGGATGACTTTTGAGTCTGAGACTGAGGAGAAGAGGGTCCAAGATGATGATGGGGTTAAATATGGCCTGTTAGAGGGGGGCTCTAGAGGTCAGGTAATGAGGATTAATGTGACAGCAACTCATGAAATGTTTATCTCTAATTTATTCCTATCTCTTATGCTGGGTATGTTCTTTATTGAAAAAAAAAATCTACTGGGTATTTCAGTTGATTCAAATCAGCCTGTTAGTGCCTCCACTGCAAGGATCATCTTAAAATGCCATTTTAAATAGATTAATATGAAGGTTCAGAGCCTTCACTAGCTACTTGTTGCCCACAAATTAAAGACATGCTTCTTCATAAAAATTTAGAAATCACCATTTTCACAGGCCTTTAGAATTTGTCAAGGACTTTCAACAAATGGTCTTGATAAATTCCTACAGCACTCATCTGGTAAATGGGCTAGATATTGTTCTCTCCTCTCTCACCTTGTAACTGCTATAATAAAGGATCAGACAAGTTAAATAAGTTAAAGCACCTACCTTGCTAGTGCCTCACGGTGCAGGAGAGGCAGAGCCAATAATAGATATCAGGTCTTCTGAGGTCAAGTTTAAGGTGTTTGTAGCACCGTGGCCTCAGCTTGCCTGGAAGACTTGTCTCTGTTCTGAGCCTAGACCTTTAGAATTAGGATGTTGAGATGTGGTGTCTTTGGTTCCAGCAGCACTGCAGGGAAGGCTCTCTGTGTCCCTGTAGTCCTCTTTCTGTCACTGCCCAGAAGCTGTCATCTAGGGCTGTCGGCTGAGACATATTCCCTTGCTGATTTTCCCTTAGATTGGGAAAAGCCTGTTTCCTGCCAGGACATCTGGGGAAGCACAGAAAACACTGTGTACTTCCCTCAGCGTCTGCTGGTCTCATTTGGAGCATTTGGGGGGGGGGCATGCTTTCACTGCCTTCCCATTTGTTTTTGGATGGGTTTTGGCTATGGCAATGGCCAGTTTTTCTTCCTAAAGGCTTCAGGGAGGTGTGCCAGGGAATCAGACATTGCACCTGGAGGAAGTCTAGGGATCAGTACTGGTTTCAGAATGTATGCTCAATTGTGTTATTAATGGACCTGATACACATGGTGCTCTGACAGCAGTAGTTTTGAGAAGTATTGCATGTGGAAGGGTGTGGAGCCATACTTTGAAACACACATTCGAATTAGGAACATTTGTCAGTGATTGTTAATATTTGTTAGTGCAATGACCGATGAGATGCATCTGTGTTAACATGATCTTACAACATATTCTGTTTCTATCAGTTTCTCATTGCATGGAAGCTAAAGTCATTTGGATTTTGACAGGGTTTCTTTGGAGGCAATTTACTGCCTCAGAAGTTTAAATGATAAAAAAAAAAGCCTGACAGTTAACTAGAATATCTCCTAGTGAAGGGAATATATGCATGGGAATTATGACATACTTCAAGAGGGCTACACTGCCTATCTACAACAATTTTCCCACCCTCAGATCTTGGCATTGGTTTGGATATGTGGTTCACATCTATTGGTAGTGTGTGGGTTTCAATGACAGTGACAAAAGCTGAGATAGAGAAGTCTCCATACCTTTACAAGCCCATAATGTAATCCTTATACCTTCCCTGGGATGATGCATTTCACCTGGGAACAATTGCACAGTTCTCCAGGAGGCTGAGGAACAGGTTTCTTATTATTTCTTATGCTTTCAAGTGTTGGAATCCATAAATATTTGGAGATTGGATCTAAGGCTCTCGACTACCAAACTAGATGTTTCTCTCTTTATTTTCTCTAATGTAACCAAAGGTGTCGTGAATCACAATGCTTTGAAATGAAATACAAGTTGTGTTTTGGTAAAAAGGCATTTTAGGGAGGTAGTGTTGTGTAAATTGAAAAAACTACTGAGTGAGAATATTCCTGAAGTGGAATTTAAATTCTGAACATTTTAGCTGTGCATCATTTAACTTGTAGGTAATTGAAAAAATTCACCAGAGTAATACTAGAAATATTGAACTAGGTAGTCAGAATAATTTACCCACTGGGCCTCATAATGATTATTATGATCATTATAATTAATTATAATTATAACTAATACTAATTAATGATATAATTAATTAAATGAATAAGACATTTTGGATAGAAGAATAGACGTATGCCTTTTGAGTTTGTTATTACATACATGACACAGTAAATTGAAAGATGAGTAGGACATTATTAATAGAATTAATAGAAGCCTGCTCAAAACATATGACAGTAAAGAATAAGAAAGAGAACAAGTGGACACTTTGGTGGACAGCATTGCATCTTCTTTAAGAGAGACCTCATGTGGCATAGCCCAAGATAGAACCCTTCAGAAGTACCCAGCCTTTTAATCTCACCACTCTTTCCCCATTATTTTTGGGATGGCTTCAGGTATTTGAAACCATTTTGACTTTCTCTGGCCTTGTGCTTTTTCAGAGCTTTTTGGTGTCCTGTTCATCATTCCCATCCCTATTTAGCCTCGCTTTCGTGTACCCCTCTTCTAGTGCAAATTGATCTTGCTCACTATTATTTGATCAATTTTACAACTCTCTGCATTTATCCTTCTCACTCAGAATTCTTGAGAGGATCTTTATTGTTCATGGTGTAGGGGACAACTGACACTCACAAAATCAGCACAGGAGGTGGAAGGCAGAGGCCCTTGTTCCCATGCCCATGGCCTCTTATTTGCCTTGCTTTTCAAAATGCCTCTCATTTGCATGGCATTACTGTCACCAGTTTCTCACTCAATGTTCACCTTAACCAAAATCAGGGCCATTTGTTTTCTTCTTTGAGCTGCACGTTTGGAGTAGGTGACCCCTATGATAAAAGCTACCTTCTCTTAACTTCTGTGACATTCATGATGCTTTTCTCCACATGTCTCTTTGGTCTCGTTCCTACCCTTGCCCTAAACATTGCAGTCCCTAGGGTTCTGTTCTGTTATTTGTCCAAGTCTCCTTGCAGATGCCAAGTAAGCATCTGGTTCCAAGTATCATCAAGTTGCTCAGTGTCAAAGTTTTATCTCTATGAATAGATTTTCTTGTGAGTTCTCAACCTGTATACTTGCTGAATATGAGCAGTTAGACAGACAAAAGGGAATGGTTGATGTCCGTTTGTTCATCTCTGCACCTCACGAAACACTTCAAAAACTCCTTTCTAAGTAAATAGAATAATTTCACATACCACCCATGCTCAAGTCACGAATTAGCTCTTTTTTAAATCTCTCTCTCTCTCTCTCTCTCTCTCTCTCTCTCTCTCTCTCTCTCTCTGTGTGTGTGTGTGTGTGTGTGTGTGTGTGTGTGTGAACTCCTGCTTATGTGAATTGCCTGTATATGTCCACATGCATATGGAGGCCAGACAGCCTCAATTAGTACAGTTGGGAGCTCCATCCATCTCTTTTGAAAAAGGGTCTTCAATTGGCCTGGAACTCACCAATCAGGCTAGGCTGGCTGGCCACCCAGCTCCTGGGATTTGCCTGTTATTATCTCCTCATCACTAGGATTACAACAGTGCACCACCATGTTCTGGCATTTTTATGTAGGTTCTGGGGGGTCAGTAAAGCAAGTGCTTTACTTGAATTCTCCAAGCTGAGAATTCATTCTTGAGTCTACTCCTTTCTGAGAACGCAAGATAAGTCTTTCTGGATCATTCTACAAAAGAAATGCTGCATGGTGGAGTTCTCACTGTTGCTTCTGCTACAGTTTCCATCAAAGCCACCATTTAGTGGCATAGTCTGTTCCAAAAGATGTTAACTGTCTTTCTTGACTATATTCCCTGAAGTAACCTGGGGGGAAAATGATACTTTTTCCCCTTTTGCTAAAAATCCCCCAATAAACTAATTTGACCCTTTGAATTAAATCCAGTCTCGTCCCCATGGCTATGGGTCTGTGTTTCTCAGGGCCTCTCCCTTTCCTGCCCCATACCCTATTAGGTTGTCATCATATGGCTTTTTTCTGTTCCTTAAGTTTGCTAAGTTTGTTCCTGCTTTGGTCTTTGCAGTGAACTGTTTTTCTTTTATGGAAGGCTCTTCACTTTCATCTGTTCAGGCACGGGGTCTCCTTTTTAGAATCTCCAATGTTGTTTTATACAGGCCATTTGTGACTCAAGTTTGAGCAGATGCCTCTATCCTCAGTTCACCCTTAAAATTTTTCATTGTATGTAGGTGTTGTACATAGAGCTACATGAAGGCTTTTCATACAGATACATATTATGCATTGAGTACCTTGTCCACCCTTTACATCTCCCTCCACTCTGTTGTGCCCTTTGCTTCACTACACAGTTTCATTTCTGCTTTCATGTCATATATATTTATATATATATCTGGGTATATACATATATGATCTTGTGTATCTATTTAAAATCTAGGCATCACATATTAGGGACACATGGTATCTTTTTCTTTCTGAGACTGGCTAAATTCGCTTAATACAATTATCCATTTTCTTCCAAACAACTTTGTTCTTTATGTACAGATGAAAAATATTCTGTTATGCCTATGTGTCATTTTCATAATCTAGTCGTCTGTTGTATGTCAAGGTTGGTTCCATAACTTAGCTATTGTGGCCAGCATAGCAGTAAACATTGATGTGTAAGGATTACATTACATTCCCACGACTCAGCTCACCTTTTTATCTCATTCTTTTCTTTATAGAGATGACCAGATTGCTCTTGTGTGTGTGCCTTCCCATTGTTCCCAGCTCCCCAGGTTCCTGACATGTTGTGATTATTGTCTGTATGTCAGGACTCAGCACAGTGAGGAGTAGGCATTTACAGAGTCTTGCTGACTCTTCACCACTTGCACCTGCTCTCCTATCTAAGACAAAGGTGTTAACCAGGCTAACTCAGTGACCCCAGACACTGCCCTGCCTACTCAGTTTAATACTTACCTCATCTCCAAGTCCCTGACCTGTTTAGTTGACTATAGTTCCTATAAATGGACCATGTTTATTCAGGTTTGCAAGCCTGTGGTTCACCCTTCCGGAGTGAAGTGTCCTTCCTTTTCTCTTCTGTTGGCCACATTCCCCGACTCTTTCTCCCTCCCCAGCTTACTATTTAGTTCTAGTCAGGCTAACCTCAAACTTTTCATCTTCCTGCCTCAGTCTCCAGGGAGCTAGTATTATAAGATGGCACCGGCTTGCTCGGCTTCTCCTTTTCTCTTGAGAGCTGTCGTTGTAGTCAGTCCCTGAGATGCCTTGAAGTATGGGCTGTGGCTCTAGTCATATCTCTTTTGGATGTCCATGATAGCTCTGAGGGTGTCAGCATCCAGGACACATGTATGCTTCCACCCCAAACATGGATTTCAGAATAAGAATATTTGCCTATTTAGTAGTTGATGTAGAACAGAAAAAAATTACAAACAGCAATCAAAATCGGTTTATCTTTAAGAAGCCTGAACTGGAGAAAAAAGTCTGAAGGTAGAAATTTTAGATAGATTATGATACAGTGTTTTGTAAAGATTTGTAAATGAGAGGCTGAAGAGTTGGCTTGGCAGTTAAGAGATCTTGCTGCTTTTACAGAAGACCTGGGTTCAATTCCCAGAACTCATATGGTGGCAACTATGGTCTATAACTCCCCTTCCAGGAGATCCAGTGTCCTCTTCTGGCCTCTGTAGGCTCTAGACATGCACCTAGTATCCTAACTTACATGCAGGCAAAATATCCATACACATTTAAAAGAATAATACAGTAACAAAAGTATTTTAAAAGTAGTTTGAAACTGAACCTACGAAAGCTTTTGCTACGAATTTTGATTTTTGTATGAAACGTGTTTGTGGAGAGTGGAAAGGAAGACAGGCATTGTCTCTCCAATTAACTTGGGTCAGAGCTCGAGTTGGGTTTTTAATTTGGTTCACTCTGTTCAGGTATTTGGAATGTGGAGAAGCTCTGTGAAAATGTCCCGCCTACACGCTTTGAATATCCTCTTCCTGCTATCTTCAGAACAGCTTGCTTCTTTTAATAGCGAATGGCTGAGTGCAGGGGAGCCGTGTGTAGTGGGTGAATGTAAGTACAGTGTGTCCTCCCATTCCCAGCTGAAGTCATGGGCTCTGCCCAGGGCTCTGTGAGAGACTCAGCTGGGTTTTCTTTTTGATGTTGGTCAGGCCCCCGGAACTCTGTGGCTCAGAAACATGCTGCTCATGCCCCTTGGACCCTCAGGAGAGTTCCTGGTCAGCACTGAAGCATTCAGGAAGTGGAGGACACCTCGTGTACTCGTTTTATGTAGATGCTGATTTATTATTGTCCTTTAGCAACTTTTCTGAATCCATGTGGGCCTGGATAGGAAGAGCAAGAGTTGAGGAGTCTCAGGCTTGTTTGGTAAGTTACAGGAACCCAAGGCCATGAAATCTGGCCTAGTTCAGTGAACATAAATGGCATATTTCTCCCCTTTCAGAATGGCAGGAAAAAGTTCACTTTGAGCTAGGAGTAACCATACACTCCTTTCCCCAAAGATAACTCTTTTTCAAATATTTCAAGCAAATGTATGAAAGAAAACATTTGATAACATAAAAGGCACCCGGTTACTGTCATTGGAAATATGGCTTGTCCAGAATGTGCTGTTTTGTGTAACTCTGTTTTTCTTTGCTTTAGTGGCCCTATGAATCAAACCTAGAGCCTTGCACATACCAGATAACTGCTTTACTACAGAGCCACATCCTCCACCTCACCACTTTTTTGAGGGCATCCGTGTATTTTAGGACAGTAGGGGTAAAGGAAATACTTAGTGCTGTACATATCTTGCTTGGATTTGAAGTAAATGGCATTACAAAAATTGAAGAGAATAGATGTAAAGGATTTCCAGAAGGTTCCATGATTTAGCATGGCAACTTGTGGAGTACTTGTTAGGTTTGCTGCCAGGTATTGGTGGCCTGCCACTCTGTCCATGTTCCCATGCAGCGTCCTCTGCTGGGTCCTGGCTGTATTAAAATAAATGTGTTGTTTAATACTTTAGAATTGCACTGTAATTTCTTTCTGTGAAAGAGACTTTTTTTCCATATAAAACTAAGGGCCATTTCTTGGTGTGTATGTCTTATGGTTTCTCTTGTGACCTTGTTAAAGCTCCCTGGAGAATTAACACATGTGTAGTTTGGGACTAGGAACCCCTAGAATATATGGTTATAGGATAGTGGACTGGGAAGGAGGGCTTGATCTGGAAGGGTGGGGAACACTGGGGCAATACATTTTATTACCAATGTAATGCAGTTATTACAAAACTGTGTAATGGGAATCACTAAGAAAGCCAGTGGTTATAAAATCTTACTTTAACCTTCAATCTTGGTCACAAAAGGGCTAATTGCTATCAAAGAGAAGTGGTAAGCATTTAATTGGTGCCTCTTCTGTAGGTAAAAAGAAATAATTAAAAGGAAATAATATCTCTTCGCTTTGTTCAGGTAGGAGCCTTTGTACTTTTTCTCTTTAGGCAATGATTTGAATGCCATTTAAATGAGGATGGACTCTGATATTTTCTTCCTGGTGAGCTCACTGGCTTCTCACCCACCAGATATAATAATACCAACCATTTGCTGGTACAGAAAAAGATGTATCAATTCTTATTTTATAATGGAATCACTTCCCACTGTCCATTTATTTCTTTTCCTCCTCCCTCTCTGTCTCTGTCTCTCTGTCTCTCTGTCTCTCTCTGTCTCTCTCTGTCTCTCTCTGTCTCTCTCTGTCTCTCTGTCTGTCTCTCTCTGTCTCTCTCTCTGTCTCTCTCTCTCTGTCTCTCTCTCTCTCTCTCTCTCTCTCTCTCTCTCTCTCTCTCTCTCTCTCTCCCTCTCCTTTTTCTTGCTAGCTGCCATCTGGCTTAACCTTTTGACTATAACTATCAGGGAAAATCGTTGCTTTACAGAAGTGCTTTCAAAGCTTCATTTTCTCAGACATTGGACATCCTCGTTACTCCAGTTCAGGAAAACTTGGTCAAAAGCAGATCCATTACTAAGCTATCAGTAAATAATTAACCACTGACTTGTTCCCAAGTTATATACTCACTGGTTTAGAAATGATTTCCCAAACTACTGAAGATAAGAGAGGTTATTCCCGGTTTCACTGTGTTGCCATTGTTAACAACTTGTAGCGTGGGAGACATCAGCTGATTCCTATGCACTGGTCCAGCCACTCAATCAAACAACTTCTTGGGGTTTTCTCCTATAGTGGCAGTGATTCAGAAGACACCACAGTCATTTGTGAGGACTTCTCTGTCAGAGTTACTATGGGTCTGAATGTCAGGGGATTGTTTAGTTCAGGAGGAACACTTTGTTGCTTGGCTATTAAATCTGTGTTCCAACACAGCTGAATTTCAAGTTGCTTGTTTGTGTACTTTAAACTCTAGCTGTAAAATGCATTTATTTAGGTAATGCATGGCATAGCATGCTTTTCAATGCAGAACTCAGGAGGCAGAGGCAGGTAGATCTCAGCATTCAAGCCAGTCTGATCTGCATATGAAGTTAAAGGCCAGCCAGGGTTGAATAGTGAGACCCTTTTTTTTGTTTTGCCTTGTTTTAAGACATTTATATGAGATTTAGTATATGCTAACGGTGTAAGAGCCTAATTTCTATCTGTTAACCAGTCAGTGCTTTGCCTGAGTTTCAACTGTATGCAAAGTTCTTCTGTGTCTGGTAGACACAGGCAAAGAGAGGCGCCACAGCTGGCTGCAAGGGCAGGTAGAGATGCGGAGATGAATGATAAAGATGGATGGAGGCCAAATAGGGTGTTAATGTGAGCATATGTCTCATACTTTTGTAAATATGTATTTTAGTGATCGATTTTTAACTTCTGCTTAGTATGTTTCTTAAGGTTATTTTTTTTAGGATTTGATTTGCAATATGAAAATGTAGATAATGTTTGTTTACAAATCTTTTGTTTTATCCTATTGTCTTCCTTAAAAGAAAATATTTGAAAAATAGTTTGGAATTGTCATATTTATGTTGTTTTCTGTTCCTTCAGAATGTTAAAAATTGCATTTTGGGCTATAAAACAAGCAGCTAAGGTCTTGGTTCATTGCCTTATTTTTTTAATTAATAAATTTTGTGTGTGTGTGTGTGTGTGTGTGTGTATGTGTGTGTGTGTGTGTGTGTGTGTGTGTGTGTGTGTGTGTGTGTGTGCATGTATAGGCATGTTTGTGTGTGACTGTGCATGCCACTGTGTGTGCAAGTGCATATGTGTGCTTGTGAGTGTGGCGGCCAGAGGAGAGCCCCTGGTATTCTTCTTCAGGTGCCTTCTACATTGTTAGGTTTTGATTTTTAAATCAGGGTCTCTCAATTTTATCTAGAACATACCAAATGGGCTAAGTTACCTGGCTAGTGAGCCCCAGGGATCATTTGTTGCTCCTTCTCACCAGTAGGTTTATAGGTACAAACTTGGTTTTGTACACAGGTCCTGGGGATTGAACTTGGGTCCTTGAGCTTTCAATGCAAGCACTTTACTGACTGACCTATCTCCCTAGTCCCTGTCAGCCTTTTCCTTTTGTGGTGAAGATAATGAGCCCGTACTTAGTGGCTTATCATATGCTTCAAAAGACTGCTGATTGGCACATTTTTCACCCAAGGCCTTTTAGGGGTAACTGTTTCAGTAAACTTGAATTGGTGAGTAAAGACTCATGTGCATACTGTCAAGGCACTAGTTCAAGTCAGCTGGGTCTTTTACTTGTGTGCTAAGTTGATGTCTTAAGTTGCTGGAGGCAGTAAAATGGTTTTCTGTTTTTTTTTTTTTTTCTTTCTTTCTTTCTTTTAGTTGAAAGTAATAACCAGCCTTAGGAACTTCATGTTGGGCCTGGAGCTGAGGGCACATCTCTGGTTAGTGTCCCAAACTATGAAACAGCAACAACACCCCCCACCCCAACAACTCGTAAACCAAAAAACGGCACTGTCTTATACACCATATTCAAATGGGTTAAGATGTGGGAAATTGGTCAGAGAAAATTTAACATAGCACTTGAGAATTTTTTAAAGGACTGAACACCAAAGTTAAATGTGGAGGAATTACTTCATATACATCAAAGGGTAAAGTTGAACTGTGATGTTGGTAATACAGTTGAATGCATCATTTCCCCCTACATATTGTTTTCAGTTATTTCTATCTGAATCTGAAATTTGTGCATAGTTGATAATTATACACTTGTCAAACAACTGGGTTTGTTTTAACTCAGTACAGTTTTGAGTAGTTGTAAAACTGTTTTAAGAAAAACCTTGACTTTGTGTACCTTATGTTGCAGAGAAGTAGTAGGTGTTAGTATTCAGGCACTTGTACTGACCTGCTCTTGGGGTCCTGGTAGGATACCTCCTCAGCTGCAGCCACTAAGAATACCACCACCTATGAATATTTACTATGTTCCCTTATAAAAATCAAGCCTTGCCCACCTCCCATCTCTTTGTCTTCTGACACTCTTGTCCCCAGGGACCGATCTCTGCCCCCCTGACCCTTTCTTTGCCCCCTCTGTCCCCTTCTCTGTCCCTTTGTCTGCCCATTCTCTCTCCTTCCAGTAAACCTCCCATGTGAGCCCTGTTGTATGGCATGACTTATCACTGATTTTTAAATTATAACAGTGGGTGACCTGAAGATGTTACATTGGCAATAATTTACTCTTTTGAAGTAAGATCAGGGGCAGGATTTCTCAACCTTGGTGTTGTTGACATTTGATTCCAAATGATTCTCTGTTGTTGGGAGCGGTCTTGTGCAATGTAGGGTGTTCATTCACTAACATCCCTTGACAGTCAACTATAAATGCCAGAAGTACTTACTTACCCTTCTCTGTTAGTGATCATCAAACGTGTCTCCAGACACTGCCAAGTGTCCCTTAACAAGACAGAAACCATGGCTGACTGAGAGCTACTGACACAGATCTTCTACATTATATTTAAATCTACCTGTCTGTGTCACTCTACAAATTTGAATAGACAAATAGAAGCAATACTTGTTAATTATTGAAAAAAATAAGATTATAACAAATCCAACTTGGATTGAGAATAAGTATTTTAGTTAAATCCCAGTTACTGTAAAGAATTCCAGATAACCATAATTCCAAACATTTTGATTATATTGCCTCTTCACTTTCAAAATGTAGAGATCCCCTTGATTTGAATGAGTTTATAATAATAATTTGTTTTCTTCAAAACTTCAAATAGTTGGAAATAATATTGTGGTTTGACATATGTTAAAGAATCTCTCAGACTAGAATATTCCTTGTGTGTCTCCTAAGAAATTTAATTTCCTTTATGGGTGGATACATGTCTTGATGAGTAATAATTGTGCTGAAGGGTTAGTTTTTAGACATTCATTTATCAAGTTTTTGGTAGACATTTTACCATAAGGTAGCAAGTAGATTCACCTGGTTATTAACTTTTGGAAGGATGTAGGCAATTCTCTTGACCCAAGAATTGTTTGCTCTTTAAAACACATTTTGCTAATGATAAAACATTCTTTCATACTTGTGACCCAGGAGTTGAAGCTTTGGCCAATCAGAGGAAGGAACTGGCTAGATGGTAAAAGGAAGTATTTGTTCCGTTATTGAAGCACATGGCCTCTTGCCATCTTTGATAAAGGATTGGATATTATGCACCCAAAGTCTGCTGCCCTCTTGACCCTTCATCAGTCATCAGCTGGCCTGTGAGGTTGCCTGAGCCAGAGTCCAGTAGGATGACTATTGTTTGAACGTTGTGTAACTCCCTCAAACGGAAATTACTGACACAGCAATATCACTAAGGGATGTCTTTCTAGTTTTAGATTATGGGCATGTGTTTCCTTTCTGTTCTAAAGCTCTGCCAGGTTACAGGTATAAAATGGTAAAATGTAGGGCCTGGAATTGTTTAATATAGACGGACAACTGGAAACTTCTTTCGTTTGGTGGAGTAATATATGATCTCTTCTGGTACACAGTTGTATATAGCATCCTGCCCAAATTTCCATTGTTGTAAAAACTCTTAGAGCAGTGGTTCTCAGCCTGTGGGATTGCATATCACATATTCACATTATGATGCATAACAGTAGCAAAATTACAGTTGAGAAGTAGCAAAATCTAGATTTGATGGTTAGGATCACCACAACATGAGGAACTGTATCGAAGGGTCTCGGCATTAGGAAGGTTGAGAGGCAGTGCGCCAGGCCATCTTGAGGTTGTTGCACACTGTTCGTTCTCTTTTAAGGCATTAATGACTGAAAGAGATGACTAGTCACTTGTGTGAATTCTCCTACCATACATCCTATCTGGTTTTTTGACTTGCTCAGAGAGTCTTTATAGAAAGAGCTGTTTAATATTCACAGCTTCGTGTCATCTAATCTCTTTATTTATGCCGCGTTCTTGAGCAACTAACATATCAACTGCAGCTGTTGCTGACCAAAGCTGCTGAGAAGTGGGTGGAGGAAGGGGCAGAGATAATGGGTTCAGGTTCTGTGTCTCAGAGCGTATCTGTCACCATCAATCTGTGCTGATAGCAACTGGTTTGCAGAAGGCAGCTCAAGCCAGATACTTGTTTTACATGTAGTTTGTCCAGATATGCAGTCGTGGATACCATAGTGATAAACATCACTGATATATAGTAGAAACTGGATGAATATCTGTGATTGTCAGGCTTTTCATGAATGTATAGTGTTGATTAGTTTGGGCCACCAGCCTTTCTGTAAAGCTGTTTGTCTGTGAATCTTGTTTTTTTTTTTTTTAAATAATATATCGTAGAAAAATAGACAGACGAAAATACATCATTATAAAAGAAGGAAATGTTTGCTTCTCTGATATGAGCAAGCAGTGATGTTTTCTAAAAGAGGGTATTTGGAAATAATGAGACATATTTAGGGGCTGGGAGACAGCTCAGTTGGTAAAGTGCTTGCTGCATAAGAGCGAGGACCTGAATTCAGACTCTTGGCACCGTCATACAAAGCCAGGCAAAGTGTCACATGCCCGTGATCCCAACACTAGGAAGGCAGAGAGAGGAAGATCTAGGGGGCTTGTCAGCCATCTAGAAAAACTGAGGACTCCTGGGTTCTTTGAAAGACTCTGTCTCAAAAACTAAGATGGAGAATGAGGGAGCAGGGCCCCCTTGGTTGACCTTTGACCTCTGCATGTGTATGTGTGTATGCACAAACTCATGTACATATGAACAGCTCATACAGATAGCACACATGTGTACAACACACACACACACACACACACACACACACACACACACACACACACACACTTGTACTCACATGTTTGAATACTAGTGTAGAAACTGCCCGACCACCCTTAGTAGAATAGGCTAGACAGACTAGGATCTGATCATCCCCACCTTGTAATTCACATAACAACTTCTTTTTGCATCTTCCTTTCTTCAGGTTACCTTGGGGGAGAATTAAAAAACCTCCACCAACAGCATAGCTTGTTATATGTTTTTCAATAAAGACATCCAAGGGAAAGGGATTGATTTGAAAAGCAGTTAGGAAGATACGGCTACCTCAGGCTTACTCTTCCTGTACTTAACACTGTTGGGTTTAAGAGAAATGTTTATGTGCTCCAATCAGATCATGCAAAGGGCTACCTTAAAAATGAGAAGAAAGCCCTTGACACAACCTGGTTTCTTAGAGTTTCTGTTGCTGCAACGAAATACCATGACCCAAAAGCAAGTTGGGGGAGGAAGGGTTTATTTGGCTTACACTTCCACATTGCTATTCGTCACGGAAGGAAGTCAGGACAGAAACTCAAAC
This sequence comes from Cricetulus griseus, assembly GCF_003668045.3. NCBI lineage: Eukaryota > Metazoa > Chordata > Mammalia > Rodentia > Cricetidae > Cricetulus > Cricetulus griseus. The sequence goes on along the minus strand of NC_048595.1, from coordinate 274,886,492 downwards.
AGGGTGGGATCCTGGAGGCAGAAACTAATACAGAGGCCATGAAGGGATGGTGCTTACTGACTTTGCTTTCCAAGGCTTCCTCAGCCTGCTTTCTTATAACACCTAGGACCACCAGCCTAGGGATGGCACCAACCACTATGGACTGATTCATCATCCATTTCAGAAGATGTCTTACAGCTGCATTTTTATGGAGGCATTTTCTCAATTGAGGTTTCCTCTTTTCAGATAACTCTAGATTCTGTCAAGTTGACATAAGATTAGCCACACAGTTCCCCTTCCAGTAATTCTCCTCATTATCATTAACCATGAAGTACTTGCTGCTTTGAGGACTGCTATAGGTCTCCCAGAACTAAGTGCTTGTGTGTGTCTCTTTGATACAGATACACATGCAGACTGAGCTGAAGGAGGAATTAGTGCTTCCTCCATTTTACAGGAAGGTGTCACAGCACAAGTAGAGTTTCAGGCACTGTTCACTGATAGGAATTATCTGTGTTGCTGGGGGCTGGGGGAAGGAAAGAAATTACATATGACTGAGGTTCCTGTGTGCTGATGACTATGCAAGATAATTTCCTAATAGCTAACATCTATTGAGTGCTTATTGCTTGCCAGGAAGAAGTGCTAACTAGGTATTTATTAAAGTAACTAGTATGGACCTATTTAGTTCTACAATTGACTTTTGAAGTAGTTACTGTTATCATTCCTATTTTACTCTTGCATCCCCATGAGTATGTATGCCTTGCCCAAGGTTTTGTTCCAGTCTATTAGGGGCTGGGCTTACAGCATGCCTCATATCCATCTAATTTAACTTCTACCACATCCTTGGCAAAAATGGGTGCTTTTGTTCCTCTTACAACCTTACAGACGAAGAATGGAAATCTGGAGAGGTTACCTGTGACAAAGCCAAGGGCACAGGAAGGATTTGAACCAAGGTCTGATTTCCTCATTAATTTGTTTTTCCCTGGGGGAGGAGTGCCTGGTAAAAGTTCAGAGTTGTAGCTGTAGGGATGTCTGAATCCCTCCTCATAGGGATGGTTAGGGTTTTGAAAAAGCCCACAGAGGTGGGCATACTTCCAATAAGGTGGTAGAGTCCTATTCACAGAAGACTGTGAAGCCCTCTCTGCTACAGCCATGTCTTATGGCCATTTTCTGTCTTTATCATTGAGCCTCTTCTTGATTTCATTAGTTTGTTTCTTCTCAGTGTACTTGGATCCGCTATTCCTGTTTATCAATCTTTGAAGTGTGTACATTCAAAAAGTAATTAAGTTGCCATCATAATTTCTAGTATGCCTGAAGTCAGTCACCCGATTTAACAGTGAGAGATGAGAAACAGAATGTTCATGTGTATTTGGAAAGCACTGCTCTATTAATTACATAGGGATTTTGAACTCAGTAAAAGAAAAGTATGAATCTTTATAATCTTTAAATTTTTTCCTTTTTTCTGGTAATTTCAGTTTAATGATTTGTGACCTTCATTAGTGACATGACTCTGATATCCTTTTTTTGTCATTTATAAATGAAATTAAGATTTTTCTTACTTTCAGTGTTTCCTATAAAATGCCTGGATTGCATTAATGTACCCCCTTTCTCACACCCTAACTACATATATATTTGAAAAAATAGATAACTGAATTTGAGCTGGATGACTATCTGAGCAGCCCATAGCTCTTAGCTTGGTAAAAATATCAGCAAAGTGGAGGACTGACATCATTGACTGAAGGTTGGGTTTTTCTAAACAACAGAGGTTATCCAGAGCCTTACTTTGTTATTAGAGAACAAAACTTGATGACAACATGTGGATTGTGATAAAACTTGTTGAAGGAATCTATTTTTGAAGATTCCATTTTTCTGTTCTAAGCCCAGACAGATGGATCTAGATAATGTTTACCATGTGAGCACTGACGACTTCGGAGGTAACTGCAATGTGCGTTAGAATTGACTGTATTAACTCTTGCAGGGTTAGGACCTTCAAGAATAGAATACTGAAGGACTCTCACACATCACCCATGTGAGTGACCTTTCTCTCTTCAGTGTGTCTCATTGTTATTTTCTTTTGATGGATATTGAACTGAACTGTATTTCTGAAACAAGCAATCTTAAAAAGAGAAGCAGGAGCCAGTGGAGAGGGGGATAGGGCACTTAATTGAAGGGTGCCACAGCAAATGCATATACCACCTGCTTGAAATTTATTGAATGAACGGCTATCATGCTCATGTGCATACTCTGGTCCTTCCTGCCCCTTTGGAGGCTTGTAAATATCCTTGGCTTATAGATACTTATGTTGATTAGTCTTTATTCTTCTTTGTAAAGTCATAAAAATTGACCCGTGCCTTAGTGGAGTGTTAGTGGTAGTGATGTAGCCATAGCCTGATCGTCAGTTTCTTTGGACAAGTGTATTCTGAAGGCCTAGCTGTGCTATTGGGAACTACATGCTAACACTATTGGGAACAGCATCACTCCTGATCTATGTTCTAGGTAAGGGCTTCCTAAACAGTTTCTACTTGCAGCCCTAGTTATACAGATATACACAATAGGGGCACAAAGTAAACCTTTACTGATGATAAACCATAAAGACATTTATTTTTAAGCATTTATTTAATACACATGGAATTTTATCGTCGCTGTGGTGGGGGCTGCATAACTGTAATCCTAGCACTTGGGAAGTGGAGGCAAGAAGACTAGGCATTCAAGGCCAACCTGGGCTACATATTGTTTATGAGGCCAACCTGGGCTATATGAGACTCTGTTTCAAACAGAAACAATAAATGAATAAATTAAAAATGAATTATTAAAGATAAAAACAAATTTGTATATTGAGATGAATGGGCTTATTTATTTGTATATAAATAATTAAATCTTAGCTGAATATTTGATACTACTAAACACAGAACATAATTAGCATTTTTCAGAGTTGATAAATATTTTAATTTTATAACTGCCAATGCTGATAACTCTGATTTGTATGATTACCTAGTATAAAATGTTTAGGGTCGTTTAAAAAAATATGTTGGCCATTTCATCCTAACTCCAAGCCAAAATTCAGAATTAGTTTTGCTGACCCAAGTCAGCAACCCAAACTCAGTTTTAAAATCAAATTTTCTAAAACAATCCAATCCAAAGGAATGTTGATTAGATAGTTTCTTCCATGCTGAAGGAATGATTGTAGGAAAATGTTAAAATTCTTTATTTTCTTTAAGAGCATAAATCTTTGTAAATATAGTAAATACATTGAAAGCCACAATAGACCATAGTCTCAAACCTGAGCCAGTGTGTTTCAGGCAGCTTTTCTTGGAGTTGCATGATGTGAGGTTGTGCACAGTGGTAAGTGTTGGGAACCAAGGCTACAGGGAAGCTGTGAGGTACCACACAGGTCAATATTGCCTTGGATGTGTTGGGTCTGCCACACATTGGCTCTTGAATTCAGTTTTGATCATGGAGCTTCAGAAACCTTTTTCTGTTGCTAAAATTTTCACCACCACAGTATGGGGTTGTAACCTACAATTTAAGAAGCTGAGTCCTAAGCTCCTTCTAGAACTGGTAGAAAGATGTAGATGAGCTCCACTGGAGGCTGGTGGAGGCAGAGGTAACATAGTTAAAGTGATTTCAGTTTTAGTTCCAGATTGCAGAACTAGAGGGTGGCGGGGTGGGGGAGGGAGAAGAGGAGAACACTCAGCCAGGCCAGCAGAAAGTGAAGAGCGAACACCCTGCCACTGCCACTTGAGCCCCCCCCCCCCAACCCTCCCAACAGCAGCCCTTTCTCTGGCCTGGCTTACTGGGTGGCCTTCCCAAGGAAACAGACAAAGGTAAATCATGCAGGTTTAATTTGAAAATTGCTAACACACATATAGCCTCTCAATACACCCCCTCTTTTCTAGCAGTGTAAACCTTTCTCTACACTGGGACCAAGTTGCATGCAATCCCTGGGGTGAGATTTAAGTGAGGGGGGTATTTATAGATCCGTTTGAGGGACCTGTGGACTACTGTGGTAGTTCTTGAATTGTTGTTACTGGGATGTGGAGCCTCTTGCAGAAAGGAGATTCAAGTCTGTTTCAGAGATGGAGACAGGGCAAGGACTTGGAGATGTTTAGTGTGCAAAAGCTTGAATAACTGAATGTGGATGTGAGGTACTGTATTGTGAAACTTGGCGTTGGTATTTCCCTTTCCCTTTTCTTTTTAAAACTGGCGGGCATTTACTATTGAATTTTTTTTTTTTTGTGTGTGTGTGTGGCTTACTTGATTCTAAGCTTACTGGAGTTCTGCATTACTTCTGAGAACTCAATGAAATCTGTAATAATATTCATAACTTGGTATTTGCCATGCTCTGTGCTTACATCTTACAATATTGTATCTTCTATGTTGTTGATTTTTCAGGAGGTGATATTTTAGAAATGTTACTTAATGCATGATAACTGTTAAAAGCCAGTAGCATTTTGAAGAAGTTTCTTTTCCAAAAAGACATCAAGTGTTAAAACAAAACAATTCGGTTTCATGTGCCATGGTCAGGACAAGACAGAGAAAATGTTTGATGGTTTTAGGATTTATAAAGTAACCCAAACCAGAGTACTAAAATTGGGAGTTTATTTAAATGTATAAGTATTCTTTTGTAAGATGTTTCCTATTACGTTTGATGCTACAAAATAGAATTGTGAAAAAGATAAAAGAAAATATAGCCAAACCTATTCTTATCATGTATATATATGCACATATCCATTGATGTGTAGTATTCAGTGTAGTAGCAAATCTATTTTGTTCTTGCCTTTTAAACATCCTTGGCCTTGGGGCTGGAGAGGTGGCTCGGTGATCTAGTTATAAGAATGTTCTGTTCTTGCAAGGACCTTAGTTCTGTTCCCAGCATCCAAGTTGGACACTTTGCAACCACCAGTAGTTGGGTCTCCAGGGAGACCGAACAAATTTGGCCAGCACTAGCACCTGCACATTTAGGCACAGATATACACACATACACATAACTAAAAGCAATTAAAGTAAATCTCAGTAAGTCATCACATGTGTGGAAACTGTCTGAGGGAGGATGGCGTTTGTCCTTCACCTCTACAAACACATGACATTTGCTTCCTTCTCTTTTATAGTTTAGTCCAGCAGGATGGCGCCTCTGTCTTGGAGACTGCTGTAGTATGAAAGGAGAATGCAGGCTTGCAGATTCAGCAATAAAAATCAATAACAGGGTCTTAACAGAAAGTGCTGGTCTTAAACTTCACACTAATTTTATGAATCTAAACTTTTTAGAAAAAAATTTAAGTTACAATAGGAAAATTTAAATAATGTCTCCTCATTGTTGGTGGCTTAAAATCATGTCAGAAAGCAAATGCTTAGTTGCCATTGTCCCATCTTTCTGCAGCTGCCCAGGGAGGCCATCTGTTCTCTCAGGTGGACAGGATTCTAATCTCCAGCAAGGCTTCTGTCCTGTCTGGTCTGCTTGCTTACTCCTTTCTTAGGAGCCCTCTTTGAAATGAAATCCTTTCCTAAACAGAAGTTCCACACACCAAGTGGTATCTATTTATAATTTGCAAGTGTGGGACTGACAACTTAGAACTTAGATGACATGAAATTGTTGAGCTGGACAGGACTAATTTTAAGGGCAGTTAATTGAGGACTTGAAAAGAAAGCCAAAATAGATCTGTTTTTTTGTTTGTTTGTTTGTTTTCTTTTTGTAGTATTAAAGTTTTGTCTTCATTACATTTTAGCAACAGCTGATAGGGGAAAATGTGCATGTATGTTAAAACAGAACACAAAAAACAGGACCTGGAGATATAGGTCACTTAATGAAGTATCTGCCATGCAAGCATGAGAACCCTGAGTTCCATCTTCAGCGCCACATAAAATCAAGGTGTGGTGGCCTGAGCCTCTGAGAGTGGTGCTGTGGACACAGAGGCAAGAGGATCCCTGGAGCTCACTGGCCAGTGAGGCAACCTAGCCTATCGTAGAATATTATTTTAAGGTGTGTTATTTTTGTTTATGCTCTGGAACATTTGTTTAATGATGCAAAGATGTGTTTGATTAAATAAAATTCACCTGCCATCAGGAGTCTGAGTCAGCTTAATAAGAATAAGACGCCGTTTGTGATTTATTTGGGAGCTGGGTGGTGCCCTCCCCCCAAAAAAATGAGACAAAGAGTAAAACAACACTACTGACTCTTAACTATGGGATTTGCTTAACAAACCTGATGTATGATTCAATTTGTAAGAACAACCCCCAAGTCCTCTTCTCCTCCAACCTGTCATTACTGGGGTCAACTACAAGGACCTAATAGGGAGCTTGCAGCATCTTCCTAGCCTAGGCCCAGGGCAGCTTTCTGGGATAGCTGGAGGCTCAGGTAGATTCATACCTAAGCCCCCAGTTCTGGCTCAGCAAAGGTGAGGTCCTGGCTCAGAAGGGACAAACCACTGAAATTAAACCAGAGTTTCAATATATATACACTACCCATGATTAGGTGTTTACAGCATCTAATCTTCAACAATTAAAGAGAAGAAGTGTGGGTGGCGTAAAAAATAGCTATACCCACATTCTGAAGTCTTTGAGAAAAACAGGAAACTAGTCTTTTTTAACCAGTGATGCCCAGAACTGGTTATTGCAAAGAGCTTGTTTTCCTAATGTGATGTGGTCAGCCCAGCTGTGCCAGAGGTCGGTTTTTGCTCATTATGATGGGCGTCTGTGGATTTCTTTAGCTGACAAACCTATAGACAGGCAAGCATAATTATCCGTGGTAACCTGGTCATTATGGCCGGATGGTGCTTCGAAAACAATTTGCCCCAGTCCTGGAAGCCCTTGAGAACATATGAAATAAGAACATTTGACCAACACATAGTTATATCCAGGAGTTGTAAATGAACCAGGCCTGTGAGCCATAGAATAGTTTACTATAGAAGAGTCCACTGAGTTTCTGCCATCATTATTTTATTTTGTTGTCTTTTTTTAAGTTGCCATACATCACTGGGTGGCAATAGATCTATTTTCTTGATTTGCTCATCAGCTGAAGCATCACGTAAGAATATCTTGAACTTCTTGTTGTTGTTGGCTTCAATGTCTGGTTGCAGTCAGATAAGTTGAAAATGAAAACCAGGGTCACAGGGATGTCATTTGTCATTGTCAGTCTCACAAAGGCTCCTCCCCACCCACCACTGCATTTGTGGACAATATAGAAAAGAAGTGACCATGGGGGGGGATGATTTAGGCATTTGTAGGCTAGATTTTTGACCCTGGGGAACATGTAGATTGTTTCAGAACCAAAGCGAAAGGAGAAATCCCCATTGCCTTCACTGCAGGTTTCTGACAGAAGAGCAAGTCAGTGTCAGACTGGTGCTGAGGATTCCCTTCTGTTTCCTGCTGTGGGTTCCTGGTTACTGGGGAGCCCATCTCCACCAGAACCCTCCCTGCAGACCATTTCTCTGTGTCATCTTAGGGATAAAGGGGGCATTAGGCTTTTGGAAATGAAGTAATAACAACCACTGCCCTCTTTCTTTCTTTTCTTTTATAATTTTTTTTTTTGGTTGCCAAACCAAGCATTGGGTTGTGCAGTGAAGGCTTTACGCCTGTCTGTTTGTATCAGTCTTTACAGTTGTCTCTTTAATAAGTAAATTACTCACCCTTTGCTGTTATGAAGCTTGTTTTCAGTGCTTGGTCCCGGCAATGTGCCTGGGCTTAGCATACCCCCTCTCCAGCTGACTCCCGGGCAGTTCCAAAAAAGGCAGTCTTCCCTGCTATTGATTTGTGGGGCACATCAGTCATGTTAGAGTTATTTACAATGAGAGGAGTCAAGCTTCTTGCATCTGTCTTTTAGGTTTAGCACAAGGGTACTGTACAGCAAGGCTGTCTTCGTTCTGATCCAAGGAGATGTTTTTCTCGCCTTTGGGGGCAGATTGGCCAGAATCCTGTGTAGCAAAAGGAGCAGCAAGTGGATCTGGGGGGAGGGGGTGTGACGGTCTCTCTTTTTTTAACCCCTTGCTACTTCTTAGTGAAAAGTGAGGACAGTGGGTAAATGGTATCTGCCACTTAGCCTTTACCAGGATGAGGTAAAGGTAATGAGATAATGTTTGCCAAGTACACTCAAACACAGATGAGAGATATTTCTAAAAGTGCCAGCCCTTACTGGGGTAAAGAAAAGCTAACAACAGAACTAGCAAATAAACATGTCTTATCAAGTCTCGGATTTCAAATGCATGTTAAAATCTGGTGTTTCTGCAGGAAAACAAAGCCTTGAGACATTATGATAATGTTAAGATGGCAGGAAAGAAATGGATTATTATTGCTTTCACTTTATACTTGCTACCATTGTGGTATATTTTCTGTACATTTTCATATTCAGACTTTAAAATACAATTACATTTTTTCATACTCCCAACAGTGTATGCTTACCACTACCCCTATTTCAATAGTTACCTATTGAATAGAGCTACACCTATTATTGGAGCACAATATAAAAAGTTGGGCCAACAAGCTGGAGAAATGACTGGGTTTAGGGGACACTTGATACTCTGTCAGAGGACTGGGCTTCTGTTCCCAGAATCCGTGTAGGGCAGCTCACAACCACCTCTAACTCAGTTCCAGGGGACTTAACACCCTCTTCTGGCCTCAGTGGGCTCTGCACTCACACACACCAACCCCCCCACAGACACACATACACACATGCAATTAAAAATAGAAACAGTTCTTTTTTTTAACTACTCAGAAGAAAATGGTATTTTTCTTAGCATAGAGTGATCAAAGTGTCCCTATCTGTCATTCCCATTACTGAGCTTTCCACTAGAGTTAACAAACAAAAAAAATGTGTGCCTTTGACCAAAGACTTCTTACACTTAGCTAGATGGTGCCCTTCCACTCCCGTGTGACTTTATTGAGGAGATGCAGTGAAAAGACCAGTTCTCCCCTACTGTTTTCTCAGATTTCTTAAGGTCAGCATTACTGATACCTCGAGCTATGTGGAGATTTGGCCTATCTAGCTTCAAAAAGTATTCCCGTTGAGAAATAACTCACTGACTGGTGGGAGTGGAGGGAGTGGGTGCAATAGCTCACTGCCTGTAGGGATGAAGGAGGTGGGTGGCAGTTTTGCCCTGCAGATACCCACATGGTAGGAGCCCAGGTTGCAGAGGAGCCCCCGGCTCACTTTGGTCTCCTTTCTTGTAGCAACATCCTTGCCTTTCTAGCTCTGAGAAGGAAGCAGCCCTGATGGTGGGTGAGACTTGCTAAAGGAAGTTGTAGGTAAAACGGTGCTCATCTGGAGATAGAGTAGGGTCAGAAAGAACTGCCATTCCCTGCCTTGGTCAGGCAGCCATTTGTGGCAGAGGGGACTGGAGCCTGTGCCCTCCTGGAACCTGTGCCGTGCCAGACATCACTGCTTCCAGATGATTTTTTTGCTGAGTATTCTTTGCTGGAGAGATTAATTGCTTTAATACTGATTGGCCATAAGTCGGTCCTACAGGAGCTTGCTCTCTGCTCCTGGATGTCATTTGAAACTGGATGAGGAATACAGTTGCAGTTTATAGACAGCTGTGGCATGGTTTCTCTGCTCCTAGGAGTACCAAGTACCTGCAGGGGAAAACTTCAGTTTAGTCTAGGTGACACCAGCTTGATAGCATACTCCATCTGCCAGCATTCAGAGCTGAGATGTCTTGATTTTTTTATATCCTTAATTAAAGGCCAGATATTACAGGTTGATAATTCTGAACAGTGTTTTGGTTTTGGTTGACTTTGTTTTGGTTAAGTGTGATCTTCATAGTGGAATTGATACTCTTTGTGGTGGGGAGACTGTCTTGGGCACTGTGCAATATTTCCCAACACTCCTGTCCTCCACCCACTGAATGACAATAGCCCAGCCCTACTCTTTTCCCAATCTTAACAGTAAGATGTAGCCCCTGCCATTGCTCAATATCCCTAGGGAGGCAAAATTTCTGCACATGTAAACCTCCATAGGCTACCAATAAATCTGAGGCCTGTATACATACCAGCCTGAACCAGTCTTTCACCAACGACACAAAGGTTGAACCAAAGAGGCCAGAGTAGGAAAGTAAGGATGGAGAGGGTTAAATTTCTTCGTAGTGAGTATTCCTAGTCTATGACTGGGTGAGTAGTAACCCCAACCAGGGGACTTTCCCTGCTGGCTTGTGGCAGGAATTCCCTCTCCCTCTTGCCCTGAACTCTAGAACTCCCTCCTCAAGGACAGCCCTTGTTTCTGACTCACTTAATTCTTCTCTCCCTCCTGTTTCCATTTTCTGACCCCTGTTGCGGCCAGTATCTGGACCAACTCTGCTGCCTCTGACAAAGCTAGGGAGCCATTGAGAGTGTCCCTGTCAATGCCTGGGCAGGTCACTCTGCCTCTAGACAATGTGTCTTGCTATGCTTACTTCTTCTCTTTAGAATAATCCCTGGTTTTTGTGACCTATGTAGGGAAACATAGTTTTCTATGCTATTGACTCAAGTCCTCGGTTTGGCTATCTGGCAAGAAACTGTGCCATATAAAGTTGGCAGGTTCTATGGTACTCGTCTTACGTTGTCATAGGCTAATTCTAAACCCAGTTATGTAAGCTTCAGGAGGGTAGCCTGAAGTGCCTATTCCTGTGGTGGTAGTCTGGAGGAGAAATGTAGTCCACATGTCAAATCTGAGGTGTAAAAGTGGACTTGGGGAATGTGATTTCTTTCAAATAAGATGAGAAGACAAGGGATGGATGGGCAGAGATGGATGAGAGATGGGTTGTCATAGTCCAGCTGGTACCTGTTAGAAGTAAGACCTACGTAACACTATGGGGAGATGCTCTGGATAGGGAGGTCAGAGTTTGTATTCCCGTGGGACAGAACCTTCACTCTCAGTCCCAAGGTCAGAGAGCTGACAAATTGGAACAGTTGTGACTTGGTACCCTCATGAGGAGTAGAGGAAGCATGGAGATATTTTGGATTCCATGTGGACATGCTGTGGTCTTTACCAAATGTGCAAGGCCTGCCAAGAGGTGAAAAGAATAGTAACTGTGGATTGAGATCCCAGTTCACCAAAGACAGTAAGAAGTAACTGGGTTCCATGAGTTTTAAAACAGAAGATGTATGCTGTACAAGTTTGGGATGAAACTAAGAAAAGTTTAATTACAAGAGAAGCACAAACACAAGAGTCTTTGTATATCAGATAACAAATGCTTATATCCAGTTTGTCAAGGTAGGGGCATTTGTCATTTTACATTAGGACTAAAGCAACAAAAGAGACTGTTACTCCTGGACCTGAGAAGGTCCAAGGGTTCTTGTTAGCCTGTGTCCTTTCCCTCTTTCCCTCTTTCCCTCTAAAGCTGTCAAACTGTAGATGGACATTTTAGGTAGATATATTTACCAGAACTAGAATGTGAGTGGGGTGGTGAATCAGTCACTTCTTTGGGAAGTTTCTAGAACATCTTACTGATGATTTTGAAGTTGGGTTCAGGGTGCCCTGGGACATTGGGTAGTTGTAGAAATGAATTGTAGCTCTGGTGGACAGTTGTGAATATGAAGCTTCGGGTGGTGAGTTTTAGAGGGCATGCCATTGGCAGAATGTTGTCAAGCTCAAGTACTCATAGATACCATGTGCCTTTTGTTATGGGATTTAACCAGTAAGAGTTGGTTTTCCATGGGAAACAGAACTAAGTCGTAAAGCAGCATATGTTTGTTTGTTGAGTGAATAATGAATAAATGAGAAGGAAAAGTTCATCATTAATACTTTTAAAAAATATTTTTTAATTCATTAAGAATTTCATACATACAGACAATGTACTTGGTCATATCCCCTTTTGATCCTTCCCTCCAGCTCCTACTGGCCCTCTCCCATACCACATACTCCTCCTGACTTTTTGTTTTTTCAAAGCCCACGGAGCCCAAAAAGTAACGCTCATATGTACATGGCCATCCACTGGAGCATGGGCAACTTACCAAGGAGCAATTAAAAAATACAAGTAAATGCTATTTTTCGTTGGAAAAATTAAAGACATTTTCTAATAATGAAGTTACTGCCAAAGAGCCAAATGTAGTGAATTAAACCTCCCCCCCCAAAAAAACCTTGAAAACCTGTGGCTCTTATTCAAGGACAACAGGAATAGATTGTCATTTCTAGAGACAGGGAGCATTACACACTCTCCAAAAGTCATCTAGAGGAATACAAGTGCAGAAAATCTTCCAAACATTGATTTTAAAGCTGATATTAGAGTAACAAACACTTTTTTAAAAAGATTTTATTTATTTATTATGTATACAACATTCTGCTTCCATGTATATATGCACACCAGAAGAGGGCACCAATCTCATAACAGATGGTTGTGAGCCACCATGTGGTTGCTGGGAATTGAACTCAGCCAGTGATCTTAACCTCTGAGCCATCTCTCTAGCCCTAAACACTTCTTAAAGCTAGAATAAGTTAATACAGTGAGCAAGGTGGAGCTACGTAAGAAAGGTTTTGGTTTTTGTTGCTGACTATGGAGTCCTGAGTTTTACTCGAAGCCTGAAGGCAACGATCACCATGTAGGATCTGGGGACATACAGCCCCCCCTCCCCTTTTTTTCTGTCACAGGCCAGTCACACTGGCTCAATGAGTGGCCAGGCATTCAAGTCATCAAGACTTGAATTTGAGAACTGGGTGTGTATGACTGCAAGGTGTTTTGACTTTTTTGAACCCAACGATCTTCTCAACTTCCCAATCTGTGTGTCAATCCATTCTATATCATAAGTTGAGAGTTCATCACAGAGGATTAAAAGATTTTAGGGCCCTTGAGATGACTAACTGACTAGCCTGACAACCTGAGCTCAGTCCTGGAAACCCACGAGGTAGGAGGAGAGAGCTGACTCCTGCAAGTATGCATAGATGCTGGAATATAATCAATGTATAAAAGTTTAACAAACAAACAAATAAATAAATATCCACCTTCATCACTTCCTCCACAGCCATGAACAAGTTCCTTAGACTTTTGAGGCCTTGAGTAGGCTACAGGGAGGTGGTGATAGGAAATAATTTCACCTGCCTCATAAAAAGATTAATGAGAAGCAAGCAGTAATCACTTAATGCAGTACCAGAACCCATGGGAATCAGTAAATGCTGGTTGCCTTTATTTTTCTCTGATGATGGTTCAAATTCCATAATTGTTTCTGGATGTTTTATTTACTTAGCATTTCCAGTGGTCAGATCAAATTTTAAGCCTTTATAGAACCTAGAGTGGCCTACACAGAATCTGGACTGTCAAAATATCCTGTTCTATCTTGTAAAGAAATTGGGTGATGCCTGGGGGATCTGTGTGAGCGTACATGTAAAGAGCCATACTGAAGGCAAGTGGACCCTACTCTTGGCTAGGAGCCAGAACCTCCTTCCAGGTCTTACGTGTTTTAGGCCTTGCGGCTTCTTGTTGGTCTAGTTTTAAATTTATTTTATTCTTTTTCCTGACATCTCTTTAAGACTCAACAGCAAAGTACTTAGAAAAATCCTAACTTGTAAAAGAAATAAGAAAGTGCTTCTATTATTTTTATATTCATCAGACACCAACCTCATATGTCATGTACCCTCCCCTGAATGTTTCATCCCATGAATAACTAGGCTTTCAGTTAGAACCACACAAAACAAACCACGACATGGTAACACTAGTGTTTTTTGGTTGGGATTGCTTCTTGTTGAACGTTTTCGATGTGGTGGTTTCCTTGTTCTGAAGCGACTTTCAAGATGCGAACATGGTAAGACAAAGTGTGTCAGTCTGTCTTGGCGCTAAATGTGACGCAGCCACCAGTGTTTTCCCTCCCTCTGGGTGCTTCGGATCTCAGTGTTTCACTGGTGCCTTTAATGCTCAGGCTTAAGATTAACCTCCTCTAGAGAACAAGTTTGAAAAGTTCCTTCAGCTGGGCACTCTGGGACTTCTCTTTGTCTCAGATATTATCTTGAACATTATAAACCCTGGTTAGATTTTCCAATGGCAATGGTTGTTATTGCATTAATTTAAAAGCAGCCTTAAAGCAGGAGTCTACATTGATGGCCTTTAAAGCTGTGGTGGGGATCACTGCTGCTTAGCCTCTTCTGTGTCCCGTTTCCACAGTTCTGTCTGATTTTTTACTGATTCTTTTTATGGCAGAACAGCGTATCCCTTTGATTAAAGGCTCCCCGAGCCCATAAATCAATATTAGTGGTTAGCTAATTGTTGAGAATTTGAAGTTTTACTTTAACACAATCAACTCATAATTATTTCTTCACCGTGGCCAAAATTTAATCTTGTAAAATCTTGGGAGGATGTTGTTATTTTCCTCCCTCAGGTCTTTTTTTATTAAAGACCTCTCAACATGGAAAACTGAAAAATGTTGAAGTCTCTTCCATCTTGGGAAAGAAAAAAAAGGAGCAAATGATAAAACAACTCCCAAGGCTTTCCAGCTACTACATTACTTGTTTCTATGGCTTCATCATTTTGACCACCTAAGCTGTTATCTCAGTAGCTTCCTGATTTGAAACTCTGTGACACATTTCAACCCACGGTTGGCTTCAGCTGTTGCATATTTGTATTTGACTCTCGTCACTAGCTCTTCCTTCGTTTGTTTCAATGGCTCTGTGCCCTGGTAGCCCTGTCACACTGTTGTTTTTAGCCACTTTACACACCTGTCCTCCTCATGACTCCAACTAAATTTCAGCCACTGGGCCGCTTCCTGCCCACAGCTTCTGCAGTGTTCTTATAAGGCCTGCTCCTGAGCATCACTCCAGGCTACTGGATACAGCTGGATTTTCCAAGTTTTATGAATACACATATCCCTTGCATTCCATACCCGGAGGTGCAACTGCTCCCTCTTGGATATTTCTATCTAAGATGTTCTTTAAGACACCCCAATCTGAGTTTGTCCCTAAACTGAACGTATCTCCTCTTCAGATTTGGTTTTCTCCCTGTCTCCTTGACAACTGTTTGTTGATGAATGTTAAGAGTCTCCCCTCTCAGACATCCCCTGACATCAGCCATCTACCCTTCCTGGGGCCTACTGTAACCTGATGGGCCATACTTCTCATACTTCCTCCAATCATGTGATTTTTGAGGTCAAAGTCCACACTTGTGGTCTTTGTGGCAGCATGGTGTGTATTACTAATAGAAGACACAAACAACCAGTTAGAGAGACTGGAATAGTTAGATATCAAAATGGTGATCTTTTTGGTGTTATACACATTTAAAAAAATCATCAAGTCTTGTTAGTTGGATGTAGCCTGTAGAACTCTGAAAGGAGGAGAGAATTGTCTTGCCTTCATAGAGCAGAGTATACTTGCTACTTAAGCTCCTTTTAATGGGAGTCCCACGATGGGATGGTGGCAGCAAGCAGTTTTCACTTGATTTTTTTCCAGGTATTTTTAAAAGCAGTGGCTGGAGGAAGTCAATTCCAACCACCTGCTTGAAAATGCTGAGATGTATGCTAGACACCTTCTTCTTATTTATCCCACATTCTCACGTGGGTCAAGATTGGGGAGCTCATATGTAAGCTACTTCCATTTGTGAATGCACCAAGTCGTTGTGTGTGTGGGGGGATCAGTTTCATTTAGAGTGGCCATTCCCATTCCAAACCCAGATGACACTCTGTGTGTGGCCTGTGCTCCTTCAAGGGTGTCTTGAAATCCAGTACTATCAAGTTCATCTTTTTGTGGCAATGATTTCATCACAGTAACTTTAGGACAGGATTGCTCTTGGAGTACTTATAATGTTAAAGAGATTGAAAAAGGAAGCAAGCAAATCGTATTTAATCAGGCAGTGAAGTCTGTTAAGCACTTAGATACTAAAATGATGTTGGTTTTTTTTTTTTTTTCTGGTTTTGTAAAGAATAAAAGTCACCAAGCCTTACTGATTGGATGTAGTCTGTTGTAACTACATAGAATAAGTATCTAGTTACTACAGAATAATCCAAGCTAATCTTAAAAGTTCGAAGCCTAAAGTGTGAAGACTCAGGTCTAGGCAGGCTGGAATTCTTGGAGCTAGGATATGGACCGGAGTTATGTAACTGTCTTTCCGTTTTGGCATTCATAAAAACAAGAAACACATTTCCCGGGGTCATTTCACATTGATTAAAAATTTTAAATACATGAATAAAAATTCCATTTGGGTTTTTGGATGTAGCCAGACTTTACATGGATCTGCAGTTGGGATGTTTTCAAGGCTGATACTGGTTTGGTTGTCTTTTATGAAGAACAACAAACAAAACATCCTGTTTTTAGAATAGTCGGCACATGTCTCCGGGGAATAATTACAGAAATAGCCAAGGTTCCTCCTATATCAGTTAGAAGCCGTAAAATTTCCATTATTATTATGCTTTCTTCAAAGTCCTCTTCAGTAGTGTAACATAAAGAAAATCAATTGGTGGCCTCAAGGACCAGAGCTCTGCTAAGTGATGGTTTACCCACTGACAGTGTAACAACCACCATCTTATAAACTCTTCTTTTTGTTTTTTTACTTCTTCCTCAGTTCCTTCTGGTAGTTTCATCTCTTGGAGGTTTACCAGGATTCCTTTAAATGTTTGCTTATGTCAGAAATGAGAGAAAATTGAAGAGAAAAAGGTATTTTGAAAGGATTGTGATATGGATTTAGGGTTGGAGAAGGAGCCAGAATGGTTATTTACAAGCCAAACATAGCTCTTCATTTCATGCAATCCAGTAAAACACTGTACCTTGGCATCCCCACACCGGATTAGCAAGGAGTTGGAAGTTATTCCACCCCCAGCATGCCATTAGGGTTGACAGGCAGAGCTATGACAAACTGCTGGCTCGGTGGAGCATGTGCTGCTGGCCATACAGCCATGACGTACAGGCCTGATTAGTGCTGAGTGACCTCAACTCACACACATTTCTTTGAAAAGGAGCCTGACAAGCTGTCTCTGTTCTAATGAGCATTCATGTAGTGTGGCTTCCGACCACCAAGCCAGTCCGTTTAGGGTTGCAAGGATCCCATGTCTTTTCTGTCTGCTTTACTATAAAGGGCAGTGAGCTTCTGCCATCACATATCAAGAGATTTATTTTTATGTATCTTATAGGTTGAGTATGTGGGGTGTGTGTGTGTGTGTGTGTGTGTGTGTGTGTGTGTGTGTGTGTGTGTGTGTGTGTGTGTACACATGCATTCATATGGAAACTAAAGGTCAGTGTTGTCAGGTATTTTCCTCATTTACATTCCACTTTATTTTTTGAGTCAGGGTCTCTCCCTGAACCTGGAGGGCAATGATTAGGCAAAACTAACTGGCCAGATGGTCTCCCAAACCAGCTTTCATATGTGTGGAGTGCCTCAAATCAGAACTCAGACCTTCAAGCCTATGTTTGGTACCCTTTGTCAACCCAGACTGAGCAGTTTTCAGGGCCCTCCTACAAGGCAGGGGTCTCTGTCTGTTTCTGTCTCTGGTTTGTTTTTTATATAAGAAAATGTGAGCCTAAGATGTGTCCGAAGCTGGCTCTACTTCTGTTGAATAGGTGGCTAAATCTCTCCAGTAGAACCTTTTCAGTCAGGAGCTGTGCCATGCTTGTGAGCCAGAGTTTGCAGCCTAACCTTAAATCCCTGTTACCTAAAAGGGGACTGTTTGCTGTGCCCTGCCAAATCATAGAGCTGTCAGGTTATAATTAACACTGGATGTGACTCTAATTAAACAGAATTGGTGGGAAATATCTGGGAGGGTGTAACAATGCAGCCATCATGTTTGCATTTAAATGTTTGAGATTGCTCCCTTCACTTAAAGCCTTCCTAAAATGAGGGGGGGGGGAGGGGGGAGGCGTCATATCTCACTTAGCTGTATTGTTTTGGATTTTGGCTGCAGGCTATGGGGACCAGGGTGCTTTCAGCTTGCATTGTGGTGTCTGTCTTTCAGACAGAGAAGTTGGAGAATGTATATTCTTTTCCTTTTTTTATTTCTTCAAAGAGATTAAATCACAGCTCTGACAGGAGAGGGCAGGATCTCTGAGAAGACCTCCCCAGTGCTGGGAATTCATAGATTCCTCCAGGTCCCTTTCCCTATTGTCCCTGGCAGTGCACTCCCCAGCAGCTCCCAGCATCTTTGGCTGCAGGCCAGCCTCCCAGTGCCTCTGGCTTTGATGTGTGGTGCAGGCTGTCCTCTGGCCAGGTTGTTGTTGCTGTGGCCTGGGCTTCACTCACACTGAGTGCCAGGAGGGATGTCCTGTCTGCAATATACATTTCAGCCTTAGTCCTGAGACTGAGAGAGCCTGCCTTTGTGTGAGCCACAAGTGGCTGTCCCTGACTGCTCTGCTCAGCTGTGCTTTCTTCAAGTGTCTGCTGGAGACAGGTTTGCACCCTGCCTGTCACTTGGGAGGAGGGCCCACCCCTCTGTGTGGGAGAAGACAACAGCTCTCTGCCAGGTCCATTGTTAGTGTGAAGGGTTTTCTAGGCCTGGCCCTGGGAGAACCAACACAGCTAGTTGACAGCTAGTGACCCTGGGGGCTGCACTGACCTCCATTTAGTGTAGGCCTGGCAGCAAGGTTCCTGAAGACATCTCTTCTGGCAGGGGAAGTCTTTCTCACCTGAACCCTGTTTGAACCACAGTTCCAAGAATGTAGTTAGAAGCTGTGCTGCTGCAGATAAAACTTCTGGTGATTCCCCTCGGCAGTTCTAAAAGCAGGTAGACACTCAAACCAACACAGAGGATTACAGAGGCAGCTACCAAGGAGTATGAAATGGCTCTCTGTTTCATAGCTAGCCCAGAGCTGTGCACACCTTATCGATGTCAGGTGAGGGAGACTTGTCACTGATGGTCTGTGTTCAGAAGGGCCAATTCAATTCAGACAGAAATTGCCTCAGAAAACCAAAAGAAATCCTTGTCCTGATTTAGATCATAAGAGTCTCTTGCTGTGTATCCCACTTGATTTGATGGTGGCATTTCCCTCAGAGGGGAGTTTGTTCATCCTGTTTTAGCAAAGGCCCACCTCCAAGTCTGTCCCTTCAGGGACAGTTACTTACTTCTTTATGTAGAAGTTGATAAAGCCTCAAGATTTCATGTTTGCTTTTGTTTTCCTCTTAAATCTTTTTTCCTCAAAACTTACTGTGCGTGGTTTTTTTTTTTTTTTTTTTTTTTTTGTTGCTGTTGTTTGTTTGCTTTTGTTCTTGGGTCACCCCCAGGGAAACTTGGGAACTCTTTTGCTGTTGTGGATTTAGAGAAATGAAAGATGTATTTGACTTGATCCCATGACTCAGTTAGGGGAGGGTACCAGGAAGGGTTCTGAGTTAGAAAGATTTGTGGAAGGCAGGCTTCATGATCCCACTAGGGCATCCTATTCATACTGTATTTTATGTTCTGAAATTGCTCCTGATAGACTTAGAGTCCCTTTCTCATTGTGAGTATTGTATGTCTGGGTCTTGGATAGGACTATGGATGGAGGGCAATAATTCACCGGGGAAGCTGGGTTCCAGGTCTCTGTCTAGTAGGAGTATTACAGTAACAGGTATCTTTTAATGTTCAACCCTTGAGGTTTGGAAATGGCAGAATGCTGCCATCCATCCCATCATGTGTTTCCTAAATTCTGCTTTCTCCTGTGGGGACAGATAGGATATGAGGAGAATTAGGTAGGGAAAGCGTATACCTGGGATGGTTAATGTTAGTTCCTGCTGCTGCAGCAGCCTGCCTCAACATTTAGGCAGTTGCATCATCACCTGCCCCCAGGTGCCTTCCCACCATCAGCTACGGACAGGTGCACCCTTTAAAAGTGCCCGCCAGTCACATTCCCTCTCTTCCCTCTCTTGACTCCCAGCTCTCTTCTTGCCTGCTCTCTCTATCTCTATCTGTTGCCTGCCTTTCTTATGTCCCCAGTCCAAGATGGCCTTTTGTTCATTCACTCTCTCCCTCCCTCCTCTCCCAGGAAACCTCTTGCACTAACTCTGTTGCATGTGCAGTGTTTGCTTAGTGGCATACCCTGGCAGGGCCAGTTGAAAGGTACCCACTTCACTTTTTAAAACATCCTTTCAGTTATTTCAGTAGTTGATGTTAATATGAAGCACAGTACATGGACCGTTCCAGGTGTGTTTCTCAGTGCCCCCTAAGAGTGATGGAGTATGTTGTATGACCAATTGAAGTAGAATGGTCAGGCTGTCAACTTGACCTAGCGATGTTGACCTGTCCTAATTCTTTTTCAGATGCTTCTCTTGCACTTGCTGGTAGCAGTTACCTAGCTACCCACAGCTCCCTTCTTGAGAATAGCCTCATGCTGGAATTTCTACTTTGATATGGATCTTTTCGGTTCACCCTTGCTTTTCTATGGAATATTTTGTGCAATATATACAACATAATGTGGGCCAGCAGGAAACTGTTTCAGAGGAGGTTAAAAAAAAGAAGGTATAATTCATTAATGATTTTGTTCTGTTTCTGGGTATGTTTCTTCCTATTGTCAGCCAGTGTGGGAGGAAAAGGAAGAGCGATGCTGCAGTTGAGGGTGTTGTGTGGGTATGTGCCATCCAAAAGGACTGTAGAAGAAACAGTTTTAGCAATAAAAGTAATATGAAAGCACTAGCAGAAAATCGTTAATTATGTTAAAGCAAAAAGTTGTGGCCTAATGCTCTTAAAGCTTTTATTAAAGACAAATGTTAAAGCAGAGACATATATATGCATAAATATGTATACAAAATGATAATTTTGTGCTCCCATGATTACACCCAAAATGTCATTCTTAACACTGTTAATGCTGCCAGTGGAGCAAATTTGCATAGGACTGAGGCAAGCTATCCAATCCTCACCATTGTAGGAGACGATTATAAGTCTCAGACCTGAAAATACTGGAGTCGAAGGTTCCCTTCGCTATGTTAAAAGTGATTTCTGGATGAAAGTCCCCCCCCCCCAGTGATGAGATATATGACCTCAGAGCAGGTTCACTGTAGCTGTCTGAACTCTACCTTCTTGCTTGCCCTGGGAGTCCTTCTCTTCCTTCGTTCCTGTCTACTTCCCATTCCACCCAGGGATTCTACCTCCAGCACACTTGAAGCCATTGGTAGCTGCTGTCCACTAAATGGAATGCTTCCTGTTCTCAGCAATTATTATTCTTAGGATACTCATATTTTAGCATTGAATAGCCACTCTTATTTATTTATTTATTTATTTATTTATTTATTTATTTTGTTCATTGGTGTTTTTTGTCATGGATATCGGGTTCCCTGAAACTGGAGTTACAGTTGTGAACTGTCATACGGGTGCTGGGAATTGAACCTGGGTCCTCTAGAAGATCAGTCAATGCTCAAAATACTGAGCCATCTCTCCAGCCCAAGCACCTACTCTTAAGAAACAAACTGTTTGTGCCCTCTCCTTACCCTGCAGGCTTGCAGTGTGTGTGTGTGGGGAGGGGGGTAGTATTGTTGGTGGTATGTGTGTGTGTGTATGTGTGTGTTAGTGTTGTTGTTGTTGTGTGTGGGTGTGTGGGTATGTGGATGGGGCATTAGTATTGTTGGTGTGTGTATGTGTGGTAGTGCTGTTGTTGTTGTTGTCGGTGGTGGTGGTGGTGGTGGTGTGTGTGTGTGTGTGTGTGTGTGTGTGTGTGTGTGTGTGTGTGTGTGTGGTAGTATTGTTGTTGTTGCTCAGGTCTCATCTCATAGACTTTACCACTTCCTGAAATGACTAGAAGAAAGGCAGACCCTTAGTAAGCATTTTGTAGTTGACTGGCTGTTAATTAAAATCTTGCTGCTCAAACTGTGGTCCTCATACTAACACACCATCTATGTTTTAGTTTCATCTCAGACCTACAGGATCAAGAACTAGCATTGTAATTTAAGAAACTCCCTTCCTGTTGACTGTGTCTGTGAAAGCTTTTAAAAGACCTCCACCATCTTCAGCTTTTCCTTTTGGCAGAAGTTCTCTTGTGATTTAGCAAAGTATCTAGCTATAGCAGAGCACTACCTGCCTTTCCTGTGAATATGATGCTGGTCTTAGGCTCTTAAGTATAACTGGTCCCTTCTAGTACTGTCGAGATCGTTCCGTCTGTAAAGCACCTGCCTTGAAAGCATGAGAGTGAGTTCTTATCCTCAGCACCCACTTAAAAACTGGATATATGGACAGGAGGATCCCTGGATCTAAGTGGCCAGCCAGTCTAACAAAGTAGCAAAAGTAGCAAGCACCAAGTTCAGAGATATGCTGTCCCCCCAAATAAGGGAGAGCTATTGAGGAAGACACCCAGGGCCAACCTTTGTGCTCTCTCTCTCTCTCTCTCTCTCTCTCTCTCTCTCTCTCTCTCTCTCTCTCACACACACACACACACACACACACTATACATACACACACACACACACACACACACACACACACACACATACACATATATGTATATGTCCAACAGATTCTGTGTGAAGTCATATAAATTGTATTTGTATTCCATATCAAGCTATCATTTCACACAAATCCTACACAACTCTTCAAATGGCCTCTTGTAGATGCCTCAGTATGATTTACTTTCCTTAACTCCTCCTTCTTCTACTTGTTCCCTCCCTTCTCTCTCCCTACCCTTTCCTTCCCTCCTCTCCCCATCTCTCTTTCTGTCTTGAACTGCTCACTCCCACTCAGCTTGCTATTTTGAACTGCAGGCAAGAAAATTTGTAGACATGTTGCAGTCTTTGAGGGAACATGGTTTCGATGAAATAACCTGTCACTTTCTCTATGAGTTTCTTTCTTCAGTAAAATAGAGAAAAGGCACTTGTACTTTCACACAACTGGACACATGGTGTGGCTTTTAAAGTAAACACAGAAACAGCCTTTGTCCTTGGGTGCCCACTCTCTCACAGGCCATTGAGTTGCTTTCTTTCTATCATTTTTGTGTGCTGACCTTCTCTTGCCCATCAACACAGAGTCTAGATGTATGACTACCTGAAATGGAAGATTGCTTTCCAGTAGTTATTGAGTATCCATTAAATCAAGGATGATGGCATATGGTTGTAATTAGCATGCACAACAAAATGTAGGCTGTTTTCAGTACAAAAAAAATAAGCTGAAAATATTTTATTGTAAGAGGGTCTTATGCAGCTCAGGCTGGTCTCAAACTTGGCAATGTAGCTGAGGCTGACCCTGAACTCCTGATCCTCCTGCCTCAACCTGTGAGTGCTGAGCTTTTAGGCCTGTGTCACCAAGCCTGGTTATTTTATTATGTCTCCAAGTCACTTACGCTCTGTGTTCCTCTATCTTTGAGTTGAAGCCTAGATGACAGAAGAAACAGGAGACATTGGAGAGTGAGAAGGAAGAAGTTCCTTGGAACTAGGCTGTTTGAGCCATTCATTTTTTTTTGTTTTAAATGAGCTCCAGGGTTCCTCAGATAGGAAAATTAAATGGATGATGGGGATACTTTGTGGAAGTGGTAGTGTTTATATATAGTTTGATCTAAGTTTTGTCAAGAAAATTAAGCTGGTTTATTTAAGATAGGACTTAAAATACTTACCTTCTACTTAATCACTGTCTGACCACATGTACAGGATAATATTCTGGGGGACTTAAAAGGAATTAATGCAATTAGTTGCTGGATAGGAATGATGTATTTTTAGCAAGTAAAATAGGAATGGGAAAAGAGAGAAGAGGAGACTAACAGAATATAAACATTTATGGAATGTGAAGGTCAGAGTGTCATACACACAGAGATAATTTATAATACAGTGTGCTTGGTTAACATGAAAAACTAAAGTCCTAAAAAGACATTTCCATTTATCACACCTAAACATTGCATTTATGATAAATGCAATTTTAACCACAATCTAGGCCGATGTTTTTGAGTATGATCAAAATGAAGGACATATAATACAGGGGTTGAAGGTTATGGCACCTGAGAATGTTGCAAGCACATACCTATTTCAAAAAAAGTTAGAATAAAATAACAAGGAGCAGAAGGTTGTCCTTCTACAGTCTCAGACACACCACAAACAGAAGTAACTGAAGCAGCCCAACATGTGCATGCCATGTTCATGCAACAACACGGAATTGTGTAGTTCGGTGCCAGTCATATATTATTACAGGTTGAATCAAAGTTCTGTCTTCCATATGTGGATTGAGATAATAAAAAGAGAAGTGACTCATTAGACTACAGCATAAACATACAAACATACAAAATAGCCCAGCAACCACGGGATGAGAAGATGGCACTGGCTGCTGTTGTAGAGGACTCAAGTTCTGTTCCCAGCACCCAGAACAGTTGGTTTCCACACGCCTATAACTACAGCATCCGTTTATTTGGTGCCCTCTTCTGGCCTCCATTGGCATCTGCATACGTAGGTACATAACATACATACACACATACACACACACACACACACACACACACACACACACACACACACACACACGGCCATTTAACTATAAAAGTTAAATTTTAGCCAGGACCTAAACACGGTCAAATTTTATG
Organism: Cricetulus griseus; assembly: GCF_003668045.3. Classification (NCBI taxonomy): domain Eukaryota; kingdom Metazoa; phylum Chordata; class Mammalia; order Rodentia; family Cricetidae; genus Cricetulus; species Cricetulus griseus. The sequence goes on along the minus strand of NC_048595.1, from coordinate 274,862,194 downwards.
ATTGGGCGAATTTTTCATTAAAGATGAAAGACAGTAAAATTATTTTAAACAGGAAAAGAATTACTGTCACCATTAAAATAATAAAAAAGAAACTGAGGTATGACTTGTATTTTTTTTAAGTGTCAAATACAAAGTAAGGACATTGGCTGAATGTAGAATACTTATTTATGTTTGGCTGCTTCATAAGTAATTTAAATCATTTGATGTAGGTTAAATCTAAGTTCATAAAATATTCCTATTTTTGGTTTAATGATATTTTTCTGAAAATATTTTAAGGAAAATAGTATTTCTAGTGATACAGGTAAAAGTATGTGACATTTTTCCATATCCGGGAATAATGAAAGAAAAGTGATTTCATGCAAACTCTGTGGAATAATATGTAAGGACGAGCAGTGTGAATACCTGGAAGTTAGAATTGCTTACAGAATAGTGAGTGAAAAAAAAACAACAAAAACGCATGTGCAGTAGAAGGGCATCTGTATAAAATAAACTCGTATTGGAGCAAATAGTAGATATTGTGTTTGGGTTACAGAATAGGACAGTCTTTCTGATTCTAGCATTTACGATTTTTTTTTTTTTACGTATTTCTAAGGAAAACTGGTAAGAGTAACTAAGCAGGGTTGCTGTACTAACCAAGCTGCTGGGGGGGGGTGGTGATGGAATGGTGAAGTTTTCTGTACTTGGGGTCTGTTCTCTCACTGTTTTCATTTGTATCCACCTTTCTGTTGTATCCTAAACCAAGAAACAATTTTACTGGAGCTTTGCTGGATTTGTGCCCTCCAGGAATCCAAGACATCAGTTTCTAGTTGCAGACCCTGAGCCATATTGACCTTCTAATCCTCATTGTTACTGCCAGTGAAAGGAGAGTGTTGGAAGATTGCTCAACATTAGCTCAGGTGTATAAGGACAGGGTGACTCAAGCTTACTGTACCAGCCACTCTGAGCTACTTTGATGACTGTTGCAGCAGACTAGCACCACCATGCCCCAGAGAGTATCTCATGAACTTGCAGAGCTCGGTCCCAGTGTATAAGCAGGAAAAGCCATCCATCTAGCCCCAGCCATGCAAGCCCAGCTGAAACAGTTCAACTGGTGACAAGCACAGTCAAGTAGTAGCTAACAATAGACTATTCTATTGACTAGACCTTGAAACACAAGGTTCAAATCAACTTTGATTTTCTGATAGGACCAAAATGCCACTGACTGAGCAGTGCCTCATTCTGCTCTAGTGTCAAGTATGGTGTGGGCAGCAGTAGAGGAAGGTAGAGGAGAGGCAGTGTAGACCCAGCCTCTTCAGCTAGGTGTAAAAATATTTCTGTGTTTCTTTGCTTTGTGGCTTTGGATTATAGGGATCTACTGTAATGTCATGTGTCACTGTTTAGTTTTAAAGAAATGACCATTAAAGAAAATGTCTTGTGGCTTGCCCACCTAGGCTTACAGGCAACCTAATTGTATCTTTTGTGCTAATCCCTAGCAGTCATGTAATCAAGTCATTCATGGGTGAATAGTGCATTTTCCTTAACCGCTCTTGGACTTCTACAGCGGGTAACTGTACTACGTTTAGGCACTTTGCAAACATTGTACATGTCCTTAAGTCATTTGAAATTGCAGCTCATCCCCACCAACAGATACAGAGAAGATGTTTGCTGTGGCTGTGTAGGTGAAAAGGCTTTCAGCATATGAGTCTAATCTGTTGATAGGCCTAATATCTGGTTGTACTCAGAAATTTATATAATTTAAGGAAACTGTATTCTATGTAAGAAGTGAGAAAGACTAGAAAGGGATATTAGATTTCAATGTTTGTATCAGTTGGTCAGTTTCACATTTACAAATTAAAAAAAAAAGATTTAAAGAACTTTCAAGCTTGAGGGCTGGGGGGATGGCTCAGTGGGTAAAGTGCGTGATATACAAACATGAGGTCCTGACTTCAGACCCCCAAACACCTCTACATACACATAAAGCCAGGCGTGGCTGCACATATCTGCAATCCTAGAGCCATGAAGGATTTCTACCAGCCAGTCTAGCCAATAGGTGTGTTCCAGGTGTAGCAAGAGCTCCTTTCTCAAAAGATGGACTGGAGATCCATCAAGGAAGATACACAAACACACATGCATACACAACACACAGCCACACAAAATGAGAAGAAATTGTGTAGGAAGAATCTTGAGGTGTACTCTGCCTCATGAGGAGATGAGCCCTAGTCTATTCTAGGAAGTGATGGTCTGAAAGAAGCATGCACTGGCTTCTACATACACCCAACCTGACTTGTATTCACAAATTGTATGATGAACCTAGGTACCATTGTTTGAAAGTCTTTGAAACGCTTGCATAACAAAAAAAATTGAAAAATAGGGAAATATTTTTTCGGCTTTCAGTGTTCAAAGACAATGTATGTTTGTGTTGTACCATCGAATGATTTATTTGTTGATTCAGCAAAATTAAAATACACACACACACACACACACACACACACACACACACACACATTGAATGAACTGGGGTGGGGTATAGGGCAGTGGTAGATCTCTTAGTTTGCAAGTGCAAGTCCCTGAGTAATATTCCCAACACCACAGAAATAAATGGACGGATAAGTTAATAACCAAAGCCTGTGACATTTGTCTTGTCATACTAATGGCAGGAACTCTGGAAAGATAATAAGGACTGTTTATCTTTGCTAATGAAGAAGTCTCTTGAGTCTATGCCCAAGTGAGCTTCCTGAATACCACTCTGTGAACAGCAATGAAGCCAGAATCTAGGCATAGGTTTCCTTGAAAGTTCATGCATATATATTCCTTTTCCTAGTATAGACTGTACTTGGATGTGGCTATTGTTATTTATATTACCCATTATTAGACTGGTTTCTTCAAAACACTGATTAATTTTATTAATATGTGTAGCAATACTTCGGAAGTGGCTGTCTCACAATTCTAAATTGTGCAATAAAAGCCATGTATGTATGACTTTGGAATATGGGCTTGAACTTTGACTAGGATGCGGTCGTGTTTATGTTCTGTGACTTCAAAATACTGGCTTGTTTGAAAATACAGAACCTACCCCAATGAGACCTGAGTCAGGATTAGCTTGAAGCTGTGTAATTTTCTGTCATCTGCTCTTCTGCTCCATCCTTTAGTGTCTATTTTAGTCTCTCTCCAGGTAAGCTATTGCTCACTTTCTCTTGGAACTTCTCCCACAATTGAGACAGTAATTTGATTTCTGGACTTCAGGGCAGGTGTTATGCTGACAAAATGAGTGGAATGTGCTGGAATATTTATCGTCAGCTGTCGATGGGGCTTCACTACTGTGAACAGTTGCTGGGGAAAACAAGACAGCATGTTCAGGATGATCTGGAAATCCATGGTGCTGAATACCTTTCAAGATGGCTTGATCACTGTTACATATAAATCATCAATCTAAGTGTTAGTGTCTATTCCTTAGCAGAAATTGGCTGTAGCCAAGATTTAACGGCTTTTGTGAAATGTGACCTACAATTTGGTTGTTAGCCAATTATCGGAATCAATGGGGGTTATTACAGAACAACTATTTCAATGCTTGCTTGTGTGTGATTTTTAATGTCCTTGCATTATGTGGTCAATTATTCCCATGTGTCGGTTGGGGTTGGAAATAAACTTTTGCATCTTATTGTGTGACTTTAATCTCTTTATGCTTGAACATTCATTTTACCCCAATTGTAAAATTTGACCCAGTGAACAAATACTTTTGTTATTTGATAGCACGGTAATAGAAAAGATGTATTTTCTAGTCTTGATCTGAATTTTGTATTGTTAACTTACAGATAGCATCAGGCTCCCGATTGAAGTCCTCTTCTATTTGTGTTTTCATTAGGTGAAGTCTGTGAGTTTTGTCAAAGACAATGATAATCAGATCTACTTGAAAGATTAAGTGAATTGATTTGACTGGAAAGTTCTCTCAACAGTCAGCTAATAGGTAAGTGAATGTACACTCTTTCTGTGGTTTGACTTCAGATACCAAAGTGTGATATTAAGTAGTGTTTAAGGGAGATTTTGACAGGAATAATTTGAAGACCTCAAAACTGGTGATAGACGTTGGGGCTGTTGCCTCAATGAATGTATTTGTATATCTGTCCTGCAGTTTTAAAACATAATTGTGTGTGTGTGTGTGTGTGTGTGTGTGTGTGTGTGTGTGTGTGTGTGTTTGTGTGTATGGGGGTGTGTGTGATTGTGTATGCATGTGCACAGGCCTGGGTACACAAAGCCCAGGTGATATCCTGCTCTAGGAGTACAACACCTACTCTATGGCTCTCTGCCTTATTTATTTGAGAGAGGGCCTCTTACTGACTAGACTAGCAGCCAGCAAGCCCCCGAAGACCTCCTTGCATTTTCTCCACAATACTAGAGTTACAAACAAACACAAGGCTATGCCTAGCTTTTTACCTGGGTGCTATGAGCTGAATACAGACCCTCCTGCTTGCTGAGCAAGTGCTCTTACCCACTGAGTCATCTCTGTCATCTGTTTAGTCTGATTTAGCTTGAACAATGGCACACGCCGCTTACTTTTTGTTTTATTTCATTCTATTATATTAGATACAGAGGATTGAAACCAGGACCCTTGCACAGGCTAACTCCAGGTTCTATCACCCCCCCCCTTTATTTATAATTTTGTTGAAAATTTCCTTGTAATCTTGGACTAATATGAGGATATCCTATTTTACTTTGAGGGAAATCTCTCTGTCTTTCTCTCTCTCTCTCTCTCTCTCTCTCTCTCTCTCTCTCTCTCTCTCTCGTGTGTGTGTGTGTGTGTGTGTGTGTGTGTGTGTAACTGCATCCTATTGAATTTAAATCTAAGATACAGTGAGCTTTTAAAGATACCCCACATCTTGCCATATTAAACCATTCTTATGCTATGGAAATTTCAGTTTGTGTGTAATATGAACAGACATTTAAGTGATGGCTTGCTCAGTTGAACTTTATGCTGTGCTGGGTAGCACTGGAAGCTCCTGAGATAGAAAATAGAGAACCAGGAGGAGTTTAGGCTGTTCCCAGATCTCTGGGGACTGCCAGAATTTAGTGGGAACAGGACTTTGGCTACTCTTAAAATGTCAGTGTAGTAAAGCCTGCTCTCTCAAACAGATTTTTGGCATCAGAAGTCTAAATGATTCTGATTTTAGGGCTTGATATGCTTTTTTTTTTAACTCAGGAAAACTCATGCTTTAATTAACCCTTTGTATAGTAACAGAGAATGGGGGGGTATGTTTTCCTAATTTAGGCCACAAGATTTGAATTACTGGAGTCTTAACATATTTTTCATGATGCTAAAATTGTGTACCTTGTTATTTAATTTCTCTTCAAACAAACTGGAACAATTTAAAACTTCAGTGAGTGTTAATGAATAAGAGAAGAAAGTGTCTAATTATTTAGGGAGGTAGTTTCAAAGGAACCAACCACTAATGTTTGTTTAGTTGTGAGCACCTAAAGGTTAGTCTCTCACTGATAGTATTGTACGAACTGTGGATACCAGTAGCTGCCTTTTCAGCAGTGGTCCACTTGAAGGCTCTTGTCTTAGACCTTACTTCATTCATGTAGCCTTTGGACATCCAGGAGAGGAAAAGAATCAAATCTACAAACTGCAGGAAATCTTTTTCATCCTGCCTTGTAAGGTTCATGATTCAGTACTCATGTGTGACCAGAAAGTCTCATTGTTATGCACATACAGTGCCATTTGGAGAGAGTATTAAAGGGATACAAGGGGGTATCATACATGTTTGAGTGTGAAACTAGACTATAGGCTTTTAAGAACATCTATACATGACTTCCAATGACCTCACTTTGTTTCATCATTATAATAGATCCATATGGAGCCCTTGAGTTACTACTTGAGTTTATGAGCTGTGTGGTTTCATTTCTCAAAAAGTATTTCCTTGAATTTTTCAAGCATTCACTTGGTCACATATTTCATTCATTCATGAGATCAATAACATATCCATCTATTCAGTCAGTCAACATTCATTAAGGCAGTCAAATGAGCAACATACATTTCATCCCACGTCTATTCTATAGCTATTCAACACTCTGACGGAAGGCTGCTCTCTTATTTAATACTATTCTCTTCTGTAGCATTATTTCTGACTCTTTCCTTCTGTTTGTACTGTATGATGGCTGTGTGGGGAAAATCCCATCAGTTACTTTCTGTACTACCCCAACATGATAAAACCGAGTTACTGTGTCCTTTGTTTCTCTCTGTGTGTTAACACTCAAGTTTATCATTTACAAACAGTGTTCAACTGTGTTATCTCATGTATGAAAACAGCTGTGCTATAGAAACAATACACACTTTATTTTGTGTACAAGGAAATGAAGGCTACTACTGGAGTTGTGGTACTCTAGCTAGTGACTTAGTCAAAGGCACAGCCCTAGTGAATCACAGAGACAGACTTCAACTCTGATTTGCCCAATGTCAGATGACATTTCACAGTCACTGTGAGGTCATTATTCAAATATTGATTGCCATTATCCAAATATTGGAGCTTCGTGGATATGGTCACTACATTCTGTTTAATATGACTCATAGAAGGAAAGAGAAGCCATGCTGCAATCATGAGAATCCGAGATGACACATGACCTGGGAACCCGTGAACTTGTAGGATACTGGGAGGTTTGGGGGCAGAGAACTGAGGCAAGATGGCCCTATGGCACTGTCTGCATGGCAAAAGTGTAGACGCTGCCTGTGGCCCTGGCTGAGGATGTCCTGAGTGTTTATGGGCACTAGAGTGTCCTGTAGGAAGCGTTTGCCAGTTGTATTCCCTGGTATGAGCAGCAGTGGGGTAGGTAAGTGGGTGTAGCAGTCACTGCAGGCTTAGGGTGTGTTCACATGAAGTCACTCCGGAGCTGTCACTTAGTGGTGTGCCCTTATTCTCTCCCCCTCATACTCACATCACAGACAAAGGCCCTGCCTAGGTCGCTTAGGTGAACGTTTATGTCGTAGGCTCAGGGAAGTCTTTCTCACTTGACTTTAGGGAAGTCTTTCCCACCTGACTTTCCCTCCTCAGTTCCTGGCACCTCAGGTTTTGAATGCCTGGCTTTTGTGGCTGCCTTCAGGCCTCCTTGTTTACCTTCAGGTTTTCTTTACACTCACACAGGTCACCACTCTTGGTAACTGCTATTGTATCCTATGTATCCCAGGGCACTGTGCCCAGTATTGTCCTTGACTGAGAATGTGACAGTTGTACCTAGACAGCCTTGTCATCTCCTGACTTTGCTGAGTGGAGGTGGAACAGTTTTTGGGACCTGAGTTGGAATAGCATGTCAGCACAAAGGATAGACAGGCCGCACAGGATTGAAAGGGAAGTATATAGGAAGCAGTGAGGGATTCCTGACTGGATGGAGACTCTCTCTCTCTCTCTCTCTCTCTCTCTCTCTCTCTCTCTCTTTCTCTCTCTCTCCCTCTCTCTCTCTCTCCCTCTCTCTCTCTCCCTCTCTCTCTCTCTCTCTCTCTCTCTCTCTCTCTCTCTCTCTGTGTGTGTGTGTGTGTGTGTGTCTGTCTGTCTATCAAAGTGCACACACTCATGCTTATGCTGAAGGTGGGAACAGGGGGCTTTGAGCCTGGAGTTAAAATATGACTTTTCACCTAAAAAGGAATGTGAAGACAGATACCAGTTTGGGTAGTGGTATGATCAATTTGATTTTTATGCAGTTGAGATAATACTAGACAAAATGCCATGTATTTTATTCTTTTCATTTTTCCATGAGAGTTCATAGTTAAAAACAAGAATCCACTGGAAAAGTTGAGTCTTTTTCCTCTTCTTGCTGTTCTTTCTGCTCGTTAAATATTCCCAAGGGTTTAGGAGGGGTTCAGGTTTTTTCATCCCTAATTCTTGCCAAAATTCCCCATGAATTCACCTCCTTGGGATCTCATGTACTTGTCAGTACTCCCATCAGCCAGAGTGTCTCTTTCAGCCTCCCAGAATAAGACAGACAGGGATTAGCTATCTTTTCCTTTTGAGGACATGAGTCCTGTCTTCTCATGACTTCCAGAAGCATCACTGTGATGGGACAGTTTGGCTCCTGCAACCCTAGGTGATGAGCAAGTTCACACTTTTCTTTTCCTATGATGCATTTCATTTGTCAATCTGGTTCAGAGAAATGGGGGGGGGGGTGGTATTAAACACCAAAATAAAGACAAATATACCAGCTATATGGATGAAATTTTTAGATGGGAGTTACTGTCCTGCCCAGTCCCTCAGCCATTTAGTTCCAAGTAAACTCACAGAGGCTTGTATTAATTATAAACTGTTTGGGCTATTTCTCAGTCTTAATGCTAACAAGCTCTTACAACTTAAATTAACCCTAATTATTATCTATGTTTAGCCTCATGGCTTGGTACCTTTTCTCAGTAAGGCATTCTCATCCTGCCTTTCCTCTTCCCAGAATTCTCCTAGCTTGGTAGCCCTGCCTATACTTCCTGCCTGGCTACTGACTAATCAGTATTTTATAAAAACCAATAGGAGTGACAAAACTATAGTGTACAAGAGAATTATCCCACGTCAGAAATTCTTCTTTCAATTGCTGATGTATCTAACAAGAAAGGCTTAGGTTTTTAGATTTGATAGTAACTGTGAGTTGGCTGGCTTGATATAATTCACTGCTGTTTGGCTCTATAGAGGAGTGTTGTAATCTCAGAAGAGATGTTCTGGATTATGAGCATCCTGTGATCCTGTAATTGCCATCACCTTTGTCATTCCTTGGTGTAGCAATGATTAAAGCAAACATGTAGTAAATATAGGGCACTGAGTGTATCTTAAATCTTAAGTCATGAAAGATCCCCATTAACAGTGATTTGTGTGCAAATCAATTAATTATTCAGAGACTGCAGCCTAGCTTGCTTCTGTCATCCTTAAGTGGAAATCTTGAGAATACCAATCACCACAACCACCAACACTGCTGCCTTGAGCTCTCATCCCTTTTTTCATGAAACTTGAGCTTTTTTTGGCTACTTGTGAATGCTGTAGTTTGGTTAAATTCAATGAACATTTATTGGAGGCAATTCTGCCATATGCAGTCTCTGGAAGCAGAGAGGAATACAGTGACCAGTAAGTCATTGGCTTTCGCTTGCTTCCAAACCCCAAAACAGAGCTAGGAGTAGCATTTACCTGACTTGAATATAAGGAAGTTGGTAGCCATGCAGTCCAGAATGTCTGAAGAGAAAGCTTTGTGAATACAAGAAGAAAGAAACCACATTCTTGCTCTCCAGGGTGTCCTAGAGTCAGTGGGCTGGAGGATCAGATGGGATTTCCTAAGAATGGTTTTAAAGAAAGGGGAAATCTTGTCAAGTGGGAAGAATTGCACCCACCTAGAGTAAGGCATGGGATGAATATTATTGTTCTAAACATGAAATAGAGAGCAAGCAGCATATATGAGAAATATCCTTGATAAATAGGGAGAAGATGTGGAAGAAGAAACAGAGTTGGTTAAAGAGCAGAGCTAGCCTTTCATGTCATCAAATACTTTGTTTTGGAGAGAACTGGAGGAATGTTAGCACACCTTGGAGCTAAGGAGACACACAATGGGCTTACTCTTTTTTTTGAGGAGGTGCTAATTAAAGCTTATTTATTGACAGAATTGTAGAGGAAAATCAGAAGAACTACAAGTAGATAAACTGGGAGGTTGCTAAGTCTGTGTGAGAAGTTACAAAGTTCTGAGCTCAGATGGCTATAGGAACACAAATAAGGAGATAAATCTGAGAGATCATAGTAAACAAATTATCTGATCTGCAGGATTTCTGTGACAAGCTATGAGGGATGAGAAACAAAAAGAAGATAACAATTCCATTAAGTGCCTTTAGTAAATGTCAGAGAATCAATTCAAATTAAAGAATGCCAACTCAGTGCCATATTGAAGTATGAGAATCATTCTACCAAAAATAACTAAATATTATTTGGGGAATCACATACATCCTCAGTTAACTAAAATCCAGAGCAGACTTCTATAAGTGCAGTAGTATGAGTTGAACAAAGGGTCCTGGGAATAATGTTAATTCTGGACCAGAAAGGTAAGAAGTGTGGAGGGAATCAGATGCTCCACTTGGCCTTGAAATTCAAATCCAGTATCCGAAGTATTTTAGTTATGTGCTAGTTTCTAATGTTTGTCCCAAGTACTTAAAAGAAGCCATTGAAAAGGAAACATTTATTTTGGCTTATAGTTACAGAGGTTCAGCCCATGGCCACTTGGCTACATCCCTGTGGAACTATGGTGGAACAAAGCTGCTTACCTCATGGTGACCAGGAAACAGAGGCCAGGGATAAGGAAGTTTTCAGAGCCCAGCCCTCAGTTGCCTACTGCTTCTAACCAGGCCTCTGCTGCTTCATCCCAAATGTCATTACGTTATTAATCCCTCAATGGATGAGTCCGTATGTTAGAGCCATGCCCTCATGATCCAGTCACTTCTTGATGTTTGGATCCATCAGCTGGGGACCAAGTCTTGAGCATGAGACTTCTGGACTTCTACAAGCTGTACTTGTAGACCATACCAAGCTGTCGGAAATGTAGTTGAAAAATAAGACTGGAAAGCATGAGAAAAGCTGAGGGAGGAAGAGCTTGCTAAAGAGAAGGACTACTGAGAGTTACAGCCTCAGCTGAGTGCCCTGTTTCACAGTGGGCATTGGGGATATGCTAAGTGTGTAAAGCTTCAGGGTATTAGCCAACACTAGCATCCAAGAAAGAGCTACTGGCTGCCACAATGGATCCCAAGCAAGCATTACAGAGTTTCAGTGTAGAAGTGGAGGTGAGAATGTTCTGAAAGCTGTAGACGTGAGAGCAGAAGAATTTTGGAAGTTATTTCTTATCTTGAAGATGTAATTAAGCACATAAGTGAGCAGAAGGGCTGAGCTTTCTCTCTGTGGTTTCTCCTTGTTGGGTAAAGTTTATATAAACCCAGGGTAGATCTTTGTGTTCTGGCTGGTCTTAGAGGCATCACTTGAGAATGTGTTTGTCCTGGGAAGTCTTTGCAGATTTCGAAATACAGCAACAGTGTTGGACTTCCTGCTACCAGCTCCCCGCCCCCTCCGTGCATCCTGCTCAGTTCCTCCTTCCCACGTGGTCCCTTGGGCACCCTGCTGACGGTGCCTAATACACTGTACACCCTTGGCTTAGGTCAGGGAAGTCCTCGGGCTCTCCTTGGCCCTTGGCCCATGTAGAAGGAGATTTCTACAGAGAACAATCTAGGGAAGTGGGTGTGGGAGGACACACACAGACGTGTTTATACACACATGCGCATGCGCCTACCTACTAGTTCTTTTCCTGTTCTCAAAGATACTTACGGACTGACAGCTAGACAAACCACACAGTCATATGTAAGGGCACAATGTGTCGTAGCCTGAAGAAGGGGAGATAGTTGTAGAATTCATGCAGTAAGTTGAAGGGATGGAATTTATATCTTGTTTGGTCTTTTCTGTTCGTATGTTTTTAAAGCAATTATTGCAAGCGACTGGCACAACAAAACAATTTTCATGCAATTACCCATATTATTAAAATTACATGGATGAATTCAATTGCATTTATATAACTTTCAATTTTGAAGAAATAGAAAGGGTAAAGGAAAGAGAGGATGGAGGGAAAAGGATGTCCTATATAACCCTACATGTGCACAAAGAGTGTGAACACAACTATAATCCAATGTTCACTAACTGGTTGGTCCTTTAACCACCATACATTTCTGAGCTTCTTTTTTATTCAGGCTGATCAGTAGGAAATGTAACGGACTTGATTGAAGACTTGCAAAATTTTAAATAAAGTGTATTGTGGGAAACCAGCCAACATAAGCAAGTTTCCTAAAATTATAGAGTTCCTATGAAAAGTACATTTATAAGGTGAATATTACATACATATTTCCCCCATGATTTGTCTTCTGCTTCTTTGGACCCCATTTTATGTTGAGCTTGTGAGAGCTCAGTCTAGGTCTCAGGAGAACAGCAGAGGGAAACAGGTGGGCTTCTGGAGAAATCCTCATGCACGAAGTTTCACTCCTGCAGCCTTGTGATTCCCTTCTCTGTGTACACAATGGACAAGGTGCTTGCTTCCCTCTAAGGTCTTAGCTGAAGGCCTGGACAGATTGGCCAGTGTGCTTGTCTGTGTGTCCAAAGACCATCTTTGGGGATTCCCCTACCTCTCTCTGGAAGCACCAGTAAGATGCTAGAACCAGTGGCTGAGCTCAGAGCTGAGGACTCTTAACCAGAGAGTTAGAGACTTAAATCCAGACTCTTAGAGTTTATTTTCATTCTTATTATCTTCTCCTTGTCTCACTTTCATCATTTCCTATTTTTCTTCAGTGAATGACAAGTTTGTGTCTTGCAGGATTTATCATTTTTATTTTAGCTTGTTTATGTTACATAAGAAAACACGGCCTTCATTTCCTCCTTACTTGCTTTGTAGCACGGTTTTGTGAATGTTTGAAGTGCAACATGCTGGCAGATTCACCTCTATTTTACATAATCAGAAATTCAGATTTAATCAAGAGGCTAGGGGCCTTTGTTATGGGAATCTTAATCTTTAATTCATTCATATCCAAAGCAAATAAAAATCTGTTTTATGATATAAGCACAAGTGGTAATAATTTTCATTATGCCAACCAACAATAAACTTAAGAGTTTCATAGTGAGTGAACATTAACAGGTTTTTTTTTACAGTGACTAAAATATTTGAATTAAATTATTCATTTTGAAGCATATTAATATTTTAAGAACACCCCAAAACAGATTTGGAATGTTTTCTTTTTAACTATGGTGAAATGTTAATGTGGATTTTGAATTTGAGGAAGAAAAAAATAATTTCATTTTGACATTATTTCCTTAAAAATTATGCATTTGTGCCTGCATTATCTTTTAAAACACCACATCTTCTTGCATGTTATACATATGACTTTGGAGAAAAGAAAGGAACTAGCCTGATATGTGTATCTAGATCTTTCATTCATTCATGATAGGGGTTGGTCAATTATTTTTGTTTTTCATTTTGCAAAACACATCAGTGTAACTGTGTTGTTATGGCAGCTAAGCAACATATTAAAAATGGATGGGTAGAAGAGGAGAGAACTTCCCTATCGGATCTAGAAACGTGTAAGAAATTATCAAGTAACTATAAAATCCTCTTTGAACATTTGCATGTCAATGCATATAGCATGATAGAATATCTAGAACCATAAGTGTATTTCATTAATTAATTTGTTTATTCGGAGTTCTTCTGGGGGAGAGGGTTGGTTTCAAGTAGCTTAGGGTAGCCTTGAGCTCATTGTGTAGCCAAGGATGGCCCTGAACTCCAGAGGGTCCTGCTTCCACTAACCAGGTGCTGGGATGACAGGCATGATGTACGCTGAACCTTTGCCCGATGACAGACACAAACTTAAAGTGCTTTGGTTACTTGACAGCTTTTCTCTGAGGTTTACTGCAAATGCAGCTACACAAAGTCTGGATACCAACTTTTTACCCCTAAGTTACCTGAACATATATGTAATGGGGGATCTTCTAAACTAAGAATTAAAAAATACATGACATTTCCAAGAAGCCAAATTCAGATGTTGGAAAGACTTCTAAGTCAAGTGCACAAAACCAAGTTTGGGTTTTTGAGGAAGTGTTATTTTCAAGAGGCATTCTACAATGTGCAAGGTGGAGGGTGCACACTCTGTCCTTTCAGGCTTTCCCCTTAGAATTCAGAAATGAACTAGTGAGCAAAGAAAAACTTGAAATACATCTGAAGGGGGCTGGAGGGATGGCTAGGCAGTCAAGAGCATTTCCTGCTCTTCCAGAGGACCCGAGTTCAGACCTAGCTCTTTGGGCTTCCTTAGGCATATGTGCAAGTGTACACACACAGGTATGCATGCATGCAGACACACACACAGATGCACTCACACATACACACATGTACACACATAACATATTCACACATATGCAGAAATGAAAAAATTTAAATATATGCACTATGTATGTATTTGTGTATCTGAGCCAAGTATGATAGCATATTCTTTTAATCCCAGTACTTGGGGGGACAGAAACAGGTATATCTCTGTGAGTTCAAGGCCAACCCAGACTACATATAAATTTCCAGGAAAGTTAGTGATAAACAGTAAGACCTTGTCTCGCTTTCGGGTCTTGGATCTAAGATGACCAAGAAAAGACGGAACAACGGGCGAGCCAAAAAGGGCCGTGGCCATGTGCAGCCGATCCGCTGTACGAACTGCGCCCGGTGCGTGCCCAAGGACAAGGCCATCAAGAAGTTCGTCATTTGGAACATCGTAGAGGCCGCTGCTGTCAGGGACATATCCGAAGCCAGCGTCTTCGACGCCTACGTTCTTCCCAAGTTCTATGTCAAGCTGCATTACTGTGTGAGCTGTGCTATTCATAGCAAAGTAGTCAGGAATCGATCTCGGGAAGCCCGGAAGGACCGAACACCCCCACCACGATTTAGACCTGCTGGTGCTGCACCACGACCGCCACCAAAGCCCATGTAAAGAGATGGCTTCAAGAAGACAGAAGAAAAGAAACGCCTTGGAAAAATAAAATGAGCCTTTATATTTCAAAAAGAAAGAAAGAAAGAAAGAAAGACCTTGTCTCAAAAACAAAATAAAACAAAACTACTCTCTCTCTTTCATGTGTTGTGTATATGTGTATATATGATGTTCATTACTTCATTTTAAATGTTTGTTAGAATTAAAATAACTCATTTCTACTTTTCATATGGTATATTTTACATGTACAGGTTTGAAACATTTTGGAAATCTGATGAAAAATTTAAACTGAAAAAAATTAATTCATTTTAATCCTGGCACTGTGAGTTATTCTTCAGAACAGATGCAATTAGTTAATGTTTTCAATGTTTTTTTTTTAAATGATCACATTATTACTGAGGATTTTTCTTAAGATGTTTAAGGGAATTGAGTCAGGAAGTGTTCTTTATAATTTCAATAATGGTCAACAGAATTGGATACACTTAGAATTGTATATTTAATAATATAAAATAATATAAGGATCTATATTATTTTATTAGGTTCTATTTCCTAATGTTTTCAGAGCCTTTATAATCATGGCTTTGGGGGGCTGCATATCAATATCTTGGCAGCAATGTCAGCTCATAGGGCTGGAGAGGAACAGTCATTAACTGGAAAGGACATTGAATTTCCAGGAAGCCAAGGTTGCTGCTCTGCACTGACAGTAGCTTACAGATCTTGACAAGGTGCTCACTCATCTCTTCTCAGGTCATCACTCAGCCTTTTGATATGTGTGTGTGTGTGTGTGTGTGTGTGTGTGTGTGTGTGTGTGTACATATACCTCTCTCTCTCTCTCTCTCTCTCTCTCTCTGTGTGTGTGTGTGTGTGTGTGTGTGTGTGTGTGTGTGTGTGTGTGTGTGTGAAACTGGACTTCAGGGTTGGGAAAATAGTTCAGTGGGTAGGAATACTTGCTCTGCATACCTGAGGGTCTAAGTTTGAATCTCTAGCCCTGCATAAAAAATTGGCTATGTAACCCCAGCACTGTGAATGAGGCAGAGGCAGAGGATTGATAGCACTTGCTGGTTGCTAGCCTAAATCCTTACTCAGTGTGAGGAATAAGGTACAGAATGATGAAGCAGCATACCTGATGCCATCCTTGGGGGTTCTACTCACGTGCACACACACACACACACACACACACACACACACACAATGGGTTTCACTGTATATCTTCAAAATCTCTAAAATTCCTTCTGTGTTTGAGACAAGAAAGTCAATACTCCTTTTACCAAAATTTATTACAGATTATTTTGAGCTAGTCCCTCAATCTAGACGACTAAGAAAAGTCTTTCCCCCAGGCTTTGAAATATAAAAGAGACAATTCTATTCAAAATAGTCATGTGTTCATTAAGTTGTTAAAATGCTTGGTCCAAGATTTGTTTGAGTAACAGATGATGCCAGAAATATGAAATGATGGTTTTGGTAGCCTGCTAGGCCCCCATTGGCTTTTGTTGCTGGACAAAAGGATACTTGTTTTAATAAATATGTGAGGTGTGAAGGTGAGGGAGTACATGGCAGCCAGGAACCTGGCTGGAAGAGAGATGGAACAAAGATGAATGAGGGGCTCAATTAAGTCCTCATTTTTGCCTGTAAGTAACAATGGTATCAGAATTCAGCTACAGACTACCTCCATACTTACTCTTGTACGTGTTCCCACTCGAGGATCAGCTGTGGTTTAGTGTCCAGCTAGAAAGCAGTGGTAGCTGCCCAGAGGTGCAATGGGACACATGTGTGTTGCCTCCTTAGTTCCCCTGCCTGGGGCTGAGGGATCCTGCTACAAGGGGGAAAACCCGGATGGAACTTACTTTTTGACAGCATTGGAAGAAGAGAAAGGACTGTAAGCCAAGCTAAATTTAGGTCTTAAGAATTTGTAACTGGGGAGACAGTCCGAGCTGGCAGGATTTGTTTGTTGGTCATCAAGTATAAGGGTTCAAGTGAAGAGTCCCCGACATTTTTTAATTTAATCAGCAATGAAATCTTTATCTATAAAGACCATGAAGTTTCTAGTGATTTCTTCTTAGGTGTTCAAGTTGTAGGTGTGTTGGGAATAATTTTCTGGCTCCTTTTTATTGTTTTGAGCATCAATTAAATCTTCATCAAATAAGGAATTTGAAATATCCTGTTAGTGTATTTTATGTGGGTCAGCTTGACAAGCTTGCTCACTTCTCATTGTTTGAAGCTTTAAATGTTAAGCCAAATGACTCTTTTTAGGTTTTGTGTGTGTGTGGGGGGGTACTTTTTATGTTTCGGAACATAAGAAGATACATATGCCAAGGTTCTCAGTTATACTATTCCCAGTGACCTAGAAGATTTAAAATAATTCCAGGAATGCAGCTCAGTGAACAGAGTGCTTGCCTAGCACTCTGGAAACTTGGGTCCCATCCTTGGCAGCCTATAAGCCAAGCATGGTGGCCCATGCACTCTGAAGTTCAGGGTCATCCTCTGCCATAGTGAGTTTGAAGCCAGTCTCAGATACAGAAAATGCTGTCTCAAAATGGGGGTGAGTGAGAAGATGGCTTAATGAATAAAAGCCAGGCACTGTAGCCTATGTCTGTAATTCCAGAAGTCCCATGAAGAGATGGGAGAATTCCCAGAAGCTTAGAGCCAACTAGCTTTATGTATCAGCAGTAAACCAAAGAATCTGTCTCATACAAGGACCAAAATGAGGATTGATACTTGAGGTGGCCTTCTGACCTTTGGATGAAAACTGTACCGTAGGGTACACAGTACTGGTACCCTCATAGTAACGTGTGTGCTCATGTAATGTGTGTGCGCACACACACATAAAACCAATTAAAACTGAAATGTAATTATACTCAAATTATACAAAACATGAATATATTTCATAAAAGTAAAGCATGATAATTGTAAAAGTTTTAAAAACTATTTCAAAAAGTGGTTTAGTAAATATCCAAAATTATACATTAAAAAGAAAGTCTGCATTATAATGAATAAATGAAACATTTTTAATCCAAAATTATTTTAAGAACTCAAGCATACACGCACACACACGCGCGCGCGCGCACACACACACACACACACACACACACACACACACACTAGTAAATTATTCTAACAATTTCTATGTGTCTGTTTAAATGTAACTAAGTCTCAAGCTGTTTTGGTGGAGCTAAAACCATGTACAGACTCAGTCTGAAATGCTGACTTATATGTGACTATAAATAATTAACATCATGTTTCCTGTGGCCAACATCTTTACTAATAGCAGACTAAGAAGGAATGCTTAATTTTGAAATACTCTTCAAGTGTCATGTGAGATTGTTGTAAACACTGCATTAATTCATCAACAACTGTGGAGCCACTGACCAGACAGCACTGAGCGAAAGAAGCAAAGGGATGCTTGGTGTGGCTGGCTTTTGTTAAGCAAGTCTTTTGTGTTCATGCTGGCAGCCACAGCTAGGCACTATGTCCTTTATTTAACTCAAGTATTGGGCTGCTTGAACCTGTGCACTTGCAATCGTGTCTACCTACACACTCTTCAGTGTCCCAGCCTGCAAATCTTTCGGTCACTCATTTCAATTATTTTCTTTTTAATCTGTGCAAAAAGATTAGGCAAAAGGATCCCCCAGGAACCTAAACAGTTGTAGTCGTGGTTTAGGATTATAGGCTCCTGGATGCTGGTGACAAAGGTGGTGATAAACTTTGTGTATTGTATACAGTGTGTGTGTGTGTGTGGTGGTGGGGTTTATGGCACGTGGGCCTTTTAAAGTATGAGACTCAAGGCACGAACTTGTCTTGCCTGGGTGCAGGGCTCTGTTGGCTGTGGGGCATCTGGGCATTAGCATTCTTGCTGTGGGCACCATCTGCAGAGGTGGCAGAGGGCTGCCTTCCTGAGGACACTAGGGGGAGCTGGCACTAGCAGGAGGAAGCAGCAGATGGTGTTGTGACTGGCTGTCAGACTGCCTGTGGGCTCTTTGAAGTTTCCCTCGCTGGAGTCCTAGAAATACTTGGTTGGGACTTTTCAAGGGGGCCAGAGGGCCTGTGTGGGCAGGTGGGGGCTGGAACAGGAATTATAGTTAATTGGGGTTAATGGTGCTACATATGTACTTGCCTGTATGCTAGGAAGGCCTGGTTGTGTCAGTAATTCATTTCTAAGTCAGTAAATGCTCCCTTCTCCTCTGTCACAGCAAAAAGTAAGGGCATTTCTAGAATTTTTTTCCCTAGTGGTTGGAAAGGAGAGGAGTGGGCTTATTTCTCCTTGTGACTATTCTCTACTGAGAAAGAAGGGGTGTGACTCAGTGACTGTAGCTAGGTAGAATTACAAAGGGGTTTATCATTTACCTAGGTTGGCACTCTCACCTACAGATGTACAGAATTCAGTTGAGGAAAAAATAGTTGGGTATCACTAATCTCTAAACCCAATGCTTGCATTCCTGTTTCTATTAGAGTAAGAACCCATGGCAGTAGTTATAGCAGTGTCCATGGCTTTGCTGCCAACAGAGGTCATAGCTCTGTTGGCAAAATGTCTTTATAATGTGGCAAGTAATGATTATGCAGACATTAGACCCGTATATCTCTCATTCATAATTTTGCTTATATTTTTGATGTGACTATCATAGTAATTAAAATGGTAACCCAATGTGTTTTTAGTTGCATAGTTAAAAATAATATACTCTGAAAGGTCCAGAAACATAGATAGGGAAAGAGAACAGAACTGATCTCATGTGTGCATCTAGAGCATTCATTCATCCATCAGCTCATTCATTCAGGATCGGTATTGATCATTTGCTTTTTGTTCTTTGTTCTGGTAAAGGCAAACTAAATACTGATAACCCAATTTTCCTGGGCAGTGCTAAGCAATACCTTGCCCTCCCTTCCTCCTTCTTTCTCTCCTCTCCCCCAGGACTCTTAGGGGAGCAGGCAGATAGGGAGCGCTCAGAGAAGCAGGAAGAAGATCCTCTTCTTTGTGTCCGTTCTCTCTCTTTCCCAAAGCCTACAATCACCAGTGCTTTGGTGGTGTCAGAAATTTACTTCTCCATCAATAAATTCTCTCTCTTTCACTTCTGTAGAAATTGAAAAGGATTCTTCTAGAAATCCATTGGTTGGGTAGGGATGGGTTTAATTTCTCTTTGTGACTCTTGTCTTTGGAGGAAGCAGAAAGAAGGTCCTAACAGCAAAAGGACAGGGATGTACAAAATCAGACAAAATTCCATGTTTTACCCTAAGATATCAATGCCTTATAACTTGGTAGTTACTTGAAATCATATGATAGAAGAGGAATTCAAAGAAGTGTCCTTCCTTTGCCGGGTGGCCTCCTAGCACTTCACCACTGATTTGAGTGTCAACTGAATGGGCACCTTTGTCTTCATCAGTAAATGTTTGACTATGATGAAGGCCACTCACATCCTGGTCTTAATGGCTTCGTTGCACCTTTCATTTCTAGGCCTGGTGAGCTGTGGCAGTCTCCAGCCCTGCTTTCTCCAATGTACCTCAGCATCACATGCTTGTCCTGTGGGAACCAAGAAAATAAACTGTTAACCCCAGATGATTTGATTCAGTTTTAATGGTTGTATTTGACCTTCCCTTGGGATAGACAAATCTTTTCAACAATGCAATGGCTTGCTTAAACTACTTCAGGGACTCTTCTGACATTGTTTCTTTCTGACTTTTAGACGAATGTATGTCAGAAATATCAACTGAAAATTACAGACCAAATGGCTAACATTTGTGGTCACCGAATGGTGCCACTTTAAAGGCCTGAGTAATTCTGATGGCACCATTGCTTCTATCCCCCACTTAACAGACAAGAAAACTGAAGCACCGAGAGGCTAGGTAACTCACCTGATGCTCTGAGTGGTTCATCAAATGAGGGATGTGATTGAAAGCTGAAATTCTGGCTCTGTGCCCATGACCCGGCCAGGATGTTGCACGCTTCTCATTATTACTTCAGAGCTGTACACTAGGGTTTTCCAATCCCTGTTGTACTTTGGTTAGGGGAATGAGTGTATCCATAAGAAGGGAGCCTTTGGATGTTTTGCCATCTCAGTGTCATAAGCCCAAGCAGAAATTCTCCCCCATTTCTCAAATCTGTCTCTGAAAGATTCTGTTGTCACTTGGTTCAAAGCCCATTCCGCTTTGTTCCCTTTCTGTATGAGGGTAGGAAAAACAGATTCTTACCCCAAACTCTAATAGTATGGGAAAGTGCTGGATTTAGACTGTCTCTGTATTTCAGGGATATGACAAGGCCTCAGCCTTTGCTATTGAAACCTCCTAGTTTCAATAGCATTAGTAGGTACACTTTGAACAGTTCTGTCTACATTCCTGTGTTTTAGAGGGAAAATAATTTGCCAGTGTTTATCTTCTTGAACACTACTTGACATTTTGTCAACTAGTTAAAAAAAAAAATCTGAAAGTCTGAGTGCTGGCTGAGAAGCCAGGCTTGCTAGAACTAGTCACCCAGATGGCCAGGCTGGGTGACAAACCTGCTTTAGAGATGCTCCATGGTTGACACGTGCTGCTGTGAGGTGTGCCGTTTCCCTTGTCTGTGCCAGGCATGCACAGCGTATTCCTTCACAGACTGAGACAGATGGTACAGTGCAAACTAAAATGATGAGGGAGGAAAGAAAGGTTCAAAAGAAAAGTAGAGAAAGGGTATTTGATTTTCTAATTCCCATTTTGGAAGTGACTTCAAACTCTGGTGGTTGACCAACGCATGTAGTGTGGTTCTAATACTTGAATCCCTTAGTGTCTGCTTGAATAGATTGGAGTACTCAACTCGGCAGAAAGCAATCTTTTCCTTCATGGATATTGTCCCAAATTTCATGGGGTTGCCTGCAGGTCTGGAAGATTCGGGCCATTGGAAGACATCAAAGATCGATCCGGATTTTTCAGAGCGATGCTTCCCATATCAGACATATCAGGAAGCAGGGAAATGGGCTGACTTTTATTTTTATGCTAGACTATATATCTCTACACATACGCATATCAGTGTGTGTGTGTGTGTGTGTGTGTGTGTGTGTGTGTGTGTGTGAAGCACAAGTGCCTGGCAAAGTAGCTAGCGGTGATAGGGATAATTAATCAGTCTTCGTACAGCTGCTTCCTGACATTTCTGCAAATTGTTGTGGAAAAATTAATGAAGGTTAAATCAGTAATGGTTTCAAGCTTGGCCAGTGGAAAGTATGACAATGTTTCCATCAGCAAGTAAATTGGGCTGCTTTTTTTTCTTTTCTTTTCTATAGGGGAAGTGGTATGATGTGCGTTCTCCACAGGAAATGGAAAAGGGCAGCCGAACTGTGTGCTGTGCAGGTATGCAGGAGTGCTCCAGGAGTGCTCCAGCGGGCTGCCATTGATTGACACCACTTATTTGCCTCTTGTGCCGGAAGTGTTGTACTGTCTGTAGAACAAAAAAAAAAAAAAAAAAAAAAAAAAAGAATGCTTTAAAAAAAAAAAAAAAAGCCAGTGAAGTTGGCCTTGTGCTGACCTGCCACCTCATAGAGGCTGATGCCCTGTGAATATGAACTTCGGGAGCCAGAATGTGGAATTTATGACAAACAGAAAGTGAAACTCACCTACCTCAGTTTATTTTTCAAGCTGAAGGTAGTTCAGTACAGGCCCTGTTCACATCCTGTGTAACCCTATGGGATTTTCCCCGGCATTCGTTAAAAATTTTCCCATAGGGTCACACAGGATGTGAATTAAGTAAGCACTCACCAGGCCTGATGAAAAGGAAATTAGCCCTCTAAACGATCCTTTCACTTTTAGCATCCTGTCCTTATTAGAAATGTGGGCAAGGGTCACTTGAGTGTCTTTTCTCAAGTCATTACATTATTAATTGGAATATTAATCTTCTGCATGACGCATGAAATGCATTTCCTTATATAAGAAACTAAACCTCTCGTGTGCGTGTGCACATTTCATTCATGTTTGGGTTGTATGTATGTGTTAGGGGGTGATGGATGTATGTGTGTGTGCCTAGGAATGTGGCAATCAGAAGGCAACCTCAAGTGTCATACTCCACAGCCAGCCATCCTACCTTATTGAGACAGGGTCTCTCATTGACACTGACATGTCACTTAAGCTGCCCTGCTTCAGTTTCACCATCTCTAAATTGGTGGCGGTGGAGAAAATCAGTCATTATAGCCTGGCAAATAACCCAGCCTCAGCATCTCTCTCTACTAAATACATCTATCTGTATCTGTATTACCTATGTGTCTGTCTATATCATTTCCATCTACCTATAGCTCTCTTCAACTTTGCTTTAAAATGCAGTTCAAATGTCACTTCTTTGCATATCATGTTTGCAGTTCCTCAGGGCAGATCTCCTCTACAATACACACACAAACTTTGTCCTTGGTGTTCCTTTGTGGGTTGACATACTTCTTTACTCTTACATTGTGTTGGCTGTCACCATTCACAAGGAAAAGTGTAGTTAGTGATGCATACCATTGCTGGTAAAACTGTATTTACCTGTGTGCACATACTCAACGTTAAGTCCAACTTTGTTCTGATGACATCAGGGTGCTTCCTGAGTGTTGCTGGGAAGCGGTTGGTGTCTGCTAGAACCTAGGATTTAGGTCTGGATTGGGGTTGTTCCTACATGGTAGCTGCCAGTCATCACTGAATGAACAAAATACTAGTATACAGGAAGGATGAAGTTAGTAGGAGACTTGAGTTCTGAAAGTGTGTTTTCTACCTTTGAGCCACACCCCCAATCAAGCATCTTTTGCAGGGAGGGGTAGAGGTACACACCTATGTGTGTAGAGTTCAGAAGACAAACTCAGTGTCATCTACCTTTCTTTTTTGAGTAAAGGTTTCTTGATAGGACCTAGTGTTGTAGAATATTATTTAAGGTGTGTGACTTTTGTTTATGCTGTACTTGTTTAACTCTGTGAGGCTATGAGTCTTTGCCTAGCTAAAACACCCAATGGTCCTAATAAAGAGCTGAATGGCCAGTAGCTAGGCAGGACTGGCAGGCAGAGAATATAAAGAGAAGGTGAATTGAGGAAGAGAGGAGGATGTCAGGGGCCAGCCATACAGAAAGACATAGAGTAAGATGGAAAGAAAGGTATACAGGAATAGAAAAGGAAAAGCCCAGAGGCAAAAGATAAATGGGTTAATTTACATTAAGAAAAACTGGTAAGAAACAAACCAAGTTAGACCCAGGCATTCATAATTAAGACTAAACCTCCGTGTATGATTTATTAGGGAGCTGGGTGGTGAGCCCCACAAAAAGCCAAAAGAATTAAAATATCACACAACAACCTAGGGTGCAACTGATTAGGCTAGGCTGACAGACCAGCAATCCCAGAGAACTTCCTGTCTCTGCCATCACTTTCTGGGGATTGAGTTTGGGTTTCCATGCTTATACAATAAACATGTTATACCCTTAGCTATCCACCTAGAAACAAATGCTTCTTTTTTAGCTCTAGCTACCATCACAGTGTGCTCTAAACCCAATATATTTTGGCTAGGATTTTCATGCTGGTTAATTACCAAGTGATTTTTTAAAAATGGGCACTGTTAAATTTCTGAAATATGGAGACATAATATCCAAGTCTTGGGAGAAAATTGAGGTCCCAGAACTTAGGTTCATAGTTTATATTTACTATCTAAGATCAAAGATATTTTGAAGGTCTTTCAAATATGCTTGCTTTTGGATTGTTTCACCCTTTAAATGCTAAACTAGTAGTCTTCAGTTACATTCCACAGGGATTTCCTCTGTTCTCAGACTACAGTCATCCAGCTAATCTCCTCCTCCTCCTCCTCCTCCTCCTCCTCCTCCTCCTCCTCCCTCCTCCTCCTCCTCTCTACCCCATCATTCTCCCATCCCCTTTCCCCTCCCCTCCCCTCCCTCCATTTTTCTCACTCCATATTCCTTGATGCCATTGCAAGAAAGGAATTTAAATAAAAATGTGTCTAGAAGCAGATTGTCTTAGTAATTGAGCAACTTAATGGTGGCAAATTCTTTACTTCGCTGTTGTGGATTAATGGTTTGCAAGCAGTAAATTACGATTTAGAGTCTTGAGCACAGAAAGTGACTTTGAAGCAAGTGAGTCTTGGAGGAGGGGTCTTAGAGCCAGTTTGTGTGGGATAAATGGCAAGCTTGTACACAGGAGAAAAGTGCAGAAGGTTTGGATGGTCCGAGTCTTTGACCTATAGAGAGAAGCTGTGTTCTAATATGCAGAGTGCTAGAAAACTATGAATACAGCACAGGATGAGGTAGTGTGTAGGAGGAGCATAGTGATGGAAAGATCTTCAAACTGGGGCTGAGAATCTGTCCAGGTGCTAAGAGTATTGAGTGAAATCAGATATTGTCAAGAACTGAAATGGGATGTGATTACAGAGGCTTGTGGCTATGCAATGCAAATAAAGAAATTAATTAAGGAAATTCAAGGAAGGAAAAAATACAGGCTAGACATGGCTGAATTGAGGGCAAAGACCAGCAGAATTGGAGATTTTGCTCATTAAATCGTTGTCATGAGCCCTTGGCTCTCCTGAGATGCATAACCACTGTTGTGCTCAGGCATTTCCGAGCCTCGTATCTGCCTGTCAGAATTTTCAAGCCCTAATTTAACATCTACCAGCTGCATAAATATTTCTTTCCCAACAGCAGCTCATAGCAACCTTTCCTTTACTGCACTTGGATAGTACTATTATAAATGCAATGGCACTCAACTTGATCTTCAAGGCTATAATTTACATTTTCATCTGCATGCCTACTTGTCTTCCCAAAGAGATTCCAGACTGATGTAGAATTGCTATAGATATGCTTCTCTAATATCTAAAGCAGATGGCAAGACTTCGATGTATGTACTAGAGACTTAAAGGAAGACTGAGCCTTTGCTAAATCCTCAAGGGATTACTAGATGGGACAAAGGGGAAGAAGTAGAAAACACAGTCCTTATCTTCAATTTAGATTAAGATAATTGAGCAAAGTATTCTGTTCAGGATATTAGCAGTATGGCAAATGTTTGGGATTAGACAATGAATGCTTTGGAATTCTGAATTTTCTAAAACAAGGTTGTGCATGTAACTGGTTAGCACTTCCCCACATATTAGGGTTACACTTATTGTGAACTGGGAGGTCCCAGGACAACTGTCAGGAGTCAGTTCTCTCCTGCCACCTTGTGGGACATGAGAATCAAATTCAGATCAGCAGGCCTTGCCTGGAAAGGCTGTCCCTGCCCATCCAAGCCATCTGACTCATTCCTCTAGGAAGTAACAATATAACAGGAGCCAGTGATCTTGTAGTTGACACATTGAATCTGAAGGCCTTATCCATTCCTGGGATGTTTCCCCCCCACAGCACAGAGCAGTAGCCACCTTACAGCTGCAGCCCAGTGAACATAGGCCAGTTCTCACCCACAAGTGCTCTGTTGCCTTTGACCTTTCTCTTTGAACTCTTCTCCACTATTTTCTCCTTTCTTAATATCTCTTTGGGTTTTAAATGAACACAAGTAGTAATGGGTTTACTTTTGGTATTTCATATGTACTTTCTTTTGGTTGATCTTTCTTCCCTGCTCACACCCCTGGCTCCTCCTGTATCCCCTTTCTTCTTTCAGATTACATACATTCTATTACCCTCCCCTCCAACCCTTCCTTAAACTTCTTTCTTCCCTCCCTTGATCAACTTTCTAGTGTCATGAACTACACACTCACTCCCACATAAATGAACACACACACACACACACACACACACACACACACACACACACACCCCACCACCACCACCACCACCACCACCACCACCACCACCACCAAGACCTGTGAGAGAGAACTTACAGTGTTTGTCTTTCTGAGTCTATGTTACTGTCCTAGCTGGGGTTTCTATTGCTGCAAAGAAATGTGGTGACCAAAAAGCAAGTTGGGGAGGAAAGGGTTTATTTGGCTTACACTTCCACATTGCTGTTCATCACCAAAGGAAGTCAGGACAGGAACTCAAACAGGGCAAGGTCCTGAAGGCAGGAGCTGATGCAGAGGCCATGAAGGGATGCTGCTTACTGGCTTGCACAGCCTTCTTTCTTATAGAACACACCACCCTTGTGAGACCACCCACCATGGCCTGGGCCCTCCCCCACTGACCACTAATTGAGAAAATGCCTTACAGCTGGATCTCATGGGGGCATTTCCTCCACTGAGGCTCCTTCCTCTCTGATGACTCTAGCTCGTGACAAGTCGACACACAAAACCCGCCAGCACAGTTACCTTACATATGGTTCAGTCAGTAAAGTGCCAATAGTGCAAGCATCCGCTCTTGTAAAAACACCCTGTAAAAGCTGGACCCAATGGTGCCTGTCTACAGCTTCAGTACTGGGTGGGACGAAGACAGGTGAATACCTGGAGCTCATTGGCCAGCAGCCTAGCTGAATCAATAAGCCTCAGGTACAATGGGAGAACTGGTCTCCAAACCTAACATGGAAAATAAATGAGGAGGACACTAGATGTCCTGTGGCTTCTACACTCATGTACTTATAAATTCACATGCACCCACATGAACCTGTACATGCAACACACACACACACACACACACACACACACACACACACACACACACACACACAATAGATGGCAAATAATTATTTCACCTATACATTTTCCTGCAAATTTCACAATGTTATTTCTCCTTACATACATAGCTGAAATTGTATTGTATATAACGGTATCACATTTTCATTAATCAATTCATCAATTGAGTCAGGCTGAGTCCAGGTCTTTCCTTTTCTGAATAGAATAGTAATAAACATGGATGTGCAAATTTCCCTATGGTTGAATCCTTCAGCAACATGCCCAGAAGTGGCACAGATGGGTTACATAATGGTCTTGTCTTAGGTGTGTGGTTTTTGTTGTTATTGTTTTGTCTAAAGTGGCTGCCATTTTATGCTCCCACCAACAGTGGATAAGGATTCCTCCTTTACCATAGCATCAGTCACTATCATTTGTTTTCTTTACAATTAAAAAAAAAAGATGTATGAATATGGCTTTTTTGCCGGCATGTATGTTTGTGTAGCATGTGCATACCTGGTGCCCATGGAGACCATAAGGCATCAGATCCCCTTGTGAGCTACCATGGTGGTGTTGTGAGTTGAACCCAGGTTTTCTGGAAGAGCATAGTAACCTGTGAGCCATATCCCCAGCTCCATTATGCTTTTTTTGGAGGGGGGGTTCTAGACAGAGTTTCTCTGTGTAGCTTTGGAGCCTATCCTGGCACTTGCTCTGGAGACCAGACTGGCCTCGAACTCACAGAAATCCACCTGCCTCTACCTCCCAAGTGCTGGGATTAAAGGTGTGCACCACCAAGGCCCGGCCCATTATGCTTTTCTTGATCATAGCCTTTCTGATTGTGGTGAGGTTGAGTCTCAGAATAGTTTTTAATTTTAACTTGTATTTTCTTGAAGCCTAAAGATGTTCAGCACTCTTAAAAATATTTAGTGGTCATTTGCGTGGGTTTATTTTTTATAATTATCAATTCATTTCATTAGTCCATTTGTTGATGGACTGTGTGAGTGCAAGTGCAAACGCATGCCTTTGTGTCTGTGTTTATACAGTTCTTTTTATATTTTAGCTATTAACAGCCTGTCTGAAAGTATAGCTGGCAAAGATTGTTTTCTTTTGTGCAGGTCGTCTGTTTATTTTGCTATAGAGATACTTTGTAATTTCGTGTAACCCCATTTGTCAGCCCTTGGGATTATTTTCTGTTGGAGTCCTTTCAGAATGTTCTTGCTTATACCAACACCTTGATGTGTTTTAGTTTTCCTCTAGCAGTTTCAGCATTTAAGGTTTTAAAATAACATCTTAGGCTCATTTAGAATTGCAGTATAAGAGAGTATCCTATGCAGATGGATACTCAACTTGGCCAGCAGCATTTGTTGAATAGGCTGTCCTATATATTTGAGAGAGAGGGGGAGAGAGAGAGCATGGAGAGAATAATATGGTGCTATGGCATGAAAGGGGAGAGGAGATGACTGGAGTAGAAGGGTGCAGCAGGAAGCAGCGGGATGACGGGATGACTAAGGGAAAAGGATGAACCGAATCAAAGTGTATGTGGTATTTTTGTCAACATTTAGTTAGCCATAGCAATGTGGGCTTATTTCTGGGTAAAACTTTTCTGTTAGCCTGCATGTCTGTTTTGTGTCAGTACTATGGTGGCTTTGTCACTATGGCTCTATAGTATACTTTGGAGTCTAGTATAGTAATAATACCAGCTGTCTTCTTTTTGAGAGTCTGTCTTAGGAGCCCGGCATGCATGGAGTTGCAGGTGTATGCATAAGTGCCCCCATCCTGTGTCATGGCCTTTCTTCCAGTGACCAAGTGCCTTTGTCCCCAGATGGCTAGCCATCCTGAGAGCTAGGTTTCATATTTTCTTCCTTTCTGTTGTTCCTAGGCAAGACAGTAAGTCAGGCTCCTCTTACTCTGTGTGCTGGTGAGGCTCATTCAGGCTCATTTTAGCTTTATTTACTTATTTATGTATTATTATTTATGTATTATCTGTTAGTCTGAACAACTCAAGATGCCACTAGAAATGACTCAATATAGGGTTTAACTTAACATGCACACCTACCCTGGGAACTAGATCTGTGAAATCAGTGTGGAGAGAAAGTGTTAGGAAACATTTTTGTCCCATTGGTGTAAGAATTATTCCTTCCTCCAAAATACTTGCACATTTATAAGCTTTAAAAAAAGTCACATGGTTTGAGTTTAGTTCTGAATTTGTGACACTTAAAAACAATAGCCCTTTCTTTCTATTCCCAATTTGACATTCTTCAAAATGGCTCCATCCTTCTGCCAGGGAGGCTTGTAGCATGCAAGAAACTTCAGCCCTTGCAAAAAATGCTTGCATTTACAAGCTACAGATGCCATGGTTTGAACAAATCACCCACTTACCCGTATTTCTATGAAGCCTGGTTTCTTACATCATTCTTAAGTGATCATTTCGACATCACTAACCTTTCTGTATCTGCAGCAGAGGGGCTTGCATGTTGCATTTTTAATGCTCTGTCTTAAATGCTTCTGAGGTCATTCCATGGTGGAATGCTATCTCCCTCCACCTCCCTCCCTCCCTCCCTCCCTCACTCCATCCCTCCCTCTCTGCATCCCTCCATCTCTCTCTCTCTCTCTCTCTCTCTCTCTCTCTCTCTCTCTCTCTCTTTCTCTCTCCATGCACACACACACACACACACACACACACACACACACACACACACACACACTCATGAGAACAGGTGTTTGCCAGAGAATGTTCTGATTTACTCTTCAAAGATAATAACATTTGTTTACACAGACAGACAGACAAACACTGGAGCCTTCTTTGGGGCTGGGTCAGTATAGACTTTTCTTGAAGAAGGGTATGTGTGCACTTACACTGACAGGGAGGTGTGAGGACTGAGAAAGGATTGCGGAAGAATTCCTGAGAGCTAATGCTCTGATCGACCTACTTTAAATATTTAATGCTGAGAGGAGAGACCATTCCCTTTCTTTCTTGTTGTTTCCTTTTTTTTTCTTTTTCAGTCCCCTTGTAACACCAAGTAGAAGAAATCATATGGGGCAGGCTGTGTAGTCCTAAATCTTGTATCATATATTGCCTGCTTTTCTATAAATCAATGCACCCCTGTATATTCCTTTCTGTTGTCATGACATTTACATCCAGATTCCTAACTGGCAGCATGAGAAAATAATTGCAACCTCAAATATGTGGACTATATGTGTATGATGTTACTGAAATAGCTTTTCACTATGGTTTTAAAAGACACTCAAATTATTATATATGTAATAATTAAAATATTCATTTACTTTTAGCTGGCCTCCTAATATGTTAATTATAATTACTACCATTATATAGCTATAACCTATTTTCAGGAACTGTTAGGTTCTTGATTTACATAATTCTCAAACTCACAATACCCTGCAGGATAGGCATTGTTATGGCATAAGGGTAGGGGAGTGAGGAGTGGGGGCTAAGATGTGGGGTGGGGGGTCAGGGCATGAGGAAATCAGCATAGAGAGGACAAAGACATTTAAGCTCATAGCCAGAGGAAGCAGCAGACCTTAGATATGTCTGACTGTGGAACCCAGGCCCAGCTCTTTTCTGCTAAAGGACTGACAGAGAGTCTCTGTTTGCTCCCAATGATTGTATGTGATAGATAAAAGAAAATTCAGAATGTTGGCTAAGTCCCTGTAAAATAAATACTAAGAGACCCCTTTGAGAGCCATGTGTTTGTCAGATAGTTTTCTATGGGTAATAGGTTGCTGATGCCAATGAAAGTGACTCACTTGCCCTTGGAGACACACACTCAAGGAAACAGCAGTTTCATGGTGTGGGGTGTGTTCAGTGTTGAGAGGGAGGGCCCAGGGTCTTGGGGTACAGTGTGAAAATGGGAATGTCTTCAGAAGACATCAAGAAGCAATGATTCCTGAGTGGATTATGCAGAGGGAAGAAGAGGTATTGGCCTTGGTAATCTCTGTCAAAAGCGTCAAGATCACACCTGAGAACTTGGTCTGAGAAGCAAACTCTGATAGTGGGTACAACCTCAGCTGTGGCAATTACATGCATTAAGCTAAGAAGTATGTGCCTTTCCCCATATCCACCATACTACCTTTTTAATATTTTAAGCATATATTGTGTGAGACCTTAGATTTTGGGAGGGGGTACATGAAAACAAATATAGTTTAGTCTTCATGAGACTTTTATTTTTTTAATAAGAAAGGGAGAACTGTATTCCTGTATTCATAAAAGGAGACAGAGTTTTGGGTTTCCTGACAAAACAGAAATATGCTACGGCACATAGAGAAGGGGATGGTTATTACCAGCAGAAGGATTTACATACTCAGCCATTCATTCATCCATCTATCATAGCCACCTGTCCATTCTGCCAGTCAGGCAACATACACAAACAGAACATTCATTAGACATCATATAAGGTATTGGCACATCAACTGACTCTGATGTCCGCATTGTCTTTAATATCATGGTGGTCATGATAAAGAATATAAGCAGAGCCATATGGCCTGCATAAAGGCACAATGATGGAGAAGCCTGTTTGTGCTTGAGAACAATGCTTATGCCATTTTTCTGTAGCTGCAGAGCCTGGAGTAGAAGGTAGAAGACTGTGATGGAAGCCTATGTTGACTGGGCAGTAAAACAGTAAATACTAGAGAATCCTAAATGGTAGACCTGCGTTTGGGGACTTCTGTGGGACAGGGGAGTCACTGAAAGATTTTGAGCAGACGAGTGATGAGATCAGAGGTTCAGCTTTAGGAAATCGGTGTGGTTGAAGGAACAACATAGAAGTGGAGTCATGCTATGATGTTAGACTCTGCAGTTTTCCTATGGCTTGACCCTATGGACTTGAAGCAATTAGTCAGCACTTATATTCTTTAAAATATTTATTTTTTATTAAAGTGTGTGTGTGTGTGTGGTGTGGTGTGTGTGTGTGTGTGTGTGTGTGTGTGTGTGTGTGTGTGTGTGTGTGTGTAGCCCATGGGGGTCAGAGGCAGCAGATCCCCTTGAATCTGGAGTTACAGTCAATTGTGAACTGTCTCATGTGGGTTCTGTGAACTGAACCAGTGTTTTTGGCAAAAGCGGTGGACTTTCCTAACTACCGGACCATCCCTCTAGACCCATCATGTATGTTCTTAACTGCAGCTGCCTTCCAGCTGTTAAGCATCCTGGCTGTTGTGTAGTCTCCCTCCTGATTTGGACCCACAGTCCTTCAGCAATTCTCAATACTGTATTATGGCTATGACAACCATTTTGTAATATATGTGCACACCCAAGACATTATTGTTGAGTATATGCAATTACAATGCTGGATTTACTAGAGCATGGATATCCAGCCATAGATTTGAAATGTGCTTCTCATTCAGTGTATCTTTATGAAGGAAAAAAAAGTAAGCTTAATTCATGGCATTTCAGTGTGAAGGACTTTTCTAGGACAATGTCAAGACACTGTTTGATATGTGACTGTCTTCGTATGACACATATGGTCCCTTCAGCAGAGCTGTATGAGGCACCGTACATGCAAGACATCTTGCTTTGTATGCACTGATGTGCCTCAATGCAAATAAAATGTAGAATATACTCAAGGCATACAAAGTGAGGGTGAATTTGATTAAATGGAGCATGTAGGGAAGGTTGACCTTTCTAGCCCATGGTTCTAATGTCTTAGCCAAGTTGATTCTGCCTACTTCCTAGTCCTGGCCAGCTCTTGACTATTGGTGTATCATTCTACCACCTAGGTAGCCTTTTAGCATCCTCCTGAGTCTACCTGTCATGGCCTGTATTTAACATCAGTGTCCTTTGTTAAGCCATCCTTGATTAGTGCAGCCAGAAGTACACACACTCCCCCTGTGAATGGTTCTTGTAGTTCTTGTCTAGAGTAAGAACTGGGACTTAGTGGTTGAATGTACATGGTTCCATTGCCAGCTCCTTACAACTCCTATAACCTCTGTAAACCTGAGCTAAAATGTGGGGACAATGCCATTTACCCCCAGAATTTCTTTGATAGCTAAATGAGATGATGTGTGCAAAAAGTTAAGCATGACATGGCTAAATTATCTCTGTTCAGGAAATAGTCAATTTCTTTACTCATGCTCTCTTATTTGTCTTTGTAACTCTTGCCTACAACGATCTCTGAAAGAAGCTGTCTTAGCTCCTTTGACATAGCAAATATTCCATACATGTGTATATACCTAAATATGATTTCTGAATTGGAGAATGAATTGCATAGAAAAAGGCTTGACAGATACAACTTCAGGCTTTGGTTGCAAAGGATAGTTACAAAGGACAGTCCTAGGAGGAGGGTATGTTCTGAATTAGCTTCACCCTTAGAGAGCAATGGAAGACCTCTTCCTGGAGAATTCATCTCTCCTTGGCAAGCCCTGGAGGAGAGCAAAGGAAGGCAGGCTCTCCTGGCCTTTCCGCTCTCCTCTCCCTTCTTCTATGGAAATGAAGAGCAAGACCTGCGGAAAGATTCCTGTGTTAGGTGGTGGAAGTTCTGGCACCTAACCACAGTGTTCTCAGAGGTTGACTAGAATGTCAGGCTGGGGAGTATCTTGAGAAGGAAATGTTCTTCTTTCTTGCTTCCTTTGCTCTCTGTGAGAAGCACAGGCTGTCCCCTCTGTTCAGGGACCGGCTAGAAGAAGTGGCCCAGGGTTATGCACCTTGTACTCCCGGCCCCTTAGGCTCTTTAAGGGCATGTGCTGAGCTCAACAGTTCACCAGCTGCTCTTCAGCTCATGGTCGATTTCATCTCACTTGCTGTTTAATTCATCTTAAGAAGCAGATATCCTCATTGTCTAGCATTCGATCAGTAGATTGTTAAAGGATTTTTTGCGTTATATTTTTGTTTTATTTATTTTTGGATAAGGGCAACATTGGTAATAGGTGGATCTGATAGAGTCCAACTGGAAGGATTGCTCTTGTTAAAGTCTGTTCAGATAAGTGCCAGGACGTCTGTGTGGGAGTTTCGCCACACGAAGATGGGGTCGCCATATATTCAGGTACATGTCAATATTTTGATAGTCTGTTTTCTTTTCCTCAGGCGATCTCTGGAATACTGAGTTTGTATTTCATTGATGGGCTAGGCATAATACCCAACCTCCAGTACAACAGCTTTTATCTTCCATTTGCTTGATACCTTAAGCAAAGGTCATTGGAGAAAACTGTGTGCCTCCTACTCAGGCAGAAGTGAGCGGGGAACTTTAAGTCAGTTTACAGGACCAGTTCAGTTTCTTCTTTAGCTGGTTCGCATTGCAGTCAGGCAGTCATTCTCCATTTAACTCTTAACTACCACTCTCCCCGTTTCTTTGCCAAGCACCTCCCCACATCTTCATTACCTACCTGGCCCCTGAAGGGAAGAGCTTTGAACCTTGATGTTCTGAGATTTATCTTGGAATCAGGCTAGGCCAAGAAAGCGTGAACTTCACCACACTGTGAGCCCATTGGTCTGTTTTAGCACTTGTGTATTTTTTTTTTTTTTACTTTGAAATTTTGCAGAGCTGGCCAGGCCACACCATGTGTGATATCCATTTGTAATTATTCACACGTCCTTTGAGCTCTTTGCTATGAAGGCATGGCTGTTGAGGCTGTGAGCAAATTCTTCCAATTAAAATGTGTGCATGTTGGATAAAAATAAAATTGGTGTTATGCTTCCATGTGCAATTAAAGTCTAAGTTTGAGTTTTCTGCACCATGTCATGAGAGACTGGCTTGCAAACGTTATACAGTAATTAAAAGAGATTGTAGAAACAGGTGAGTGAAGTAGTTTTTGATATTCCTGCCTTAGTGATCCCCTAGAGAAGTTGAAACCTTTGTGAGTTCAAAAAATTTGTATAAAAAAGGAGACATTATAGGCTCCCCCTGTCCTTCAGGAATCAGGAGGGGCATTTCCCATAAGGAAGATACCTAAGGAGGTATAGGAGGAGGCCCTCTAGTTGACTTGGGAAGGGTACCCTGGCCCTTTAATCAAGAAGAAAAGCACCTTGCCTTTCCCTTTGCTCTGTCCCAATTGAACTGTGCAACTGTGGGGTCAGGGTAACTCCTGAGCTTATTTTGCTGTCAAAGTGTCTGTGTTCACTTGAGTCCAGAGAGGATATCTTCTGTTTGTGTCCTGAGGGTTTCTCTCTCTCTCTCTCTCTCTCTCTCTCTCTCTCTCTCTCTCTCTCTCTCTCTCTCTCTCTGTGTGTGTGTGTGTGTGTCTATAAATAGTTGTGGGATGTATTCCTCCCAGTTGTTGGTTGTAACCGTAAAAGATGCAAACAGCAGTTGCTTCACAGTTTAAACCTAAGTCTTTGTGCCCACATAGTGTAGGAGAAGTCTTTCCCCCCATCAGCCCTCTCCTTCAACTAATTATATGCCTTGCCTATGCAACTGTAATTATTTCACCAGCCTCTGCAAAACCTCTCTTTAAAATATAGTTGGAAAAATAGCAGAAATGAACCTATTTTGAGAGCTCATGTGGTAAAGCAAATTCCACCAAAGGAAAGGGATCCTCCTGGTTGGAGACTTCATTTCATCAGTGACAGCATTTCATCACTTGTAAGTTCAGGCGATGGTGATATCCTAGTGATGTACCCACTTTCCTACTGGACCTGAAACACACACTTGATAGATTTCTTTCATTAAGAATTAAATGCACTGCAGTCTTGACCTTGTCAAATGGTGGCATTTTTTTCAACCACAAAACTTTCCATGTACACATTTTCTGCAATGCCCTTGGAAGACCGCATAGTCACCCTTGCTATTTGTAAAGTGATTTTGTGTCAAACAAACATTTTGGATGTCATTTTCATCCAAGTGCTTGATCAGTCTTTTAGCTCAGTTGATTTTAAAATCGCAACAGTATTAGAACATCAGCATCAGAGTTTTAAGATTGCAACATCGAGCTCAACTATAGGCACATGATGGGACTCTACCTCTTTATATTAAACAATGTAAATTTACAAAGTAAATTGCACAGTGAGCACACTCCATCCTGCTCTCTACCTTAAGGGTGTCACTGTTCCCTCTCTAGGGCATTCCTTATTATGGGATAATGCTGTTTTAGAAGCTTTAGACTTTGCTTATAATGCTTTGTGTGTGTGTGTGTGTGTGTGTGTGTGTGTGTGTGTGTGTGTGTGTGTGTGTTGTTTTGTTTGCAATGCCATTTTTCATCCTTAAAACTAAGCTTGAGTATATTAGGGAAGGGGAGGCAAGCAATGTTTTGTGAAATTAAGAGAATTAGAGTTGGGAATGTTTTCTGTA
The DNA here is from genome assembly GCF_003668045.3 of Cricetulus griseus. NCBI lineage: Eukaryota > Metazoa > Chordata > Mammalia > Rodentia > Cricetidae > Cricetulus > Cricetulus griseus. The sequence continues at coordinate 274,825,993 of NC_048595.1, read as the reverse complement.
CATGGTACTTTTCTTTCCCTAGTGTTATTTCATGACCACATCTAAGTCCATGCACTTACACACCAGACAGCATCTTTTAACCTTTAGTGTGTGACAGAGGGCAGGCTGGAGAGTTGTTAAACCCATGTCCTGTCTACTAGGGCTCACTCACTGCGGCTCCTAAGCTCACTTACTGTTGGAGGAACCTTGTGGCTGGAGTGCTTCTCCCTGGAATGTGGGTAGAAGTCAAGTGATAAATTCTTCTGACTGATTCCTAACACTCTCCCTGAATACTTCTTCCTGTTTCTTCCTTTTGCTTGCTTGAATCTTTGATAGCAATTGGAATTATTATCATAGAATGTAAAACCCTAACTTTGAAGGATACTTGGTGCCCAAATTACCTCCAGGATAGAACCACCCATCCATCAGGGTGCTCTTATGCATTTCAAGCTGCTGTTATAAAGAGGCCATTATGCATTTCCCCACTTTGGCTTCAAAAACTAGCAGCATATTAACAAATACAGATAGATTCCTTACCTTCCAGGCCTCACACTGTGACATTCTGCTTCGTGAGCTGTGTGTGTCATGGTGTTATGTACCACTATGAAATGTCTGTCCTATTGAATCACAGGAGAGGGCTGGGTAAGCAGAGGCAGAAAAAACACTCAGAATGGCATGTAGGGATAGGCCAAACAAGTCCCCAGAGCTATGGAACTTTCAAGATACAAATGAAGAACTTCCACCAGGAAAATGGATGGAACTAGAAAAAACCATTCTGAGAGAGGTAACCCAATCAAAAAGACAAACATGATATGTACTCACTCATATGTGGACTTTAGACATAGAGTAAAGGATGACCAGCCTACAATCCACACTGCCCGAGAAACTAGTAAACAAGGAGGACCCTGAAAGAGACAAACATTGTTCCCTGGAGAAGGGGAAAGAAGGCTCACGATCTCCTGAGCAAATTGAGAGCATGGGAAGAGGTGGGAGGGAGCTACGAGAATGAGAAAGGAAGAAGAGGAAGGATGCAGAGGTCATGAGGGAGCAGAAAGGTTGAGTCAGGTGAAGAATAGAAGAAAGGATATGTGATAGGTAGGGTTTTAGTTGGGGGGGTGGTAGGGGAGGATGGGAGGGAGAAGGGAACTGGGATTGTCATGTAAATCAATCTTGTTTCTAATTCAAATAAAAAAATTTTAAAAAAGAAATAATAGACTATATCTCAAAGACAGAACTAGAGAAATAGCTTTGGCAATTCATGAAGGAAATGAAAGGATACCAGGAAAAAGCACACACACAATAAAAGATGGACGATACAGGGGAAAACAAACAATCAAACAACAACAACAAAAAACCAAATGAAGAACTTAAGTCAAGGCACAAAGGCCAGTAATGAAACATCTCTAAAATGATTACTAAGGAGTGTGTGAAGTCATCATTCAGCACTTACAGTGATATAGTGATTGTCATTTTAATATCATTTTCATATCCGCTCATGTATTGCTTCTTGGTGGAACATTAATGGAGAGGTGTGCTGTCAGGTGACTCTGTTAAGTGAATATTATGGCATATCCTTCCACAAACAAAACTCCCTGATGTTGCAAGGCAAGGTGAATTGATGTGGCCACCATTGTAGATGGAGTCATCCTTGATGGAGCTGTCTTTATGTGGCACATAGCTTCATTTAGTTTTATAGTAGCCAAAGTTAGCAGGGCAGGGATGGTTGCAACCATTTTTAAATGAGGAGGCTCATCAGCTAAAGAGCTACATAGCATACAGAACAGAATCTTCTTGCTCACAGAAGTGTCAGCAAACTCAAAAATAATCAGTAGCCCTACTATAAATGGATGATAAATATGCTGAGAAAGAAGTCAGGGAAACATCACCCTTTACAATTGCCACAAACAACATAACATACCTTGGGATAATGCTAACCAAAAAAGTGAAAGACCTGTATCATAAGAATTTTGAGTCTTTAAAGACAGAAATTCAAGAAGATACCAGAAAATGGAAGGATCTCCCATGTTCTCGGATAGGTAGGATCAACATAGTAAAAATGGCAATCTTGCCAAAAGCAATCTACAGATTCAATGCAATCCCCATCAAAATCCCAGCACAATTCTTCACAGACCTTGAAAAAACAATTCTCAACTTTATATGGAAAAAACAAAAGACCCAGGATAGCCAAAACAACCCTGTACAATAACAGAACTTCCGGCGACATCACTATCCCTGATTTCAAGTTCTATTATAGAGCTACAGTCCTGAAGTCAGCAATCCCTAGAAACACCAGGGGGCACAAACGGAAAGAGCATTGGCTATGAGCACCGTCCCTGGCCTTGCTCTCTCCATAATCCTTGGTCTTATCTAACCTTCTGTAGTGAGAACTATCAGAGATAAAGCATTCTCAAGTTTGCTCCAACTTGCTTAATTGGTGTTCTTTTTCACACTGCCACTGTACCTCCTGCGATAATTTGCGTTTGTGGGCTCACTTGCCACCACTTTTTTTGGATGCCTCCTACCTGGCATCATACATGGTGAGACCCAGGGAGTGTCCCTTCCCCTCTGATGTGAACCTGCATCAGGACAGCCTGGAGGAGCAAGCAGACATGCTGGGTGGGTCACTCTGTGACATTCATAGCCAGAGGGGATATCTCATGCCTAGTGAAGAAGAACACTTCCAGATTTAGAAAGGCGAATGACTCCTTCTCATTATTTCCTTAGACATAAACACTTTGCATGCGTTCAGGGAGGTTTCTCTTCCTAAACCTCCCAGTCCTCGTTTTGTTTTGTTTTGAAGTTCTGTTTCTTATCCATTGTGATGTTAAAAGAGATTTCATCTCTTGACTTTAAATTTGAATCCCTCCACAGATTAAACTCTTTCTCACCTAATAGGTACCAATTAAGTAGAAAAACAAAATTCTATTTGTAAAAACCCTTCTACAAATAGATTTATTCGTTATGGTGACACCTTCCTCTTTTATTTTCTGGACGTACTGGGCATGTATGATGATGGAGGCTAAATCCTTAGAAATCTGGACTGGGAAAGGAATGAGGTGTTTCATAGGAGAGCATAAATCAAATGAAGATGCTATCTGTTAGTTAGAGTTCCACCTTATTAAACTTGAATTCTGCACTTCTCAGAGCAGAGGCAGAGGTGCTTAATAAGTGTTAATAATGACTAATATCATATCACAGATGTTAATTGAATGTTGATAAGTATCTAAAAATTACAGTAATAGAGACACCCTTCAGCAGGCAAGCATGGCGATGCTCTTCCTGGGCTGAATTCTGCAGATTTTTTTTTTTTTATGTGCATGAGCAATTAAGACAGGCTTTTCACACCAGTCAAATGCAGATATTTTCAGTATTTTTGTGGTGCCACCCGGCTGTGCTGCAACCCAGACACCAAGTCTGAAGTAAGGGAAAAGTATTTGCTGCTTAATCTAATATCTGGGGAAATTCTTGAGCAAAAATCCTGAGAATAAATAGCCCTTAGCAATTTGACCTGGATTTGAAAAACATCTGGGATTCCTGACATTAAGTGACTTGTGTATGTGGGGCCTTCATGCATAAGGAGTAGGGTGAAACTCCAGTTAACCCATGATGCTGGGTATCTGTAGTAGCTATGGAGGTAGCATTCCCTTTGCTCCTGTGAAGGGACTGGTTTTGCTCAGTGGCTGGATACAGGTCTAGAGGTGCCCGTGCATTCTGATGTCACCAGCTTGCTCCTATTCCACCTTGAACTCTGATCACACTTTTATAGAAGTTAGTTGAATAACGCTGCCGTTGAAGACTCTGAAATGTTTGGAATAATGGGAGATAGTTTCCACAGGTCTCATGTTTTCAAATAGTTTGTGGAAAAAGAAGCTGATTGCTGCTGGTCAACTCTTGAGTTTTTATTCTGTGGGGTTGGAATAGTGTGTGGTTTGCAGTTGTTCCAAGGCAGGAGGGTGTCTGATGGTGGTATTCTTGCTCTTAGTATTTTAGTGCTATGCAAAACAATGGTTCTCTCTAAAGTTGATAAGGTCCCTATTTCCCTTTAAGCTTTAGGAATATCTAGGTTGGTACAGTGGACCATGCTTTACTTCTGAGCTAAACCCAGTATGACAAGGGTGGCCTCTTGCCAACAAGTTGAGAAATGAGTTTACTTCAGTCATAGAAAAAAATCCACAACAGAAATTCTTATGACATCGATAGTCTATTAAGTAACTTGATGAAATATGCTAGATATATAAATTCTAAATATTTTCATAATTGAAGTTATATCTATACCAGATAAAATCTCTAGGTTTTATATAAACACATTTGCATGGCCTGGTATACAAGCAAAATCTGTTTCAACTATGGATGTCCATGTTATCCTTGAGTCTCAGATAGTTTAAGGTTAGTGCCTACTTTGTAGGTATTAATTCTGGAAATTTAACTTACCAGTGTAGCAAAAAGAATGACAATAATTTATGACATTTTATGAGCTATAGGTGTTATCTTGAATGACTTAACATGTGCCATATCATATAATACTTATAACAACCTTCTACCACCAGAACTATTTTAATGAGGAAACATGTTGGGGGAGCCATTCATTTAACCAGGATGTCATAGTTGTGTGTGAGGATTAAGACCTAGCTATATTGTTACACCAGAGTCCATCACCTTCATGGACTCACCCTTGACCCAGAGCAGTCAGGAGCAGAACTGCTTTTCATTTGAGAAAATGAGCTATGCAGAAACTTACATCCAAGAAGAAAGTCTGTGGCTTGCTCCTCACACCTTTGTGGCCATACAGGTGATCTGGGAAGAGGGACGAACCATCCTACCTAAACAAGGTGTTCTAGGCAGAGCACTTGTTTCATACCTTTGATTGCAAGCTCCTGACCCAGATGGCCCAAATCAGTAAACAGGGTGTTGTTGGTTGCTGATCCCACCTAGCTGAGAGCAAGCACCCTCGTTGTCTGCTTTCTTTTTGGAGTATTCTCCTCCTCTCTGCTCTGTCTTCTTGGCTTAGCAGATGTGCCATCAGATTCAGTGACAGAGGGATTCGTGACTTCCTCATCTCACCCACAGATCCAAATGGGAGAGAATTTCCTGTCTTCTTGGGATAAAAATCTCCCTTCATGTTTGTTTGACAGCTGCTGCTCCGAAGAGCCCACTTCAGAATGACTTCCAAATCCCTTCTCTGGTGTAATGTTACCATGTTTTTGGCTACACAGAGGATTTTCCAGATATAGATGCATACCAAGCAGTTATGTAGACAAGGGGGAAACTGTTGTTCATGAAGCACCTTTGCTTATAGTTGGTGTATTGGTTCAATGTATACTTACTAATTTTGAGTCTTAGTGACTGTGTCCTTAAAGAGAATATTTCAAATTTATTACCTTTGACAAGTGACTATTTTCTTTGGCATATGTAGGGGTTATGAAAGACTTTAGAGTTAAATTATACTTTAATTCAGCTTGGTATCACTACATGTTGAGATGAAGTTTTATACTTTAATTCATTAAGAAAAACTAACCAAAAATAAGTACTGGGTTTGATGCTAACTACACACCTATGTAATGAAAATAAATTTGCTAATGGATGTTTTTAGAAGGTTTATAGTAGTGGTTCTCAACCTATGGGTCATAACCCTTACTGAGGTCAAACAACACTTCACAGGAATTGCATATCAGATATTTACAGTATGATTCATTAACAGTAGCAAAATTATAGTTATGAAGTAGCAACAAAAATAATTGTTTGGTTGGGGGGGGTCACTATAGCATAAGGAACTATTAAAGGGTCACAGCATTAGGGGGATTGAGAACCACTGCCTTATGGCCTGAAATAGCTATAAAAGACTTATAGTACCATACTGTATAAAAGTTTTGTGACTGGCTATTGTGTTTACAGGACCTTTCTTGGTGCCCCCAACAAAGCAGGAATCATTAGTGAGGAGTTAGTCCTTTGAATTTCTTCTACATTTTCCCCCACTGGCAGCAAAACTACCATGCTTGTTAGTACCAACAGCAACAGCAGTATTTACTAGGCATTTAAAATGATTTAATTTCTTTTTCCACTTAAATGAACAGGTTACCCTACCCTGTCATCTCAATTTTGACTTGCCTACATAGCTACATAGTGTGAAAGTGAGGTCACAAACTTTGTTGGCTCCATTTTACATATTAAGAAACTCAAGCTCAAAGAGATAAGGGCTTCACTCAAGGTTGGTCCCTATGAGAAGAGATAGGACACCTATGTGTCCATGCACCACACAGTAGTCTTTCTGGGACATAGGAAACCTGGAAGGTTCCTAGTCATGTAGTCTTCTAGAAATTGGGATGGTCCTTGCTTGTCCTTCTATGGCCTCATTTTGTTCGTATGTTTTAAATTCAAAAGATGTTAAGTCTGTATTAACTTTGATTAAGAAGGCATTTCTGATGTGTTTTCTTCATATTGTATTTCTCTGTATTAAGAGAAATATTATAATCTGTTTTTTCAAGTAATTTATATCCTTATTTAAAATAAAGGAGCAAATGCTGCAATAAAATTAGTCTGGGCACTTTATCTAAGTCTCTCAGCAAAAGCACAGCAAGGTGCCTAGAAGTTTGACAATACAATTCCTAATTTTGTAATTTTCTGTTCTGTTTGTGAGCTTTTTGTTACTTATGGGGTTTAGTCTTGTTTTATTTTGTTTTCTTAAAACAGGATTTTGTTCTATAGTCCAGGTGAGCATGGAACTCACTATGTAGCCCAGGTTGGCCCGAAACTCCTAACATTCCTTCTTTCTTAGCATACAAAGTACTAAGATTTTTAGGCATGAGCCATCATACCCACCTCCGTGTCCATATTTTTCATCTGCTTTTGTTCACTTTGAAGAAAGTGTGTTACAGTTGGACTGTGGTGGTGCACATTTTTTATCCTAGCACTCTGGAGGCAGAGACAGATGATCTCCCTGAGATCGAGGCCAGCCTGGTCTGCAGATCGAGTTCCAGGATAGCCAGAGCTGTTACAGAGAGAAACCTTGTCTCAAAGAAGCCAAAAAAGTATGTTATTGAAGTTGATCATGGCTATTGAATGTTTTTACAGTGCTGAGCATCTAACTCAAGCTTTATTCCTGTTAGACAAAAGTACCCTATACCAATCCCAAAGGACTTTTATTAAGATTGTCTCTAGCAACTTCCTTTTCTTTCAGTGATAGATGAGAAGGAATGAAAGAGAGACTCCAAATGACATCAGTCAAAGTGGAGCCACTGAGATGTGAGAACTGATGCCATCTGAGGGCCTGTACACATTGACTTTCCTTGTCGAAACAAATGTAGGCTACCAGGTTGTTATGACTTTCTCAGGATGAATAACTAATGACTTATGTAGGTGTAACAAAAACACAAACATTACACCAGTAAGCCCATGTTGGGGAATGATCACTAAAGCTGACTAAACCCCAAGTGGGAATTCAAAGCACACACCCTGTAGTGTTTACTTGGGACGGAAGACTGCCTTAAATCACACTCAACTGATTAATCAAAATGATGCTTTGTTTTCAAACTCTTCATTGTTTAAAATTTTAATATTAGTTAAGACTGGTAGTGTGTGCATGTTAGTGGATTAGGCAGATTTGAGATTTGATCAAATATTCAAATCTAGTTAAAGTACTAGTTAAAATCTGATTGTTAACCCTGTGTGTGTTCAACAGAATCTTCATCCAAGCCCTATGGCAAACTGCAGAAGGTTGGGATGTGGGATCTGCCAGCATCAGTTATCTGTGTCCAAGAATATGTCAAATACATTTTCAATGCCTCCTGCTGAGACTTGACAGTAGCTGGAAACTTGACCATGTCTCAGAGATAATATAATTTGACCATATTATTTCATGTTATTCACATGCAGTTTCCTCATGAAGGAAAAATAATATGTTTCTATTGAGTTGCATTGTTGCAGCATATACCTTTTCTGTTGCAATTGCAAACCCTTCTAGAATCAATATATTATAGTTAAGGATTCAGGAAGGGAAAACTACTTGGGTAATTTTCATTATTTTTTATAGGCCTGGCACTAATTAGTTTTCATAGTTGTGCTGTCCAAACATGATTACAAGATACAAATAGATTGAATTTTGGAAACAGTTCCTAACTTTGCTTATGATGTTTCTTGCCATTTTCCCCATTATTGAGATTTGTGTGTGTGTGTGTGTGTGTGTGTGCATCCTTTTTTTTTTTTTTTTTTTTTTGTGGCTAAAACACAAGTGTTTCATGGTGGATATGATGTTAGTCATCAAAAGTGTGCCTAGAAAAAACCAGATACTTCCTTAGGAGAGGACACACATTTATGTTAGCTTTCTACCAATTTGAAGAGGGCCACTAAATAGGCTGGAAAATATAATGTCTGGTTTGAAGTAAAAATAAAATTATTGGGTTAGTGAGATAGCTCAGTGGGCAAATATCCATGAGCAAATTCTTGCTCTTCCATGCTCATGTGTAAGGGTCTAGAAGGTTCCTTTTTGAGTACCAAACAAGAAAGGGTTTTCTCTAGGTCTTAAACACTCCCCCAATCAGCAAATTCATACCCATTCCTTAGTTCATCTAGTCTTTCACATTTATTTATGTATCCCTTCACTCATGTAAAAATATGCACGGAGGGAGGGGGAACTGTGGTTGGTATGTAAGACAAGAAAGGTCAACAAACCACTCATATAGAAACAGTGATACTTGGGCTTTCTAAGTCTTCATTACACATTACAGATGAATGATTGAAAAATACATTCAAGAGTAATTTTTTAAAAATGAAGGAAGAAACAACCGGCTCATGACAGAGCAATCTACCTGTACATGGTTAAGTGAAACCACACTCATAATAAGGAATCCAGTTTAAATGAGCCTGAGATTTTTCTCTTCATTCTTTTATTTTTGAGATTATAATGTAATCACACCATTTGCCCTTCCCTCCAAACCCTCACAGTAGTACTCCTTGCTCTTTCAAATTCATGGCCTCCATTTTCATTGAATTTTTCTTACATGCATAGATGTATATGTATAGAATATACTCCTAAATGTAACCTGCTTGGTCTGTATAATGTTATGGAAATACATATGTGTATTTCCAGGGCTGACTACTTACTATTGGATAACCAGTTGGCGTTCTCTTCCCTGGGGAAGACTATGTCTCCTGACTCCTGAGTTGCCTGAAGCTCCTTATGTAAGGGGTTAGGCCTGGGCTTTCCTCCATCTGCCTTAGCATGCCTATTGTTCTTGTCCTTGTTCAGCTCAGATTTAAGCAGTCATGTTGGTGAGACCTTAAGAGTACAGTTTCTGGCATTACTAGAAGACACAGTCTCCCAGCAAATTCCCTGATCTTCTGGCTCTTACAATCTTTCTGCCCTTCTTCCACAATGTTCCCTAAGCCTTACATGTGGGAGTTGTTCTCTAGATGTATCTCTTAGGATTGGGCGCTACAACTCTGCATTTTGATTGACTGTGGTTTTCTGCCATGGTCTCCATCTATTTTAAATAATAAATTCCTTGGCCAGGGATGAGGACCACACTGATCTTTGGTTATAACGCTAAATATTTAGAATGTACTTAAAGGTGATGATGTCTTAGTAAAGTCGCAGCTGTAGGCTCTCCTCCAAGATCCATGACGTCACTAGCCGTGGATAGTTGACTAGGTTTCTGTGACCCAGAGATTTTTTTAAAAAACAAGATTTATTAGCACTCTTTCTGACAAACTCGGTATTTATTAAATATGATTTTTCTCATCTGGTAATTTCATCTGAATTTAATAACCCAAAAGTTTTTGTAAACCCACACTCTTCTTTCATTATAATGCTTAACCATATACCTCATAAACTGTTGGTTTCTATGAAATATAAACATGTAACCCAGAAATTTTGGGGAAATACTTTTATTTTGATGGAGGAACCAGATTTTAAAAACTCACTTAAAATAATGGAACATTAATTTTCTAAGATAGTTTCACCATGTCCTCACATTAATAGTGAAAATAATTGCCTAGCTTGCAGGACCGTAACTGATTGCCTGCCTGGGCAAAATCACTCCAATCAATTCTGTACCATTCATGTTAATGTCATTTGTGTCTCTGCTTTAAAACCACAGTAATACCTGGGAAAGTGCTACAAGGTGAAAGACAGACATGGCAGTGACAGTATCATTAAGCTTTGTTGATTTTCAAGATAAAACATGGAAAAAGTCAGGGTAAGTCACATAGTTGTAAATCTGTTGAACCCATTTTCCAATTCTTGGTGTGAAACCCTCCACGAGGGTGAAAAAGGATCTGTAGTCTGAAACTTCAGAGATAAGAACATGATGAGAGAAAAGTATGTCCTACTTCAGTAGCCATTCCACAGCCAAAGTGAGAGCCTTTCCCCAGTTACAGCTTGTCATATATTCACAGAATCTGCTTGGTCTGTGGAGGTGGCTGGCAGGAATAGTGAGTTGGAATTCATTCTATCTACTAGAATTGAGTTCTCTATCCCCTTCTAACCTCTTACCGTAGTGACTATTAGATGACCCGTCACAGGTATTCAGTGGAAACGGAAAAAAGGTGTTGCCTAAGAATAGCTATCTATGGAATCTTGGCCCATTTATGTCTTGGATGAATTTTGCTTTGAATACAAAACAGTTCAATGGTTTGTCCTCCTTTTTTTAGAGAATGCCATGTTTTTTTAATTTAACTTAAGCTCTTATGACCAAGGGACTTTATTTTCCTCTTTCTTTAAAAAATAAATTTTATTAGCAAAAATTGCAAGTAAATAAAAACATCACACAACACAATTAACCAAGTCCAAAGTCTATACAACTCAATGACATTTTATGCAGTTAGAATAGGCATTTGGAGAATCTTCCCATTAAAATTTACACTTTTAATATTGAATATATTTTATTCACTTATCCACCCCCCCCCAAATAACCTAGAAAAACAATTAGTTTTATATCCCCTTTCATAATGTGTTGATCATCTGGATTCAATTCCTCCCTCATTCCCTTATATTGGGCCTTTCTTTAGGTGATACTGTACCCACACACATTTATGCTTAAATATATATTATTGGCTAGATTGCACAAATAAGAGAAAACAAGTTTTTTTTTCTTTTTTTCTGAGACTGTGATAGTGCTTCTTTTGGATTAATTTCATTTTTAGAGAGATGATAATTGATGTGCTGATATATGGTGTCCTCTTCTCTTTTTGTTGTTGCTTTTTTGACATTACACACTGTTCTTCTAATGGTTAGCAGTCATGTTCTTTGTCTTTGCTGAAGTTTCCCACTTAGAGAAGAGTAGAGCTTGACAAGTGTCATTTTGAGTGTTAGCAATGGTTGATGTGAGGCAAGAAGAATCAAGTTTAAAACAGAAAATCAACCCAGCATTTGCTTAATAATTCACTGTTTGCTGCAGTAGAATCTTATCTGGCCACCCACATTCATCTGCTTGCTGACGTAGCTTCTGCTTTGCAGAAGCTATTTTTTGCACCTTTTGTGTCTTTAGAGGAACCAAGTGGGCCTGCTTGCTTGTACTGATTCATATCTTAAAGTGCACAGGGTGTCCTGAAGTCCTGCTTCGGGGATGCAGTAAGATGGTGAGGGGTCAGGGAGGAGGGAGGGGAAACCCTTTAATTACTTGTAAGAAGTGGTCCAAGGACAAGGCATATTTTGACAGTTGGGTCATGATTCCTTAGTTCTTTTTGGAAAAGTTTTGAAATTATCCTGGCAGCAATACAGACAGCATTGTTGTTATTGTCTTAAATAGTAAATATACAATGTCCATCTGTGGGTATGATAGTCATTTTCTTTTAAGATGGTGTTTTGCTGTGTAGCCCAGATTGACTTAGAATTTAGTCATCCTCTTGCCTCAGATTCCTGATTCCTGGGATGGCTGACCTCTAGCACCACAGCAAGATGCATAGTAGTTTTCTGTTGCTGTTGTTGTTTTTGGCCTCTCATGCATATAGAACCAGATGATTTCAGATAATTAACTCATATGTTCCGGTTAAGTAGTTTGATCTTCCTTGCATTTCTTCAGATTAGATTTGGATAAATATTAATGCAAAGTACAATGGAGTCCTTTTCTTCACTACATGTTCACCTCAATGGAGGCTCTAGACATTTTTTTTTCTTGGTGTTGGATTCCTAGTTTGGAAATTAATTTTAGCACAGAACACAGCGGCTCAAAAAAGGCATTATTCTGAGGTTATCTGAGAATATGCAGTTTACCTGATGACTCTCCACAGAAGCTCCGTAGGGACTCTCTGAGGCTAGGAAGTGGAATGGCAGCCTGGGCTACAGTGCCACAGGTTCCACATCCAGTGATTTGTGATTTGATGTGATTTGGTGTGTGTAGTGCTCATGTGTTTGCACATGTGCAGGCATGTTTGTGCACACATGCATGCATGTGGAAGCATGCCTTGGGTGTCCTTCCTTATGTACTACCCACCTCAGTTTTGAGACCGTCTCTCCTTGGCTTGGGATTCACCAAGCATGATATCTGTCTGGCTAGTGAGCCCTGGGATCCACCTATCCCTGTCTCCCCAGCCTCATGCTTGCCAGGCAAGTACATTATCAACTGAGATATCTGTAAATGGAGTTCTTAATATGTCTAAATAATAAAAACCCAGAGTCAGATATAGAAGGAAATGCTGAGAGATAGGAGAGAAGGAGCAAACTAAAGCCACCTTTACCTCATTAGCTTCCCAGTGAAAAAGAGAGTGAGTTCCAGTTTCTTCCCACTTATATCCTCTCTCAGCCCACCATCTCACTTCCTGTTTCCACCCAGCCATCTCACTTCCTGTCTGTCTATATATACCTCCTGACCTCTATGGTTAGGTAGTGGCAAGCTCCATCCTCTGATCTTCAGACAAGCTTTATTTGTACAAGCAAGATATCACCACAGCTACCCACCTAGCCCTAGCACATTAAGTTTTAACTATAGTGTTTTTTAATTGCTTTTGCTCCCTCTTAATACAAATACTCATCCAAAGATTTACATTGTGTTAAAACAAAGGAATTTTAAACTAAAAAGTGATGTTATTTTAAGAAATAAAATCCCAAATTTTATTACTTGAGAGCAGGCAATTCCTACTGATGAAGAGTAAGTGTGCCTATTAAGTTAACTGTGAACATCAGCATCTTAATGTTCTTGTTCATCCTTCAGATTCCCAGAAGTTGTGCATGAGCTTTATTACCTTTAGTCTTTCTCAAGATGGGCAAGTGACCAATAGGAGGAGAGTACCGTGTGTCTTCTGGTACCCTGTCAAACAACTAGGAGAACTTTGGGAAAGTGAAATCACTATGACATCACTTTGATGTACTCCACAACATGGAGAGAGTTGGGAAGCAAAGATGATTGGGATGGGGTTTATTGACATGAGGATAGCAGGTTAAGAGCTAAATTTATTATTCTCTCCTATCAATTTTACATGTAACTTGAGGAGCAGTTTGGACCTGTAGTGAACACCTATACAATCTTCCTTGACCTGATGGGTGTATTCCATCTAGATAGACCTATGTTGAACAGCCTTTGATTCTTTTGATGTTCATGATTGGTCCATTTTCATCATAACCTCCTTAACTGGGAGAGTCTCATTTGACAGTACATTTTTTTTCTGGTTGGCATAGCCTATTTCCACCTGAAGTTTTAGTAATCCTTATAGGTATAACTTTTACAATATGATGGGCAAACAGGTCACCAGAAATGTGAAATCACAAGTACATCTTTACATTTTATGACAATATGTAAAAAGCACCATGCTAGAGTCAAAATAAGTTGTAAGCATCTTGGCTACATCTTCAGTGATGTTTGCACTGCAGTCCACTTGGGAAAATATGACTCCATTTTCTCTGACACTCTTACTTGTCAATTTAGACTGCAAACATTTTGGAGTACATCAAAGTGATGTCATAGTGATTTCACTTTCCCAAAGTTCTCCTAGTTGTTTGACAGGGTACCAGCAGACACATGGTACTCTCCTCCTATTGGTCACTTGCCCATCTTGAGAAAGACTAAAGGTAATATTGAGATTTTTACTAAAGGCAGCATTTTTTGCGTAATTTAGCTTACAAGAAAGTACCTTCTTGAAGTCATCTCATGGAAATCTGTGTTCGTTTGGACTTTGGCACTGGTCACACTGTTTTTGAGAGGTCCTCTTTCTATTACCTGTTAACTTCTGACCTTGTTGCTCCCTAGTAGTAGTTCATCAGTTGTATCATGCAGGTGGTGGGGACACAGGACACCTACATTTCAGCAGTTGTGATCCAATGTGTGTGTGTGTGTGTGTGTGTGTGCGCTGTCTTCTCTCTAGACAGGACCTCTTGTAGCCCAGGTTGTCCTATGTAGCTAAGGATGATCTTGAACTGCTGACCCTCCTGCCTCCTCTTCCTCCTCCTGAGTGCTGGAATTACAGGTGAAGGACACTATGGCTGAGCTCATGTGTTTCCTTCTTTCTTTTTTGAAACAGAGTTTGTGTGTGTGTGTGTGTGTGTGTGTGTGTGTGTGTGTGTGTGTGTGTGTGTAGCTTTAGAGTCCTTCCTGGAATTCACTCTGTAGACCAGGCTGGCTTTGAACTCCCCGAGATCCACCTGCCTGTGCCAGCTCATGTGTTTCTTGACATATTTTCTTGATGATCTGTAGCAACAGGAACGTCCATGTACTTGTTTATGAGTACAGTGCCACACAATTCTCCAAAATAATAAGAACAGCAAACAATAACGAAGACGCCATCTTGATCTTAAGCAATGCCTTACTAGTAAAATACTGGAGGTAAAGAGGCTGAGCTTGTTGTTTGCTGTTACTTCACTACATAGGATGTAATTATCTAGTGATGGTCACATAACTTTTGCTACCTCTAAAGTAAGAATTAATTTCTTGTGGTAAACTTTGTTTTCTGAGATATTGTTTTTCCCAGCTAAGAGCAACCTGGTAGGGCAGCTCTCTACTCCTGAGCACAGCCAACCCACCTGTCTTGCTACCTGTCCCACCCTTTCTTTCATGCTGTGTCACTTCCGTATCCTCTGGCTCCTTAACACACAAAACACACACACACACACACACACACACACACACACACACACACACACACACTGAAACAGCCATGCAGAGATGAATACCTTTCAAATGTCACTATCTTCTGAAAAGTGCCACTGTCTGGCAGGATGGTGCAGGTCTTCACTGACACAAAGACACCTTTTGGCTATTACACCATCCACAGGAACCCCTAAACCCATATGCTGTAAATTTTATCCTCAGTACCCTGAAAACACTGGGGGAAATTTTAAATGTGGATGTGAGACTGTGCTTAGAATATCAAATCCTTTGTTGGCAGTGGGTGCCAAAAATGACTTTGTGTGGGTTTGGTTGCCATAAAAAGAAATCCCAGTGAATAAAATGATAACTAGCTGTTTTCTTTGCATATAAGAATTGCTCTGCTATTGAATTTGTTAGCATGTTAATCGATTGGGGAAAGCTGGTATTTACATTTAACATGCTTTTGAAATTATGAAAAATGGATGTATATGAAGAAATCTAGCTGTAATTAATGAAGTTACTATAGAGCTTTGTGGCTTTAAGCAGATCTATATAAAAACATTAAGCTAAAATCTTAAAATATGCAATGATACATTTGGTAATTTGAAATAATATTAGGTCCAAAAAACGTGTTCCTGGACTCATTTTCTCTCTACTATACTTTCCTTCCTAATATACTCTAATAAAATGTTTTCCCATTTATGACCATAATCATACATTTTAGTAAGAAAATACAAATGAAAAAATTGATTTATCTATTTATTTAGGATAATTAAACCTCAAAGTGAAAATAGCAGTTAAGAATAACAAAAAAGAAATGTCTTTATCAAATGCCGGATGGAACTTTGAAAGCCTTGTGTTTTTTAGAGTGAATTCCTTTCCTTGGCTTATGGGAGGGAAAACAGCACAGAAACTTTTGAGTATACCCTGAGCCTGCTTGGATGTAAAGGAGAAGCTCCACCACATGCAGTCAGTAGCCAGTGATGTGCATCATGTCTATTACATTTAATTCTCATGTCGAGGAAAAAGCAGCTCAAGACAAGCAGTTCATAAAACCCACCGTGTCTGTAATATCCATTGATGTGATCCTGAAATTCCCCCAAGGAACCACCAGTACTTTTTGCCCTTTCCCACCTCTCCCAGTCTCAAAAAGTTCCAGTGGTTTATGGATGGCAGTGAATTGAAGGCTAACCAAAAATAGTGCTGGGAAGAGCAATGTTTAAAATCATATGTAAAGGGTTCATGTGGAACAGGGCTTCTTCCTAACTCCATAGATTCTCTCTCTGTCTCTGTCTCTGTCTCTGTCTCGTCTCCTTTCTCTCTCTCTCTCTCTCTCTCTCTCTCTCTCTCTCTCTCTCTCGTGTGTGTGTGTGTGTGTGTGTGTGTGTGTGTGTGTGTGTGTGTGTGTGTGTGTGTGATGCATGTGCCCTCCTGTGCCTTGCCTTTTACATGGATTCTGGGGGAATGAACTCAGTTCCTCAAGCTTGCAAACAAACACTGGTAACCTAATGATCACCTTCCTAGCCCCCTCCTTAGTGACACTCTTAAGGGTTTCACTGACACCAGAAGATCAACTCTGCCTTTAGAAGAGTATAGATGAGAGTGGCCTTGTGCTGAGATGTCAGCTCTTCCTCAAGGACCTGGCAGTAGGAAGGAAGTCCTGGGAAATGGTGTTTCTGGATGAACTAGTGAGGCATCACAAGGAGCCCCAGACTTTCTCCAGAAAGTCTACTTTTAAACTGTGCATGGCACTTTCCCGCCTCTATTTGAGAAGTCTATTTTCAGAATAGGCGTAGTTTTTGATAGGAGTTTTATTTGGTTTGTTGGGTGTTTTTTGTCCTCAGTAAGGATGTGTCTAGTCACTGGTATAATGGTTTTAATTGATTGCTGTAAAACGGAATGGTAGTTGTCTGATTTAGAAAGATAAGTACCTCATTGTCAATGAAAACACGACTACATTAGAGTTTTTCTTTTCATAAAAATCTGTCCTTACTTCACTTGAAGTTTCTGTTATAGCAAAATTACATATTGTATGTCATCCAAAGAATGGGAAGTGATAAATGCTAATTTTCACTTCTGAGGTTGATATTTTCCTTTAAAGTAATGATCCTCCGAGAACAAAGGAGAACAATTTGTCTTGAAGGTTTCCAATGTTCTCATAAGGCGCTGCCTAAGTCATACTTTTTAAATTATGGACATTTTTTTCCTCAAGTCATATTTGTGGCTATTTTCTTTATCTTCAACCTGCAAAGGTCAGATTATTTTCTTCTAGAACCTTTCAAACTTAAGGGTTTCAAATATTGATAGTGATTGACACTTTGGAGTTAGGTGAAAATACTTAGAGGAAAACATTGAAGATACAGTGTTTTAAGTTGTGATGAGACTTCATGGAGAGTGAGGGTGAGACGCCTGGTGCCCAGAGGTCAACCAAGCCTGGGTTGGATTCAAGCTCTCACTCTCAGTCTCCTGATGTTTTCGTCTTCAGTGGGGCAGATATAATAGTTCTATAATCAAGAAGTGTCATAAAAAAAAAAAAACAAGTGAGGCCGGGTGTTGGTGGCACACGCCTTTAATCCCAGCACTTGGGAGGCAGAGGCAACTCTCTGTGAGTTCAAGGCCCAGCCTGGTCTCCAGAGCGATAGGATAAGCTCTAAAGCTACACAGAGAAACTCTGTCTCGAAAAACAAAAACAAAACAACAACAAAAAAGAATTGATAGAAGTAAAGTCTCACTGATATACTTTGAGGCCATCACTTTTCTTTCAAATTAGGAAAAAAACAAATGTGATGGGACAGACATCAATTCAATGTAAAACTTCCCAACAAATCAACATTAATATGTGTGTGGTTTAGTTTCTATACATATGATTTGAAGATCTATTTATTATGCCTCATACCTACTAATGGAAGAAGCTTCCTGTAACAATTTCTTGCTATAAATGTCTGGCTCCATCTCTACAACGCTACTGCTATTAAAAGCTGCTGCAGGTCTGGAGAGATAGGTCAGTTGGAAAAGACCTTGAGAACTTGAGTTTGGTCCTCAGAACCACACAGAAAAGGCAGGCATGGTGGCAAGTGCTCATAATCCCAGTGCGGTCAAAGCAGAGACAATCCAATCCTTGGGTTTTTTTTTGTTTCGTTTTTTTTTTTTTGTTTTTGACCAGCCAGCTCAGGGTATTTGGAAAGATGAGAAACCCTATCTTAAAAGAACAAGCTAACAAATAAACAAAAACAAGAGGATCACCTGAAGACTGACACCTGAGACTTCCACATGCACATAAGCATACATGCATATGCAACAGACAGAGAGAGAGAGAGTACCTCAGCATCTTTATGAAACTATCTATATTCCACATCTTTTTATTTATTTATTTATTTATTTATTTATTTATTTATTTATTTTCTATTCATTTATTTAGCTCATAAATAAAGTCATGCACAATTATGATACACAATACAATATGTTCACAATGGCAAGGTTAAATTAAACCAATTAACATGTTATATCACACATATTCATCATTTTTGTTTTGAGAACACTTAAAGTATACTATCTCACAACTTTTAAAATATAGCATATTGTTATCAGCCATATTTATCATGCTCTTATTTATTTTATTTTTTCTTTTTGGTTTTTCAAGACAGGGTTTCTCTATGTAGACCTGGCTGTCCTGGAATTCATTCACTCTGAAGACCAGGCTGACCTTGAACTCAGAGATCTGCTGGCTTCCGCGTCCCTAGTGCTGAGATAAAAAAAGGCCTGTGCCACTACAGCCCACTTTCCTTCTCTTTTTATTAAAATGAAATCATAATATGCATACTCAAGCGCAGTGAGTTTTTCTTCACTCAATTCTCTCTCCAGAGCAGGTTCTGGTATCACTGCCTGCACTTCTTTTTGTGGTTCTGTTTTCTCTGCAAGCCACGTTTTAGTAGTCCTTCCACACATTTCTTTGTGCACAAGCACATCCTCTGGGTAAACCTCCAGTGAAGGGATTCTCAGCCACATGTTAGCTGTTTTGTTTCAATAAGCACTCCCACACTGGCTGTCATGGAAGCATCTCCACTTTTATCCTGACTGGTGGGTGGGATTTAGCTCCAAAGCCTCAGGATCCCCTGGGTACTACATTGATCCATCCTTTATGGGACTCCAGGATTCATTTAAAGACTTAACAGTTACCAAGTGGTCCTTCCTTCTGGGCTGAGCTGGTCACCCTTCTCTGAGGGACTCCTTCACACTTCTGAAATGTAAATAGCTCATTTAAATAGTCAAATCTTAAATATTGAAATTCATTTAAATATTTAAATTTTAACTACTATGTTCAATTTTTATATCCAAGGAATTAGCCATGGGTTAATTTAAAAAATCATAAGCTTTGCTATATGTAATAGTCTTGGAAATATAACAATTACTATTTAAAACTTTAATTACATTTAAGTTCTTTTTTAAAAAAAAATATGTGGATTGATGTTTTGCCCTGGGTGGTGGGTCCCCTGGAACTGGAGTTATAGACAGTTGTGAGCTGCTATGTGGGTGCTGGGAATCAAACCTGAGTCCTCTGGAAGAGCAGTCAGTGCTCTTAACCACTGAGCCATCTCTCCAGCCTTAGATTTAAGTTCTTAGATAAAACAAAATTCATCTAATTTCAGGATCACCATACAATACTGTAAACATTATACAATGTTTAAATCTAGTTCAAGATCTGTTTTCAAGTTTGAATTGTGTAGCACACTGTGATCTATATTCTCCTGACTACATCACAGTGCACTAGAACTTTTTGCTGCTAAATTCCCTTAATACCTAGTGAACACCATCTCCCCCTACTCTCTGGATCTCTAGGGTGCTCCCATTCCGCTCTCAACTCAACTTCCATGAGATTATCTTAGATTCCACATTAAGGGTTTTATTATATGGTTCATGTAATTATATGGTTCTGAACTATTTCACACCCTGTTATGGTTCTCAGTTACATGGGCGTTATTGGAAATGATGAGATTCCACCTTCTGTGTGTACATGTGTGTATGTTAATATGCACAAGTGTGTTCAGGTGCACATGTTTATGTTTGCATGTGGAAACTAAGGGGGCAACAAAGGGTGTCCTGATCCATCACTCTCCACCTTACTTTGTTGTTGTTGTTTTTTAATTTTATTTTGGGGGATAGGGTTTCTCATTGAATCTGGAGCTTGCTGATTTGGCAACACTGGCTGGCCAATCATGTTCCTGTCTCTGTCTCCTCAAGACTTTGGGCATCAAATTCATTCTTGTGTGGCAAGCATTTTTTCCCAGTGAGCCATCACAATGGCCCCAAAATTTTCATCCTTTTTAAGGCACAATAATATCCTACCATGTGTGTTTCCATGTAAATTCTAGAATTGTATTTTTCTAGGTCAGTGAAGAATGTCTGTTGGTATTTTGATGAGCATTGCATTAAATCTATAGGTTATTTTGGGTAGTATGGTTATGTAACTATATTGATTCTTACTGTCTATGAAGTTGGGTTGTCTTTCCAAGTTTTTATGTATTCTCTTCAGTCTCTTTCATTAATGTTTTATATGGTAGAGATCTTTCAACTGTTTGATTAAATATATTCTTTTTTTATTATAGAAGCTATTGCAAATGGGATTACTTTCTTGATTTGTATTTCAAACAACTTGCTACTGGCATATACCTACTACAACTTTTTTATAGCTTTTTTACTTTGGACAAAATTTGTACCATCTCTCAGTCTCCTGAACTTGTGCAGCAAAGGAAGCACTGGCTCAACTCTTATTACTTCTGCTGTGGCCCAGCATAAGGCTTACCACTCTAGGACAGTACATTGTAAACTAACCTCATTGTTGTTTTAGGGCAGGTAGCATTGTGACTGTCATCCTTAGTGCACTGGACATTGTTTCTGTATAAGAATGCTATATATTAATGGAGTAGCTTTTCCTAATGGTGTTGTTTTTTATACAGGACGCGTCAGCACAATCATGTCCATGAGAACTCTACACTGTTCAGGTAACCTATTCTTTTTCAAATGACCCCTTAAACTGGCCTCCAAGAAGGCTCTGCTTTCCAGGTTATGAAGGTTTTAGGATGGTTCTGTTAAGACACCTTGATATGACTTCACCAAAGCTCTTTGATGATCTTTGTCTTCTATCTTCGATCTAGCTCTGCTGATCGATGTTTTCAAGCTGTAAACATACCTATGTCTTGTATTAAATATTACATGAAATTCTATGCAGTTATGTTTTATAACATATGTATTATATTAGGTTGATTTTATTTATTATTTACTTTTTATGTTTTATATTAACATAGATATATGAGTATAATTTATTTTAAGCTATAGAGTTACATAATACACTTCTGCATTTGCAAGCCATAAAACTCGACTAGGAATACCCCTCAAGTTTCTAATTAAGGCTTTGCAATTGTATATTATAAACAATATTTAACAGTACACTGTCCTTCAAATGCTTTGAGATGTGCATGGTGGATGGAACCCAAGGCCTCACAGATGCTAAGCATGTTGCCTTGCCTCTAAGCTCAGACTCCACATACACTTCCTAAGCAAAGTTAAAAGGTATTTATAAGACTGTTCTGCACATTGGCAATGGAAGAAATTTACACTCATAATTCTGGGTTTGAAATTCCTATCTTTTAGTTAGGTATTATTGCAATAGCTATAAATTATTGGTCTTGCTGTCTAATTCGGTAACTCTTTTGACAACTTGCTTTCTTTTCCTTTAGGCCATTGTACTTTAGTGAAGCTGGCTGTTGAACTTTGCTGGAGTTGATGGGCAAAATTTCTCCTGGACTATTCAGCACCCTAATTTCATCCTAGTTGAAAATTTTTCAAATGCCATAAGGAACCTTTGTAGCTTTGCACTTTGCTTTTGAAGATGGACATTTTTGAGATGGAGAAAACTGCATTATAGCTTGGTTCAAGGACATTGCCATCCAATGCCCACTGACTACAGTGTGAGTGTGGAAGGTTCCAGAGAGAGGGAACAATCCACAAGTTTGCAGACAACCAGGAACATGGAAGCAACCCAGATTTAAAAAGCACAGCCTTGGAGACACTCCATGAGTCTGCTTGGCTTCCCGGCAAAGTAGCACTTAAGACCTTGTGTAACAAAATGGACACTGGGGACACAGCTCTAGGACAAAAAGCTACCTCAAGGTCTGGAGAAACTGACAGTGTGTCAGGTAGATGGCAGCAGGAACAATCAGCTGTTGTTAGGATGAGCACTTTCGGCAGTCAGGAAGGACAGCGGCAGCCACAAATAGATTCTGAGCAAGTGGGGAATGCAGCATCAGCACAACTGTTTGGTTCTGGGAAGCTGGCCGCGCCTGGCGAGGGGGTCCATCAAGTCACAGAGAAGCAATACCCACTGCACCGCCCGAGCCCCTACCCATGCCAACATTCGCTCTCCTTCCCTCAGCACTCACTACCACAGAGCATCATGCACAGCAACAAGCCACACCAGAGCCTAGAAGGCCCTCCCTGGCTTTTCCCTGGCCCATTGCCATCTGTTGCCTCTGAGGACTTATTTCCCTTTCCGATCCATGGCCACGGTAGCGGTTATCCTAGAAAGAAGATCTCAAGTCTCAACCCTGCTTACAGCCAGTACTCCCAGAAAAGTATTGAACAGGCAGACGATGCTCACAAGAAAGAGCACAAACCCAAAAAGCCCGGCAAATATATCTGCCCATACTGCAGCAGGGCATGTGCCAAACCAAGCGTCCTAAAGAAACACATCAGGTCCCATACTGGTGAGCGGCCATATCCATGTATACCTTGTGGTTTCTCTTTCAAGACAAAGAGCAATTTGTACAAGCACAGGAAGTCTCATGCCCATGCAATTAAGGCCGGATTGGTACCTTTCACAGAGTCATCTGTATCTAAACTGGACCTTGAGGCTGGTTTTATTGATGTAGAAGCAGAGATACACTCAGATGGCGAGCAGAGTACCGACACAGATGAAGAGAGCTCTTTATTTGCTGAGGCTTCTGACAAAATGAGCCCTGGCCCTCCCATCCCATTGGATATTGCTAGCAGAGTTAGCTACCATGGGTCCTTGGAAGAATCTTTGGGAGGTCCGATGAAGGTGCCAATTTTGATTATCCCCAAAAGTGGTATCCCGCTACCTAATGAGAGCTCTCAGTATCTGGGTTCTGACATGCTCCCAAATCCTTCTTTAAATGCTAAGCCCGATGACTCTCACACAGTGAAACAGAAACTTGCACTGCGACTGTCAGAGAAGAAAGGACAAGACTCTGAGCCATCCCTCAACCTTCTGAGCCCACATAGCAAAGGAAGCACTGACTCGGGTTACTTTTCTCGCTCGGAAAGTGCAGAGCAGCAAATAAGCCCCCCCAACACAAATGCAAAGTCTTATGAAGAAATCATCTTTGGAAAATACTGTCGGCTTAGTCCAAGGAATACACTCAGTGTTACTCCCACCGGCCAGGAGCGCACCACCATGGGTCGGAGAGGCATCATGGAACCATTACCTCATGTAAACACCAGATTGGAAGTCAAGATGTTTGAAGATCCTGTCTCACAGCTGATTCCCGGCAAAGGAGAAATGGACTCCAGTCAAACAAGCATGCTGAAGCCCACAAAATTCAACAGTGAATGCAGGCAACCACAGGTCATCCCATCATCCATCAGGAATGAAGGAAAACTTTACCCAGGAAACTTCCCAAGCAACAACCCAATGCTCTTAGAGGCACCTGTGGACTCTTCACCCCTTATTAGAAGCAACTCAATGCCAACTTCTTCAGCAACTAATTTAAGTGTTCCTCCTTCTTTGAGAGGCAGTCACTCATTTGATGAACGTATGACAGGGTCAGATGATGTGTTCTACCCCGGCACTGTAGGCATCCCTCCCCAGCGTATGTTAAGGCGACAAGCAGCATTTGAGCTGCCGTCAGTACAGGAGGGGCACATGGAGTCTGAGCATCCTGCCAGGATGTCCAAGAACTTTGCCAGCTCATCTCTGAAGGAAAAGAAATTGGTTCCTGGAGACAGAGTTGGGTATGACTATGATGTCTGCCGTAAACCATATAAGAAGTGGGAAGACTCCGAAACACCAAAACAAAGCTACAGGGACATTTCTTGCTTAAGTTCTTTCAAGCATGGAGGAGAATACTTTATGGACCCCTCCGTGCCATTGCAGGGAGTGCCAACAATGTTCGGGACCACCTTCGAGAACAGAAAACGCAGGAAAGAGAAGAGTGTTGGGGATGAGGAGGATGCTCCCATGATTTGTGGTGGCATGGGAAGTGCTCCCATGAACATCATGTCTTCAGAATATGACCCCAAGATGCAGGAAGGAGGGAGGAGTGGCTTTGCCATGACTGGCCAAGAGAACCTTCCTCATGGTCACCCTGAGCGGTTTGACCCAGCTCGACCACAGCTGCCATCTGGAAGTTCATCTCTTGGGTCAGAGGATTTGCCCTCAGCTGCTGATCCTGACAAGATGTCAGACCTGGGCAGGAAGCCTCCTGGAAATGTGATTTCAGTGATTCAGCACACAAACTCGCTGAGCAGGCCCAATTCCTTTGACAGAGCTGAGTCAGCAGAAATGGTGGCCTGTACACAGGACAAGACCCCTTCACCTTCCGAGACATGTGACAGTGAGATTTTGGAAGCCCCCATAAGCCCAGAGTGGGCTCCTCCAGGGGATGGTGCAGAAAGTGGAAGCAAGCCAACCCCTTCACAGCAGGTGCCACAGCCGTCCTACCATGCACAACCTAGGCTTGTTCGCCAGCACAACATCCAGGTTCCTGAAATTAGAGTCACAGAGGAACCCGATAAACCTGATAAGGAGAAGGAGGCTCCTGCAAAGGAGCCAGAGAAACCTGTGGAGGAATTTCAGTGGCCCCAGAGAAGTGAGACCCTTTCCCAACTTCCTGCTGAGAAGTTGCCTCCCAAAAAGAAACGCTTGCGGCTTGCAGACATGGAACACTCCTCAGGGGAGTCCAGTTTTGAGTCAACAGGCACCGGCCTCTCTCGAAGTCCCAGCCAAGAAAGCAACTTATCGCACAGTTCCAGCTTCTCTATGTCTTTTGAGAGAGAAGAGACAGTTAAACTCACTGCACCCCCTAAGCAGGACGAGAGTGGCAAACATTCTGAGTTTTTGACTGTCCCTGCGGGTACATACTCATTGTCTGTCCCAGGTCATCACCACCAGAAAGAAATGCGGCGTTGCTCCTCTGAGCAAATGCCTTGTCCTCATCCAACGGAAGTCCCAGAAATACGGAGCAAATCATTTGATTATGGGAATCTGTCCCATGCCCCAGTGGCAGGGGCCTCCCCATCAACATTATCACCATCCCGGGAGAGGAAGAAATGCTTTCTGGTACGACAGGCTTCCTTCAGTGGCTCCCCAGAAATCGTCCAAGGTGAAGGCAGTGTGGACCCCAGCGTCAAGCAGGAGCAGATGGAGCAGCTGCATGCTGGCCTCAGGGCAGCATGGTCCTCTGTGCTTCCACCTCTCCCAGGGGATGACCCAGGAAAGCAGGTGGCCGGTCCTTGTGGCCAGCTCAACTCAGGGCCACCACTCCACCTTGCCCAGCAACAGATCATGCACATGGACAGTCAGGAATCTCTGAGAACTCCGTTGATGCAACCAACGTCCTACATGACGAGCAAGCACTTACCTGAGCAGCCACATCTGTTTCCACATCAAGACACGGTCCCATTCTCTCCTCTCCAGAATGCCTTGTTTCAGTTTCAGTACCCGACTGTCTGTATGGTTCATTTGCCAGCTCAGCAGCCTCCCTGGTGGCAAGCACATTTCCCCCATCCCTTTGCCCCACACCCTCAGAACAGCTACGGCAAGCCTTCTTTCCAAGCTGACATCCATTCTAGCTACCCCTTAGAGCACGTAGCAGAACACACTGGAAAGAAATCTGTTGACTATGCACACGCAAAAGAGCAGACTTACCCGTGTTATTCCGGAACATCAGGGCTACACTCCAAGAACCTCCCTCCGAAGTTTCCATCAGACCCAAGCAGTAAATCCACTGAAGTGCCCAGTGAACAGCTTCTTCGAGAAGATTTTGCCTCCGAAAATGCTGGGCCTTTGCAGTCCCTCCCGGGAACGGTGGTGCCTGTTCGGATCCAGACCCACGTTCCGTCCTATGGCAGTGTCATGTACACAAGCATTTCTCAGATGCTTGGACAGAACAGCCCCGCCATTGTCATATGCAAGGTTGATGAGAATATGACCCAAAGAACACTGGTGACCAACGCAGCCATGCAAGGGATAGGACTGAACATTGCCCAAGTGCTTGGGCAGCACTCGGGCTTGGAAAAATACCCTCTTTGGAAAGTACCTCAGACCTTACCCCTAGGCTTAGAATCCTCCATCCCCCTATGTTTACCTTCCACCTCGGACAGCGCAGCCTCTCTCGGAGGAAGCAAGCGGATGCTGTCTCCAGCCAGCAGTTTGGAGCTCTTCATGGAAACAAAGCAGCAGAAACGGGTGAAAGAGGAGAAAATGTACGGGCAGATTGTGGAAGAGCTCAGTGCAGTGGAGCTAACCAACTCAGACATCAAGAAGGGCCTCTCCCGCCCCCAAAAGCCCCAGCTAGTGAGGCAAGGGTGTGCTTCGGAGCCAAAGGATGGCTCCCAGTCAAGGTCATCTTCCTTCTCCTCCCTGTCGCCCTCCTCTTCTCAAGACCATCCGTCTGCTAGTGGGCCTTTTCCTCCCAATAGGGAGATAATTCCGGGTTCCAGGGCACCTGCACGACGGAAGTTCAGCGGACCTTCAGAAAGCAGAGAGTCCTCTGATGAGCTGGACATCGACGAGACTGCATCAGACATGAGCATGAGCCCTCAGAGCTCTTCCCTGCCCACAGGAGGCAGTCAGCAAGAAGAGGAAGGGAAAGCCCGCAAGCTGCCTGTTGGCATGCTAGTTCACATGGCCTCTGGCCCTGGTGGAAACGTGGCAAATTCCACTCTTCTTTTCACAGATGTGGCAGATTTCCAGCAGATCCTTCAGTTCCCCAGTCTGCGGACAACAACTACTGTGAGTTGGTGCTTCTTAAATTATACAAAACCCAATTTTGTGCAACAGGCCACCTTCAAATCCTCAGTTTATGCTTCATGGTGCATTAGTTCCTGTAACCCAAACCCATCAGGATTGAACACCAAGACTACGCTGGCCCTTCTGAGATCCAAACAAAAAATCACTGCAGAAATTTATACTCTGGCTGCTATGCACAGGCCCGGAACTGGCAAGCTCACATCCTCCAGTGCCTGGAAGCAGTTTGCACAGGTAAGGACAGGCCAAGGGTTAGAAAGCACAGTATTGTGGGTCTTATCCGAGGCAGACAGTGAAGGATAGAAGGTCTAAAGCTTCAAACATACTAGGGAATATTCAGTAATCTGCTCCTACCTAGAAATGGAGAAGCCAAAGTCAGCACTTAGCTCTGAGGGATCCCAGGAAGATCTTCAAAGGATGAGAGTCTCTACTTAAGCCTAGACATGGGACATTCTCCTACTGGGAATAATGTCCATTGGTCATTTTTCCTCTGTCCTCCTGAGTGATGATAGCACAGGCAGACATGAAGAATTTTGGGGCTTATGAAATGGTGTAATGAGAAAAAAATGAATACTGAAAAGAGATTGGGAAGGAAGTGTGAAGGGTGTTGGAGCTCAGATTAGCAAATGCCATCAATGATCCAAGGGTATGTTTGACTAAAGTTTATATTCTACATATCTTTTTCAGAAATAACTTCCAGTTATTGTTATTGGCTGGTTTGCCCCTAAACAGTTAGTACTTACATGTAAAAATTTAAAATGTGAACAACTTTAGAATAAACCCAATTAATAATGAAGAAAATAGAGATTTTAAAAAATATGTTTCTCATTCATGTCAGTGATTATTCTGTTTTTGGTGATTTTTTGAGACAACATCTCAATATGGATTGTTTGGCTTGCTACTTCAAAAATGTAGAATGTCTTTGAAGTCTCTGTCAACACTGGGCAGAGGAAGTGCTAACTAAACAGTGTCCGGGCACTTACACAAACATCGAATTCACCGTCCAGAAACTCATCTTCCCTCTGATTTTACCCTCAGAATCCTTTGTTTTCTGCAATCACCTCATAGCCTTTTATTGTGGAACTTAAGTTGACTTTCAGAGGCGACCGAAGTGTGGGATGTATGGGCCAGGATATCCTGGAGAAAGCCCGTGGAATGATCCTCTCTTTTGATCCCACAGATGAAACCTGATGCACCCTTCTTGTTTGCCAGCAAGCTAGAAAGAAAATTAGTGGGAAATGTCTTAAAGGAAAGAGGGAAAGGAGAGCTCCACGGAGACAAAGATCTTGGATCCAAGCAAACTGAGCCCATCCGAATCAAGATCTTTGAAGGGGGGTAAGGAAAACATAAACTCAAATGTAAAATGTTTGGTTGTAAGTTGGAATGACTGGTCCTGAATGTTTGGTTGTGGTAAATAGTGTTTACTCTAGCAGAAGTCAAAGGAAATTTCCTTTCCCAGTCCAATCTATGAACTCTGGCTGGTAAAAGATGGAAACCACATACATCTGCTTCTAGGACTTGCCCTCAGTGAGCATGGTCCCACTGTGTATGGAGTGTCTGCCTTAAGTTTTCACATCTCCAATCTTGCATGAAATCTTCTACATTGGCAGCCTCTTGGTGTCACTTAAGTTCCTTCATTCTTTAATATTTTGTGGACATTTGGGTTACTACAGTGGCATATTTGTATTCTATGTTGTGTTAGTGGAATCATTCATATTCTGTATATTTCTAAGAAATCATTTCTTTGAACTGTAGGCTTTCATGGGATATTGACAGTTTCACCACCCTTGTCCCTTTTTGCTCTTGATTCAAGTCAAGGTATCATATTGCATTTAGTTCCCTATCTCTATTGATGTATAACAACCTCTTCTCAAATATTCTGAGCCATTGAAACTTAAATAATAAGGTTCATCCTCCACTCACAGATGACATAAGTCAAAGCATATCTGAGAGCCTCTTATCACTATGTTTTGATGATTCAGAAATGTTATGTGTGTATTTTATTTTCTATCCCTTGCCCAATCATTCTTAAATCTCTAAACTAATTCTCTGCCAATTTCTGGTACCCAGGCATTCATTTCAAACAGTGTGTTCCCATCTCTTATATTGTTGCTTGCAAAGTGGTAGCAACAACAATGAAGAATTACTTACTGCCCAACTGTCCGGGTTATCTAATTGATAGGGTTAATCAGTGTTTCTTTAAATTACTCTTCATCAAGATTCATTATGTAGCAGGTAGATTTGTGTGTCTGCAGAAATGTTATAAACAGGCTATCTGAATACATTCTCTCCATATATAAATTTATTTAGAATTCTGCTTTATTCCATTTTGGAAATGTGTTAATCATAAGACACTGAAAATACACTTTTTCGCTTGAGGATAAAATGTGTTTCTAAACAACTGTGATGACAGGCCATAGATAAAGGTGGAGTACCCTTCCCTGAAGAATATTGACTTTCTGTAAGATCACCCTATCCCCTTAAGTAGTTTCACTTCCTTAGGAAACAGAGAATAAAATTGATTAGAGAAGAATATTTTTTGTATCTTGAGGATTTATTCTGATTTATTATAACCTTCAAATGTGAAAAGAAAACAAGTTTGAAGACCAAACCAAAGTTGAAGTTTTTTATGAAAGGGGAAAGGGCCTGCAAAATTTTGATGACCTTCATTTTTCCCCTAGGTTAGTACTAACCACAATGTTGAGCATGCTAAGATCAAGTATTATCCACAGCAGAGTTGGTATTCCAGTATGTGGATGGATATTTTTGTTTCTTGAAAAGATTTCTGCAAATTTGAATCTGTCTTTGTACCTGTTGGGGTATTAGCTAGAGCTATATAGGAAGAGTAACAAGTCTCTTAGAATGTAAAAACCAACTGTAGATCTAAATACCACTAAGGAAATCCACAATGAACAAAGAATTTTGCATGCTAGCCTATTGTAGGAAGCTATAAAAAAGAACCCCTAGAAATGCTTTCTTCCCAGAATGATATGGGATCTAAAATTTTAGCCTTGCTATGATGAAAGAGATCATCATCCCATTCACTGAGTTGTTCAGTAGAAGTCTATGGTCTTTGTGATTTATTATGTGCTATAATTTTCTAAGCAAAATGAGATTGCAGAACATTGGGTTGGTTTCTTCTCTTCTATCTAAGACTTTTTCATTTATTTAGTTTCATGGAAGTAGATGGCCCCAGATACCATTTCAAATCTCTCTGTGAAATCCTTCAGGAAACAAATGCTAATCTTATTCCATAGTCTCCAGTTTTCATTATGCAACAGTGCCTTTAAGAAACCAGTTGACATGCAGACTCCACATTAGTACAGAGTCATGATCCTGGGAAGAACAGACCAGATCTGTAGACAACAGTTGGTGAACTGAGCTCAGTCTGTGTAAAGTTGAAATTTCTGAGGCACTCATGTGCCAGCATTGTAAAAATAGAGTGGAAACTTGCAAGGAAGCATTCTATTCTCAGTTGTGCTTATTTTAGCAAGTGTAGAGGAGTGTTTGCACACGTATATTGTAGATGATGTCATGTTAGCAGATTATGCATGAAGCATGATTGTCCTAATATGCTGGTATGTTTTTAGCGATGTTCCTTGATTGGAGGCTATACAATGCCCAAAACTAGTAGGTCCAGGTCTATTTCTTCAGGCTTATATAAACCTATTGGAACATGTGTACACTACATCTGTAAATATGTAATTCCATCTAGAATGACATTTTGTTTGCAGTGATAAATCTGTTATATGATTGTCTCAAGTATTTGCTGTATAAACTTTTCAAGGTTCATAGAAGTCAAGATGAATAATTGGGAAAGACCCTCATAAAAATTAAAGTCAGGCAATGACTAGCTTTTGGCTTGATGTATCACATAGTAAGAGTATTTGAAATTATAGTGATTGCCTTTTCTTCAAATAGGTACAAATCAAATGAAGATTATGTGTATGTCAGAGGGCGTGGACGCGGAAAGTACATCTGTGAAGAGTGTGGAATCCGCTGTAAGAAGCCAAGCATGCTCAAAAAACACATACGCACTCACACTGATGTCCGGCCTTATGTATGCAAATTATGTAATTTCGCTTTCAAAACGAAAGGTAAGAGCATGATTTTTGCTGAAGTTGTTGTTTTGGGGAGGGGGTGGAGGTTTCAGGATAACTTCTGGCTGCTTAGGATCCTGAATACTACTTTGTAACTCACTTTCACCAACTATAAAGAGTATTTTGTTTGTGAAAATATGACTGCCTGAGGTATACTTCCTCCTTCCTGTTCAGGATTAAAGGACGTATATGAGACTGTAAGTCTCCTTTTATGACTAATTAAGAGCTACAGACTTAGAGTCAGGCAGGTTGTCTCTGAAGGAAGTGGCTTAGAAGTGCCTGCATAGCCATTACTTCATGTGGGAAATTTATGTGGGCTAGAGAATATTTGCTCCAATATTGAAATTCTGCAGGGAGACAGTGGATAAGCAGGGAAAGCAACTGGGAAGAAAACATGTGCCCGTGGTCAGTTTCAAGGGTATAAATAATGTAAGGATCCACAGACTCCCCGGTGGGCCCCCTCCATCCACAGCTGCATTAATTATGCATAGAGATTTGAGAGCTCCTGCTCTGTGTATTCATCGACATGGAGACAAGTCTTACTCTCAGACCTCAACGGTTAATCTCATCCAACTCAGACCTGCCTTGAAATAACATTCTATCGTTTTCAAGTATCTGTTTCAGTAGCCTGATTTATACAAAGATATTTCACTTATGGTTGCTGCACTTTTATTTCTATTATTCTGCAATACGATGAAAATCTCCATGTTGAGTTGTCAGGTCTATCTAAGGCAGCTTGTAGACAGCCCCTCATCAACCCCACTTCATTTCCAGTGTCTTAACTTTAAATTTTAAAACAACTAACCTGCTCTGATGTTAACAATTAAAAGCAGATATGAATTATGATAATCTGGTAGGAAGATATATACCTATTTCAGTTATAGCCACAATCTTAAATTGTGCTTTTTTTGATGTTTAGTGTCTTCAAATATCTGGCGTTTGTTAGGAGAATATTTATGTGTCCATAATGCCTTATCTGAAGTCCAAGAAGGGAGAGGGAGAATATTAATTGTATTTCAAAAGAAATTAGCATGCTGCTCTTTAAATACCCTTTTTCCTTTAGCATGATCCAGCTTACTGATACATCCCTAGGAGGAAAGAAAATTAAAAGTGTGAATTTTTAGGACACTGCAATTTCACCAGTTGTTACAGAGGTTATGTCTTCACTGGACATGCGGGTTTGCTGTCAGTGGGGATGCATGGAACTGGATGGTGAAACAGTACATTTCTAGGTAGCTGATTAAATTTGGTTCTAAACCATGGTCTGGAATATCAACAGGAAGTGACATATATTTGAACATTAATGGATTTTCCTTGTCAGCCTTTGGAATCGTGCAGCTAGAGGTGTCAGAATTTGGGGGTGAGCAAAACATCCTAGGAAGCTCCACAGGATTCATCTCCTGCTGAAATAGCTTCTTTTTGGATTTTTGTTCTCTGAGCACAAGTGTAGTGTAAGGACCTAACCCTCCTCCTTGCCTGTACCAAGCTCCCAGCACTCTCTTGTTCTCTTTGCTCTAGCTGCTACCTCAGGCGCTCATGGCTCCTACAAATCAAAGCCCAGACAGATGTTTCCACTTCCAACTTCTAACTGCAAACCTACTCTGAAGATGCAAACCTACTGAGAGAAAGGGAGTCTAGAGCACAACTGAATGCCTTTTTGGAATATGAATATGTATATGAAGAGGCATACTAAAGTTGAAATACAGTTAGCTCTGTGTCTATGAGGGATTAATTCTAGGACCTCTCACAGATAACTTATATCCTCATACAAAGTGCTGTATTACTGATACACAACTCACATTCTTTTATTAAAGTATACTTTAATAATTTCTGGGTTATTTGGATACCTTATACAATGTAATTGCTGTAAAGTTTTCTAAAAATCATATTGCTTATGGAGTACTCAAGAAAACTTTGGCCAGGCAGTGGTGGCCCACACCTTTAATCCCAGAACTGGGGAGGCAGAGGTAAGCAGATCTCTGTGAGTTCGAGGCCAGCCTGGTCTACAGAGTGAGTTCCAGGATAGGCCCCAAAGCCACAGAGAAACCCTGTCTTAAAAAAGAAAGAAAGAAAGAAAGAAAGAAAGAAAGAAAGAAAGAAAGAAAGAAAGAAAGAAAGAAAGAAAGAACCTTGAACTTGTTCAATACAGATAATATGTTTTTCAGTTTTCTTTTAATATCCTTGGGGGATAGAGTCTACAGATGTAAAAAGTCATGGATACAGGGGACTATCTGTAAATTATCTTGCCACACTTAGCATTTGCACCCATATACATACCTTCCACACACAGTCTGTAACAGAAACAGATGAGTTTCATGAATTCATGGAAATTTAACAAAGTTTAATTCACTTATATCTTTAAGAATTAATAGAGTCAAAAAATTGGGATCCTTAAAAATTGTAAATAAGATGTTTTGATAGGAGCAACAAAGGTATGGAAATATTTGTATTGGAGGCATTAAACTAGTATATAGAGTTCCTAGATATATAAGCAACAAATTAATAATAATATAAGATAGTAGTTTTTAGAAAAAATGTTTTTTTAATTAATTTATTTATTTAATAGCTAGCATAGCTCTACTAAAGGAAAAAAATCCTTTGCTCAGATTGTTTCCACCCAGGCTGCTGGGAGCCTGCACTTGGTAATCAGGTGCATACCGATACATTTGCTACTACATTGTCAAGATGATAATAGAAAAATAACTTGATAATTTAATCAGAATGAAAGAATAGGCTCTATACATCTGAATTGATCCCTGAGTCTCTTTTTAATAAGTTTTATGACATAGAAAAATGTACATACCCAAGTTAGTTCATCACACACGTTTTTGCATCAGTCACCACAGTATGATAGCCAGTTAATTCTCTTTGTTTTCTTGTTTGTGTTTTCTAGGAAACTTAACGAAACACATGAAATCTAAAGCACACATGAAAAAGTGTCTGGAGCTGGGTGTCTCAATGACATCAGTAGAGGACACAGAAACTGAAGAAGCAGGTGTGTAGCTTCCTGAGTTGACTGGCCTCTCTGGTGGGCTTTATGGCCCAGTGATTGCGTGTTACTTTTTAAAATACTCTTTGCATGAAATAAAGTGGCACATTGAATTGCTTGAAAACTACTAAGTAGAAATAAAAACATTTCAAGTGTAACTTGTTTTAGAGTTGGGAAGGCATTACTAGGAAATTAGTTGTATCTCAGACTGTGAAGGGATTTGTACGTGAGGAGGGTGAGGCTGTGATTTGTGTGCTTTTGGAAGAAATGAACACATTTTAATGTGTTAGTGTTCCTATTTAAAGGAAACCTAGTAGAAAAAAATATCCATGGTTAACCTCGATAGAAAATCTGAAGGTCAGCAAACCTCCTGAGG
Source organism: Cricetulus griseus (assembly GCF_003668045.3). Lineage (NCBI taxonomy): Eukaryota > Metazoa > Chordata > Mammalia > Rodentia > Cricetidae > Cricetulus > Cricetulus griseus. The sequence goes on along the minus strand of NC_048595.1, from coordinate 274,791,495 downwards.
TACCCCTTTTTGCTGCTGCTTTTCTTCATCAGCAGTATTAGCCACATCCATTTGTTTAGCTTTTTCTAATGAGACCTTTCTGAAGTCTGAAATATGAGATCTGATTCTGGAGTTCTCGGGGAATGAAAACACAATAGGCAGGGGCAAGTAAGTGTCCAGGGGTAGTTCAGATGTGTGATTGTTTCAGAGGGTCCAGGGCCTAAAGAAAGTTCTGGAAAAGAGTGTTGGCCCAGATATGAATTCCTAGCATTGAAACTGGGATTTTAATCACTGTTATTGTTGGATTATTTCAGAAAACATGGAAGAATTGCACAAAACATCTGAGAAGCATAGCATGTCCAGCATTTCAACTGATCACCAATTCTCAGATGCTGAGGAATCTGATGGTGAAGATGGAGATGATAATGATGATGATGATGAAGATGATGATGACTTTGATGACCAGGGAGATTTGACACCCAAAACAAGATCAAGAAGTACCAGTCCTCAGCCTCCTAGGTTCTCCTCCTTGCCTGTCAATGTTGGCACTGTACCCCATGGAGTTCCTGCAGATAACTCTCTGGGACATTCTTCATTGATCAGCTATTTGGTTACTCTACCAAGTATTCAGGTTACTCAGCTTATGACATCCAGTGACTCGTGTGAAGATACCCAGATGACAGAGTATCAGAGGCTGTTCCAGAGCAAAAGTACAGACTCTGAACCAGACAAAGACAGGTTGGACATCCCAAGTTGCATGGATGAAGAGGCCATGTTGTCTTCGGAGCCAAGCTCCTCCCCAAGGGACTTCTCCCCCTCAAGCCACCATTCCTCACCAGGATATGATTCTTCACCCTGTCGAGATAATTCGCCAAAGAGGTATCTGATACCCAAAGGAGACTTGTCACCCAGAAGACATTTATCACCCAGAAGAGAATTGTCACCCATGAGGCATCTGTCACCAAGAAAGGAAGCTGCACTGAGGAGAGAGATGTCTCAAGGGGATGCTTCACCAAGAAGGCATTTGTCCCCAAGGAGGCCATTGTCTCCTGGAAAAGACATTGCGGCAAGAAGAGACCTCTCTCCCAGAAGAGAGAAAAGATATATGACTACCATCAGAGCACCATCTCCCAGAAGGGCTTTATATCATAACCCACCATTACCCATGGGACAGTATCTGCAAACAGAGCCAATTGTATTGGGGCCTCCTGTAAGTATGACTTGAGCTCTCTTTCCACCAAAACTGCAGGACACCTCCTATAGCATTAGTAGCAAGGCATTTATTATAATGTGATTATCTCTCGAGGGAACGAGACAGCCTTTTTAATACAAACATCAGGAAGATATTTTTATCACACACTATGTTGGTGATGTGGCTGTGGCATTATTCCAAGTATAATATTACATCAGATCAGGAGTGAACTTCCAGATGGGAAGAGGTGAAGCCTTCTGAATGTTTTCTAAGCTTAACTAATTAAAGGCAGGAACCAAAACTCTTAGGTGGAGCCCTGGTAATGGTATGCCTACAGAGTCAAACATGAGGACGCTCAAGTGTTAGTGATATGGACTCTGATCCAGTCCTCAGCCTTGATTTCCAAGATGGTTTTATTTTTAAATATACTCATTTCATTGTTCAACATGAATGCACATGAGAAAATGGTCAGGTCCTAGAAAAAGGCAGTGCAACACTCTAGTGCTCATGAGTTAAAGGCATAAAAGTTTCTGCATTTGTTGTTGTTGTTACCACCTGGTAGAGATGCTGAGTTAAAATGCAGGCCCAGAAAATGAGCAGTCAGAGAACTTGGAGAATATTCTGAGGCTTCTAGTTTTGCCCTCACTACAAACTAAGATGGCAGCAGTGGTGGCCACAGACCATATTGAAACTACAGGTTTAGTTTTAAAAAAAAAAAAAGGCCCGCTCTGTCTCATTCTGCAACATAGCCCAGCAGATCTTGTGTCTCTTTCCATGTGGGGAGAACTGTCAAAAGGCAGGCAGGACAGAGGCATGCTGTCTTCTGGGTTTGTTTGCTTTAAGAGTCGTCTCAGTTTCCGGATCTTTATTCCTGTCTGTATTCTCTTTGCTCTGGATTCTGTCTGACATAGCATGGTCTTTCTCAGTCATAGAAGCCACTGCCAACTTCTAGCTCTGTCTATCCCTACCCTTGTGGCCCATTCCCTCCCTCTCACCACCTATCATCTGGAATGGTAATCTCACACTGCCATTCTCAAACTTCAGGAAAGCTCCCAGCTTTCCTCCCTGTATCCTCCTCACTCTTTTTTTTTTTTTTAAACCGGGTACAAAGTTCATCTTGATGTTGCAATTCTGCAGAAACATGCCCAGCAGTTTGAACAGGACCAATTTCAAGCTAATAAATTAGCAAGCCAAGAAAAAGCACCACAGCTTTGTAAGTTTCTGTATCTTGTGTAGCATCAGTCTCGGCATCGTGAATGGGCAGCTGGAAATCCCTCTGGGTTAGCATCAAATGATTCCTCTGGTGGAGATATGGTGAATGCTGGCCAGGTGTACTAAATCAGTCCTGACCCATTATCCCTGAGGCTTTTGACACATCTTTTGGTCAAGTGGACCATAACTGGCCTGTATGAGATGGTAGAACTTTTTCGGGCAATCACATCATGAACACAGAGCCATTGGTTTAACATGCTGTTAATCTTGAGCAAAGGAATTAAGGAGTCAATTAACTAATTAATTAAAGGAATTAAACAATACAAGAATCCATCTAATTTTGGACCTATTACTGAAAAGTAGTTGGAAGAAATTTTCATCAGTTATTGAGTTTTTCCTAATTTTTGTGTGGTGTTTTATTTTGTTGTTTCCTTTTAAAATGTCTGGATATCTCACAGAGCCATTGAATGTTGTCACTGACACAGCCCTTTGGCTTGCTACCCAGTCCAGTTCTGTTGCTGTTGACTCATCAGCTTTGGGTGAGCAGGGAGACCTTTCATCTTTCTGTGAGGTGTGGACAAGATGCTCCTGTCAGAGCCAAATAGGCCTGACCGCTCTGACAGGTGTTTCTCTTGACTGCTCTCCCAGGTGAAAGCTTCAGCCTTTCTAATAATATACGAATACATCAAACTGGAATAGGACTAAACGTAGTCACTTCTCTATAATTCTGTTACCAGTACCTTTCTTTTGGCAAACGTTGATGGGGGCTTTATAGTGCAGTTGCTGTGGTGTAAGGAACCCTGACACTCACATAATTGGTTTAATCTGAATTTAGGGCCAGAGAGCAGATTTAGAGGGGGCAACATTTATGACTAGGATTCTTCCCCTAACTCCTTCAGATAGATGATAGAATTTAAAGGCATGTGTGTTTTATTTATTCAGTCACTGTGGTCATCGCTTCACTTTTGATCAATGATAGTCTGAATCTGAAATGTCTACCGAGAGCACGAGATTTTATTGGATTTAGGACACATGGAGTGTGTTCTAGTTCTAGAAGCTAATTCATCACTCCACTGTCAGCGTGGAATTGGGGATTTCAAGTAGCTTTGTGTAATGACACGTCTTTCCTGCTGTCTTCTGCTAACCCCTTCCTCAGCAAACTTGTAAGATCTGTACTCTCACGAGGTATATTCTGTAGATGGCACAAAGAGCAAATAGTAAAGTGGAAAAATACTCAAGTCAACTTTTATTTTAAACTTTAAATCTTTGATAACTATGGTTTACAAAGAATTCATTTTCTTTGAAGATTGCTCCCGCAAGCATTAGGATTCCTCTGACTTAACTGCGCTTGATGAAGACATGCTCTTTTTAAAACAGAGTGTAGGGACAGAGTTTATGTGTACACGGCATTTAGGGGATTCTTCTTGAGTTCTGAAATGTTCATCCATCCTAGCTTGTGAGATTCTGGTGTTCCCAGGGCTGGTGACTGGACCATTTCATCTGTGTTACAGAATAAACCATTTGTCTGTAGCTTGGATAAGATGTAGCCCAGAGCACAACAAAATCCCGGCATGGCACACATTAGCAGGCAAATGCATAATTTATAGTTCCTAAGCCAGGCTAAAACCTAAACAGAACTGGGTGAATCCTTAGTGGTAGGAGTCAGTCCTTGAATCTGAGAGCCAAGGCATCCTTGGGATGACTTACAACATTTTTAAAGATTGCTTTCCTCGATTACCACTATACTTGACAATTTTTAAATCTACCTTGAGTTCTCATAAACAGTGGAGTCCATTATTGATGAATCATACCAATTGAAAATCTGATACATTTACTAGAGTCTGATAATCTGGCAATCTGAGTTAAGTTCTGCTACAAAAACAAGTATAACAAATAGAGCCTTCATTTCGGGACTAAAACCATGATATATGGAATTCTGGGTCCAATTTCTAAAAACTTTTACTTAATGAATTTTCTTTATTTTATTTAGAAACAATCTTATTTCACATATCAATCCCAGTTCCCTCTGCCTTCCATCCTCCCATGCCTCCCACCCACCCCATCCCACCCCCACCCCCACCCCTATCCACTCTTTAGGGAGGTGAGATCTTACATGGGGGATCATCAAAGTCTGTCATATCATTTGGTCAAGAAGACATTTACATTATAAATATCAACAGAGGAACTGAGGCATAATCAATTGGATATAAATGATTATTAAACACACATGATAGTTAACTACTTGCTCCCTTTTAAACACTGCCATTTCTATAAGATTTGGCCTTGAACTAGGACTTGTAGAAACCTGCATTCTTTACTGGGCCTCTTCTTAGTAGGTATGCATTCTTGTAGGTCAGTGCCTTGCACAGTAGGGCCTCTCCTTAGTAGGGATGTCTTCCACTAGACCAGAGTTCAGCACAAAGGGACCTCTGCTGAGTAGAGATGTATTCCTGTAGGCCAATGCACTCATAGTAAAGGAGCTGGTTTGTGGTTTCTCATAAATACCCAATTGTCCTTTGTGTGGAAAAGTGTTTCCTAAAAGCCTATCACCAACTTGTCTTTTCTACCTAATCTCAGAAATATCTTTCAGCTCAGCCTAATACATACATAGTTAGTAATCCTATTTCCTTTTTTCATTTTAGTTTCAATCCCATCAATGTTGGCCAGTTGTTTTTTTGTTTTTTGTTTCCTTTGTTTTGTTTTGTTTGGTTTGGTTTGGTTTGGTTTTTTGCTTTGTTGTTTTCCTGGTGAATCCATTCTTTTCATTTGCTCTCATGAAAACAAACAAACAAACAAAAAACAGCGTGTAACTTTGTGCCTAGTGGGAAATACACTGGATGCTCTAGAACTTTGCTGTTTAAAAACAAAAGCCACTGTCCATAGGCTGGCAGCTTCATTAAAGAACTGGAAAAGATGGCTGAAAATCTTTTCAGTTTGGAGAAATTCTTCCTAGGTGTTGGACATCCTGGAAGGGGAAGGGGGAAAGAGGGAGGAGGTTTAGCACAAGAATGTGTTCACATCTGAACTCTGTGCTCTGTTTTCCTCTGTAGAATCTAAGGAGAGGATTACCTCAGGTTCCTTACTTCAGTCTCTACGGAGACCAAGAAGGTGCTTATGAACATCACGGCTCCAGCCTTTTCCCTGAGGGTCCTACTGACTATGTCTTCAGTCATCTTCCACTCCACTCTCAGCAGCAAGTCCGAGCTCCTATCCCCATGGTGCCAGTTGGTGGGATCCAGATGGTTCACTCCATGCCACCGGCCCTTTCCGGTTTACATCCTCCACCCACATTGCCTCTGCCCATGGAGGGCTCTGAGGAAAAGAAAGGAGCACCAGGGGAGGCCTTCACTAAGGATCCCTACACCCCTCCAAGGCGGCATGAGAAACAAGCCCCTCACGTTTTGCAGTCATCTGGTCTACATAGTTCACCCTCCTCCCCACGGCTATTGATGAAACAGAGTACATCAGAAGACAGCCTAAATGCCACAGAGAGGGAACAGGAAGAAAACATACAGACTTGTACAAAAGCCATCGCCTCACTTCGAATTGCCACAGAAGAGGCAGCTCTGCTTGGGGCCGATCAGCCCACATGGGTGCAGGAGCCCCATCAGAAACCCTTGGAAAGTGCACACATCAGCATTAGACACTTTAGCGGGCCTGAGCCAGGTCAGCCTTGTACCTCAGCCGCCCACCCTGACTTACATGATGGTGAAAAGGACAGTTTTGGTACATCACAGACTGCAATAGCTCACTCCACATTTTACAGCAAGAGCAGTGGGGATGAGAAGAAGGCGGATTTTCATAGCAGCAAGGAATTATCTTTAAGCACAGAGGAAGGCACTGAACCTTCATCAGAAAAGAATCAACTACATTGATCTGAGATGCATGGACACATTCATTTCCACATCCCCCCTTTTTTGTTTTTGTTTTTCTAGGAATAGAGGTAAGGGAGTTGATAGCATGCCTGTCCTAAGTTACAGTAGTTGGCTATTATAAATACTTTTGTTATTTTGAAAACAATTAGGGAAATTAACAAGTCATCTGGAGCCTGACCAAAACAAAATTTGAAATTAACCTATTGGGTCTGGTACTTTTAAAATTGTACAGATGTTTGTGCCTTTTCTTTACTTTGCTTATATTCTTATAAGCATTTTTTAGCAGTAATTTGTACATATTTTAGAATTTGTGTATCTGCTTTGTAATAAATGTAATTTCTTTCCTCTTTTGGACACTTGGATCTAATGGTGTAAAGCAAAACAGCATCAATATATATGTGAGGTTGCACTAAAACATATTTTTATATGATAAAAACTGAACAGCTTTTATGTACAGCTCTGATTCTGTAATACTAATATTTATTTTGTTTCATAAATTGTACATTTTTTCTTAATGTTGTGGATTGCTTTTCTATGTGAAGCATGGATTTCCTGTTGCGTAACTAGAACAGAAATGTCCATTGTAAGCAAGATATTTAAACTAGAATATCTTATTCTGCACTTATGCATTAGTTACAAAAAAAAAAGATAAAGGATGTATCAGTTGGTTCTTAACTTGTAAATTCTTTTTGTCTCGTTTGCTGGATTGACAATAACTTAAGTGCTGATTGTGATTTTAAATGGATAGTACCGTAAAGCATTAAAGTAAACAATGTGCTATTGTGAGTTTTTTCAAAGCTTTATAAATCAGTTATAAATAATATTAAAAGTATTTGGTCTTATGTGAACATGTTGATCTATATACTCATCTAAAAATATGGAAAAACATTCCGCCCCATGTAAATACGTACAAGTGCATCACTGGTACAGTTTTGTGTAACTCAGTTGGACACTAGGTTGCTACAGACCTACGCTAGGGTGTCTTTAAAAATTACAATGGCAAAGCACATGGGACTGTGTAGAATTTGGTTATCGGCCGGCCCGGTGGCTTGGTAGGCAGTGCTGTGCGCTGCCCATGGAAAAGACCTGGGCTTAAAAAATCTTGGTTCTTGGTGCACAGGAGAGTGACTGGAACTAAGGCTGCACGGAGGGATTGCACTTGGACTTGAGGGTTGGGTGTGGAAGTAGGGAAGGGAGGATGGAGACCTGCTCCCCAGCTCTTCCCATCAGCCTGTCCTTATGGTTACAGGGTTAACATCAGCATTAGGGGATGCCGCCTTGCCCTTTGTACAGGGAAAGAGTGTCACTCCTGGCTGTCTCAGGGGGAATGAAGAAGAGAAGCCTTCAAGAGAAAGCAACTCTTGGGAGGAGGAAGTTTTTTGTATATAACCTTCAGAATGGCTTTTGATCAGTGTTGAAGGTGGGAAGAGCCTTTGCAGGTCCAGAAGAGTGGAGCAGAGGGAGGGGTACAGCAACATGTGCACACGCATGCACATGTATGCGCATGCGCACACACAATCTGGGTTATCTTTGTGCTATATAGTGGATTATAATTCTGTGAAACCAAGTTTGTATATTGAATTACATTAAGGAGTGTTCTTTAAAAAGAGAAATAAATATACAATTACATGCTTGAGGTGTCTAGTTCTTGTGTGTGTGTGTGTGTGTGTGTGTGTGTGTGTGTGTGTGTGTGTGTGTTTTACAATTCATTTCTGATCTTGTTTCTTAGAGGAGTTTCATGCTATTAACCTACACTTGGTGACTTTAATTGCTGTGTACTTTCCATCCTGAGGCATGCCAACTGCAGATAGTCTTTAACAAGTGACAAGAAAGCTATTGGCTTCAATGGATCATCTGATTAGCATAGGTGGCAGGCAGTTTCTAGAGTGTGGTGCTGAGAAATGGGGTCATCCAAACAGAATTTTGAGCCTGGGGAGCATGCACTGTGTCTGAGTAGAGTCTCAGATGCCCCCCACATCTCCCTCTCAGTGCACAGACACATATGCAAATGAAATTCCTCTAGAAAAATTTCCTTTTTCTGCTGTTTCTAAAGTCAAAAACCATCAGAAATATACCATAAAATACCCACATATCATGAAGATTTAAAAGACCAGAATCTTTTTAGTAATAAAAGCAATAAAAATGACCATAAAGGGTCGAAATCTCTGTTTTTATGATAAAAATCTCAAGTTGGTGTGTTTGTAATTTACCTGCTTCATTTTATCAATCAGACTGTCTTTTCTAATTATTTTTTACAGAGGTGAATTGAAGGTCAGAACAACCTTTGGGGATAAGAATCCCCAAAACATTTTGATTATGTGTGGAGAGTTTTGTCTTATTCCTCTGACATCCTGTGTGTGTTTGTGAGAGAGAGAGATGGAGAAAGAAACAAGGGGTGGGAGATTCTGGGCCTTTGCTTTTACATATCCATCACTTCTTCATTCACTTATTGCTCAATATTACTTGAGAACCTTCTGTGAGCTGAGAAGATGATGTGCATCTAGAATGGATGAGTTCATCTGCTTTCCAGAAATTCACGTAAGTAGTAGAGGTTTATATGTGAGCAAAAGATAGCATTAAAAACTACACTGGGTGTGGTTTGTAGTAACTAGGATTTGTAACCAGGATTGTAGTTTTGCATGTAGGTGGAGAGAGACCACCACATCCTTGGAACACAGCCTGGAAATAATAATGTTGACAGACTCAACATATTTTTTCATCACTTGCAATGGAGCACCATTCTCTCTGCTGGGTGTACAGTACAGAGCAAAACAGAGCCTTGCTTTCTGATACATATTATATACTATATATGTATATGTAAAATTATAGAAGAGGTCATGAAGCAAGGGAGGAAATAATGTTAAATGTAAATATAGTGTTCATGTATGAAATGATCAAAAACTTTACATTTCAATTAAGAAAAAATAGCTGGGTGTGATAGTACACGTTGTTAATCATAGTGTGGGGGGCAGGACAAAGAAGGACCCTTGGGACTCACATGCGAGCTAACATAGCCTGCTTGATGAACCATCAGCCAAATGAGGATCTCTCAAAAAAACAAGATGGACAGTACTTGAGGAATGACAGCCAAGGTTTTCCTCTGGCCTCCACATGCATGTGCACAAACATTTGCACCCAGATACATACAAATATATATATGTATATATATATATATGTATGTATATATGCGTGTATATCTATACATGTGTATATTTCATATATATATATATATATATATATATATATATATACAAATAATTTTAAGGAGAGAGACAACACTGAATAATGATTTAGTAACAGTGTTTACTTAGAAGTGTTATAGAAGCTTTGTCTAAAAATACTACAAATTATTAAACCTGTAGACCAGTGAAGACAGAAAGACAGTTCATTGATGAAGTGGGGCTCAGATTGCAGCCTCCCATCTCTGCTCTTAAATGACAGACAGTTTGTTATTGTTGCCTCTTAATTTCCAGTGAAAGTTGCTAAGGTCAAATAAGTTCATAAGGGTACAAGAAACACAAAGGCCATATCCATGATGGGTAACCACTGTTATTAGTTTAGAAATGATGCCAATTATGGCTGTGTCATCTTTACCACAGGATTGCTTTGCTTCCCCAGGGCTGTTTGTCATCATACAGGCCAATGTACCCACTAGTTTCTGACTGTAGGGAAACATGTTCTGTCCTGGCTATATATGCAATAACAAACCAGGCTTAGCTTTGTCATGCCACTCAAGAACACGATAGAAATGATTTTGTTTCCCATTAAGGTGTAGCTAAATATTGACGAGCAGAAGCAGCTAATCTTCCATTTTCTAAAATTCTCTGCGGTCGTCTTTCCTCTTCAGACTCATATCCATTGCTTAGCCAAAACTAGGGTCACCTTCAAAGGTAAAAAACATTGCTTAACAAAAGCAACCAAACTAGCAGATTTCCTCTATTTACTAAGGTATTTCAGAATCAGCAATAGACCCTAGCCTGTTTTTTTTTTTTTTCCTTCAACCAGAATTCAAACTTTGCTGTCTTGTGTAAACACAAATTTAATAAAACATGGTTTGATATGAATAAAATCTCATCTCAACAAAAAATCGAATGGTTAGCCGGGTGTTGGTGGCGCATGCCTTTAATCCCAGCACTCGGGAGGCAGAGGCAGGTGGATCTCTGTGAGTTTGAGGCCAGCCTGGTCTACAAGAGCTAGTTCCAGGACAGCCTCCAAAGCCACAGAGAAACCCTGCCTCGAAAAACCAAAAAAAAAAAAAAAAAAAAAAAAAAAAAAAATCGAATGGTTAAGGACAATGCTTATTGTTACCTTCATTTATTCTTTTGGGGACACAGATGCCATGGTATATGTGGGGAGTTCAGAGGAAAGAGGACAACTCTTAGGAGCCTGTTCTCTCCTTCCACACTATGGATCCCAGGGATGGAACTCGGATCATCAGACTTGGTGGCAAGCACCGTTACCTGCTGAATCATCTTTCTGGCCTGGAGGTCTATTCTGACTACAAAGCATCAAGGACTTAAAACGCTCAGTTCTACGAATAACTGTCATGGCTTAAGTTTGATGGTAGTGCTAGGTACGAGTACTCAAAATTGTTATCCTCATCACAACTTCTTGTATCCATAGAAACAGTTGCAAGTAAAGCATATACGGTTCAAGAACCATACCACTTTCATCAAGAACAACCCTCTACAAAAGCATTTTTCAATAATAATTATGTAGTGTGTATAAGCCTCCCTTTAACAGCTTTTATCCATTTACTCACTTCACAGTGACACACTAAAGGAAGTAGTTTGATTAAGTTGACATGCCTAGTTATTAAAAGGGAAGGCAGTTAGTTGTTTTTTTTTTTTTAACTATGGGAGAGTATGCATGCTATGTGTATGTGACATGATTGCCAAGTTATGCATGTGGGGACTAGATAGCAATTTTTTGTACTACATTCTCTCTTTCCATTTTGCGTAAGTGTGGGGGGTCAAACTGAAGGCGCCTGACTTGCACAGCAGGTACCTATATATGTGAAGCTATCTTCTGGCCCTCTATAGTGAATTTTTTAAAGCATTAAAGACCAGTAAAACTTTCAACAGTGATGAGATCACTCCGTATTTGCGCTTTCCAAACACAGAAAATACCCCTTCGCTGCACAGGGCTGTTGAGCACTTGAAGTATGGTATGTACAACTGAGAAATTAAAATTTTAATTTGTTTCCAAATACACTTAGCTTCAACTTCAGCAGCCACATGTGGCTAGTGGCTCCTGAATTGGACAGCAGTCTGTGGAAGCTACATGTCACCCTTGTTGAATGCTGTGACACATGTCTCTAGTTGCATTCATTTACTTGACAAAAATTGAGCACTTGTCACATGCCGACTCTATTCTTGTTGCTGGGGAAATAATGATGGACTGCAACAAACAAAATCAATATCTCTCGTAGACTGTGTCACCAATACCCACCACTACTAAGTGTCCAGTTATGGGTTTGCATTATTCAGTTCTACTGATGGCTCCTCATTCAGTTGAGTTTTGGACCTTGGTAATCCCGCTAATAGCCAAAGTGTGCTCTTATGAAGAGATAGATTGTAGTTCAATTGTAATTTGCTGAGGTTACACTGGAAAATACATCATATTCTTCAGACTTATGTAGACTCTCTCAGTCTGCCTCTGTGTAAATGTGCATGCCTCTCTACAGGCCTAAGGGGAAAAGGCTGGGACTAGGCTCTGAGACAGACTCTGACTCAGTGTGGAATGTGGGTCTGTGAAGAGAGCTGTCTGCCACAGGCCTAGAAGTCCTGCCTTGTTCCTTTGCAGACAACATGTAAGTGAACATGTAAAACTAAGCACTTCTTTATCAACAGTTCTCAGCATAAACTTAAATTCCAAAGAAATAATACCACTGCTTTTATGATAAGATGGTGTATAAGTCTGCCCCTCTGAATGTCTTACCCTGGGCATGATTTTTTTTGGGGGGGGGCGGTTTCGAGACAGGGTTTCTCTTGTATTGGTTTGGAGCCTGTCCTGGAACTCACTCTGTAGATCAGGCTGGCCTCCAACTCAGAGATCTGCCTGCCTCTGCCTCCTGAGTGCTGGGTCTAAAGGCATGCACCACCAACACCCAGCCCCTGGGCATGATCTTACCCAAGTGTCTGAAGAAGTGACAATTTAAAATGTGCTAGGGAGTTTTGGTAGGACTTTGGTGTTCCTATCACTCGGTACTCAGGTTAGATTCACCATTGTCATTTCCCGCTCCCAATCACATGCCCTAACCTTTTAGGTTAACAAGGAATTAGAGAAATCTCTGATCTCCATTCTAAAATAAAGTTCTCTTGTTTCTAATTAAATCTGAGTCTTAGGGGATGCACACCTGGGCAGCCCTATGAAAAGGGGGTATGCTGGTTTTCCTGTGTTCTATGTAGATATCTACTGTTTTAGGTGTGACATCTGTTTGTTTGTTTGTTTTTACTTCTGATAGTTCTTACCAAGCATTTTCACAGCTGGCATTTCCCTGACCACTAAAGTACTGGAAGAAAAGAAACCCAAGGTATGTAATGTGACAGGCTGAATTTCAAACTCAGGTTGGCCTGACTCCAGAATCATCTGTTCTGTAGCTTATTTCTGTGATGTCGATTTGTATCTGAAAGCAATGAACAAAGGAAGGTCCCCATTCATTATTTTCTGCCTCCATTCAGAATTATTTACTCACTCTGTGCTCTGTGCTAATACTGGTAAGTAGGCAACATGGTTTAGGGGCGTGAGATGGCAATGAGGACAGTGCAAGGCTTTAGTAAGGGAATCATTGTTGCAAAGTCAACATAGATAAGATGTAAGTCAGCCTGAAGGAGGAAAAGGGACTTCCCATTCGGCTGAAGGTGTTGGGGTGTAGCAAGGTTGCTAGGGTGTGAAGGTGGTTACCAGGTGAGAGTAGAACAAAAGCAAGACAACAAGCCCAAGGAACCCCTTATAAGGATCACATACTAAGAGAGCAGGGCATGTGGGACATAATAAGACAAATTTTACCCAGAGGTTAAGACTGAGATGAGTGGTTCCCTAACTTTGAGCTCTTCCTGTCACTTGAAGTCATTGATGGCTGCTGATATGTATAGTTTGACTTGATTTGCATGCAAATTTATGGAAGCTGTATGTATAATTTTAGTTGTAAACCCAATATTAATACATGGAACATAAGTGCAAAAATAATGTTTATGCCGATGTCTATTAAGTTACTATTATTGGAAAGACATGATAAGGACAGCTTGTTGGAAATTTGCTGTTGTTATGTGTGAACATATAGAAAATATGAATAAAAGTAAAGGTGAAATTAATTCTCCCCACTAAGTCATTTTTGAATGTCTTTTAAATCTCTTTAAATAGACTACAGCTAGAAATTAGGGGTCTGAGCAGTTGGGCGTCAGCTCCCTGACTGCCTGGCTGGGTCTCCAGTCACAGACTCGTAGAGAAACTAGAAATGGCCCAGATAAGCCCCACGGCAAGATGATGAGTGTATGTTAAAGTTTTAAGTGTTATGCATCAACTTTTATGTTTACTTTTTAGACTGAGCAGCCATTAGCTCAGATTCCACTGTTGAGATGACTTTTCCTATTACTCAAGAGGTTCTGTAGTACAGGACGGCAGAAGCAACCACACAACAGCATATTCACAAGGCAAAGGCAACTACATAGCTACTTGTAGTCATTTGTTTCTCTCCAAAGATCTTGGTCAAGTCTAAATAAATTTTATGAGTAAAAATAGCTTCTCTGTCTTACCTTCCTGAACAACGACAATAACAAAACAAAAACAAAAATTCTAAGGAAAATTTCACAATGAATTCTTATTAACAGATTTATTCCCTAACCAGCCTAGCTTTCTGTGGTAATCATCTCCCTGTGTTGGAGATGGGGTGGGGGGAGATTAATCAGCTGCACCTTAATTTTAAAATGAAATAATCACCACAGAAACTCCTTTTCACATTCCTTAACCATGACAGAGACCTCAAAATTAAAATAACTATTTTGAAGCCAACCAGTTACTATAAACACCAATATAAACAATGGCACTGTGTGGGTAAAGATGGCAAGAATGAGCAGGAATGGTATTTTGGAATGTTAATTTATTTCTTCCTAAATTTTCACCAACAATCCCCCCCCCTCCTCTCTCTGCTATAAAGTATTTAACATTTTGGACCTCGACATTCAAACTAAATCTCCTGAAATCCTTTCATTTCCAACAAAATTTCAGAAATACATCCTTTGCTATTTCCTTGGTTATTTTAAATAAACTGTCAAAAATCTCTACGGGAGAGAGAACTCAAAGACTATAGGTACCTTCCAACTCTTTCCACTTACTCTCCTTCCCCTTGGATGCTGCCTGCTTCCAGATGTTTGGGCCTATGGTTCTAGAGATGCACCTGACAAGGTGGCAAGTAGTTAGAGAGGCACTTGAGAGTATTTATAAGAAGCAAGCATTGGTCATCCAGGGCCTTGTGCTGACAAAGGTGAGGACTGATTCTGTTCTGTTATGCTTTTAACTGGATATCTGGCCAGGGATGCCAAGTGGAAGCACAGAACACCCTCAACCACTTTCCACCCTTCTGGAAGTTACCAATACTCAAACTCAATGCGTTATCTAGAGCAGTGGTTGCTAACCTTCTTAATGCTGAGACCCTTTAATACAGTTCCTCATGTTGTGGTTATCCCAAGCCACAAATTTATTTCGTTGCTACTTCATAACTATAATTTTGTTACTATAATGAATCAAAATATAAATATCCGATGGGCAGGATATCTGATATGCAACCCCAATGGGGTCATGCCCCACAGGTTGAGAACTACTGCTCTATCAAGAACACTGTGTGGTGTTGGTGAGCAGAGCTCAGGAACTAGATGACATGGATTAAAACCTGAGCTCTGCTACATCTTAGCTGGTGGCTGCGGTGTAAGAGAATTGTCTCTTCTAGAACAAATGGCCCTGACACCAGAGGCTTAGTCCACAGCTGTGTGTTATCCACATATCAACAGTGTTCCAGGTCAGCAAGTACTGAGATGTATGAGTTCAAATGCCTGCTCCATCATATCTGATTGACCTTGAATAGGTCATTTTGTATTCCTAAAATTCATTTCCTCTCCCAAAACATGGGGTGTGATGTTAGGAACCTTCTTTGACTTACTATTAGAATTCAATAAGATGATACATAATGTAAAAGAGTTTCTAAAATTTAAGTGTTTTGTATTATTAATATTTATTAAATTTTAGAATTATTTTGTCACATTTTTAGTTACTTGTTTATGTATATGTGTGCATGTATGTATGAACATGTAAAGGTCAGTTTCCCCCCTTGATGGAGTCAGTTCTCTCATGTGGGTCCTGGGGACTGAACTTGGATCCTAGGGCTTGTCAGAAACCTCTTTAACTGTGCCCTCTCCCCAGTTCAACTATAGAATTATTTATAACCCGTAACTTTAGTTAGATTTAGTCTGGAATCTAATTGAGTACATTTTCATATCTCTGATTAGGACAATGGTATAATCATTATCAATTGTCTCAGAAGGTTAATATCAGCTGATTAAGAATGTAAGTATTTGAAGCCGGGTGTTGATGGTGCACGCCTTTAATCCCAGCACTCGGGAGGCAGAGACAGGCGGATCTCTGTGAGTTTGAGGCCAGCCTGGTCTCCAGAGTGAGTACCAAGATAGGCTCCAAAGCTACACAGAGAAACCCTGTCTCGAAAAACCAAAAAAAAAAAAAGTAAGTATTTGTTTACTATGAGTATTAAAGTGTCATTCTGCTTAGCTACCATGACATATACCATTACCCATTTTTATTAAGGAAGAGTCCTACATTCTAGAAACAATTCAGAGAAAACAATTGAACATAATATATGATAGAGGTAGATTCAAAGGTGTGATATCACTTTGCCTTTTGTTCCTTCTGCAGAGAAAATTTCATTTTAATCCCTTGATTCTTTCTCATGAAGGCTTATTTCATTATAAGTCGTGGAGTAAGGTCAACATGCTCATACACAGATTGGATTGATCAAACATTGCCTGATGTGGTGATGGAGGGAAGATTGAATCACAGAGTCATGAGAGAAGTTTGGATTAGGGGTGAGCATGGTTTACTGTCTTATATTTTGACTGTTTCAACAGCTCACAGCTGCTCACATTTGTCACAGCTCTTGGAGTTGTAATATTGTGAAGGTGAATTTTAGACTATGGTGACTCACACCTGTAATCCCAACACTTGGGAGGCTGAAACAGGAGGGCTGTCAAGACTTTGAGGCTAGCCTGGACTACATGGTGAATTCCAGAACAGTGTAGGACTCTGTTTTGAAAACCAAAGTAAGCAAATAAAAGATTAGCTTTACTCTATATAAATTATATTGTGATTTTTATAAAAGAAAGGCTGGGTTGATAATTCTGTTTTGTCTCACGCTTAGGAAATGTCAGTGGTGAAACTGATTTTTGCATTCTGGGATAATCAAGAGTCATATATTTGTACATTTACAGGACCATCATCCAATGATAACTTTAAGTTTTAAAATTAATCATAGAATAGCTCAGCTAACCTGAATCTCATGGTGCACTGGCTGTGTAGACAGAAGACTATGATGTACTGAAGAGTAAGGTACATATGTGGCAAGTGTGCAAGGAATGGCATCTAAGGAAGACCTGCTGAGAACACAGCTTCCCACTAAATGCACCAACCATGGTAAACAACCGACTTTGGGTGAGTATTATGGAAATTCTTCCCATTGTATGGCTGCAGCAATGCCATGCTGTGGTGAGGTCTTGCAGTACAGGCATGCATAACATAGCCAAGAGTGATCAAGCACTCTGCATGACTGGAGCCTGCTAGCTATATGTCTGCAACAAAGGGAATTTCATTCTTGTTTTTGATGGGAAAAGGCAACTTCTAGCTTGTGCTTGGCTCTCACGCCCTAGTAATTGCAGAGAGTGATTGCCTTCGCAGAGACATATACGGCTTGCTGGGAAGCCTGAGTCATCAATTGAAACATAGGTGCAAAACTCCCAAAGCTCAACTCCCCAAACAAACCCAAACAAATGATAAGAGGGTGGGCATCTGTCCTGGGGCTGGGGTGGAGGCCATTGCTGCTTCTGCTTGCTGCTGGGGATCTTTTCTGTCAGAAGCCAGTGGAGTGGCACTACTGTATAGTTTTTAACTTGCAAGCTAGTCATCTGTGTTCTTTCTTCCTTGCTCTGCAGTGGCCTGCTTTGGACTGCTGATAAGTTATTTCTTGCATTTGATAAACATTTAGGATTCCTTCTCTGTTCTGTCCATAATGCATTAGATATGTGGAAGGCAAAGACCCAGTCCCAAGGGATTTTCTTACTATTATTTCTATCAATATTTTTTACATCATCTAAGTCAGTATCATTCAATTTGCAGATCATCATAATTACTTGGGGGGGGAAAAGTTTCGTTTCATCAATCAGTAATACCAACCTATAGTAATACTCTATGGCTAATGCTAATAGGCAATACCATGCCATTTACCTTTGAAGTTTTTACCACCAACTAGAGAAATCTATACACACAAAGGAAAGAACAGATCGAGTAGTTTTGTTTCAGAAGAGTGAGGCCTATAGATACATAACCCTTTATCTATTTGTTTAAAATATTTCTTTAGGACTTGCTATATGCACAGGGCAATGTTTTAGATACTGGTGATATAGCAGTAGATAGGATGGTTGAAGGTAGGCCCATTAAAGATGTATATCTCAGTGAGGTAACAGGCAAACAAAGGGGTGGTTCTTCAAGTGAGTGCAGGCTTCAGGGTCTAATGAGAACATGGCTGAAGCCCTGTTCCTTTAGCCTCAATCTCTTTCTGGTGAAGTTTCGGTAGTTCAAAAATTGAAGAGCAGGAGACTCTGATGGTTCGGTCTGGTGAGGGAACTTGCTATATGGCCACAACAAATGGTTTTACCTTGAACCAGCAAGGGAAGAGTGAGAGGATCTCAACAGTTGTTTTCTGTAGCCACTCTTGCTTGAGAAGTCCCTCAGTCTAATATCCTGGGCCTTGGTAACCAAGTCTCAAACATATAAACTTTTGGTGGAACACTTGACAGAGTACAGCAAGAAGTGAACAAGGCTGGTGAACATGAGAAGGGGGCGTCTGCCTACTTTTGACTCAGAATCATTTATCGTTACTAGATTGCTCAGTGGCCTCATTTCTACCATTGAAGAATAAGCTTACTAGCATGTTTCTTAATCTCTAAACACATCAGTATACATTCCTAATTTTTTTTTTAAAAAAGGCTATTTCTGTGTGTGAAAGATAATTTTATGTGTTGATTAGACTAGCATTTTCTCAAACTTCAGGGTGTTTTAGATGAGACAAATGTTAATATAATACGTGGTCTGTGGAACGCAGATTACAGCCCCTAGAGGAGGCAGGTCTAGAGCAATGGTCAAGAAAAGCCTGGCCCTCTCCCTGAGAGAATTCTTCCTGTCTGAAGGTTTAGAACTGGGAGGTGAGCTTCCTTCAGATCCTTGGACTTCACAGTCACTCGAGCCATTTGCTTATCGTCTGCCTCCTTCAAGAGATGATCCTGTTGCTTCTGATACTCGAGAGAACTCTGAGGAATGTACCTTATCTAACCATAGAACTTAAGGGAAACTGGGCATCGATACAGCTCTTTACACAAGCTGTCATGCCTAATGCAATTTTGCTGTTATTAATGCCCTCAGCACCATGAGTTTCTCTTCCATCACAGTGTCTCACAGTCACATTTGATATTTAGCAACCACGTCTCTTTGGTGTGCTTTCATCACCATTAGATACTTCTTTTAGGCACCTCAGAAAAGTGTTTGAGATGTGGATATGAGTGGGAGACTAGGTGGTCCACAAAAATGTTCCCATAATGAGTGAGTTCTGGGAACAGAGTAGGAAAGCCAGACTGCTACCCAGCCTTTCCTCCATTTTAAAGCATTCCTTGACGTCGACACACATTCAATGCACATTCCAAAGAAATGAGAAAGCACCATTCCTTTGCCCGTGATCACAACGGTTGTACAACCCTGAAAGAATATAATTGCTTCATGGTTTTGTTTCCTTCCCACCACATGAATGGGTACACTTTCTGCACAGAAGTCCTCATTCCACTCCTTCTTTGTTTATCTTTCCATTTCTGCTCTTATTTCTGAATACCTTCAAGACTCTGGCTATTCTGTTTGGAACTATTCATGTTTCCGTCCTATGATGGGGGTGTTTACTCCCACATCCCTTTACTCCACTCCTCATGCCACACAGGGATGCCTTCCCACCCTGATCCAGAGTAACTTGCAAAGTATAGAACTTTCAAAATGCAGACATCAAAACCATTATTGCCATTCTTTTCCTTACTGCTTATCTCCTGCCTTGATTCAGGATGGGGATGGGTTTCAAGTCACACAAAGAAAAGTGATCAACAATTTATTAAGTGATAAACAATGGCTCTAACCTATTCTCTAATAACAATTCTCTAACCGACTGCACTGTCAAATCTACTGCTACCTTTTTATGCAGACTACAAAACGCAGTTTGATTTAGTGAACCTACTATGTACACTGCTATATGGTAAATGAAGTCCTAGGGAGTGGTCTGCACTACACATAAGCTTACCTATCCACCCATATGTTACCAAGTGTCAAACTCACAAAGGAATCACAGCTATTGAAGTTTCTCAAGCCTTGATGAACAGTTTCAAAGAGTGCTGACTCTGTAAGGACAGCTTCCTCTCTGCTCTGTGAGGGCTGCCATAGTCTATGTGAAATTCCAATGCCTATCGAAAAACTTTGAGCGTTGCTAACCTTCCTTATCTCTGAGAGCACAGGGGCCTGTGAAAACAGCACTTCCTGCATGACATGAATAGGGAACACAGCTGATATGACTTATTTAAGACATCTCCTGCTGTAGCTTAAGCATCACAAAGTTCCTAGACCGTCTGCATGGCTGTGATCTCTCTTTCCTGAACCTTTAAGGTCTTCAATGTACTCACCAAGAAGATGGGAGGGTTCCTGGGGTGCAGGATAGATGCTGGACCTTCCAACACTTGAGAAACTGATTGGAAGTGACTGATAAGAAAAGGAAGCCCAGGCAAAGGAAACAACATAGAATGCACAGCCAATTTTTCACAATAGCTGAGTCTGTGGGAACGTGATTTCATTCTCATTTTTCCCATTACAGCTTTGTTCCCTACCCTCCTCATTCCCCGACTCTCTGGGGCATAATATAAGACAAGGAATTTCAACATGTATTTTTAGGGAGTGCTATCAAACAGATCAAAATTTGAACCTTAATGTTATCACAAATAATACATATGTGGGAATAAAAAATAATAAAGAGCTTGCACTGGGGGTAAGAGGCTGCAACTTCCAGCTCGGATCCACTTCATTTCTTGGTATTTTATTAGCCATTTCCTGGTGGTGGTTGTAAGCAAAGTGTTTGGAATTCTGCCAAATCATTCTTAAGCAATTTGTTGCAGTGATTGTAGGTCATGGTCTTTTACTGTTGGCAGGTGTTCTGGGCTTGTCCTCACTCAGGAAGCCCCAGTTAATCCAGTTTGGTACAAGTCTTTTCTGTTCAGTTCTTAAAGATGCCCCATTTGTACTCACAGACCTGAAATGTTAGCTAGGGTTGAACTCACACACTCAAATCCCCTTAGTGCCAATTACTAAGAACTGTGGGAAATTGTTGAGAGCTCTTCACATATCTGCATTCATTCACAGAGGACTTTCCAGTGGGTTGGTGAAAATAAAGGGAAGGTACTGTGTAACAGCTCATGGTCAAGAGTTACCTGAGTTGAATGCATTATAAATATGTGTTCTTTTTATTGGTCTGGTGTCACATAATACTATAGACGGGCTTACACAATAAACACTTATCTTTTGTACTTCTAGATGCCGGGAGGCTTCAGATTAAGGTGCCTACATATTCTATTCCCAGACAGACAGAAAGGGCCCTCTTTCTGTCTTTGAAAAAGTTACTCACTTGCCGGGCGTTGGTGGCGCATGCCTTTAATCCCAGCACTCGGGAGGCAGAGGCAGGTGGATCTCTGTGAGTTCGAAACCAGCCTGGTCTACAAGAGCTAGTTCCAGAACAACCTCCAAAGCCACAGAGAAACCCGGTCTCAAAAAAACAAAAAAAAAAAAAAAAAAAAAAAAAAAAAAAAAAAAAAGTTACTCACCATCCCTGTTACCTCTCGTGGCAGAAGAGCCCCAGTTTCTCCTGCTCTTCATAGAAAGGACACATATTCAATCATGAAGGCCTTACCCTTGTGACTTCATTTAACCTAATTATTTCTCAAAGATATTATCTCCAAATACTATCACATATGTAGGTGTTCAGTATGCTATCAGTTTCCACTGGTGATCTTGCTCACTGTGTAACACTGTACCTATTTTTGGTAGGAAACTCATTCAAGGTTGGAGAAAATAACTTGCTTAAAGAAGCCTCCTTCATCTGGGAAGATAGCTACTCTAGGCAGTTAAAATTCTAAAAAGCCCTGGACTAAGAAAGTATTGGGAATTTCTCCAGCATCCAAGGTATTCAGAACTCAAGAGAAACAGATAGCATTTTCCACAGAAGTTCTGCGAATGACTTGTTCCAGAGACCACTCAGCCCATGGGACGTTTGCAGGAATCTGTCTCTCCACGTGTTAATGGTACAGACTCAGGTTTGAGAATTCTACTTCTCTAGGATAGGAATTTCATGAGGTTCCAACTACCATTCTTTCTGAAAGAAGGGTTCCAGGGCAAAGAGAAAATGTGAAGACCATTGTCTCAGGCCTTGTTGCCTCTGACTGGGTGTCATTACCCAACAACTTCTAGGAAGAAGACAGAAAAGCTCCCCCAATTATGACACCTTTGCTTAAGTATTCCAGGGACCACTAAGGCCATCAAATTATACTTTGGGCTATAATAAAAAGTGTTCAAATGTATCTGAAGGTAAAAGAGAGCAAAAGCTTCTGGATGCTTCTAATGTGATTTATTTGGTTTATGAATCATATTCCTTTAAAAATTAATGTTACATAATGTTCCTGCACTAGACAAATATTGATGGAGTAATAAAAACAAGCTCTTCATCCAGTATTTACCAAGTGCCTACTGCGTGCCTCTGTCATTGCTTGTAGCCTATATGAATATTCTCAAATGTACTATCATTTTTCAAAAATCTCTAGATGGATTTCATCATTTATGTAAAACTTTGTTGACTTTGTCATAGCTTTCAGAAATAGCAGCATTTCGTTTGTCAAACCTTGTCCTTACATACTTAAACTTATTTTTCCATGAAAGTGAAGACATTGCCATGTGTGAAAACTGAGGGAACCCTTATCTGACTGCAATGTGGCACTGATCACCAAGTACTAAATCCTTTTCTTCATGAATATAAGGCACATCCAGTATTCTTTAATGGGCAATAGTATTTAAAAACATGATGCAGGTGCTATGAAGGCCTCTTGATGTTCCCAGGAGTATAGTAATAAACACTGGCCCCCTGGACCTGAAATCTGCCTAGTCTTGATTTTGATAAATTTTAGCTGACTTCTCTTTGCCAAGTACTGTGTGTGTGTGTGTGTGTGTGTGTGTGTGTGTGTGTGTGTGTGTGTGTGTGTCCCCTTTTTCCTTCTTTCCATCTCTTTGTCACTCAGCTATATCCCCATGGCTAATCACTTCCCTAAATCTCAATTCCTCAACCTGGGAAGTGAGTTGTTGAAACCCTGTCTGCTCTGACAGTTTTGATCTAGGCCTTAAGCTGATTCAGCTGTGCTTGGAGCCTCTCCCTTCCAGCTCCATTTCCATCAAGAAGGCTAACCTTCAAGCCAGGGCTTTCCCTGGTGAGAAGACATCTGTGTGCACTGCTGCAGTGAGGGGTGGACCCCAGAGGCCTTGAGCAATCCTGGTGCTCTGTGGCTGTTGAAAGAGGAAGTGACTACAAAGAAGTCTAAATTCTGAGAATCTACTTCACGGGAGCCAGAAAGAAAGTTCACTTCAAGGTCATGACTAGGAAGTCTGTAGGGGACAAGTTTACATCTTGGGGAAGGCTTTCAATTCCTTAAACATCTCCTTCCTTCTCCTCAATTCCTCCTCTAGCCACATCTTTCCCTGTCCCTGGAAATAGTTTTTGTTTGTTTGTTTGTTTGTTTGTTTGTTTTTCTGCCACCTATGGATGAGTGGTCTGGAATGAATACACAAAGCTACATGCATCAGAGGAACTGTCTAAGAAGAGACTTCTTACTTGTAGTCATCTTACTAAATGCCAATCACTACTCCAAGATTCTTCATGTGTTTTAATTAAAAAAAAAAGTTCTTTGCCACCCCATGTTGTTTGCAGTTTGCACCCTCATGTGACAGATAAAGTGAGATGAGGAAAAACTAAGTAGGTGCCTTGTACTCACAGTGTTGGTAATGTCTCATTCAACACCAGGACTATACTTTTGGCCTCTACTTTCTCTCCTGACCCAGGAAGCACTGTGATCTCTTTATCTCCTTTTTCACCTTGGATTCAATTTTTTTTAAAGTCCTTCCTAGTCTTAACCCTTGAAATGCATTGCTGGAAGGCAATAAACCCTAATGGGCAAAAACATGGATTCTGAAGGCACACTTCCAGGGTGAAAACCCTGATATTACCAGATATTAGCCACTTAATTTCAGTGAGTTATTTAATCACTTTCTTCTTCGGTTTTCTCACCAGTAAAATGAAATTTAGATCATATAATTAACTCAGAGGGTGATTTGATGATGAAATTAAACCAGACAAAACAGGAAATTTCCTAACAGGTTCTAGATATATAAATGCATTTATTGAAAAATTAAGTATCAATAGCTTACCCACTTATAAGAAACACAGCCACCAAGCTCTATCAGTAAGACCCGTGGCTGACTGGTAAAGGCTGCCATGTGTACCTAGTTGGAATGCCGGTCACAATGCTTTACAGATGTTGGTGATGGTGGTGCATTATTTTGGACACTTGAACTGGCCTTCATCCCTCTGAAGACACACACTCTGTGCAGTACGGCATAGGGTGAAGTTGGTAATAAAACTGGAGTTAGGGTCACACGTGTCTTCCCATGGCTCACTGAGCTAGAGGAGGAAAGCAGAGACTCCTGGGAGCACAGATGACAATAACCAACCTGCACTTCTAGACAAGTGAGCTGTCTGGGTTCCAGCAATGTCCCTCTCTATCAGGAAACAATGATCCTTGTACAATCTGATGTACCGAGTAACAGCAGCTCCAGTTAGTGTTGAGATGAGCAGTCAGACTATTTCATGTGGTAAGATTCATTTCTCTCCTCGGCTTTTATGAAGGAAAAAAACAGAGATCCTTAAATAACCACATTATTATGGATCTTTTTGTTCATAGAAATCACAAGAACACCATGCAGTAAACAAACAAGTTTTTATCTTCACTTTCTTTGATGCTGATGACAACCCTGTGAAGGAAACAGGACAAATTATCCAAATGCTCGCTGTGTTTTCTCCCAGTTTCCAAGGTTGAAATCTTCACGTTTGCTTCTTCTTTCTATTTATTTAGAGAATACTTTATTAGTTTTTGTAATCAAACCCACATAGATAAGACCTTACATATTTAATACAGTGTGTTACCCCTGTACAAATGGAAAAATTTAAGTCCAACATTTCTAGACCAATATGGCTATTAATTTCTGTACAATGCCTACTCAACACGGTAAACTGGGATACTTTTTTCCAAAGTTGACAGCACAGCTAAAGTTTCCAAAAATTCAAATGATATAATTCAAATCATTTGAATTATATATATATATATCAATAATAGCAGTATGTTATCCATCAATAGCAGGAACAGCTTTTCCAGGTTCTGTAGTCATTTGAACAAAATGAAACATCCAGCACACTCCAATAAAAAACAACAACAACAACAAAAAAGTGAAAAACAAAATCCCAGAAAACAGCACATTTCTCTTATGGTACCTGGCACCATTTTTTTTAAAATTAGCTTCTCAATCATCATCTGGAAGGAAACCATTCTGAGCAACATCATTAAAAACAGCTCTGATAAAGCACAGTCACTATTATGTATCATAAAGCAGGTCCACATATGAGTGAGTACATATCATGTTTGTCTTTTTGTGATTGGGTTACCTCGCTCAGAATGGTTTCTTCTAGATCCATCCATTTTCCTGCAAATTTCAAGATTCCATTTTTTTTTCTGCTGAGTAGTACTCCACTGTGTAAATGTACCACATTTTCTCTATTGATTCTTCGGTTGAGGGGCATCTAGGCTGCTTCCAGTTTCTGGCTATTACAAATAAGGCTGCTATGAACATGGTTGAACAGATTTCCTTGTTATATGAATGTGCTTCTTTTGGGTATATGCCTAGGAGTGGAATTTCTGGATCTTGTGGTAGACTCATTCCCATTTTCTTGAGGAGTCGCCATATTGATTTCCAAAGTGGCTGTACAAGTTGGCACTCCCATCAGCAGTGGAGGAGTGTTCCTCTTTCTCCACATCCTCTCCGGCATAAATTGTCATTGGTGGTTTTGATTTTAGCCATTCTGACAGGAGTAAGATGGTATCTCAGAGTTGTTTTGATTTGCATTTCCCTGATGGCTAAGGATGTTGAACACTTTCTTATGTGTCTTTCAGCCATTTTAGATTCCTCTATTGAGAATTGTCTATTTAGTTCTGTACCCCATTTTTTAATTGGATTGTTTTGTGTTTTAGAGAATAGCTTCTTGAGTTCTTTGTATATTTTGGAGATCAGCCCTCTGTCAGATGTGGGGTTGGTGAATATCTTTTCCCAATCTGTGGGCTGTCGTTTTGTCTTGCTGACTATGTCCTTTGCCTTACAGAAGCTTCTCAGTTTCAGGAGGTCCCATTTATTAATTGTTGATCTCAGTGTCTGTGCTACTGGTGTTATGTTCAGGAATTGGTCTCCTGTACCGATTAATTCAAGGTTATTTCCCACTTTATCTATTAGTAGGTTCAGTGTGGCTGGGTTTATGTTGAGGTCTTTGATCCATTTTGACTTAAGCTTCTTCTTTCATTTACTTTCTTTACAGTGGGATGTTGGCACCATTGATTATATTTTGCTACATCCTTTGAGTTTTATACATTAGACCTTTGAACTCCTCCTGTCCCATCTACTCCCACAGCACTCATCTTGGTCAAAGCCTCCAACAGGACTCTTTGGCTCAGGTTCAAACCAATAGTCACTCATTGCTCTCTAAATCCTTGTCAACTTCTGAAATTAATGAAGTTCCCCAATCAGAATTGATGCCCCTGTCAATCAAATTTGTGATCTTCATTTAAAGATATTTTCATGAGACACACAGGAAATGTTAGTATAATAGTACCTGTGACAGCACCTGCCTGTTTAAGTCCAGGGAAGTCCTGTAAAGGTGGCAACTCTGGTTTACTCACTTGCATAGCTATTCTTCTCCTAGATGAAACCTTCCAATTAGTAATACACTCCAATAAAACACTCTAAGACAGTTTGTTGAATTTTAGGATCAGTTACTCTTTCCATACAATATGTCTTCAATGTCAGTTGTTCAGTGATCACTTTTTCGTTGTTTTGTACTAAAGTCATGTTGTTTGTCTAAGGATTTCAGGTTGACACCCATGGAAGCTCACATTCCAGGCCAAGTGTAGAGTCCAGACTGTTCTACACCTTTAGAGAAATATTTCCAGGGAATAGAAAGTAGGATATCAATTGGGGCAATGGCATTCCTGGACCTCCTCAAATTAAGCAAGCTGTGGTTAACTTTGAAAGTTCTAGAATGTCACCCTTGGAGAGAATTGAAGTTTTCAAAATACAGTAAATGAGGAAAACAAATCTTGATTTGTAAGGAGTATAAAAGTATGTCTTTTAAAAGAGTGCTTTAGAGAATTTTGGTTATTTTAAAATTGTGTATAGGACATTTTAGAAGGAGACAATTTTAACAAAATCAAATGAAGTACTGCCTGATAGTTGGAAAGGAAAAAAAAGTGTAAGGAGGTATCAAATGACAATGGGTATAGAAATGCATCGCCAAGATGTCATACAGCTCTGTTTTCCCTACATTTAATGCCAGATTTACCCATCTGAGAACAATAATTGGATGTGTAGCAGATAGCTTGGGGGAAGCTTGTCTATTATGTTTGTATTTTCAAAAAGAGGAAATAAATATGTATGCATTTCTATAGATATATGTGGCCATGTTTCCAAAAAGATAGAGTGGACCAACCAACCAACCAAACAAACAAACAAAAAACCCATAAACCCACAGATGGAAGAAACTTAATGTGCCAGACTTGGAATAGTCCAAACAAGCCACAATGAAACACATCCTATTGTTAAAGCCAGTAATGAAGAAAAAAAAAAAACATACGTTTCAATTAAATACAAACCCACATATTACTGATAAACAGTTGTCTCAATGGCAACAGGCATCTGGTCAGAGACTGTGCAAGCCAAAGATGAGGAACTGACACTGTCAAGTGATGAGAGAAAATCAATCTCTATAAAATCCTCTCCCCAGCAAAAATGCCTTCCAAGTATGAAAGCAGATGAAAAATTTTTGACAAGGAAAACTCAAGAGAATTGACTGTCAACAGACCTGCACTAGAAAAATAAAAATAAAAAAAAAAACAATGAAAGTCTTCAAGGAGAAGCAAAATACCAAATACACATTTGGATCGTTGTAAAGGGTTACTGAAACTGGAAAATATACAGACAAAGTAAAGTAAATTCCTCTCATTTTTAATCAGTTTAAAAGCAATTGACTGGCTCAAAGAAAAAAATAACTATTCTTGTGCTGATAATGCATATAGAAATACATCATACAACCACAATAGCTGCAACATCCAGGGTGTGGGTGAGATGGAACAGATTGCTGTAAAGTTCTAAAGCTATTTGTAAAGCAGTATAATATATTATCTAAAGTAGAGTGTGATTGAGTTAGATATTTATGTTAAGGCAACCATTATCAACAAAACCAGCTGACATTTCAAGAAGATCATTTTTCAAAGGACAAGCATGTTTGTGGCCTTTTGAACAGTAATAAAAATCCAATAGTGATACCATGTTTCTTAAAAATATATATCACTATGCAGTGGTGTGTGTGTGTGTGTGTGTGTGTGTGTGTGTGTGTGTGTGTAAGAGCAAGAGGGGATAATGACTGATAAGCTTTTAAAATAAATTTGCAAGTAACAGCAAATAAAGACTAAATAAATAAATGACCCATTAAAAGAATAGAATGCCAATGCTTGAATGATTTTTCAGGACCTGAATTTTATGATTTTTTTTAAACTTGACACTGGATAATTTTTATTAACCATAAAGGTAGATGTTCCCTTCAAATGGAAAGACCTGGTGGAAATTAACATAAATAAATTGTCAAACTTGGCTTCCTCTGTGAAGGGACAAAATGACATTCTGTGCCACTGGGTGAGCATGGATCAACTCTGTATTATCATTGCTTTCATCCTGAAAACCGAATCTGATCATGAGGAAATAACAGAACGAGTTCCAACTGATGCTGATGTTCTCCAAGGACTATCCTGAATGTAGGAACCCTCCTACCTCCAGGGATTGTGCAAACATCATCAGTCCAAGGTTCCCTTTGTTAGTAAGGGCCCCACATGCAACGGGGCACCTTGACTGGGAAACAGAGACTCCCCAACTATAAACAGTTTGTCCCTGGTCACAGCTCACCAGAGGCAAAAAGAGAGGGAGAAAAGAATTATCTGTCTGGCTGTATTCATAACCAAAGCCTGAGAGTTCAATTTTCTGTCAGTGTTTGTGGTTTGTCACAAAACCCATGGTCAGCTTGTTGGAGGTGGTGTGGTGTGGAGAATATAAGATGACTTGCAGGGGGGCATAAATGGGAAGTAAATACGATTTTATTTCCTAAGTAAAAAGAAAAAAATAAGTGAGAGAAGAATTTTAATTAGTGGTCTTCCAGAAATGCCATAGTTGGCCACCAAACAACAGGTGTCACTGATGTCAAGGATCCTGTTTATCTCAGATCACAAAAGTGACAAGTGACTTATTTTATGCAAGGAGAAGAAAGCAGGCAAACACAATCATCCTAAGCATGAAGAAACTAGATTGTGAATACGAGGCCTGCTCTTCCTCTCTGACTCCTCTCATAGACCCCTGATTTTGAGGGAAAAGGAAACCAGGAAGTGGATGAGAAGCACCCCGCAAGAAACAGCGCTTAGCAGGAACAAAATGTGTCTGTAACCCCGTCTCCATATTTAGCTCAGCCATCATCCATCATTTGCCGAGCAAAGCAAGCAAAGTGCTAGGTCTGTGTTGAAAGGAGGAAAAGTGTGAGTGGCATCCTTGCCAGCTAGCACTGGAAGTGGGAGGCAGCAAGGGGCTCTATCTTCTACCTGAACTCGGATGCACTGTTGCCAGCTTCAAAACTGGATTGGAGAATCAGAGCTAAAAATTTAACATAAGCTGAAGCCTTTTGAAGTGTGAGTGAATGGGATGAGATGTGTGAACACGCACAGAACCGGTCCTTCTGTTCATCCCAGGAAGCTCCCTGACTGTGGATCCTGCGATACTCACAAAAGGAAGAGACCTTCCGAATGAGGGCACGCGGTGGGGTTCCCTCTGTGAACAGTATCGGGATACTGGAGAGATGTAAGCCTCCTCTCTGGCCAGTTTTAGATTTCAAGCGATGGGGCTTCCTGGGGTCTGTGATGGAGCAGCCCAGGCTGTCATGGACACCTTCAGACACTCCCTGGCACGTTCACAGTGTGGATGTATCTGTGAAACTCATTTGGCTCATTGGCATCCCTTGACGTTTGACTGTATTTCTGGGCATTGCCGCAGGAGCTCGGAAAGCTCTCTGAAGCTGGCTCTCTGCATGCTTTGCCTGTGGGGGCTTCGCTTGGATGAAACCTCCCCTCGGGAATTCAATTCCTGGGGATCCAAATTGGAAGCCAAGTTGTTAGATGGAGAATCATCCTGTTCTCCAAGATCTGGGCCTTCTGGGTGATTTTGATGAGAAGCAAGAACACAGAGCACAGACGCAACATATGGAGAACAAAGGCTCTGCGCGTTTAGTAAATTGAATTCTCATACATGCAATGGCTGGTCCCTATGTTCATAGCTGAATTTCTTCCTGCAATTCACTGCATCAATACTTTCATGAAGGAATAATACGATGATTCCTTTATTTACTTCTCAAGCCATTGAACATAGTACTTTAAAAAAAATGCAGCTTTCTCTGTGACCCTTTTCAAGTAATCTTCGGTAGACTACAGTTGTTCTAGTCTAAGTTCTACTGACAGGTAATGTCACAGACATTCATTTTCATTGGTGGCCATGCCATCTTCAAGATGGAGAGACATAGAGATGAAGCCAGCTCCAGATGGCATAAATCAGGACTCCTGGAATTACCTGAAGAGCATCTTAGCATGCATCACTAGTGTAGGCAAAGGTAAAAATGCTGAATTCAAAGCACAGCTTCCATGATATGTATATTGCTTTTGCACTATGATAAAGCTGAACCATGCTAAGTGCAGACTATCAGCCATGGTTGACACCTCCCATCCCCCAACCTGGGAGTTAGCCCCCTTTGGAGTCACCCTCCAGTGTCTCTGAATAGACAGTGGCTGTTTTTTTTTAAGGATTTTACCTGGATCTTCTTAATAAATTAGTCTGGCAGAAGCTCAAGTCTATCATTGCCTTTGTCAAGATCACTGCTCATGTTTTTGCCTAGTTTTGATTAGTTAGTCACCTAGAGGAAAACATAAGACTTAGCTTTCAATTGACCGTGCAATAGTCTGTTTGAAGAAATTCTCATGTGTTTGGTAACCTTGGAAATGAGAGAAAGATCATAACTTTGAGATATGTGCTTGAAACACTGAGATTTGGGGAAAATCTTAAGCACCTGTCTTAGCTAGGGTTTCTATTGCTGTGGTAAAGCATGATGAAAAGCAACATGGGAAGTAAAGGGTTCGTTTCATCTTAGCCTTCCGTATCAACCCCATTCCTGAAGGGAGGTAGGGTAGGAATCAAGGCAGGAACCTGGAGGCAGAAACTGCAACAGAGGCTTTGGAGGAATGCAGTTTACCAGCTTGCTCCACATGGTTTGCTCATCCTGCTTCCTTAGACACCCAGGACCCCCTTCCCAGGGGTTCACAGCCCTCAGTGTTGTAGACCCTCGCACATCAAACTTTAGTCAAGGCAATAGCCCACAGGCCCGTCCATGGTCCAGTCTTGTGGAGGCGTTTTCTCAATTGAGGTTACCTCTTCTCAGATGAGTCTGAGCTTGTGTCAAGTTGACATAGAACCAAGCAGCGCACTACCTAAAACTTCCCAGTTGAATTGTAAGATCACAAGAAGGAACAGAAGAAGGCAGTTAGGGGAAGGAATGAAAAGATGGAGGTCAGAAGTTCCCTAGAAGCTATTGTGGGAAGGAGGAGTTCAGGACAGGCTGTGAACAGACTGGTTATTAGTTATCCTTATAACAAAGATTGAGAACTTAGCCTACTCTCATCCTAAAAGACTGAAGTCTCTCAGCTTCCCTTGGGAGAAGAGTTTGCTCCTAGACATTTGCTATGTGATCTCGGAGAGTATGAAGTCTTATTGCACATAGTCTGGCACCTGCAGAACCTGCAGTTATTTTTTACATCTCAGCTTTTCTTATTTCATATGTCATGTGCCATTATGAAGGCAAATTACAGGTAGCTGTGTTTTCCTGATGTTGTGTCCATATGAAGCTTTCTGTTGCTTTGTTCATTGGCTTTTGTTTTCAGGTATCTTGGTCCCTGGACTTTGCTCTGTGTTTGTCCACCTCTAGAGCTTTTGTTCAGAGAAAGCTTCGTTTCTTCTTGCTTACAGCTCCCTGCTGATAGTTGCCTGTGGCTGACAAACCCTGGAGTGAGAGCCTAACACAGGAATAAGATGTAGTTTTTCTTACTTTTTAACTAGAACCTTAAATCAAAAAACCCCAAAGGCCAGGTCCCAGATGGAGCACTCTCTCTTTTATTCCCAGCAATGGAGCAATCTCCACAGGAGGTGACCTAGTTTTCTCACATGCCATTCCTCTTATATTTTGACCCACCTACGGGTACAAAGTCTCTGTGATTCTTCCTATCCTGCAAACATGATCCAAAAGGCCCCCAAAACTCCCAAACCATAGAGAAATCATTTTCTCATCATTTCCCTTACTTATGCCATCAACTGCCACACCATACACCTAGAAATGGATTACAGTGTAGTGTATACTGCCTATTTGTAAACTCTTAGAGGTGCATGTATTCACAGAAATGAGCAAAAGTTGGCTAAAAAAGAACCAAAAGAAAAACTTGAATTCAATGAAACTGGCACAAAATTATTTCGTTGTATTAATTCCTTCATCATTATGGTAGCAGCAAAACATTCCTACTGTATACCAACTCTCAGCTGAAAGTTCTTCACTCACTGAGAGGGGACCTCTGCATTGGTATGAGATTCACAAGAAAATCATAGCGTCATGCCATCTGCATAGCAAATCAGGGAACCCTAGGCCTTCTTTGAAATAACCAGAAAGTTCAGAAGGTGACAGGGAAGAGGGAACGTGAAGGAAGAAGGTTTGGGCTTACTCACCAATAGCCACTGTAGCAGAAAAGAGAAGCAGCTCTTCTGGTGTGTAGACTGGAAGTGGAGTTGAGAGTTGGAGGAGAGAGGCCATCTAAGAGCTAACAACCTCTTCCAGTATGTAGACTGGAAGTGGAATTGAGAGTTGGAGGAGAGAGGCCATTGGAAAGATGACTGTTGATTGAGAAATAAAAGGAGCTTGGGATAAAGATAACCTTTATTAGAAAAACACCAGCCAAACACAAGCCAGAGCATGCCAGGGGTAGCAAGGCAGAGAGGCCAGAGAGAAGGGGCTCCCATGTGCTTTGCAGCCCCTTAAAACCTTATGCATCATCCTGACCTCACCTTGACCACGCCCTGACAGGCGTGGTCAGGCACACCTGTAGCCAGCTTCTAGCAGGCATGGCTTACACTGTCCCCTACAGATGACAACCTTAATTCTTCAGATACACCAATCTCCATGTCACCAGGATGTTCAAAATTCTTTTAAGAAACAGTTTTTAGGGAGCAGAAAAGCAACCAAAGTAACAAGACACTCAGTTGTGACTAGTGGCAGTTGCGCCATGTAGACATTTCCAAGAGGGTCAAGGGGATGCATGACAAAGTACATGTAGTTACTCACTCACAGGAGCTCCCAGTTTTAAATGAGGAAGAGGTTTACTACTTCCCAATTCATTCCTCCCAGAGAGGGAAGCTAGCAATGGTGGAAGCCCAGAAGTGGAATGAGGTCATGAACTTGTGACCCAGAACTGGACCACTACTCACCCATTTTGTTTTATTCTTCTTCTTGTCTTTGAACACTTTTCACACTTTGATATGTGGTAAATAATGTGTGAGAAGACAGAGTGGCAGATATGCTCTGAGTTTTGCCTCCTCCCCCCTTTGTGAACTTAGAGGAATTGGTTCAAGTTTCTGAGCCCCATCTCTCCAGCTAATTTACCACAGCAGTGGTCCTTAGTTAAAGAATCTAGTACGACAGCTAGTATCCAGTTCCTGCCACATAACATTTACTCACTAAGTTTTATTAACTCAATTTTCATAATTAAAAATTCTCAATAATAACAGAGAATATAAAATCAGTTTTCCAAGATTATACTCCCAGGGTACTGGTGAGGGGTCACACTATTAGCATTTAGAAGACAATTCTAAAGTCTACAAATGAGAGAAAAACCATCATTTACCTTGACACTTGCTGTCTGGATAGGCTGAGTTTCATACTGTAAGGGCACCTGGTTGAGTTCTCTATTCAGAGGACTTTGTGACATCAGTCTCAAGTGACACTATGAGGGCTCAAGAAGACAGTGCCATCAGACAAATCCTGTAGCCTCTGGAGTGTGTTGAGAGTAGTAGGTTTTCCTGACTCCAGCCTATGTCAAAGATCCTCAGTATTGGTTTATCATTTCAGATCTTAGAAAACACAATGAGTCACTCTGCAATGTGACTGTTCACTCCATACTCCAAAAGGACATCAGTGTTAAAGGCACTGCAATGAAGATGAACTCAAGACGTAGTATTTCTCCGTCCTCAGTCTTTTTCTCAATCGGCAGCAGACATGTACCAGACATGCTGGCACAAATTTATAATCCAGCACTTGGGAAGTAGAGGCTAGAAGATTAGGAATTTGAGGTCATGTTTGGTGACATGGTAGGTTCAAAGTCATCCTGGATTACACGTGATCCTGTGTCAAAAAATAAACAGTTGTGGCAGTAGGCTATTGAGAAGTACCTGTGAGTTTAGAGGTGAATATTTGATAATTATTACTCCAGTCTGACACAGAAGTCCAAGATCTCTGATTGTCTCTTCATGCTTCTAGAGCTGAGTTAGCTGCCTGTGTCTGCTAGAGTTAACTACCACAAAGGTCTTGATTTAAAACACCACCAATACATTTCTTTCCAATCCAGTATGGGAGAAGTCACCGAGTCTGCAGTGAATAAAGGTATTCATGGGACCTATGTATTCTGAAAGCTCTAGAGAAAAAGCTTCTTTCTTACCTTTCATTCACTAAAGGATATATGTATCCTTACACTCATGGCTCATGGTCTCTCCATCATCAAATCCATCACTGTTGCCCTATTACCCACCTCTTCTGATCTCAGCATGAAAGATTCTGTAATTTGGAAGACTTTTGTGATTAGACTAGTTTCATCTCTATCATCCAAAATAGTTTCTTTAACTCAAGGTCTGTAACTTGTCCTCTCTGCCATGCCTTCTTTGCTGAAGGAGGTAACATATCCATTCAGGCTTCAGGAATTAGACTGTGAGCAACTTTCTCAGAAGGAAGATATGTCGTTACTCTGCCCACTTTAAGTAATCAGGACAATTTGAACTTGTGGCTCAAGCTTCTAGATTATCTACATATTTCTCCAAAGCACATCCATCTTCTCTTAGAGAGGACCCGGGGGAGCTCTTTAGAGTGAACACTGCAGCAAGGCCTTGAGCAGTGGCCTTGCTATCTCATGCCCTTACATGACTTCACAAGAAGTAATGCCTGGGCATTTGCAAGGACAGTAAACAATTCCAAGGATGTGGAGAGAGGAAACAAAAGGGAGTGAACTGGGAAGTGCCTAGAAAGTTGGGTCTTTCCTAAGAAAGAATCTGGGAACATTGTGAAGCTTGATGATGATAGGTAGCCCCTCCCCAAGATAGTTTTGCCAGAACTAGTGTCTATGCCCAGCCATTTGAGAGTGAGTGTACCAGAAGGAGGATGGCATAGCTCTGACTAGATGTAGAATGTGCAGGCAGCCTCAGAAATCCTCAGGATGAAAGTTAGAGGCAATGAACAAAGTTCCCTGGCAGGTAGTGCCATTGGGTGGGCGTCCCTGTGGCTTCGTCTATAGCAAGAGTTGATTTCATATTTGTCTTGAGAGCTTGAGAGATGTCAGTGAGTGTCTGACCTTGATGTAACAATTTTCCTTATGAAATGCCCTATCCAGTGTGCTCTAGGATTTGCCTGGGGCTTTTCCAGCATGTCATCTTATGCTGCCCATGAGGAAGTGAACAACTAGTGAGTAAAACTTGGAGTAGCAGCAGGAGGGAGGAAAGGGAAGTTAAAAGGGTGATGGGTTTTCTGAAGAGGATTAGGGAAAATTTATGGCCCCCACTCTCTAGCTGTTTTCTATAACAGGGAGTGTTTCCAGGAGCTTGCCCCTGAGGGTTGGGGCTGTTCGTGGGACAGAAGCTCAAGGGAAGAAATAAAGCAGTAATGATGCTGAAGAAGAATGTTATAACAGAAAGAAGGTTCTCAGGGTTTGAACCAGAAGTTACAACCATTTCCTAAAGGGAGGATAGGTTTATTTTGGCCCATGGTTTCAGAGGTGTCTGTTCATTATGGTGGAGAAGGTGTGGTACAACAGCAGCTCCCTTATAGCTGGCTGCCAGAAAGCAAGGGGAGGGTGCCAGACAGAGAGAAAGATAGACAAACATACTCACACACAGAGACAGAGAGAGGCACACACACACACACACACACACACACACACACACACACACACACACACACAGAGAGAGAGAGAGAGAGAGAGAGAGAGAGAGAGAGAGAGAGAGAATATGCTTATCCTCTCTCTTTAGTCCCATTTGAGATTCCAGCTTTTGAGACAGTGCTACCAGAGATAATCCTTTCCCTTGTCAATCCTCACCAACATTCCTAGTGGCCACTTCACTCATCTCCTGGACATCTCTCAGTTCAATGAAGTTATTCAAAATTAACACACCCTACATTTTTTTTCTGGGAAAAATGGAAGCTGTTTTAGTGTCAGAATCACTTTACTGATCTGATTTAGTGAAAATTTTAGGATCAGGCCTGGAGAAATGGCTCAGTAGTGAAGAGCACTTGCTGATCTTGTAGAAGACTCACACAGATTCCCAGCATCCAAGTGGTAAATTGCAAACATCTGTAACTCCAGTTCCAGGGGATCTGATGCCCTGACCTCTGTCAGCAACAGGCACACATGTGGTAAATGTATATAAATGCAGGCAAACACTCTGACAGAAAAGAAAATGTTAGAAATAACTGATAGTATTAGAATCAAACTAGCACACAGAGAAACTGAGAGGGGGAAGTACAGAGGCTCTCGACAGTGATCTGAGGTGAGAACTATTTCACAACATGTCTGTACAATAAAGCATCTTCACACTTGGAACACACACACTTTTTGTTGGCGAATTATACTTCATAAAGCCTGGGGAATATCCAAAGTAAAGTAAATATCAATGACCACAACTGTGTTCTTGGAGAAGTGATTCCTGCCTTTGTTGTGATTTGTATCCATAACATCCAGGGAGACATTGCTCCATTCCAGACAGACTCCAGGTTTGTCATTCAAATGGCCTGAATTCAAGCCCAGTGTCATCATTATTAATAGGATGACATTGAACAATCTCTATAAACCTGTTTTCCTCATCCCCCCAAAATGAGAATAATATAACATATGGACTTGGTATGGTTTAATAAGATAAAACATTTAAAATGGTGCATTGCCTGACTTTTCACACTCAAATGTTTAGTGGGCATTTTACAAACACCCTGTGGTGAATGCGTTTATCAGAGCAGTTGTCATCTGCCTGGGCTCTGATAGCAAGGAGCATAATGGAAAAATTAGATGATGGGTATGGTGATAAGAAGCTGATGACAAGTAGAGGGCACTGAAGAAGGCATGATGGTGCACCTTGGATTCCTTGGATTAAATCGTGTTGGCGTGCAGAACACATCTATTAGTCTTTTACCTAATCCAAGCGTACAAGTCACACACCAGAAACTCCTGTGGATAGCTGAGCAGTGAAACAGATTCTACTTTCCAAGGTTTAGAATCTGACTATGATTACTTCTGAAGTGAAAGGATGCCAGTTGAGGAATTCCATTAAACATGGCTCTAAACTCTGGTATTCATCTTTAAGAAGAAAATGTAGGGAAGAGTCTTCTTTAGAATTCCCCCATCTCACATTCCATGCTTCTAAAATAATTCCAGAGTGCCAATTTTAGGTATTTCTCTTTATAGGCATTCACTCTGCCTGAGTGAATTCCTATGAGCAAGGCCATATGCCAGGAATATTGTGTAAGTCAGGTCAAGTAAGCAGGACTGCTCCTTCTGCCTCAGCTTCGCTTTAGCAAATCCTCCAAGCTGGCTTTCCTTATTTATAACTCGGTAGAAGACCAAAACAACTGTGCATCTGATGAGGGTGCAGAGAAACCAAACCTAGCTGCAGCATATTGCTAAATGGTGAGGTCTCATTGACGTATGCGCTATCACAGACCTTGCAGCTGTGTGTCATAGACATCTCAGGCTTGATTACAAACAACCTCTGACAGACTGCTCTGGGAGAAAGGGGAGGGAGCTCTTCCTTCTACAGACACTACTTCTCTCTTCGTGGAACAAAGGCTGGTATGTTGAAGGACAAATTTCATCACTGCACCTTACCTAAGGAATGGGGGAAGTAGTTTGGGTATATTGAAAATCAGAAGCATCCATAATCAATCATCCCTATTTGGGCTTAAGTAATTATTTTTACTGGTAGTCCCTAAGGGTCTTAATTTCTAAACACACACACACACACACACACACACACACACACACACACACACACACACACACGGATTCAGAATGAAATTGTCAATGTAGCACTTGGTGAATAGTATATCCTTGACATTGGACTGTTTCCTAACCTCTTGCTATAGCTTCCTCAGCTGTCTTTTATCAGAGTCACCAATAGTCTCTAGGCCTATTAGTTCAGCTATCATTAGACTCCTGTAGCTTGCTCTCTTGTGTACCTGTAATTTCCTTCACAGTTTGTCTATAACCCCAATGATTGGGATAAATTCTTCTTTGGATGAGGTTATAATGACCTATGCTTATGGCTTTTGGAATGCTGCCTGTGTTTATTAGTGTGTTACTTTATGGAATAAATTCACTGAGGATGGGAGCTGATGTGAATGTCCATAATATACAGAACACTTGGGTAGTTAGTGTTAGCATTCAGGCATCTGTACTGGCCTGTCTTTGGGGTCCTGACAGGATACGCCCTCAGGTGCAGCCACTTAAAGCACCACCATGCATATTCACTATGTTCCCTTTTAAAAGGGCCCTGCCCATCTCCCATCCTTCTCTCTCTTTCTTTCTGTCCCTCTCTGTGACTTTTCCCCTCTCTCCTTCTCTCTCTCTCTCTCTCTCTCTCTCTCTCTCTCTCTCTCTCTCTCTTCTCCCTCTCTCTCCCCCTCTTACCTCTTTCTCCCCCTCTTTCCTTTCTCCTCTCTTCTGCTGATCCTGTTTCTGGAGGCCAGTCTCCCCCATTCCCTTTTCCCTTTTTATGACCCCTTTCACTAATACAAAGCCCCTGTGCTTGAACCCTGTCATATGGCGTCAATCTCTTGTACGCCACTTTTCTTAAATTACAACATCCAACACATGGGAATGATAAGACAGTTTCTTACATACCAAACACTGAGACACATGGAGGTGACTGAGCAACTGGTACATCCTTCATGCTTCCTGCCATTGTAAGACTTCTTAGTCCTAATGGACTACATCTTCAGTTCTCACCAAAAACAAACAAGCAAACAAAAAC
Organism: Cricetulus griseus; assembly: GCF_003668045.3. Lineage (NCBI taxonomy): Eukaryota > Metazoa > Chordata > Mammalia > Rodentia > Cricetidae > Cricetulus > Cricetulus griseus. Next base: position 274,752,126 of record NC_048595.1, on the reverse strand, counting down.
AAAAAGCCAGTATCTCATGATTCTGTTTTGTATAGACTTCATGCAGATGGTTTTTCCTCTTTAACGCCTTGCATGTGATGGGAAGACAAACAGGGATATTTCTGGAAAATCTGTAATGCTCATTTAGACCTTTTCCGCAAGTGAAGATGTGAGGTGCAATGATTAAGACGTAATTAGTTCTCTGGTTTGAAAACCAGACATTTATCTATTTAATGAGTGATTAATTTTCTGTCTTTCTTATTAGTGTGGCCATATGATTTATATTCAAGACCTGAACTACTGTGAGGGGGATGAGGTAGTATTTATGATGCCACAGGTCAACAGAGGTAAAGCTGGACTCGATGGAGCACAAGGGGACATATGATCCCTCTATTTATAGGAGAAGATGCTGCTTGCTGCCCTATCACCAAAAGACAATGAACCCAGCATAGTATTCCCATAGCTGTGATGTGTAAGGAGACAGGATATTCTATCAATGATATGACAGACATGGCGAGGTGGATTTGTATCTAGGTGGCACAAGTTAATTCCATTGACAGGGTTATTTATTACTTATAGTTTCTAAGAGAAGTGGGCATGTTATTTCCTATAGGGTCACTGGGGACAGACCAGAATATAAAAGGAGTGAAAGAAGCTATGGCCCAGAGACACCCCCCCACCACCATTTTTGTACTGTCTACAACTGGAACAAAGCAGCATTTAAGCCATGTTGGTAGACTCTGGGCTAGTGTCTCTTATCAGTTGGTTCCTAATCTGAGTGGTTTAGTGTAAGGGGACACTGAGAGTTGGTTAAAAGAGATGATTGTAGATAAAACTCAAGCTTGATTGGACGGTCTGTAAATGGATTTCATAAGTCTGTGCAATAAGACCTTGCAAGCATGTGGAGATGTCACAACTTGGCTGTTGGTTTCCCTCTGTGACTGATGGATACCAAATACACACACACACACACACACACACACACCACACACACACACACACACACACACCACACAGAGAGAGAGAGAGAGAGAGAGAGAGAGAGAGAGAGAGAGAGAGAGAGAACATAGAACCATAGAGCAGTTGTCAGTGGTCCTGGTAGGTGGGGAGGAACATTTCTGGACTTGGACTTTGGAAAGCCTCTGAGAAAGCCTATAACCATGGAAGACTGAACATACTAGCATGAGCTCCATTCTACAAAGCTCCCAGTGCCTATTCTCAGCTTAGGGGTAATAGTTCCCCAGGGAACTAGAGTGCCCAGAGGCCTGTCAAACAAGGACAGTGCTGAAAGAACATTGAAGAGTCATCATTGACATCAATGGCTTGAAAAAGGCTCCCTTCCAGGTTGGCCTAGAGTCACAGAAGTTTGGCATTTTTTACTTCTTCTCAAGAATGGCTAAAACTGATTGGCTTTTCTTTAGGAATGGTGTGACTGTGAACAGATGACAAAGGCCTGTGCTATCCACTGGTAAGCACAACAGGAGGTGAAACCAAACTGTCCTACTGGATACCCTCTTGTGACCCTAGCAAGGAGGCAGTGGGGACGATAATAACTTAATTTTACAGCTAGCGAGAGTGAAGGGGGTTGAGAGAAGGTAAGCATCCCCCATATACTAGCTGCCTGCTCTTGCCTGCTTAAAAACCTGTGGAAAATCTTCTAGAAATGAGAAGCCCTTCCTTCGCTTGTTCTAACAGCAGGTTGGCTTTTGCATATCTCCCAGCATGTTGCCATTTATGGATTTGGGCAAAATAACAGAATTGCACAGCTACAGAGTGTCAGACTCCTTTCCCCCCATTTTCTTCTTCCTCACTGAGTTTCCTGTTTCTATGGCAATGAATAGGATGTTTTGCACCAAGAAACACTTTAAATGCCACTGGGGGAAGGTAAGAAGCACACAGGGCTCTCTACAGTGCAGGAAGGTGAAATGAAATGCTAAGAACTGACTGTAAAAAGAAGAAGCCCGAAGAGAAGCAGAGACAGAGAGGTGAGAGGTTAAGAAGCAAGCACTTAGGAGGAGAAATATATGACAATCACATAACAGCTAAGCTGAGACCTCTGAGTAGTCACGATGAATATGGGACTATCCTTGAGTACTCTAAAAGACCTTGTTCAGTTCAGTGGAGTACCACATAAAATTCACCTGGAGACAGAACTCCTGGATGCAGGAGGCCTACTGATAGTCTCTTAACCCAGGACCCACATGGAGGTGGTTTTCAAGGTATGCTATATGGTAGGAGAGTTCCAATAGAATCCCCTTCAAATACTGTACATTCTGGGGCAGCACTAGGACCCTTTTCTGGCCACAGTATTAGATCTAGAATTTCCCCTCAATCATGGATGCACAGTGTTACTTCCTAGGGAGGTGGTAACAAATGAGTATGCACTCCACACAGGGATGCTAGACCAAAGCAATGGGTCCACTTAAACATGCCTTAGCAAATCAGTGAGTTTATTGAGGTTACTTTGAGGTGTCTGGAGGAGCTCCTTCTGGGAGCATTTATGACTCAAATTCAGCTACATCACCAAAGCTCTACCCCAGTGTGGACAATGACAAATGACAGCTGAATCTCCAGAACTTTCTGCATGACATGAAGGCAGCTTGGCTGGTCAGAATTTCCTCTCTCCAGAATCCTTAGTGTTTTTCTAACCCTGGAGAGAGGCTTTAGGAGTCCTGTAAGTTTCAGGAACTTCCTGAGAGGTAGGGTTTGCTTACCCAAGTCTTAAGGAGCCATCCTCTAGGAGAAAATGTTTTAACTGGGAGGAAACAGCCACACAGCATCAGTTGCATAAGGTTCTCCTTTCTTCTTTTCCTTTTGTGTTAATCAACTTTCTACTCTGGTAACAAGTACTTGAGGTAATTAACATATAAAGAGAAAAGTTTATTTGGGGTTACAGTATTGGAGGTTTCAGCCCATGGTTACTTAGCTCCAGGTTTTTGGACACCTGGCAAGCCAGTGTGTGGGTGCCATGTGGTAAAGTTACAAACTACTCATTTCATGGTTAGGATGTGAACGAGAAAAGGGAAGGGATTTGAGCGTCAAAATCTCCTTTTAGAACCTCCCATCATGACTTAAAGACTTCCTGCCAGGCCTTTCCTCCTGACCATCCTACATCCCACTATTCCAGAGCTTCCATTACATGGACCTTTGGAAAATTTTCCATATCTAAACTATAGCATCTTCTTTATTTGTATGGGGTTGTCCACACATGCTCCCTAGAGGGCAGATGTTCTCCAGGTAATACAATAAAGAGATGCAGAAAAGAATCCGGAGAGTTCCAGAAAAACACAAAAAATATAAAAACAAAACAAAACAAAACAACAACAACAAAACAGAGCACCATAGAAGAGATGCTGAAGGAGCTCACTATGAGCTGTGGGTGACATATCAGGTGCCTTTTACTTCCTGATCTGAAGGTTTTCCAGGCTATAGGGTACAGAATTAAAGTCACATAGTAGAAATAACTGATCAAAGGGTAGCCTCAATCTGGGGGAATCCATGTTGAAGGCCAAGGCAGACACATTTGTCCAAATGCTTGATGGGCACTCAGCTCCACCCCCACCCCCTTCTTGCCAGAGACCTGTCTGTAAAAGGCTCACCTACAGCTGCTTGTGAAATTGTCCCTTGTTAGCGAAAGTCCATGAGGAGCTGTATGAGCAAATGGCATCTGCACAGAGAGGACCAGGTGCCAAACAGAGCAGGAAATGGCTAGAGGCCAGGGTCAACAACTGGGGAACAGGAGTTAAGGTGAGTATCTGTCCTCGGATAGCTTTGCAGGGCCCTGCTTTCCAAGGCCTTGGCCAGGGTAACCCGGTTTATTTTCAGTTAATCTGGGTATGCCCTAATTTATTACAGGAGCCTGAAATTTGCATGTCTACTTTAAGAGACCCTAACAAGTACACATAATAAAATGTTAATTTATGCCTTCTGTGAGGATTGGAATCAAGTGTGGCTTTTGACGCAACTGCAAAACAGAACAAATCTGGAAACCCTGGCAGGCAGGCAGGAGAGTGGAGGAGGGAACACACACTTCTTTTGGTTTTAGAAGGGTGCCTGAGAAGAGGTGGGAGACATGTCCTGGCATTCAACTCCATTTATAACCTCTGAAGAGACTTTCTATGATAGTTGAGGGGGGTCCTTTTGTCTCAGATCCCTGACCAAACACAATATCCAATAGCACCAAGTGTCAAGTAGACTCATGGTAAATACTTGGTGAAATAATTCACAATACAGGGATGTCTTGAACACTAACGTCTCCTTCCATGCTTCTGGCAGTATCAGCTCTTGCTCTGAAGCTCCACACCTGGCTTCAGTCTTAAGGTAAACAGCCCACCTGTGGGATTCTGAGCAGCTCCGGCCACACCCCAAAAGGATCTGTGAATTCTGCAGACAATCTAGTGCACACTGACATGGGCAATCTTTTGCATTCATCTTTGGACAGACCATCCTCTTTCTGGCATCATCCCCATGGTTGACACTACATAGCAGTGGTCCTCAACCTTCCTAATGCTGTGATCCTTTGATATAGTTCCTTATCTTGTGTTGACTCCAACCATAAAATTAGTTTCATTGATGCATTATAACTGTAATTTTGCCTCTGTTATAAATTGTAATGTAAATATCCATGATTTCAGATACTCTTAGGTAACCCCTATGAAAGGGTAGTTACATGGGCGAAGGTTAGGAATCACTGATCTGGACTCTTCTAAATTGGCCCTATTATTTAGAAAGACAAGTCTTGTTTATTTACTTCTTTTCATTCATACTGACCTCAGGTTGATTTCAGGTTAAAATAGACCAGCAGACTTTTGGTAGTTTTATGTAAACAACTTTTGGAGCTCCTGCCAAACGTGTGACACCACATCCCTCTAAGAACCATTGCTTTCTCCACAAAAGGGAATCCCAAGTAACCAGGCATGCCTTAACCCATCCAGCACAGTCATGGTTCTCCATGAAGGTCTCCTTTAGCTCACCTTGTGTAAGCATTATTTTCCTCTTAGGAATTTATAACTGTATTTAAGGACGATGACTAGAGGTAAGTGTCTGTGTTTGGCACAGGCATGGAGTCTGACACTAGCCAACTAGTCTAGACTGGCTGGCTGGCTGTTGAGTCTCAGGTGTGTGCTGCCTCGTTCCCAGTGCTGTGATTACAAGTATGGCAATATTCTGTTCTTTTTAGATTGGTTCTGGGTACAGAAGTCATGCATGTCTTCACTCTTGCAAGGCAAGCACTTCACCTACTGAGCTGTCTCCCCATCTCTGGTCCTCCTCTTTGTTTCCTTCTCTTTCCCTGGATCACTGCCTGGGCTGGAATGGTCTTTCCTCTGGCCATACATGTAATCTGGATTAGACACTGGAAGCTTTGCATTTTCATGTAAAACAATGCAAATGATCAGAGTGGAGAAAATGGACTCCTAGTGGGCACAACACATATTTACAGCAATGAAAATTTTACACAATTAAAACTGGGTTTAAACTGTTGAAGAAGTGAGTGAGCTAAACTCTGGTTTGGGCTTATGGGGAGGAACTGTCTCCCTTTCAGGAAAACTTGAGCATTTTCTAGCCTTGGAGAAGAAGCCAAATAGCACCAGTGTTTTCCCAGATGTAAAGGGCAGGGCAGGGTCTGTGTACATAGAAAGTATGCAATAATTTATCAGGCCCTTCTCTGTGTGTGCAACGTCAGAGGACTACATAATGAAATGATTCAGGAATGGCAGAGGAAAAATCCACTGGATGTATGATTTTGATTGTCCACTGAAAATAAAATTAGATGCTGGGATGTAGAGAGATGGATCAATGGTCAAGAGCATTGATACTTTTCCCAGAGGACTGGGTTGTGGCTCACAACCATCCAACTCCAGACCCAGGGCATGCAAAGGCCACTTCAGGCTTCTGTGTGGACCAGGTACACATGTGGTATGCAGGAAGGAAAGATAGCCACAAATAATGATAATAACAACAAATATTATTATTATTATTATTATTATTATTATTATTATTATTATTATTCCAGAGATGCTAAGATGTTCTTGGCTGGAGTCCAGTGGAAGTGGGGAATGCTGCTGCTGTACATTACAGGCACCCTTATTTTAGCCCGTGGAGCCATGCCATAAAGTAGTTCACACAACATTTGTTACAAAACGAAGCTCAAGAAGTTATTTCTTTCAAAACGTATGCAAAAGAAACCCAGTCTGTACTTTGTGCCAATCATTGTCGTGGTGACTCGTCTTTCTTTAAGGTTGATGGTATGTGTTGCCTACTCCTGGGTCTTCCCACTTTTCATCTTGCATATTTGCTTCATCACATCTTTTCTTTTGTAAGAAGTGTTTTTCATTATCACAGGAATGGAGAAGGATGGAGTGAGGATGGGAGGGAGGGAGCTGAGTTAGAAAAAGAAATCAACAAAAACAAAACAGCGACAGAGTTGAGTCCTGCAAACACGACATACGGGATTGAAAGACTTTTTTGATGGCCACACATATGGAGAAGGTCTCTCACTGCTTACACCCTCCACTGGATTTCTCCTCTATTCCTTCTGGCTTCCTGTCATCCCTTGCCAAAAGAAATGTTTTTTCTGTCATTCTTTGAAATCATTTTAATTCTGTTTTGAAGTGAGCTCCAATTTGTTTAAATGCGAGATTACACACGGTTACAAAGAATCACAATTTTAAAAGTTGGGAGTACAGCTTGAGGAGAAATAAATTCACTTACAGTAATTTTTTAAGGCCCCCGTTAAGAGCAACACTTCTAGGGGGCTGAAATGCATTGCAATACTGAAAATCTCACAATAACTTCAAAAACTCATTTGTGAGTCACTTGCTCAGAGGCGGCGGCAGTGGGAGGACGCTACTTTGCACACGATAAACGTTGGGGATTTGAAAAATTAGCTCCCCCAGCCACCTGGTAAAACACAAGCACACTGGAGGATTGGGTTATAGGAGAGAGTGAGGAGACTCATACAGGAACGCTACACAAATGTGTTTAGCTAACTTCAAGGAAACCCAGAGTGTCACCTCCGAATTCTTCACTCCCTTACCACACAGCAGGAAGAGCATGGAGCATGAGGGTTTAACATGTATAATTGTAGAAGGCAGAGGCCACCTGAAATGTTGGGAATGTGTCAGATCTAAGGAAAGAAAGCATGAGGTGCGTCAACGATTCAAAGCTGTCCAATCGATGGAACGAGAAACACATGTGAAGACGTTAGGACTATGAATGAAAGCCATGGTTCTTTCTTCTGAGGTACCCGTGGTCATCTGAATGACTGTCTCAGACATTGGCTTGTGGAGGAGTGTGAGAGAAGAAGCAAGATCTGGGGAGCCATCTGGCTCTTGAATATGAAGGAAATTTCTAGTAACTCTATTCTTCCAAGTAATGTCATTGGGAAATCACTTCTAGAGAAGAGATGACCAGGCCTAGACGATTCCCAATTTTTGTCCTCCCGCGCCCCCTAGTGTAGGATGACGAGTAGTTCCTGGGTCACTGGGTTAATGTTGAAAATCTGTCATTCTTAATTACCCTCTTTGATGAAGGAGAGACGTGGGGGAGGGGATAAGAGAATTAGAAATAGACTAAAGTTGAATAATGGGTTAAACTGGCAACCGTGTAAGCTTCAGGGTACATTTGTTGAAGAAAGGAGCTACCTCGATAGGCTCAGTACCAAGCTGTGAGAAAGAAAACTGGGCAGAGTTTTCATTATGTAGCCCAGAGTGTTTCAGACTTAAAAAGCATCCCTGTGATCACCCTCAGACCATGTGAACATATGGAATTTTGGTTGTTTTTCACATGGCTCCTCCACTCTGTGTCTTTATCATACTCTCAAGAGAGGCAGAGGACATTGGTCTATGGATGACACCTTCCTTAAGCATGCATGGTGTTGTCTGTCCTCAATAGGCCTGTGTGGCTCCACTAGCCCTTCCAGGAGCTGCCATCCCACTGTGCACCGGTCCTCCTGTTCATTTCCAACCCAAGCGCTTTCAGTTCATCAATTAAGTTTTCTGAACCCAAGAAGCATGCGCCAGCAGAATCTACCACTTCTAACAGTGAATTTTCATCACCACTTATTACCCTGTGATTCATTTTGGTTTTTTTCACCTAAGGTTTGCAGGGGAATGGGCTGTTGTTTCATTTTATTTCTTTTTGGGGGTCCTGCCAGTGCATGCTGTATAGGAGATCTCTATAAAATAAGTGTGTAGCCTTCCACCGCAGGCATTGGTCTGGAAGTACTTCTGTTCTCCTTGCAAAGAGTCAATTTTGAATCTGAAGGGGCAGGGGAGAAAGGCTGGAAAGGTCTTGGGTATTGTAAAGGAAATCTCCCTAGCATATCTATGGAGAATTTGGATTTCTTAGTATGTTTATGATAAATATTCCATGACCTTGGAACTTTTACCTAAGGCTCTCCTTAAAGGTAAGGGGCTTCTTTTGACTTCTACTGAAGTTCACATAATCACTCCATGTGAAAACATTTCAAAATTCCTGAGCAGAGAAAGAACAAACCAAGTAGATATGAATATACACACTCTATTATAGAAATAGTATTACTACGTGCTCCAAAAAAAAAAAAAAAAAGAGGGGGAGTGAAATTTTCAAGTCAAGAAAAACGTGTCAAGAGCGATTTTAAACATTCTTTTTTAAAAGTTTGCATTGTAATAGGTCATTTCACTGTGAAAGATGCTTAATGTGAGCTTGGCCATGAGAGATGGGTGGCAGTGCTGAGGGATAGGCCAGACACTTGATGGCTGAGTGTGTATGAAGGCCAGACATCCAGTGAGTGAGTGTATATCACCTGGTAGACATCCAGTGGATAAGTGTGTATCATAGGCTAGAAACCCGGTGAATGAGTGTGTGTCACAGGCCAGACACCCAATGCATGAGTGTGTAGCATGACTAAGAAAGATACAGATGCAGGTTGTTTCCGGTAGCACTGAGCTGGCTGTTGAAAAGTCAGTTGCATCTCTGTGGTGGTTTGAATAGGAATGGCCTCCATAGACTCATCTATTTGAGTGCTTGGCCCATAGGGAGTGGCACTTATAGGAGGTTGGGCTTTGTTCGGGTAGGTGTGTTCTTGTTGGAGGAAGTGTGTCACTGTGGAGGTGAGCTTTGAGATCTCATTCATATGTTCAAGCTATGCCCAGTGTGACACACACTTGCTTCTGGTGCCTGCGGATCAAGACGAGGAAATCTCAGCTCTTTCTCCAGCACTATGTCTGCCTCCACACTGCCATGAAGATAACCGACTAAACCTCTGAACTGTAAACCATCTCCAACTGAATGTTTTCCTTTATAAGAGTTGCTCTGTCATGGTGTCTCTTCACAGCAATAGAAATCCTAAGACAATCTCTTTTTTGCCAGTTTAGAAAACACTGACATAGACAATGGGGGACAGAGGCAAGCATCTCTATGCATTTACTGTCTATAGCATTTTAAATACTGGCATTAAAAGGTGGACAGATGATTACTGAGTCTGCTGACAAATAAGCTGTAATTATTCATAGAATTACCAGGTTATTGCATAGAGCACTAGAAATATCAGCTGAGGGAGGAAGTCCCTGTCCTCCTTTCTATAATAGGGCTTCCTCTTGGGCATCTCTGAGAGCTCCCAACAACTTTGCTCAAACATCCCCAGTCAAGAATGCAATCATCTCTTTTTTAATACATTTTCTATTATTAGAAAAATAATTTGTCTTCACTGCCATAATTTTAGAAGACAAACGTAGAAATATAAAACTAAAAGTTGGAAATATCCTTACCACTATCCCAGAGATAACTGCCACTGACAGTTGGACGGCTGCTTCTTCATTTTCCAGAAATCTGTTCATGTGTTGAGTGCAAATGTACAAACACTTTTATTTTGAAGATGTGTGTTGTATGTATTTTAAAGTGAGCTTTTGTCCCCATTTGTTCATTAGTTTTTCCTATAACATCATTTTAAAATGTTGAATAAGCACATTTAACTTCCAAATATCTCGACTTAGTAGGACCTTTTCCTTCTACAAATACAAATGTACTCTGCCTTCTGGAGTCACAAGCAATAAAATGCTAAATCCTTCTTCAGGCCAGATTTTCAAAACCATGAAGACTGCTCTCAGGTATCCCTGAATCTATTCTTTTCCTTATTTTTTTTAAAATAAAAATGTGACTAAAGCATGTTATTTCCCCATTTCCCTTTTCTCCTTCTTCCCTCCAGCCCCTTCCATGCCCACTCTAACACCTCCCTTGCTCCCTGATGCCTGCTCAAATTCAAATTCATGATCTCTTTTTCTTTGATTATTATTTTTGTGTGCACGTGCATGCTTCCTCTCTCTCTCTCTCTCTCTCTCTCTCTCTCTCTCTCTCTCTCTCACACACACACACACACACACAATAAATAATATAACCTGCTAAGTTTATTTAGCATTGTTTGCATATACATGATTCCAAGGCTGACCACTTGATACTGGATAACCAATTATGGGATCTTTTCCCTGGGAAAAATAAACGCATTCTCCGTGTCTTGGCATTCTTTAGTTTCCTGTAGTTCCATGTCTAGGATTGGGCCCAAGTGGTTTCCTCCTTCCACAATAGCATTGTTCAGGCATTTGCTATTGCTGAAATACCATGGTTGCAGCTTTCTTGTCATTTCTAGGAGACACAATCTCACATCATGCTTCCTGGTCCTTAAGGCTCTTGTAGTCTTTCTATCCCTCTTTTGCACTATTCCTTGAGCCTTAGATGCAGGAATTGTGCAGCTTTAACAGCTGGGGCCAATCACTCCATGATCAATTGATCTCTGCATTTTGACCAGTATTCATCTTTATGTATTGCAAAGAGAACTTCTTTTTAAAATCCTTTTTACATAAATTGATAAATAATAGCTGCATATATTTAAGAACAAAATTCTGAGCATTTGTCATTCTTTTGGACTAATGAGCAATCACACAGTTAAGGTGATACTTAGGTCCATTACTCTAAAAAAGTTTGCTCAGGCCCGTGTGTGTGTGTGTGTGTGTGTGTGTGTGTGTGTGTGTGTGTGTGTATGTGTGTGTTCAGCAGACTTAACATGAACACTACTTTCTCAACTACTTTAAGCTTATAATTCAACATTGTATGCTAGGGTAGCTTGCTGTGCTGCAGATATCTAGACCTTCAGGCACCTACTATAACTAGCCTTGGAGCTGAACCATAGTTTCTCATATTTTCCCTTCCCCAGTCCCTGACAACCAGCACACAAATCTTTGCACCTATGAGTTTGGATGTTTTAGATGCCTCATACATGTAGCACCATACAGGACTTTTCCTTCTGTGACTGATTTAATTTAGTAGGATAACCTCCAGCTTCATCCATGTTGTGGTATATGGGAAGATTTTATTCTTTTTAATGCTTAATGGTATTTCATGCCATGTACATACTGCATTTCCTCCCATTGGACCCTTGATGGACATTGAGGTTGGTCCTATGTCTTGGCCATTGTGAATAACACTGAAATAACATCTCAGAAGTGGAACTAATAGCTCAGATGGCAGTGCTATTTTAGTTTTTCTTGAGGAATATTTGACAAGAGTGCCAGGAATATACCGGGAGGTTGGGGTATGCTGGAACATGTCTGCAATCCTAGCAATTGAGAACCAGAGGTAGGAGGATCAGGTTCAAGGTTATCTTCAGCTGTGGGTTTGAGGGTAGCCTTGCCTTTATGAGATCATTTCTTTAAACAAAAGAGAAATGAAAAATGAGGCAATGGGGGGCTTTTCAACAAGTTGTGCTGGAAAGATATATAGCAACATGCAAAATAATGAACCTAGGCCCTTTACCTTATAACACACACACACACACACACACACACACACACACACACACACACACACACTCATCTAAAAGAGATCAAAGAATTAAAGATAAGGTCTGAGAATTCCTTCTGAAGTTTAATCTGCCTGTGGTTCTCAGGTCCCTTGTGGTTCTTGATTCTATCTTACTAGTCAGTCCCTAGATTATTTGTTTGACATTTCTCCACAGCCAGTCATAATGTTTTGAGGAATTGCCACAATTATCTCATCCCTTTGTGCTGGAAAGTTGGATTCTTTTGTCTAGCCAGAGATGTGCTGAGTCTTGATACCCCACTCGTCACTAATATATTAAGTCTTGCACTTCTTGCTCTCACATCTGCTGCTACTTAGCACAAAGCGTCTCTCCTACCGTTGCCTTATGACCTGATCTTTAAATGTACTGCTCTTAGCCCCAGAACACTTGTGTTTATTCTTTCACCAGTCCAACAAATATTTACCCAAAATTTATTTATGTAACAAAAGCTGCACTGGGCACTAGAATTACAGTGTTAAGTGAGACAGGCTTGTCCTCCTGCCCTCACCAAGCTGCAATCTTCAGTAAGGGGCCTGGGAAGTCACTGAAGAAACACAGCAGAGGCAGTACTTGGTCTCCTTGAAGACCTTGGAGAAGACCTTGGTAAAAATGTACCATTTTAGGCTGGAAAAATCGCTCACCAGTTGAGTGTATTTTCTGCTCCTCCAGAGGCTCTGGGTTCTGATCTCAGTGCATGTTGGTGTACAACTGTCTATGACTCCATTTCCTGGCATCCAATGTCCTCTGTGTGCACATGGAGTGCAAGTCCCCCCCACCCCACATTCTAAATATTCTCACTCTTCTCTGTAATCTCCCCCTCCCTTATCTACTCCCATTTCATTTCTTACTAATGTCTTTTTACACAGTTATGTCTTTTTGTTCTGTTAATGTCCCTCTGGGTTTGGCAAACATTACCTGTTCAGCCTTGGGATTGAAGCCTGATTGGGGGGATGTCCTTCTGTAAATATGTTTGTCATATTGGTTGGTGAATAAAACACTGATTGGCCAGGCAGGAAGATAGGCAGGACTAGGAGACAAGGAGAATTATGGGAGATGTAGGCAGAGGCAGAGTCGTGATGTGAGCCTGGGAAGAGAGGATGTGAGTATGTCTGGTAAAATAAGACCATGTAGAAATACGTAGATTAGTAGTTATGGGTTAATAATTAAGACAAAGCTAGCCAATAAGAAGCACAGGCCAAGAGCCAACAGCTTTAGAATTAATATGTCTTTGTGTGTTCATTTGAGGCTGATGAGGTTGTGGTACCAGGCTGGTAGGAAGAACCATCTATAACAGAAACCATCCTTTGGAATATGTGGGTTCACCAGTGGGTACACAACTGAAGTCGGGCTCCACCAGAGTCCATAAGGTGTGACTAGTTCAACAGGAAGTGATTGGATCCCATAAGTTCCTCCCAGATCTGTGACTGACAGTTGAATTTGTCTGCCTTAGAGTCAGTGCAGGTGATTGTAGACACTCTTGAGTTCATGACTACATTGTTGTGTTTGTCTAGAGGATGGGATTTTACTGCCCTTCTCTCTGTCTTCCAGTTTTGATTTTCCTCCCATCCCTTCTTCTGTGTCTTCTGATCCTTGAGGTGATAGTAAATTGACTTATTTAGAGTTGAGCACCAATTCTTCACTATTCTCAGCATTCACCACCATTCAATACAAAGAAAGACTTTTGTAGTTAGGGTTAACATCAGGTTTATTAGGAAAAATAATCTTAAAAACATAGACCTAGCTAATTGAAGGCAGTTTTAAATTTTATCTTTTTAGTTAAACATTAGTAGTAATTTCCATATTATATAGGCCTTTGGCCTTCTGAGGAGTGAGATTTTGGTCAGGTTTACAATACCAAACATTGTAGGCTCCTTTCTGTGGAGCTTTCTTCAAATCCAGTCAGAGAGTGCATGGTTAGCCCATCACAGTCTTACCACTACTGCACATGCGGCCATTTTGCCTGGTAGGTTGTATAGTTCACTGCTAATTAACACTGTTGATGTCTACCACCCCTCCCCCCACCCCACCCAGTGCCCTGCAGCAGCTGGCATAATATTGTCTGTCATTCTGAAAGCTAGCTGGAAGGGAAGAGGTTTCCAGTTCAATTCTATCTTGAGTTTCCTTTGTCTTGCAACCACCTTGTGTCTACTTGTGTTTTGAGGCAAGGTGTCTCATTTTCACTTGGAGCTTGCCTAGGCTGGTTCGTGGGAGCACTAGGAACCCATCCAGCACTGAGATTACACTACAAGTGTGTGCTACCATGCTCTGTTTCCACACCCCCCCCCCCCCCCCTGTATTCTGGGGATGGAACTCAGGTCCTCATGCTCACAGGGCAGGACTTTGTTGACCAAACTATTTCCCCAGCTCCCTGAAGAACTTTTATTTATGACTCTGTTTAAAGTGGATGAAGAACATGGTTAATATTAAATCGACTTAACCATTTTGTTTTATGATTCCTTGCTCATGTGCCTTATTATATGCTTAAATCCTAAAAAGCCTGATCTTGGCTGACTGTGGACATGTTTCCCAAAGCCCCCTGATGCTTTGTAAGTGGGCTGTCAATCAGGAGCTCTGGCTTAGGATGCAAATGTCTGCCCTTTCAAGCTTCATAGCTCTCTGGGTGGTGTCCTTGGGAACTGCTCTCAGGTGGATGATAAGCACATTAGACTGTGTTCTACTGTATCCTACAGAACCCACTCCAGGGCTCTGTTATTTTTGCTCATAGTCTTACACTGCTCTTTGCTCTTTAAAATAAGTATATGCTCATTATTCCTTCAAACCCCACTTTACAATATCCAAAGGGACCAATTCAGTTCCCAAACAGCCACACATTTATTTGCACCACAAACATAAACAAGCAAGAGGCTGAATGAATGTTTCATTTTTCAACCTCTTTTGACACCATGGAGATGCATATTGATCTCTCCTTGCTCTCGCCAATCTTCAGCAACTACCAGGATGGAAGGAAGACAATGCAATATTTTAGTCCTCAGCCTAATTTCTCTCCATGAATTTTTGCTTCATTTTATCATCTGTAAGTGCTTCCATGGCAGATTGCAAGCTCCAAGAAAGAAGGGAAGCTTGTTATGAAACAGGAAGTGAGAGTCGAAATAGCATGTGCCAGGCAGAGCCTGTGGTTTCTATTTGAGTGACAGTGCCAGCTCCAGTGATGAGCTAGAGAGAGGAGGGGGTCTGTCCTAAGTGCAGAGTCACTGTTTTCCTGAATTATATGGCTGATACATTTTTTTTTTGTGGAACAGTAATTTTTTGAAAATTACTTCCAAACTTTGTTTAAAGATCACATTGCCAAGAAAGCCAGCCTACCCTTCTCTCGGAACTCCATGACATCACTCACTTAAATAATTTTTTCAGGAACATCTCTGCTTTGCTACTGCTATTTAGTATTATCTAATGTTCTTCTCTGCACGCACTGGAAAATTAAACTCTTTTGGTTTGTGACATTACCATTTATGCACATCCATATCAGGCCTGTTTTGAGAAATTTAAATTTTAGCAATTGCATGTTATTGTTTGTGTGTGTAGAGAATACTTTTTCCTGTCTAGCAGTGAGTCACAGTCTTAATACCTTGTACGGCTTGCCACAGGTTCTTTTCACACATGTGAGTTGCACTTTGAAATAACAGTTAGCTCCTTTGCAGAGAACACAGGGACAAGAGACAGGCAGGGCATTCTGTTAGAGGTCTCAGACAAGGTGACATTCTGTTGCAGCCGTCCTGTCAACCAGGATGACACAAAGACAATGCTTCTCCCTGGTACTAGTCAGGAGGCAGACCCTCAGCAGGGGCCAGAGCATACTTCCCACATTTTATATGGTTCAGTGTTTAAAAAAATACCCATTTGATGTCATTCTTGGGGCTTTCAAACACAGAAGAATCGCTGAGCACTTGTGCACTTCTCAAAGCATGTTATGGATAAATTAATAACAATTTCCAGGTCACATTTTCAGTGCAGAGTGCTACATTTTATTTTCATCTAAACAGTGATTGAGTTCTTCTTGCAGTTATTGAATACTTAACTCATCTTGGAAAAACTAGTCAGGGAAAATTACTTTGGCCCATCAAAAACATATGACTCATTGAATTATTGAAATGCAGTATTTATTGAGTAGCTAATATTTAATAAGTACTCTCTTAAAACGTTATATTAAAACACTATTTAAAATTCTGTACTTTGATTTACTGATATGTTTGTCCTTCCGTTATAGAATAAACAATTGAAAAGTTCCTCAGTTGCACGTAGGAGATATCAAAGTCCATAGACATAAGCTCATTCTCAATCCATCTACAATCCATAGTCTACTCAAGAATACCATCAGAAAAATTTGAGGGAATCTCACAAGAGGACTTTTCTCATTCTTTACAGGCAGAGGAAATAGAGGACCAGGAAAGACTTTAAGAGCTAGAAGTGCTAAGGCAAGAACAGCCCACACAGCATAGCAGTGGCCAGTATGACACAGCTCTGATTGTCAACTGTGTCTCAGAAAACTGATGCTCTGCGCTGTAAAGGAGAGGTGGCCCAGGAAGGTAGAAACCATCCCAGGAGCCTCCCTGGAGGGGCCTCTGCAGCGTATGTATGCTGGTTGTTGTTTTAGTGGGTTTCCTATTGTGCATCTCAACAAAAATGTCATCAAGCAGAGGGGACAGAGAAGACTTTTTTCTACATAATACATGATAAATGGACAATTTCCTTCTAGTGATTAAAAAAAAAAACCTTGAGTTAGACTACGTAGCTCTACCTGTACCATAGACAGACAACTCCTACTGTCCACATTAAACTCAAATGATAGTAAAAGTAATGGAGATGGTGAGAATAATGAATGATGTTCCATATATATTTTAAAGAAAAGGACATGGGAGACCTATTGAAGAAAATTAAGTGATGTGTCTCCATTTATTTTTAAAAAACATACAGTAGATGCAGTAGCTCCCACTTTCACAGAAATGGGTATAGTTTGGTTCATCATATGGAATAAGGCAGCACTGATGGAATGTATAAATATATGCATATGTTTCAAGAAAGACAATTTAAAGATGGCTGGCACAGTGAAGGAGTCGAGAGATGTGGTAACAGCACAGGGGAACATATGCTGCAAGCTCACCAACAACGCAGCTGCACTGCAGGTACCGAGCAGATGAGATGAATTAAAATCATCTGTTTCTACTCTTCGTCTCAACCCACTTACATAATTCTGGGCCAACTTTGAAAAGCAGGATTTGCTGAACTTCCTCCTCCTTACTTCTTGATAAACAGTGAATTGCTGAGTGCTTACCACTGAAGAAGACAAATCCTTCACAACCCAGAGAGTACCATGTAATGTGAGAAATCCTTCACAACCCAGACAGTACAGATGTGATGTAATGGGGAACAAGTGAGAGTGACCTGGGCCTCCAAGAAATCCCTGTGAACAGAAAGTTCATGGTTTTCCTCTCCCAGCTGCAGTCTTTCTGAGACCATTGGCTGGTAGGACTCAGGGTGTGCCCTTGGGGTAATGGTTTCCACACAGTGGGACTAATTCTCAAAGCGATATTCAGTTCAGATGTCGTTTTCTCTCCAAGAGTCAGGGTGGTCTCTGAGAGCCTTACAATAGCTCTGTGGAGAGGAAAAGAAGGTATTTTGTAACAGGCAAGTGGCAGCAATTCCACATTGGAGAGTCGGCCCTGGAGACAAGCCAGGCTCTCCACAGTCTTGCATTTGCCTGAGTCTGTGCATTCACAAGTAGGACTTGAAATAGCTCGAGTTATATAAAGACAACTGATGAAGACTCTGAACTTTAATGTGTGATGCTGTGAAATCATCGAAGACACTAGCAATTCTCCAAATCAGACTTTAAAGAAGGTTACTTGTACACATACAGAGCACAAAAAAGGTTCTGCCTTGTCCTGGGGGGATTAAAAAGCAGGGTCATGATAGAAATAACTGCCCAGCTGTGTCTGACCACGTGTTTCCTCAGTTCCTTGGTGAGGAAATATCAGAAGTGATACATCAGATTATCCTATAGTTCTATCTGCAGGCTAATTGTTATTAGTTATTGTGAGTCTGGACTGTTCCAGGTAAGCAAGATGTTAAACAGCTCTGCATCCCATGTTCTGCCACATCAGTATGCCAATGTGTATTCATATGTGTTTACATATACGGGTACACACATAATTTCCTTTAACAATCTACTAAAAATCCTATTTGGACCTGTTACAGTGAGATATGTACATTAGATATGTGCTACTGATATAGCCACACCAAACAGCACTCTCCAAACACAAACTCAACAGGGCAAAATTCCTCTTGGGTATGTCAGAAGAGCAACCCACAAGTCTGTGCTTGCTAAAGAGATTCATGGAATGTTTGAGGACTGAAACAGACACCAAGCCTAAGGCCTTCTTTTATAGGCAAGGATACTGAGGCCAGGACTTCCAAAGGCACAAAAGGTTACCCCAGGGACTAGAACCCCTGACCTCAAGACAATCCTCCAAATTTTGGAAGAAAACAGAGGGAACTGATGTTGTTTTTCAGTAGAAGACATTGTGCAATATAAACATGCTATCTGCTCCCCAAAGGATTGCATTTCCCAACCTTATGACTGTACCCTGGACATCAAACAAGCATGACAAAGAAGCTAGAGCCTTGACTTAGAGTCTCTCTCGTTCCTTTTTTTTCACACTGGTTATTGGAGAATGGCAGAGCAATCATTCATGTCTTTCCCCAGCATGGCTAGGAAACCACAAGTCTGAAGAGACAGATGGTGAGAGGGGGAAGTTTGGAGAATGGCATGACGGAAGCTGAAGTGTCTCGCTCTCTAGTTGGGCACATCTGTGTCCTGACCACTTAACTAGCTTTCAGGAGGAGTCCAAAGCCTGTGTTCCTTCCTGTCTTTCTAATCACAGGTAAATGCTACTAGACTCAACATGGTCCCAATCATAGAATGGAGGGATGTGTGCTTTATGTGTTACTAGGAGATAAATACAAATCTCCTTTGAAAATATGTCACCATTTCTAAAGTCATGGAAGTAAGACCTTTTATAAGAGTTATGGTCTCAAGGGATGAAAACAGAATATAGCAATCTCTCACAAGGAGTGAGTTTTATGAGACAAGACCCAAGCTCTTCCCTTAAACACAAGGACAAAGTCTGGAAATTCCAAGCTGTCCTCAGGAAGGGACACAAAATCCAAAGGAGTTGAAGTAAGGAGAGATGCGTGGGAACCCTGGTGTGATCATATGGCAGCTAGCCAGGTCCTTCGGCAAGTGGGAGTGTTTGAGGAACCACTTCCTGTTCTCCTACATTTCAACACTCCTGCTTAAAGGAGGTGTTCTGTTGGAGAGGTACTTTAAGTGAGAACAACCAGGCACTGCCTTGTATGGAAATAGATTAAAAAAGAAGAAAGGGAAAGGCAGCAGGCAGGCAATGGTGGCACCACTAAATATACAGGGACACCAACAACGACCATACAACAAGCTTCTCCTGACCCAGTACATTTGAACTCATTTTTTCTAGAATATTCTCCTCCTAGCTCCTCACACAGATATCCTTCTTTTTTTATTAATTTATCAATCAATTATTTTTCCCAGCCAGATCATAGTTTTCTCTTCCTCCTTCTCGATTCTCCCCCCAGGCCCTTCCCTCTAACTGCACCCATCCACTTCCCCTTCCTTCTTTTCAGAAAAGTGCAGGCCTGTCATATATATCAAAGCCAACCATGGCATATTAAGCTGCAGCAAGACCAGGCACCCCCCCTCTCCTATTAAGGCTGGACAAGGCAACCCAGCACGAGAAAAGGGTCCCAAAAGCAGGCAACATAAGTCAGAGATAGCCCCTGCTCCCTCTGCCAGGCATCCCACAAGAAGACCAAGCCACACAACAGCAACAAATATGCAGAGGGCTCAGGTCAGTCCCATGCTAGTTCTCCGACTGGTGGTTCAGTCGCTGTGAGCCCCCTTTAGCCCAGGTCAGTTGACTCTGTGTTTTTCTTGTGGTGTCCTTGGTTCCTCTGGCTCCTATTACTTCCTCCTCAACTTCTACAGGATTTCCTGAAGTCCACCTAATGTTTGGCTGAGGGTCTCTGCAAAAGATGTCCTTCTTATATATGGCATTTCTGTTCTCCCACTTTTGTCTTTCAGAGGACCCTGTTAATTACCTTCACCATACAAAGTCACAATGTTAGATTCTCAAATATGTTGGTAATTTGCTAAGTATCTGTTGAGACCACCTTTTATTGCAGGAATTTATTGTTCCCATCCCTGGGAATGGTGATGAACAAGCAGATGACAGACTCTGGTCCTTTGACCAACCAGCACAGTGGGAATGGGAATATATCCCACTCAGGAAGACTGACCTGAATCCAGGTATTGTGCCCTACTCCATGTGCAGAGCAGAGTAGTAAGTGATATAGGTTCAGTCAACAGCCCCTCATGCAGCTGAAGAAATAGTATGAGAAGGTTCACACTCTTGTCCTGAGTCAGAGCTCATTCAGGAGCCCTTGGAGTTCCTTGATTAGGATCTATTGATGGGGAATATTCTTCTGTATATATGTTTCTCTTATTGGTTAATGGATAAAACACTGATTGGCCAGACAGGAAGTGACGTAGCTGGGCAGAAACTTGCCACTAGCTAACCATAGAGGTCTGGAGGTCTGTACAGATAGATAGGAAGTGACATAGCTGGGCAGAACCAGAATATAAGCATGGACAAACAGGAAATTGCTCTCTTCTCTGCAGAGATGCCGAGCAATCACCATGTAGCAGGCAAAGGAGTTGCAGGTCAGGCATTCTCCAGTAAGCCAAGAACACATGGAAATACTTAGATTAATAGAAATGGGTTAGTAATTAAGACAGAGATAGCCTATAAGAAGCCCTAGCCAATGGGCAACATCTTTATAACTAATATAAATGTGTTCATTTGGGAACAGGCTGGTGGGCAAGAATGCACATTACAATCTATTTTTGTAGGATAGAACTCCATGGCATCAAGGTACCTTTGTGTCTTCTTGCCATTGTATCCTCAGCATCTGGTACATAGGTACCAGTTAGAAATGTTTACAGGGGATGGCTAGCATGTGGCTCAGTCATAGAATACTCACCTAGTATACCACAGACCTTGGATTCTATTCCCAGTAGAGCAAAAAATGTTATCAAAATTATTAAAAATTAAATGTTTATAGAATGAATACAAGGAAATGGTCCATAAAAATTGCCATTAGGAAAAGTCCAGGCTATTTCCATAAAAAAGACAGCACATTCCACCCATGTTAGTTGTGTGGTAGCAGACACATCCTAATTTTGCTACCAATTTCAATCATGGCCTTCCTGCAGAAAAGCATCCTATTGTTCATCTGTGTTTGACCACTGTTTCTGCTCTAGTTAATACTTAAAGTGAATCTTAAATTCCTCTTTTATTATGACCTCCTATCTACCTGTTTATTGATGCTGCTGTGTTTGGTCTCCAGGAAGCTAACCCTAGTTCCTGAAATGAAAACCATGTCCCCTCATCTTGGCTTTCAGCTGGATGACTCAAGGGCTGGCTCCCACGCCCTGGCATCAGAACCCAGAAGCCAGGCGTTTGGAAGAGACTTTATTTTGGTATCTAAGTGAGAAGAAAATACCTGGAGCATATTGCCAGTACTCAGAAGGAAACAGAGAGAAGTTGTAACAATAAAGATGGCATCTTGGGTGAAGGCGATTCCATTTATAAGCACTTATGCTGTGAAAGCTCTGCCTTTACAGCATGGGTCAAGATGTTCATTCTCAGTTTCATGGAAGTGGTTCTGAGTTGCTGGTGGACTCTCGAGTCTTGGCACAGATTTGGAGTGGCTGTAGGCAAGAGGATTCAAAGTCTAAAGAGTAATGAAATTCACACATGTACCAACAGAATCAGGAAGGGTTGGAAAATTTACTTGGGAATGAAGTGAAAAACTAGCAATCAGCAGCGTGTTTGTTGAAAGCTTTTCTTAACAAGTGGACAGAAGATGTTACTACCAATAAAAATGACAGAAGCAACATCCTCATCATCAGACACAAGGCTGCAGCTTCTGTGCATCAGCAACTTGGTTCTTTCAACAATGATGCCGCAAGGAGGATTATGATACCCAGCAGTACATTCACTCAACCTCTCTTCAAAGATGTGATTGCAACACATGTCTGATGGACTTGGAGATTTGACCATAGTCCTGCATTTGACCAGATGATTGTGTAGACTCTGAAGAGTGGGAGGGGGGATAAAAAGAGTGGGTAGTCATTACTAGAGTCTCTTCTCACTTGATCTGGAATTCATTCACATGAATTGTTAGACACTGAAGGAAAAAAATCTTTAGGGACTTTTCCCTTGCACATGCTATCATTTCCTGCCCCTTCTTGTATTCTAGTGAGTCATTTGCATAGGAGAGAGGTCCAGGTGGGAGAGATTAACATCCTCCTCATGAATATTTTATAGGGAAGGCATTTCTGTCCTCTTTTGCCAAGAACACCAACAACAGGATAGGGACTAACCTGGAACACACCACACAGCTTCCAAATGCTAGAACTCAAGTAGTTGAACACAAATATTTCCTACCTATATCTTCGTTCTTTTAAAGACCAAATTAGCTACCATGCCCATGGAGAGCGTCTTCTTTTTTTTTCTGGTACACATGGTCATGGCTCTTCTCTCCATAGAAAACATGGGGGTACATGTGCTCACTCAGCCGACATTCCCTTTCTCTGCAGCCTCTGGCTAATGCCTCTTGTTTTTTTTTGTTTGTTTGTTTGTTTTTGTTTTTCAGGGTGTCTGTAGAGCTATCAGTCCATTTTCCCTTATCTGGGGTGAATGTGGGATACAGAGAGTAAATTTTAAAATGTCATCCCCTCAGAGGAACAGATAGGAGATAGGGTGGGGGAGCAAGTAGGGAGATCATGAGGAGAGGAGGGAGGGGGAATTGGGATTGGAGTGTAAAAATAAACTAATATAAATGTTTAAAAGAGCAACTGGGACTGAAGTAAGCCATTTACAAAATTGTTTCCCAAGAGAGAGAAGCAACCCTTGATTCTGGATGAGGCAAAGGACCGAGTCTTCATCCTTGTTTTGCTGGGTTCCATGCAGAGGCAGAGGGCCAGGACCATGCCAGGGAATTATCAATGTCAGCAAGACAGCAGGCTTCTCCTAGTGAAGACCTAAATGCAAGAGGAGAGATAACAGGAGATATTTATTATTTTGTAATTTACCCTAAGGTCTGTGCTACCCTGAGTGTAGGACATAAAAGAACAGAAGCCATCAGGTTCTCTGAAACCCTTGCTAGAGGTAGTCACAGAAGGTAAAATGGCCCTGGAGCAAGGGAAGGGCCCTAGGGGGTTTACTGAGGTCAGTTCAGTTAGAGACAAGACCAAATTCTCCAAGTGTTATGACAATGACTCCTTCCAAACACGCACATCAAAGGAGTCCTGATGGGCCAGATAGTGGTGTTCTACTGCAGTAAGGGTTCTTCAGTGGGACCCATTCATTCTTAGGGAATTTGAAAGAAGAAAGGAGCACTAGCAAGAGCTCTATTTTTCTCTAAAGGACAAAGGTTAAGTGTGAACACACCCTGGCTAGTGAATCTTCGCTGGGACACTTCACCTTTCTGGCCTGCTGAAAACAAGTTGAGATATGAACCAAGCCTTCCTGCTTTCTGTGGGCCATTCCCAATGCATGGTTTCTCTTTCACTCCTGCTGTCTCTCCTTCCCCTCTCTATGTCATCATTGTTTGCATCATCAGCATTCTCTCTCTCCTTGTGTCTTTTCCTCTCTCCACCCTCTCTCTTTCCTTCTCTCATTCAGGAAAATAAATCCATCCAGTGACCACGATGAATGTACTAATCAACTACCTAGTCCCTCCTCAGAACATCCGAAAGAGTGTCAGGACAGAAAGCAGAAAGAAAGAGATAGAAAAGGGGAATCAGAATGAGACTAGCACATCACATTCATGCCGAGAACTCCTCTGCCTTCTCTATCGAGCTGGAAAACCCCAAGTGTATAGCCAGAAGCAGGAAGGAAGACAGCTACATACTTGACTCAGTGTGCCTGCAAGACAAGAAGACCAAGCCACAGAGCAGGCACAAATCTAGAGTATCACCCAGACCAGAGAGCGAGGATGCTCAGGACAGGAACTTGGTTCAGAAGAAAACACCTTAGGGCTCTGAAGAGGTAACAATTATGACACTGACTTTGGGTTTCTTAAGAGACAGGATAGGATTCCTTCCTCTTCAAGTCCCAAGATTTTTCTGATCCTTCTGGTGTGGACACCAATATGAAGTAGCTTGTGGGCTTCCAAGGAAAATTGGAATAAACTGTAGTTCTCTGCTAGATTCTTCAAGAGCTCTTTGCTTTTTAAAAATAGCAGCCAGAATGTCATTGAATGCCAAGATTTATCTGGATTACAAACCTGTCATCTTGAAAAGATTCAGGTGTGGTGTTGAATTTTTGGAGAAATAAAATGCCCCTATTCCCACTATGTGACTATGTCCTTTAAGAAAGGCGATATTCACTGGGCGCATGTGATTCAGGGCAAAGCAACGCTAGAGAGTGTCTGCTGGTTTCCTAGTCATTCTTAAATTAAGGCTCTGCAATCTGTTACATAAATCTCTATTTTCTTATTTTAGGTTCAGCCAGCATTTTGCTAGTGAATAAATCAGACATCCAGATGTCATCTCTCCCCGACTAGATATAAATCACAACCACAAGGCTCATTAGGTTTGCCAAAATTGCTTCACATGTCAACAAAATCTAACGTTACTGCCTAGGATTTGTTCCTCCACACTCTCAGCCCCCTGCTGAGGAATAGAGAGATCATTTACCATGGGGGGGCATCAGAGAATAGCCCTGCCCAGGTCTGGTGATGAGTAGTGAAACCCTCCCCCAGACATATGGGCTTCAGAGTACTGGGAACATCCCTTGCTCAGGGGCAGGGAAGAGCAACTTCCAAGACATTGCTTTCTCTTCTCATGAGAGAGGTTGCAACTGAACAGCACTGTAGGGCAATTGCTTCACAGGCCTACAAGTAGAAACCAAGTGGAGTTTGTCCTTGGCAACCAACCCCCTTCATCATACATATTAGGGAAGGCTGTGCTGGAAGGAGGAAGCCCACACCCCGGAGTCTTCACAGACATTCATTTCTTACATATCTCAGTATCATTAACCAACTTCCCTTATTTCTTCAGAGGCCTAGTGTCCCTGTCATCTCTTAACATCTTCTTGAAAGTCTGATAATCCAGGGCAGCTGGGTAGTCCAGAAAAAGATGGAGTTGGCACAGGTTTGTTCAGGGTGTTTTGTGTGATGCCCAGAAGGGCCCATTATTATTATTCTCACAATTTATCTCTCCTAGGGCTCAGTTTCCTGAGTCCTTCTGACTACCAAGAAGATGGACATGCAGTTTCTTTCCAAGGTCAGGGGAAGGAATGCATCTGCAAGTACATGCCTAGCTCTGCCTTGGAGGGCAGCTCTCTCTCTCTCTTCTTCCTTCCCAAAGGTGACTCTGTTCTTGGTGCTTTGGCATGGTTGTTGTTTTCTTCTTTGCTGTTAGTGTATTTCAACAGTTGGGGTATCAGGACTTCCACACTGGGGAATCTAACTCAGTGTTAGGCATGTGGCCTAGAATGAAATGTAAAAACAGTACCTTTTGTATATTTAGGAATCATGATGAGTTAAAAGTGTAGGGAGGATGGAGTTTAAGAGCAGTTAAGAGCACTTGTTGCTTTTGCAAAGGACTTGGGTTTGGTTTTCAACACCAATATAGTGGTTCATAACTGCTTCTAAGTCTATGTCCTAGAGATCTGATGCCCTCTTCTGGGTACCACTGGCAATTGCATTCATGTGGTGCACATACACACATGCAGGCACATACATAAACATGAAAATCTGTTATGAAGTGTAGAAATGAATAAAATATGCCTGACACATCATCACTATACTATTTTCTAAAGAAAGGCTGAAAAATTCCTGATGTGGAGATGAAGTATTTCCAAATGTACTTGGCAAATATTTCCCATGCTCACATGACATATGCACGAAATATCTAGCCTATCAACATTTATCAAGAGAGATATAAAATTTTTGATGAATAATAAACAGCAAGATTTTAAATTCAAATTTCTACCTTAAAATGAGTCCTTAATTGGGGAATGACACATTCCTATCTTTAGCTAACATCTGTGATGCAAAATACACCACTGTGGCTCCAACAGAGAAAATTAGAAACGTCCACCCCATCTATGGGGAATCCTTATTTCAGTTGTTCTTTCTGCAGCCCTGAGAAGGTGGTGGGGGAGCCAATCACTGTTGCCTTTAAGTGCCCTGATTGTGGCTTCGTTAACAGCACATAAGTAATTCCTTAGGATCAGGTAACTGATCGATGCTTTCTTCCTCAAAGGGATTTGAGTCAACAGATTAATGCATTAGTAAAGGATTGTCACAGGAGACAGAAGGAGTTAAGGATGACCAGCACATAAATTAGAGAAATACTGGCTTGAAGTGCAGAATAAGATTGCAAAACTAGTGAGACAATTCTTTCTGAGGGCATTTTCTTTCTTCAGTTTACCTTGTAAAATTTTACCTTTATGGACATCAGTTTGGTAAAAGACAATCCTAATAGTTTTCAAGGACTAATTTATCTTGGTTTTGCATGAGACTACAGGCATTTTGTTGTTGAATTGTATCAATCTTTTTAAATTCTTGAAAATTTTCCATAAATCTTAACAAGATTTATTTACCATTACTGGCTAAGCCCAAGATAATTAAGCTATAATATTCCTACAAACACTAGTTGTTTGTGCAGTTAGTGTAAAGAATTCCTGTCACTGATATCTTTCCCTAGACTGTAGGCATTGGTAGGTCAAATTGTAGGCTTGTTTACCATAATACTTTCAATGTCTAAAATGATAGCTGACATACATTGAGTTCTCCTAAATATTCATTGGGGATTTCAATGGATAAATAGAATCAGGGGGGTCTTCAGTGACTCTTAGGCCTAAATATTGTGTCATTATACTCTGGTGTTCTAGCTTGCTCTCTGTTTCTATAACACTCTGAAAAATGCAATTTGGAGAGGAATGGGGTTATTTCAGCTCATGTTTTCAGGCCACAATCAGTCACTGAAGGACATTAGACCAAGAGCTGAAGAAGGAATTGAAGCAGAAGTCACAGAGAAATTCTACTGGCTCTCTTTATCACTGGTTCATGCTCAGTTAGATTTCTTACCTAGCACAGGACCACCTGTCTAGGGCAGGAGCTGCCCATAGTAGACTGCTCCACTCATCAGTCAGTACAATGGCTCACAGGCCAATGGGATTGAGGTAGTTCTTCAGTTGAGATTCTCTCTTATGAGGTAACATAGGTTGTGGCAATAAAAACTAACCAGTATACTTGGGTACGAACCGATCAATTCACTAGGTAGTTTTCTAAACTATATCGATGCTGTTTGAAAACTTACAAATGCATTATTTTATTCATTTGCAAATGAAGATTTTAATATGCATTAGTCTGCCTCTGTTAAGAGTTTAGCTCATTGATGTTTAAAAAGGCCTGCTGAAACTTAGGCAACTAGAGGGCAAACAGTGGATTTAAACAGCTATGGGAGTCTACACATGTTTTCCAAAGATACTAACCTAGGAGGCCATGACAGTGGAAAGTCATTGTCTTTATTCTGCCAAATCTGGGTCGTTTGAGAGGTGAGTTTTCTTGTGCATATAACACACAGTGTGTGCCAACAGAAATTCATACAAGAGGGGAGGTTATGGGCAAATAACAGGAATGAACTAGTCATATAATCTTTGGAGTCACTGTAAACTTTTACAAAAAATAAATTTTAATAAAAATTGCAGACTTAACTAAAGTTAGAAATCAAGAAAGCAGGTGACAGTACCTGAAGGGGAAGCAAAGAAGAAGAAAGACACAACCTTCATCAGTTTTTACTTTTGTGAAATTTGGCAAAACCTGCTAGTCTTTTTATTTTTTGTTTTTGTTTTGTTTTTTTTTTTCATTTGAAGATGTCTCCAGAACATAAGTTCTTAGACACCTGAAATTTATCCAGCATGCTATTGTCTCTAGTATAGATTATAGCATAAAGAGAAAAATTCTAAGCATAAAAAGAAGATTCATAACAGATAATAGAAAACCCAGTAAACCTGTTTCAATGTGGAAAACCCTGCCCTGGGAAGATACCTGGGACCCAGGCTTGCCTGATTTCTTGCTCTGTGTTCATCATCTGGCTTCTGTCTCATATACTCACACTTAATCAGCACAATAGACAATCTACTCCTTTTTGAAATCGAGCATTCCAATCCATCTCCCCTCCCTATTGGCAAGCACATGATCATATGGCCACACTTAGCTGCAAGAAGGCTGGGAGTTATAGTCTTTGGCTTGATGGCTGGAGTTCAGTTGAGACCCAGGACAAAGCAACAAAGACCTCAGAGGCAGCCAGTAGATACTGCTACTGAATTTGAGAGTGAAATGGCATCAGGTTTGAAACTAAAATGGTGTAGACTGGGTATAGGGGCAGGGGTATGTAAAATGGAACAATGACAACTATATAAACAGCGAAACCATGGCCCACAAATATTGATGGTAGATAAAGGGCAATATTAGTACTTGTTTAGAGTTGGTTCAGTGTTTAATACTATCCTAGGCTTTTTATGTAGACCACCTCATTTAAAACATAGTGTTATACATGTCTCTATCTAAGAGTCTCAAAACAAACAAACAAGATGCTGCAACAATCAAGGCTCAAAAAGCATTAGAAATGCACTCTGAGATGTGCACAAATGACTCTCAGTGCTGGGAGACAAACTCAGGATGCAAGCTTGTTTAAACATGAGGCCAGCCTTGATTCCTTATGAGGGCGTAACTGGAACTTCTCCACTCTGGATATGTTGCATAATCTCTTCAGATAGGCTTTATAATTCTGTGGCACAACACCAAATAATTTGGTTAATGAAATATATTTGAAGTTTTGTCTCCCTTATTCATCATGATATTTCTATGTTAATATCCCTTTATTCTCTTCTGGTCCCTCACATTCCTAAGCAATATTTGATCTGCGTGGGGTTTTTGTTGTGCCAGTAAACAAGCTAGTAATCCCAAGGTAGAGAAATCTCTAAATAGTGATGCTTCTAGCTCTTCTATTGGGAATCTTGCCTCTTTGAGGAGTTTCCTATCCCACCTGGCTTCCCTTCACTCCTGCTGTGTTCCAGAAAAGTCAAAGTATCTGTGTATGCTTCTGCACACTGCTCTAATCAGCAGTTGCAAAGTTATTCATCTATACCACCAGCCATTTAGTTCAACACCGATTATATCTGGCAGGGTCTAGAAATTTGAATGAAAACTGATCTGTGATAATATAAATCTAACAATCCATGTAGAGGACTCCAATAAAAACCACACTAAGGGGACAATAACTTAAAAGCTTAAAGAGGTGAGAGGTTATGGTATAGTGACCATTGACAAAGCAGGTCAATCACTTTGAATATAGTAATTCCTGCTAGTAATTTATATGGAGTCATGCCACTTTACACTGGAAGTAAGGGAGGAAGAAATAGCACCTACATTAGGGCGGGGCATTTGATGAGCATACATTGTATAGAGAACATGAGGTAGACAATAGGAACCTGTTGTACCCGCAGAGACACCTCCCCCAGTCTTCCTGTGCAATGAAGACGAACTCAGGGGTATTAGTTTCAAGAGTGGTTTTATAGAGTTACAAAATTAACTCTGACAGAACTGGTTATGAAATAGCTTTATATTATAGCCCACAAACCAGAAGTCATTCTGCTTCGTTAGCATTTGTCAAGAACAGATGAAGAGAGGCAGGTTCCTGAGGGAGGAATGACATGAGGAACTACATGGCTGGAGAGAAGTGAAATACTGGGGCACAGGGCAAGCATGTGTGAGACATTGGAAAGGGACTTTCTGAAATGAATTAAAAGCCACACGTTTGCCCATGTTTCCCTGGACCACTCAGGATTAATCAGACTCAGGGCTTACTTAACTTTCACAAACCAGGCATTATAAAGAGAAGGGCATGAAATAGGAACTAGTGACTTCCAGTTTTCCCCAACTCCCAGCTATGTATCAGGCTCCATGTGTCCTTTCTTCCTGGTGTTTCTGGAAGGAAATGAAATGGAAGGTGTATGATCATGAAATCACAACTAGATGCTGATGCAAAGATGTTCCATGAGCTTGGTCCCTTTCAGGTTATCTTTCTATTTTCTATTAATATTTTCTGAGGCATATCTTAAAAATAAAATGAGGGAGGGAAACAGAGCTGAGAACAGCAATGCAGGGCAAATGATTGACCTTCCTATTTCTCATGCATGTTTGTGGAGATGCCAAAGTATTTCCCTTAGCCTTCTCTTTCCTGGAATAGTGAGTGGTTGCTCCAAAGCCTCCCTCATTTTTGCAGGCCTACCTCCCCATCCCATCTCTTCCCCTCAGGCTTGTTTCTTCTTGGCAACTTACAATGCATCGATTTCAGACAGAACCTAGATTGTAGTCAATATTCTCCAGCAACAAACCTGCACTTTAAATGAGCCCTCTGCATTCAGACCCCCAACTACAGCAGGTAAAGGTGGTGATTGTAGAGATTATGGCAGTTTCTGGGGGAGATTTCTAAAGTCAGAGATGCCTATTGGTAACCTTCAAATCATATTGATTTAAGGTGTTACAAAATCACTGTGCTCTTTTGAGTGGTGTCTGATGGAGGTACAGTTATTTATTGGTGGACATGAAACTTTGAGATTCTAAAGCTGAGACATGCATGGTTCTTCTCTATCTACCTCTTCCACCTGTTTTGCACCTTTAAGTGATATTATGGTTAATCTTTGTCAACCTGAATGATTTAGAATCACCCTGGTGACACATTTCTGGGCATGTCCGTAAAGGTATTTCTAGAGTGGTTTAAATGAGGAGGGAGGAACTTCATGTGTTTGGGAGAGCCATTGTCCTAAGAACTGTAGTCACAGATAATGCAAAGTGATAGCCAGAGGACACTAGCTGGGTACCAGCATATATCTCTCTCAGTATGAACACCATGTGACCTGCTTCCCCAAGTGTGGTGGTTTGAATAGGAATAGACTCATGCATTTGAAATCTTGGCCATAGGGAGTGGCACTATTAGGAGGTGTGGCCTTGTTGGGGTAGGTGTGACCTTGTTTTAGGAAGTGTGATTCTGTAGGAGTGGGCTTTGAGGTCTCATATGTTCAAGCTACACCCACTGTGGCACACAGTCTCCTTCTGCTGCCTGAGTATCAAGATGAAGAACTCTTAGCTCCTTATCCAGCATCACATCTGCCTGTTCTCTGTCATGCTTCTTCCCATGACTAAACTTCTGAAACTGTAAGCCAGCCCCAATGTTTTCTTTTATAAGAGTTGCCATGACCATGGTGTTTCTTCACAGCAATAGAAACCTCAAGACACCAAGCTCCTACTGTCACAACTAAAGCCAGTCTTTCTACTATGCTTCCCCCACCACAATGAACTCTGTCCTCAAACTATAAATCTAAATAACTCATACCCTAAAGTTGTTTTTTCTTATCAGTTATTTGGTCACAGTCATGAGAAAAGCAACTAATAAAAATGTCTTCCCATAATTATAAAACATGGGCCTGGAGAGATGGCACAGTGATTAAGGGGGCTTGCTATGTGGTCATAAGGATCAGATTTCAGATCTTGGTACTCACATAAATAAACAGGTTATCTCTGCCAATGTCTGCAAAGTCTCTTCTGAGTATGACATAGGCAAGGCTAGGGCTCCCTGCTTTCCAATCTAGTTGACAAAACTCCAATCTTAGGTTCAGAGATGAGCCTGCCTCCAAGAAGTAAACAGAGAGATAAAAGACATCTGACACCCTCTTCTAGCCTTTGTACATGTGTACCTGCAACATTCTCTAATATACAAATAAATCAAGCAAATATTTAAAATAATAATTACAAAACCCACAACGGAGTAGAACAGGAAAGAACCACAACAAAACTAGTGAAAAAAAAAAAACTTACAACTGAGTTTCATGAAAATACAAATTAATTGTATAGAAGACACCAGACTTATCTACAGAAAGTCATGTTAGCAATTTGGAGGAATTTATTTCAGGCCTGCTGACATGAGGGTATTTCTTTAGGGAAAAAAATACATCATAACAACTCCAGTGGCAACAACTGATGTGTGCTTCATTTTTGGGCTTTAATGCAGATCTGATTGCAGCAATGCGCATTGTCCACGTTTCTAAAATTGGTCGTCCTAACAAACTGAAGTAATTGCAATCAGATGTAGCATAGGATAAGGTCAGCAAGTTATCTTATAGGGAAGAAAATCTGTGTAGGATTTTAAAAGGCAACCCTACTATACTGGAGTATCCCTCCCCTGCCCCCCCCCCCACCTGAAACTCCTCTTCCTTCCTCCCTGCCCCTCTGTCTTCCTCCACAAAAACAAACAAACAATCAAACAAAAAACCTCCATTATTGGAATCCACGTTATAAAACAGTTCATTAAGCTCAGGAACACTGAGAGAACAATGGGAATGTGCCTCTCTAGGAACAGAGACCCAGCAGGAAACATGAGCTGACCTAGGAGCAGGAAGTGACAGAGCAAATAAGAGCTTTTCAAGGAGATCTTTGAAGCTCTAGAAGATACTCAAGACTCTCTACTCCTGTGTTTATGAACAAAATGGAAACTTCCACAGAACATTTGTAGCATCCTTCAGCGTGCTGAGTTACCGTCCCCTAGATGCCTCTCCTTAGGGCTTTTCATTTACCAGATAACTCACATGAAAATGATCAAATAGAACAAGCTGGGTGTTGAATGGTCCCTTGGAAAGATAACAAAAATAACATTTAATAGAATGGAAAGCAAATAGTACTCCCTTTTGCATTTGAGGAGTGATGGTCCAAAGAAAGTGGATGTGTTGTTAGTGTACAGAGAAATGGAGAGTGTTTGTGAGGGAGGTGGCAGAGAATTTACACAAGTGTTTCAATTTCAATTCTCGCCCCAATACCTAAGGACTTTGAGAAGAAGTGCATTGATTGCAAAAATTTAAGTGATTTTTGACTAGTATTTGATTGTTTTTAAGGTAACTGGGTTAAAATTTATGCATTGTTAAGCATACTTCAGAGTCATGGGGGTTGGTTCTGTGTAACAATGAAAGGAACATAAAAGATAAAGTAAGGGTTGACGTGGGAGCCAACATCAGAGAGTCCTCCTGTCTCAACAAAAGATCCAACAAGAACAGGTCCATGGATTTGTTTTACTTCATTAGGCTTCCAATAAATGATGCCTTTGAACAGATAATTCTTTAATAAAAAATAAAAATGAAATAAATTTTGAGGAGTGTAGAGGGACTTACCAATACACTCTGGTATACACTAGTTCCACCTGGGTTACTACCATAAATACAGTGGATTCTTTTGGTTCCATGGACCTGAATTATAAGCTATTTCTTTAATGTGCATCTTGGTGCTTTGTTTCAGTTTACTGTGTAGGTGCTATCGGGAGGGTAGGGGGAATCTACTTCCAAGACAAAATTTCCCTTTTGGTAGTCCATGCCCAAACCAAATACTTACCTTGGAGCCATTAAGAAAAAAAAATTGGTCGGGCATTGGTGGCTCAAGCCTTTAGTCCCAGCACTCGGGAGGCAGAGGCAGGTGGATCTCTGTGAGCTCAAGCCAGCCTAGTCTACAAGAGCTAGTTCCAGGACAGTCTCCAAAGTCACAGAGAAACCCTGTCTCAAAAAACCAAAAAAAAAAAAATGTTAGAAAAGGAAGCTGTTATTTCAATCCTTTCTACTGGTCTCATCCTAGAACTATTTAGTTTTGTAGAGGACATACCTTTGTGCCTTTGTTTGGCTTGCCATTTATTTTGACAAGTACCTATGCTGTGCCACTATGGGTTTTCTTTAGAAGATTTTAAGAAGAGACTGGAGATATGGCTCTGCAGTTAAGAGCACATACTATTCTTTCAGAGAATCTATGTTTGATTCCCAGCACCCACGTCAGGTTGCTCAGAACCGCTTGTAACCACATGTGTGACACACCTGTATTTTGTCTCATGTACACATACCCACCCACAACCCTACCCACATGTACATACTTTAAGAAAGCAAAATAAATATTTAAAATAAAATTTAAAGGATCAGAGATCTAATGGCTACAGTTTTATGACTTATTAGATATTACCAGGTTTGCATTTTCTTTTAATTTAGCACACTTATTTCAGTATATTGCTTCTAAAATACACTCATGAAGTGTTCTCAGTGCCTATGTTAACACCTGTTTTTTCATTCTTATTTAATGAGTAAAATGCATTTGTATGAATCACTAGTATGATTTCTAAATTTTTGTATACATTCTACGTTTTTCTATGCCTTAACCCTGGAATTGACAGTATCAAAAGCTAGGGTCTTTGGGAATGGGTCAATCCATAAAGATATAACCATTAAGAAAGGATCAGGCCCAGTGCCTTTATAAAGGACTCTCCAAAAGGTGTCGCTTTGGATAGATGGGTCATTTCCAGAAAATGAAGGTGCTGAAACCTCACCCTTGGGTTTCCTAGCCTCCAGAACTGTGAGGAGTGTTTGTTTTCTATAAGTCACCCAGTGATGGAGGAAGTCCTTCTGTGTATATGTTTGTCTTATTGGTTGATAAATAAAGCACTGTTGACCAGTAGGAAAGCAAGATAGGTAGGACTAGGAGAGAAGGAGGATTCTGGGAAATGTAATAAAGAGGGGTCGCCATGTGATTCTGGGGAAGAGAGGATGCATGCCACTGGCATCCTCGATAAGATAAGTCTTTATAAAATATATAGATTAATGATTATGGTTGATACTTAAGACAGAGGTAGCAAATAAGAAATCCTGGTCATTGGCCAGCAGCATTGTAACTAATATAAGACTCTGTGTGTTATTTGGGGGCCCTAACATGGTTGCAGAACTCAGGCAGCTGGTGGAAAGAGTGTCGTTACAACTCAGTGTGTGACATTTTATTATAGTAGCTGAACAGAATATGTCTTTAATCTTTTCAAAGTTATACAACACTTAAACAATAGATTTTGAGATTGCTGTATCACAATAGACACAATAGAATTACACCAACTCAGAGACAATTCAATAAACTATGTGTTAAGAGGGGTCAGGAAGATGGCTCAGTGGTGAAGCACACTGGTTGTTCTTTCAGAGGACCAGGGTTCAATTCTTACTACCTTTATGGCAGTTTACAAATATATATATATAACTCTAGTTTCAGGGAATTCAACACCCTCTTCTGGCTTCTGTGGGTACCAGGTACACATGTAGTGTGCAGACATACATGCAGACAAAACATTCATACAAATAAGATAAGATAAAATAAAATAGTAAACTACATTGTAAGAGAAGTACTGGTCATGAGGTCCTTCAGGCCAGTCACATTTTTGGGGGGAGCAGAGGCTTCCTCTTTCCTATTCCTCTGCATTTTTATTATTAGTTTCTAGACAGAATTGTTGGCCTGATGATACATGCTTATATCAAGGCCAGAGTTTTATTTCTTTATAGAATCAGGGTAGTGAGTCATAGTTATTAGACCACCAGATTGGCTGTAGCTATAAAAGGAATAGAATCACTTGTAAAGACATTTGCTTGGGCATTGTGTCTTTCTACAACTGGTTTCAGAGACTTGTGGTTACCAGGGTACTAGGCTGGACTCAACCCAATGCTCAGGAGAGCAATCTGCTCATAGAATATAGCTTCTATGGAACTAATAACCCACTGCCTGTTGGAGACAGTACTGAGTCTTTTTCAAGATCTCTGATCATCTAATTATCCCTCTATGGTGAGTAGTAAAGGGTTACTTTGTTATTTTTACTCATGGCATATTCTTGTGCTTATACAGTTGTGACTGAAAAATATGCATTTCTCGTGGTGTAAATTTTAAATATATTCTCCTTTCAGCAAGTGCTAATAAATTAGATTACATGATCTCTAAAATTAAGAGATTCATTCTTATAGGTTTGTGTATTCCCACTTACTTGGTTGTCTTAGACATTCTTTAGATAATACTTAGTGGTTTTGGTATGTGAGTCTTGTACACAACTATTGTTAGAATAGCTTGTGTGTCGATGTTATTATGAATGATATTGTTGGTTTCAGTTTCTAATCATTACAATTATAGAGAAATGCAAATGATTTCTTTCTTTTTACTTATTTATTTTTTGAGACGGGGTTTCTTTGTAGCTTTAGAGCTTGTTTTTGAACTCACTCTGTAGACCAGGCTGGCCATGAACTTACAGAGATCCTCCTGCCTCTGTCTCCTGAGTATGAGGATTAACTGCTTGCACCACCACAGCCTGGCTGAGAAATGCAAATGATTTCTATATATCATTTACTTATTTACCTTCATTAAACTCCCATTGTTAATTTGAATATTTTTAGTGGATTCCTCACAATTTAATAAATTGTCTATGACTCTGTTTTCTTCATTTCCATGTTTTATTTTACCTCCTTTTATGCTTTATTTTCTTGCCTATTGCATTCTTTAATATCTCTATTACAGATTTGAATGGAGATGGTAAAAGCATGTATCCTTGACCACATTTTTTTCTTTAGTTGATTGTGCTTAATTTTTTTCATGACGTCAGTATTGATTCCTACTACATGTCTTTATTAGGTTGAGGATGCTGACTTTATGATTTAGAATTTAAAAAAGTAATTAGTGAGTATTCAACTTTGTCAAGTGATTTTCTTCATGTCTTTATAGAAGGGTATATGTTTTTCTTTTATATAGATTATTAATATGATAAAATGTTGTAACTGATTTTCCTGATGTTAAATTTGCATTACTGAAATAAATAACATTTCACCATGGTAACATTCCTATGAATTGCTTGTCTCAACTTGTTAAAATTTTAAGGAGGCTTCTTTCCATATTCATGAAGGATTTTGACTTGTAATTTTCTGTTTGGTACTCTTCTTCAATTTATGATAGAGGCATTGGTTTTTTGTTTTCTGTTAAGACTGGCCTCATGAAATGACCTGGAAGGCATAATGTCCTTTTTGTTACCTAGCATGGGTTTAGCATAAACCATGATCTTGTTTCTTCACTAAATGTTGGGAAGAACTCTGTAAGCAATAAAGTCTTGGTCCAAAATTATTTTTTTCTGGAAGATTTTACCAATGAATTAAACTATTTCTATGCAATAATTTGGGGCAATGACAGAGCTCACCTCCTGTGTCACCTTCTATCAGGGATCAAATACTGTTCTTGCTTTTATCCCACATCTGAAAACAAATTGTTGTTCCATAGCTTGTGTCCAGTGTCCCATAGGTCAAGGTGAGGAGGTGAAGCCTGTCT
Organism: Cricetulus griseus; assembly: GCF_003668045.3. Lineage (NCBI taxonomy): Eukaryota > Metazoa > Chordata > Mammalia > Rodentia > Cricetidae > Cricetulus > Cricetulus griseus. The sequence goes on along the minus strand of NC_048595.1, from coordinate 274,714,988 downwards.
CTATCCCCCATCATGGTCAGAAGAGGAAGAATTTGGTTTCAATGTGTTCATTTATTGAAGTGTTTTGGCAAAACAGGAGTAGCATTCTACTTTTAAAAGCCTACCAGTGATGGATTAGCTTTTGAATATTCAGTCTGTTTTTAACAAAAGCTAAAAATGGTATTCTTTATTTATTGGGTAATTTTGCTAGAAAGTAGGATTTTATTATATCATCAAGGTTTCTTTCTGTGGTTACTAATGACTTTGTAATGTCCTTGTCTTTTTAAACAAGTAACAAAATTTCTCAGTTGTGAATTCTGTGGTTTCTTCTAACTGTATTCTTGAAGTTTATTTTAAAACATTTTTGTTATTGTCATTTTAATGAAATTGTATCTAAACTAGGTCAGTATTAACCCCATCCTTCACTATTCTTATGCATCAGTGTTGTGATCTGATCATTTCTTTCTTAATAACACATCTAATTTTCATAAAATTAAGTAAAAAACTTCAAGATAGTTTTTATACTTAAAAGTACCTTTGAGACTTGTCCAGATAGACATTAAAAATCATAATTTTTTGTCTTTTACTTTTTAAAAGATGATAGTAATTAGTGTTTTTGTATGTCCTGTTATTATTAAACAGTTCAACATTGTTTGCATTTCATGGAAAAAACTATTAATTAAGTGGCTGAGCTTTCTCTAAGCTAATATTGTGCATGGAAAAAGTTATTAATGTACATGTGTTTTACTTTTAATTGTCAAAATATATTTATTCATTTTAGTATTTATGGACAGGGTGGGGGTATTGGGCCAAGGCTCAACAGCAAATGCATTTACTTGTTGAGCCATTTTGCTGGTTCATAAATATGTTTTATACATTATATATTTTGACAAGGTGGATTAGAAGGTCTTAAAAATTTGTCAGTATATAATACATTTTTTTTACCTTGAATAGAAATAATTATCTAATGCAGTTAACAGAGTTACACATTTTGTTTACTTCATTGGAAAATTTTACTATTTTTCCATGACAATAATACTGGCCACTTGATGAACTAGTATCTATTTAGTCTTAATTAATGGCAGCAAGTTGCTTTGACTTTTCTCTCATGCTTGACTGAAGGCATACATTTGGTTGTCAGTGAAGGGTAGATTGAGAACTTCTTACTTAATGTTATGAATTAAATTGTCACTCCCACTGACAATTCATATCTTTAAGTCCTAGCCTCAGCAGAATGTGTTTGGAAATAGGTCTTTAAGGAGACATGATAAAGAAAGGCCTAAGGTGACATGATGGTTGTCCTGACAGAAAGAGATTAGGCTACAGACATCAAAGAGAGACAGCATGAACACAGAGAATGAGATTTCAGAAGGCACTTACCTTGCTAACTCCTTGATCATGGATGTGTTGTCTTGAGGAATGTCAGGAAATAGATGTCTATTGTCTAAAGCACCAATCTGTAGTGCTTTGTCAAGGCAGTCCCAATGAGCTGCTATGCCCAGCTACGGTTCTTACAATGTGGACTTTGGAACTGGCACAGCTCAGACAACCCTGACAAAGCATTTCCAGAGCTCTTGTCAATCCAGAATAAGTTGATTTTATGAAAGCAGCTGCTGGCAGAAGCCCTAGAAGAAAAACATTTATTAACTTGGATTGAAGGGAAATAAATTGTGCTTCTTTGCTTTGAAATATTGATATTGTTTTAATGTCTCATATTTAACCAGATATTACTCAAGCCCAAATCCCTTTATTCTTTCTATTGATAGATCTCTCTCTCTCTTTCAGTTTAGTATGAAATACTTCTGAAACTTGACATAAAGCATTCTTTGAATGTTATTGTTTCCTCCCTGACATCTCAGAACACAGAAATAAGTATTTTTAATAGATTTCCTTACTTTTCATGTCAGTATAGTTATTTGCATAAGTTCAATGTGAGTCTTACCTCTTTTTTGAGCAAGATATATTTAGAAAAATCTATTCTGCAACAAAAACTTGACTTGAGGTGGAGTGTTTGAGAATTTATTTTTCCTTATACTTTTGTGATATGACCATAACTAGGGACCAAGACATTAATTCCTATGTGGAATTGGCACTGATAATGCCCCCCCCACCTCAGAAACTAGTTGAATACTGCCCATGCTTGCAGAGCCCTGGAATTAGTGGTAGGAAGGAAGATTTGTTCTTTGCAGGGCACATTTGTAAGTATTTAAGTCCTAGCAGGAGTCAGGAATTTGCCTGTATTCATACTCACTCCCAGTGAAACTTCATAAATAGAATTGCTTGGGCTGATTTCATAACTTCCAGAGGTCAAACAAGCCAGAACAGTATATGAATCTCAGAGAGAAACATAGGGGAATATTCTGACATACACCTCTCAGAAGGAACCTTCTTCATAGCTTCTTTTCTTGTTTGATTTTGGTCTTTAAAATAGGATTGCATGTAGCCTCAAACTTCTTATGTAGTCAATCATGAATCTCTACCTCCTGATGTTCCTACCCCTGCCTACCAAGTGCTGGGTTCAAGATGTGTGCCACCACTTAGAAACTTATGTCGTTTAAACCACTTTTTAGAGTTACAGTGTTACAGAAGCCTTAGCAAACCAATACATCTAGTTGACTACATTATACTTGATAGTGTGCATATGATAGAATACCAAAAGTTCCTGTATTCCTGTAAGATAAAGGTTTACATAGGAGTCCACATTCAGGAAGTGTATATATTTTACATAATGAGGTAGAATATGGTCTTTTCAAACTGACAGAATTAAAGTCAGGCCAGAATAAGGAATAACCAACAAATTACCTGAAGAGATTGATCTTAAAATGATTAAGAGAAAAAAGATCGTATAAGGATTAAAAAGAAAGATCTTTAACAATAGAAATTTGGAGAATATAACTGCAGTGGAAATATTGATGAAATTACAGTATTTTATAGTATGAAGGTGACTGTTCTCAGGTGTTAATAAGGCCACTTTTTGTGAAACCAAGACAAGAACAAATCCATGATCATAAATGCTATAAGAAAGGATAAAAAGAAATAAAATAATAAGTCAGTATGACAGTGAATTAAAGAGAGGAAACTAACACATGCTGCATGCCCTTCTCATGCTCAAAATGTCAATAAGTATGTCTTAGATGCAGAAAACATTTGTAAGTATATAAACAACAATTTGGAATGTGATCTTATGTCATTTGTTTGTTTCTAACCATCAGATGAGCAATGGCGGCAAACAAACAAAGAAACAAACCAAGAAACCATTTCATTTGTACCCAAGGTGTTGTTCTACCCCATGTATTACTCCTTCTTGTACTCCATGAAAGCACTGAGGAGGGTGAATTTGCACAGGAGGCTCTTCTGTGGAACTATGATAGGAGAAAATCTGAAAGGTAACAGAAGAAATCTGAAGAGACCAAAGCTGCCCAACTATGTCGTGTGTGATCCTCACATACCTTGTGGACTGAAGCAGTGCAGGAGCAAACAGTGCAAGACTGGTGGTACTCATGAAAAAAGAGGCTTTGAGCACAGCATAGACTTAGCAACTCGGTAAGAAGACCAAGACGGTTTGTGGGAAGGATAAGCTTCTGTTGCATGATGGGTAAATAGACAATGGTTGCAGAATAGGAATAATATGTTTAGGGAGGGGATAGAAGAACAGTGTAGCTCTAGATAAGGGTTAATCATTTTAATTTTAAGCAAAAGCTAGAGCACTACATTTGTGTAACCTTTGACACATCCACAATGATTAAGCATGGAACAGCAACACTAGTAAGCTGGAAGGCTTAAGTCAGTGGTTCTCAAGCTATGGGTCTTGACTCCTTTGGGGGGGTAGAAGGATTCTTTCACAAAGGTGGCCTAAGACCATCAGAATAAATGAATATTTAAATTGTGATTAATAACAGTAGCACAATGACAGTTAAAAAGTAGCAACAAAAAAAAATTTATGAACGGAGATCACCAGAGCATGAGGAACTGCATTAAAGGGTCACAGCATTAGGAAGGTTGAGAACCAGTGGTTTAAGCAGAAGAGGTCTTCAGAACTATAAAATGCTTGCTGTGAGCTTCAAATGAGCAGGACCTTACCAGAGGGAAGAATGGAAACAAGCAGAGAGGAATAAAGAACTTATCTCTCAAACATGGAGTGCACAAGGCATTAGACAATGACTCTCCCTCTTTGGAGAAGCTCTCTGGAGACATGCAATCTCTAGCAAGGGTAGTGTCCAGGAAAGGTTAGGAGATGGAAAGAAAAAATGAGGGGTTAATGAAACTAGTTAAGCTTAGTTATGGAGCTCCAGGGGGCACTAAAGAATTAAAGTTAGGAAGACTACTATAAGAGGCTGAGTAAGAGAAGAGCCAGCTCAGAGTGGTAGAAGAATAACATGTTCAAAAAGGACAGTCAACCAAATGGCAAGGAGTGGGAAAGCATAGTGGGTTTAGTTGGTCACTAAGTGCCAGTGTTTGCTAGTAAACTTAGAGGGTGTGGCCCTAAGGTAAGGCCTGTCAAGAGCCTTACCTTCAGTCATCTGTCCTTCTCCAGAAGAGAGCTCTGCTTTTGCAGAATGTCAAATGAGCTGGCTTAGACGTGAGGATGCACTCCTGATTGTCTTCACATGACGCTGTGGGTGACATGAGGATCGCCATCTTGTCCAGACAGTACATAGGATTCGATACCTGCTGCTCATTGACATTGTCAAGAAACTACCTGGAACGGGTAAGGAAGGACAGCCTTCAAAAGAAACTTCAGGATCTTCATGTGAATCTGTAAAGCCTCACCCGCATACCACTCTCTGGAGAAATAATAACTGTGGGCATCATATCAGAAACAATGAAGACTATCCAAAGAAACTGAGGTTGAAGAATGATCTTGGAGATGTCTCACTATTTCAAGAAACGGCTGCTATCCCCAAGCTGTTAAAACACATGAAGATAAATCCTTATGAAGAATGTTTCTTCCATTCTTTATGAGGGCAGGACATGAACTCCCCTCTGACTTCATTTGGGTTCCAGGACAAGCAGAGCAGAAGCAGGCCCTCAAACAAGGCCTGGGTACAGTGGACCTGCTCGCCCTTCTGCCAAGGATACAGTCCCAGTCTCTCCCAGCCTGATGCTGCACATGCACTTTCAAATTCCCCTTCTAAGACTTGGTTGAAGAGATGCTACCCTCAGGAAGGTGCTCTGAGAACTTCCAACAGCTTCTGCTACCAGAGATGCAGAAGCCATCTGCTCCTGCCATAGATTTGTTTTGTGCTTACTTCTAAACTTTAAAAAAATCTTTCTCTGCTCTCTTTCATATGGCTTGTGATTAAATTATCTGAGTTAAGCAGCCAAAAGCAATCAAAAATGATGGAAATAAAGACAAGAAATGGCTTTATTTACAATGCAAATGATCTGGTTCACTCTCAAACAGAAGAAAAAAACCTAAATTTTCTGCTATTTAAAAGGTGAGGAAGGCACTGTCAGGAGCCACTGGCAGCCTTGGGAGCTGGGTTCTCCATGGCTCTTGGCTCTGGATAGGGCTCCCGGCACATATCTATGTAGCAAGGGTCTGATTCACTGCATGTAATTGGAGTGAAAACATTGAATAGAAATTTGCTCCATTACAACATGACAAAATTCAAGTGCCAAGTGGTTGTCAGAATATCCATGTACAAATGACAAATGCCCTAGGGGAGATGACTCAAGTTAATGAGGATGGTGTTTACTAGTATGTCTACAGCCTTGGGTGTTCATCGGATGGTTGTTTTACTTAATCTGGTGTTTCCTCCACAAGTGGAAAGATGTCCCAGAAGGAGTTTCTTAAATGAAGAGGGTTTTTGCAGAGGGCTTAGGAGAGGAATAGAAATATTCTCCACCTTGGAATTTTAAGAAAATGACCGTCATTCAATGCTGTTTCTTGCTTATAATAAGCCCTCTTAATGTTGTCGTAAGTTTCCTTTAGAGTGTAATAACCTACCTTGTTAGCTGGGCAGGCAGTCTTGATACAGAAATATAAATACACAGTATGGTGATGGCTGGAACATTTCCAGAAAGGATATTGAATATTCACTGAAAAATCATAGGTGGAGAGAAACATACCCACTTCCTCAATTTTTCTCCAGTCTAGGGATATTCTTTGTTGATGGAAACTTTTCTTCTTGTTCTTGTTCCTCCTCCTTTTCCTCTCCCTCCTCCACCTCTCTTCCTCAACATTCTAGCAAAGAAGTCAGCCTGACAATGAGCATGAGTTGCTGTGTTTTCCTGTGTAGCAGAAGGGGATTCTTGCTGCAGTTCTCATGGTGAGAGCCACTTTTTAGAAGATGCTGAGTGTTCACATTTTACTGTAATGGTACCCCAGTGCAGTTGGGATTTGAGGTTTCTGGGGCAGCCTTGGGAATTGTGGCTGCATGATAACATGTACTGATGTATTTGACTCCCTGCTTCATGAGCATTTCAGTATTGCACCCAAGACAAACCTAGGGTCAGAGTCAATAAGGTCTTGCACAAAAGAGAAAGAGAGTGAGAATTGCTCAACACCACATCTTCCACCATCTGCTGCCATCCTCAGAGATCTCAGGGAGTGAAGAAGACTGGACCCACAGGGTCAGCAACCCTCTATTACTGGCTTAAAGTTGGAAGCCACCTCCTAGGAGAAAAAGAATTGCCCTGTGCATTACTTCTGAGAACTCTGTTGTTGGAGAGGTGACAGTGGACAGTCTCCTTCCTAAGTCCCCTCTCTGCAGTGGAGATGACAGCTTTCCCCCTAACAGCTGATTACAGGATCTTCCTACTGCAAGGAAAAGGGGCTGTTCAAAGAATTCTCCCAGGAGGGAATCCCACACAAAAGAAAAAATTATTACAGTGATTTCTTTGTTCTTCTTTGTGAATGTTCCATGTCAACTGCTCAACTCTACCATACTTGACCTTTACCTGAATTTTTGACAGTGTGGAGTAAAACAAAGGCTCAAGTAAGTACTTCAAGTACTCATGGAAGCTGGAATGCTCACCACCCTCTCATGGGATCCATGTGATTCACTGAGGAAAAACAGGTGTTTTGTCTCTCTGCAGCTCTCGCATTTCAAGTTCACCTTGGGACCTAAAGCTCATCCTCCAGCTAAGACTAGTCTCATGCCTGAGGTGATATATACATGCTGATGTCACCCTTGCAATAATTACACTCTCTGCTGTTCACTTCCCCAAATGATCTGCATCATAGCAATTCACTTCATGCTTGAACTTGGATTCCTAATAAGAATTGCTTTGGAAAAAGTCTGTATCAACTTAATATTATTCGTGACAGACTATCAAACAGTACATATTTGTCTCTTATCATTATAGCATGAGAAGCCTGCCAGTGTAAGATATGGGTACCCCATTATTCTGAGCCCCTAAGTTTGCATGAAAACATCAAAGGAGGTGTAGGAGTGTGGTTTGTTCTGAAAGACGAGAAAATCAAATGAAAACTATTATCCTCCAAACTTTGAGGCCCAGCAGCCTAAGCAGCACCAGGAGAAGTAGAAGCAACAGAAGACACAGCAACAATAAAGAGGAGTAAGAATGGAACCCTTAGGGATGTAAGAGCAACACATTCATGAATAGACATGAGAAGCCCTGGCTGAACTTTCACAAGGAACTGGGAATTGCTTGAAGAGAGAATGCAATGCCTTAGAAACTGATCTCTGTTTTCCTAACTGGGGCCTGTGGAATCTGGGGAAGAAATAGTAACACTGCCTCACTGCATGGGAAAGAAGCCTCCACAGTGCCGATGTTCCTGTTACAAAATGACAAGAGATGTGAGATGTTTTTAGAGTAGGAAAACCCTTTTCAGATTATCTGAACCCCACCCTCCAATGAGTAGAGAAAGAGGGACTTTTTATTCTTAATTTTTTTCCATTTTATTTAAATTAGAAACAAGATTGTTTTACATATCAATCCCAGTTCCCTTTCCCTCCCTCCTCCCCTGCCCCCCAGTAGCACCCTACCATACCCTTTCTGCTCCCCAGGGAGGGTGAGGCCTTCCATGGGGGGAGGTCTTTGGAGTCTGTCATATCCTTTGGGATAGGGCCTAGGCCCTCCCCCATGTGTCTAGGCTCAGGGAGTATCTCTTTATGTGAAATGGGCTCCCAAAGTCCATTTCTATGCTAGGGATAAGTACTGATCTACTACAAGAGGCCCCATAGAGTACCAAGGCTTCCCCACTCACACCCATGATCATGGGGTCTGGATCAGTCCTATGCTGGTTTGCCAGCTATTAGTCTGGGGACCATGAGCTCCCCCTTGTTCAGGTCAACTGATTCTGTGGGTTTCACCAGCCTGGTTTTTGACTCCTTAGCTCATCACTCCTCCTTCTCTGCAACTGGATTCCAGTTCAGTTCAGTGTTTAGATGTGGGTGTTTACTACTGCTTCCATCAGCTGCTGGATGAAGGCACTAGGATGGCATACAAGGTAGTCATCAATCGAAAGAGGGACTCTTGAAGGAATTATTTCTATGTGGGGGACTCTAGGATGGACAGCTAAAGGCCCATCAAAATAAAAGCTTAGGTCTCCTAAAAATATGGTTTTTCACCTTAACTTAAATTATTATGTTGTAACTTGAGGTGAAAATCTTTGCTAAATTATTGAAATGATAAGATGTTTTAAGGTAACTGGTAGTTTGAAAGAAAATGGTCCCCCAAAGTTAGTGGCATTAGTAGGAGGAGTGGTCTTGTTGGAGGAAATGTGTCACTGTGGGGCAGGGGTGGGCTTTTGCAGTCTTTTTTCTCAAGCTTCACTCAGTATGACAGTCAGTCGACTTCCTGTTGCCTCTGAGTCAAGATGAGGGACTTTCAGCTCCAGCACCACATCTGCCTGCATACCACTGTGCTCCCCATCATCATGATAATGGACTAAACCATGGAAACTGTAAGCAAGTCACCCCAATTAAATGTTTTCTTTATAAGAGTTGCCGTGGTCATGGTGTCTTTTCACAGCAATAGAAACCCTATCTGAGACAATTACTAACACAGAAGGCCATTTCATTTCAGCTCAACAAATGATATGAAAATGAAACAGGACACTTTTTCTAACCATCATTCAATACACATTCAGGAAATATTTGTGTTTTGCTATCCATGGGCTGTCATTTTAACTGGAAGCATCAGAGTTAAGCAAAGGGAAACAATAGCTTAATGTCATAAGTGACAAGTGCTACGCAAAGTATAGGTCATAAGTGACATAGAATTAAAGATGGTGGAGTCACCAAGCCATGGGGATCAGAGAAGTCATATCAGAGAAGGGAGAGCTATCTGAGGGAAGATGTTTGATAGTAGGTGACATTTCAGTGAACATAAATATAAGATGTAGGAGTGAGTGTTCACTTTTTTAGGAAAAATAAATTAATAAGAAGAGGGAAAATACCTATACTGACAGAAACAAACTGCAATTTGTTGAACCCCTTACCATTTATGAGTAAATGAATGTTACAGCACAGTGACATTCACTTAAGTATAAAGAAGTCCTTATTGTCTCTAATAAACGTGTGGAGACTGGAGTGCACGCTCACACACAGTTAGTAAACAGTTAAAACTCCATTATGTTTGATTCCAAAGCCTCAAAATATTTCTATGAAAATAGGGGAAACACAGGTAGTATTTGATATGCCTTGTGGAGTGGGAATACCTCTGGTTAGAAGCTACAGCAGGCATACCAAGCGGAGACAGCCGGAGATTTCAGCCAGTTAATTCCCATGGCTAATATTGAAAGAGCAGACTGCTGGATGAAGTTTTTGCCCATTAAACATTCAGCTATGAAAATCCATGAACACCAGAAAAATGGAAAAGGTGAATGCATAAATGCATTTTCTTTAATAATCATGGGCTGAGAATCACTAAAGTTAAAAAAAAAAAACCAAAACTTTGAATTATAACATGAAGTTCAAGCCAATATGGATGGGTAGAAAAACGTAACGTTATTTACATCTTAAAAATTAAATATGTGTGAAATCTGGCTTGTGCTTCTCAATGGGCCTCTCACAGTCTCCATCCAAAAAATATTGGAAGCAGTTTTATTTGCCTCAGTCTTGTGTCACAAGACATTTTTGCCTTACTCGTGTCCAAGGGACCGTGGAGAAGTACTCAAGGTCTCCAGTAAATCCGTGGCTGCTTTTCTGAGAAGACACCTTGATGTTGCCAGGTGGGGATCCAGCCTGGAAGCTGCTAGCACACTGAACGGAAGCACGCCCATGCAGAGCGTTACTTGACTTTTCAGTTCTTGAATTTGGCTTTGCTGTTTCCCTCTTGCTAAGATGAAAAGTCAGATTGCCATCTGGGAACCCTATGTTAAGGTTCTCAAACACCCGTTCTATTTTTGTTGTTGTTACTGGTGCCACTGATGGAGCAAAAGAACTTCCTGAGTGACCCGGATGAATCTGCAAGGCGATCGGTGACTTTCCTTATCTAAGCTGTCCAGCAACAGGCAGACAAGGATCTTTCTGGTTTGGTGAAAGAGCGGCATTTCCCAAAGGCCACGAGTCGCTTCGATGCTATGGTCCAGCGATTTCTCCTGGGACTGGGAGTTCGGGAACCAAGAGTTGTATCCGAAGGCTCTCTGTTGCAGATAGTCCTGACCTGTTCTTCCTACCAAGGAAGGACACTGTTGGCTAAGGGCATAAAGCCCAAGATAGCATGTGTGCAGATGTGCCTGGGTTACAGTGGAGACATATGTACCAACCTGGCTGAAGATACCCTTAATTCTATCACACTGGTTCTCCTTCCTAATGAAGTTTCAGTTGTATTTTTATGAGGAAGAGTTACAGTCACTGTGAGGCAGGTGAGTGAGCTGTGATTCAGAGACAAGAGTGTGACCAAAACTCTAGGCCTACCAGGTAGAACAGTTTCAGAAATTGCCAGAATCTCTTGATGCCAGATTCATGTGAGAGGTTACCCTGATGTTTACAAACTCCTTGGGAGTGTGGAGGGTTAGATGTGGACATTTTTGATGATCATGGGGCACAAGGCATTCATTATACTCTACAGTTTTGACTGAATGCAGCCATCCCTTGGAGCCACTTACAGAGGTCCATGCATTATTTGTGTCTTTCTTCTGTCTCCACAGAACAAAATATTTTACCCAAACACCTTTTCTGCTCACACAAGGCAAGGACTTCTTTTATCCTTTCTTCCACTTTGCTTCTGGCCTGGAATCAGAGTCAGCTCCATAGGCATGATGGTTGCTAAGACATTAAAGACAAAACTGGCAAGAAGCTCAGGGGTCTGTTTTCTTTATATTAGTTACTTTTTTATTGCTGTGACAAATACCTGACAAGAAATAATTACAGGGAAGAGGTACCCATATCTTCTTACAGTTTGAGGGGATTGTGTCAGAGAACCCAGGACAAACGAAGTACAAAATTGAAGGCTGATGTGGCTCTAGAGTCAAGAAACAGAGACCAGACAGAAACTGGGGCCAGATCATAAGGCCTCAAGGCTTTCTTGACCTACTTTCTCTCCATGGAGAATCTATATGCTAAACATTTCACAACCTTCAGAACAGTCTTACAAAAAAGAAAGGGAGAAGAAGAGGAGGAGGAGGAAGAGCAGGAAGAAAGAAAGAAAGAAAGAAAGAGAGGAAGAGAGAAAGAAAGGAAGAAAGAAAGAAAGAAAGAAAGAAAGAAAGAAAGAAAGAAAGGATAAAGAACAGAAAACAACCAGGTGGGGACTAAGTGGACTAAGTGTTCAAACACATGAGCCTATTGGGGACACTTCACATTCAAACTACAATAATGGTTAAATGTTTACACAGGCCTTTTTGGGGAAAGGAATTTAGGGTTCAGAATAGAAATGAAAGAAGAATCTGCAAGTAAGAATGGAGATTAGCAGAAAGTTACATCCCCATTCTTTCTAATCAAGAAACAAAGATGGAGAAATGTTACTCATGACTTCCAAACAAGAAACTTATGAGGGAGAAAGAAACATATGCCAAACTTGTAAATATGGCAGAGGCATTGGGGGATGGAGTTAAAGGCATTGCAAAATTTACAGATGATGAGCAAGACTTTAAACTAATTTAGGATTTTTACCAATTCTTTGGCTATAGGGAACCAGAGTCCATTTTCAGGATCCTTTAGTTATGATATGTTGCATCCCTCATACTGATCATTTCTTTTCTAACAAAGACCTTTGCATATGCTGCTGTTTCAGCTGCAAAAACATTTTGCTGTTCTTACTCTACTTAATTTCTAATTATATTTCACATCTTAAGCACCGGTTCTTTAGAAAGCTTTCCCTTTGGAAAAGCTGGCTCTCCGTTGCCCATATCGGAATAGTACTAAGAGGCGAATATAATCTGCATCACTAAGCTGGTTTGATTAGCATTTCCTTTTCTCTGTGTTTTGTATTAGTCTAGTAGGGAGAGACCAGCAGCCAATCACTGTAGCTGTCTCTGATCTGCTCCTCAGTGACACCAATAGTGACCTCTAAGCCACAGAAACTCAGATTGTGTGGCTTCCGGAAATCTGCCCTTCCCTGGACAGGGTAAGGGATGACCATGGTCCTAAGACAATTCTGGAGTGACAGGTATTTTCAGTATCACTCCTTCCCATCAACATGTATCTATAGTTGCATGCAATCAGATGCCTATTTTTGTAGTGTAGAATTCTAGAATAGTCATCTAGGTCTGGGTGTCAAGTATATAAATATCAATATTGGTGATTGGAGAAGTTCATTTGTAAAACTGAAGTTCTGGGAGTCATTTATCAGAACAGATAGTCTACATATCATGATTTCCTCCCTAATACCTTTTTTCTCTTGAAGGAAAATGTTACGGATAGTTCTTCCCACCAGCCTGGTCCCAAAGCCACAGAAGCCCCAAATAATCACACAAAGACTTATATGAATTATAAAGCTGTTGGCCGATAATGAGGGCTTCTTATTGGCTAGCTCTGTCTTAATTATTAACCAGTAACTACTAATCTATGTATTTCTACATGATCTTATCTTACCAAAGAACACCTGATTCACACCCTCTCTTCCCAAGATCACATGGTACTCTCTCTTCCTACACCTTCCAGAATTATCTCCATCTCCTAGACCCACCTCTCTTGCTGCCCTATTGGACAACAGTGTTTTATTCATCAACCAATAAGATAAACCTACACAGAAGGACAACCCCCATCAGGAAAATATAAACTTTCCTTCCCTCTGATAAAGCGCTAGTTGGAAAGAAAAATGCCCTGCCGCTAATAGGTATAATTTTGCAAAGCATGTAGGATATGTTATTCTTCACATCATAGTAGCTCACATTGTTTATTGGGGGACCTATTGTACAAAAAATAAAAGTTATGCCTTACCTATGAATACAAACAAAATATGAAAATATAGTGGTAAATAGCTGTAATAGTTGGTTAGAATTATCAACTTGACACCACCTAGGATCACTTGGGAAGGTAAGATCAATGAGGGCTTATTTATAATTGGTTTGCCAATGGGCATGTCTACAAGAGATTGTTTTTATTGTGTTCATTAAGTTTGGGCCCTGAATTTTATGAAAGTGGAGAAAGAGAGGTAAGTACAAGTATGGATGCAGTCATTGATCTCCATTCTTGTCTATGTTATAAGACCAATTCCTTCAAGTTCCTGTCACTGTGGTTTCCCTGATATGAAGGATTATAACCTGTGACTGTGAGTTAAACCTTTCTCCTATAAGTTATTTTTGTCAGGGTATTTTATCAAATCATAAGAAGCAAAATTAATTTAACAGATGTGATAGCTAATTATATGGGTCAAATTTGGTTCCTCGACATTTGGTCAAGGATCATTCTGGTATGTCTTTGGGACATTTATACTTGGCATTAGTATCTAAATCAATAGACTACATAGAGAAATTTGCCTTCCCTCATACAAAGCCTCATTGAGTTAGTTTTGAGCTAGAAAGGCACAAAGTCTGACTCACCTCTGAGAACTCATCTTGCATGACACTCTTAAGCTGGGACACCAGTTTTCTTGCCTTTGAATAGGACTGAAATATCATATCAGCCCTTCCTGAGTCTCAAGTTTGTGGGCACTTGGGCTAGAATTATGCCAAGTGTCTTTGGTTTCCAGGACTGATATTAGATTCTGGCTTTTGGGAATTGCCATAATCTCATGAGGTACCAAGATATAAGATGCTGTTGTAAAAAAAAAAAAAAAGACAATTGTGGAAATGGCTTCAGAAGTGGGTGATGAGTAGAAGCAGGAAGACATCTGAAGTCCCAGCTGAAAAAAAAGTAGATTGCCATGATACGATTATATGTAGACATGTGGGTGTTTCAGATCATACTGGTGATGTTCACAATCTTCTTAGTAAGAAAAGAGATGAGCTGGAGAGTCAACTCCCACTTTCTAAGAGAATCTGTAAATACTCATGGACAGCAGGTTGGTGGGAATATGGATTGTAAAGGTCAATCTGGGGTTATTTGGATGGAAATGAGGAACACAGTATTTTAGAAACTAGAGGGAAATGGTGCTGATACTTGTGGAGAGGGAAAGGTCTTGATTCGGCTCTGTTTTGTGGGAAGTGCATTTGCAAGAATTGAAATTGGGACTATAGCGTAGCAGATATCTAAGCAAAGTGTTGGGAGATTAGTCTTTGTTACTCTGGGCCACCCACAGTACTGTATTATATAGGCTTTTAAAAGAAATTGTTAAGAAAGAGGAATCAGAGCTTGAAGATTCGGAACTTTTAGCATATTCATAATAGAAAAAAACAAGCCCCAAACCAAACTTAACTAAAGGAAAACAAAGCCCACCAAAAAGTGTGTTAAATAGAACAATGGTGTGACTTGAGTATCATTTGCTTAAAGAGGAATGTATGAGCAGAAGCAACACCAATTTGAAACCAAGGAGATAGAGATGGGACAGAGTAAAGTGAAGCTGTCAGACTTCATGGATTCTATAGGGCTGTTTCTGAAAGTGCATCATTCTTTAGTAAAAGGGGAGAGTGACCCTGGAGTTGATTAAGAAACAGACAGGTACATCATTCCCAACAAGACCAGGTAACACGATTGTCTTTTTAGTTTCAGAAGAAAGGACCCTGGCAGGCAGCTGTGTGGGTACTGCCCTTACAGGCTGCCTCCATAACAGAGCTCTCTCTAACAGGTGTGAGAACAGAACTCAGAAACAAGCAAAGAGCTATGGCCATGACAGTGGCATCCCTGTGGGCTTGGACTTTGAATATTAAGTCAAAGAGGCAAAGCTTATCCTATTTCTGTTCAATCAAGCATTTTGGAAGTCCACAGTTTACCTAGTTTTAAAGTTTTATAGCTAAAACAGAATTTTGCCTCAAGATTAAGTATACCTTGTGTTACCCAATATTCTGGATTAGATGGTATTAATCTAAGACTATTTTAGACTTCAGAGTTGATACCGGAATGAATAAAGTCTTTGGGGTTCAGGTTTATAGATAGAATAAATATTTTAGCAGCATGGATTTTGAGGTCTAACACGGAAAGTTATTGATTGTGTCCTCCCCACACAATTGTAATGTTGAATCACAGACATCTAGTTTGCCTGTACTCAGAAAAATGGTTTATAGGGAGACATGGATATGAAGTAAGGTCATTAAAGGTGTCATCTGCTTCCAAGATCTCCAAGAAATTTGTTTCTGTTGTTTACATCACCTTGCCTTTGATACTTTGTTTCAGTAGCCTGATACAGTATTTCTTCTGAGTTGTTCTTAATGGCCCATGAGTAAAAGGATAGCAAAACCTGCAGTGGTTTTGTGCAGGATCCCAGGAAAGACAGTATTCACCTTTTTCTTCTGATCAGGTGAATTGTTTAACTATGGAACAATTGAGGAGAGCTGCTTTCTGGTCTAGAATGCAGCTTCAAAGTATCCACTGAGTGAAGGAAGCAAGTTGCACTGTACCAACCTCTGAAAATCTTTGCTAGACCAGTGTTTTCTATTCAGCTTCTTTTTCCCAGACTAAGAAATATGAACATAATTTGCCAAAAATTTAGGAGATAGAGGGAAAGAATGACCAAAGGTCTGGAAAGCAAGGTCATGAGGTAAAGAGTCAGAATCAATTAAGAAAATTTGTGTGGCAATAAAATACCTTTGTTTATACCAAGGCCTATTTTTAGCAAGGTCTTGGGCAGTCTGTTTCTTATTCTACCCGAATAAAGAAAGTGATACTGTTGGATTGGGAAAAATTTAACCTGGAAAAAAAGATAATGTATTCCCAGATGTGGGAATCTCTCACAGTATCTACTCACAAGACATATATATGGATACTAGAGGCTCCAGAAAATATTTATATTGTGGCTTCAGTCTACCTGGTATGGAAATATAACCTTTACCAAACATATATGAAGTTCATCAACACTAGGCACATAAGTACAACTGTTTTGTTTCACAAACAAGAATGGTTGCTATAGATATATAAGCCCGAATTTTCTACTTGATTTCAAATTTCTAGTTGGACATATAATGTGTCCAACCTGTGCTAAGCAATGCAGATTGGTTACCAAGTGTGTGAGTACATGTTACACAGAGAGAAAGATAGTTAATGGGAACTTATTTCCAAAAGATTTGGACAAAGCTTATCTAGAGATAAAATACTGACTGGCTCCATAACTCCACAGTTCGTGTATTATTATGCAGTGCAAATAACATTAATATTCCATAGAAAATAATTTAAGTGGCTACATTTTATGTATCACAGGAGTGAGTGATGACTACGAGTGTTCTGTTTCTGGCTCTGGATGTAGCTCATTGGTGGAACATTTGCCTAGCATGCATAAGACTCTTAAATTCCCCAGCACTGGAATAACTACACCCAGAAAAGACACAAATTCACTGTCTAGAAGTGCTACAGTCCTAGCTCTTTTCAACATAACTAAGTAAATGAGGGCTTATGTAAGGGAGAAACAAACCAAAGAGAATTAAAAAAATGTAATGCAGACCACAAAGTTGTTTTTTTCAAAGTTTTGCCACTAATTAATTCATTGATATGTTGTAAGGTTTAGTGATATATCAATTTGGCTAGGCTGGCCTACATTTTTAAGAATTCTTCCTCTTTTAGGTTTCCAGATAGAAAATTTAGCCATGGGAAGGAAGCTACATGGTTCTGAGGTTGGCAGTCATTGTTGCTGGTGTGCTGGTTCACTGTTGGCTGGAGGCACCTGGGTCTGCATTTTCCCTTCCTAGATCCTCCTTCCTGTCTCTTGCCTCCACGAGGAAGGTCCTTTTCTATGCCAAGGGACCTGTCTTTCCAGGGCTAGGGGTAGTGAGAGTGGACAGTCTTCCTGTTTTGTGTATTCAGTACCAGCAGCGTGGGTTTAGGCTTGCTCTGTGCTCTGCTTGCCCTCACTCCGTAACTAGCTGTCTTAGACCATTCACGTTGCTGTGAGAACACTGCAATACACTGGGTGGTAGATACACAACAGGCTGCAGCTCACAGTTTTAGAAGTGTGGAAGTTGAAGGTGAAGAACTGGCAGGTTTGATGCCTGCTGAGGGCTCTTTTCTAATTCACACACACCACCCAAGGTTAAAGAAGAGCCAGAGCTCTCCAGGGTCATTTGTGTAACCTACTAATCCCATCTATGAACTCTACCCTAATTACCTCCCAGTGGCCTCACATCCTAATATTCTTATAGTGGAGGTTAGGATTTCAATATACAAATTCTACTGATATTCAAACACCTGGTAGGAATAAAAGTTTCTGTTTCATGACTGTCTGCCCTTTGGATTACAGCCATCGACTTGAAGACAAAAGCCTTGGAGGAAATATTTCACCAGCCTACCCCCAGCACAGCATGCTTACGAGCATAAATCTCCTAGTGGCTCTGCTTCACTGGTTGAACTGTGTCTGAAGTATGTGGTAAAATGCTTCCAAGAGAGTTAGAGAGCAGGTGAATGTTTAATGATAGGAGGCAGTGCCTCTGCTAACATTAGAAAAGCGCTGTCAGAAGACTCCCAGATCCTTCTGTAATCAATCCACTTCCTTCAGCTTTGCTGGAGCCAGAGCACAAAAGATGAGCTGATATGGAAAACTCCTTACCATTACAATAAGGCCATTTGGTACTAGCTTTTAAATATTGATAGAGAGATACTCCCATCTCATACATAAGGCAAACAGAAGTTCAAACGCTTGAGTAAACTTGAGCCCCTGGCTGTGTTAGAAGGAAGTTCAAGGTTGAGATTTTATAATGTCCATATGGTTCCAGTTAGAGTTGGATGGATGCAGGAAAGTCATGATGATTATCAGCCTGACTTCCTGCACTCAGAAGGAAGGAAGTCACTTATATGATGTGTGCTGGCTAGATACTTGCTGATTTCATTCTCAGTAATGGACAGGACTGAACTTCCTACAGTGTATAATAGAAGAACAGAACTAAGTTGCACAGGAGTTGGTATGCACTTGAAATGTACACACAGTAACAGCCAGTTTTCATGTGTGTTGCATTAATTCAATTATTCATCAATGTAACATGCAACTAGGCAATATTATCACTATTTGATCACTATTACTATGCAAACTGTGTGTTTGTAGCTCTGCAAACTTGACCATCACAGCTCTTTATGATCAGCCTATATAGATTGCTTTTCAAATCTATTTTTCTCCTGTCTCTTAACATGTTCCTTGTATTTCAGCCAATCATTCCCCTTCCCACAGTGAACTTCTCTTTGTTTCGTCAGAGCAAAGAGAAATCCAAGTTGATTCAGATACAGGTCAAAATACCTTTCTAAATTGCTAAATCTCAACTCAGCCAACTTCTCCCTTTCTTTGTCATTCATCTTTAGGACATCCGACTTCCTGGAAGGCTTCACTCTAGTCCACCCTCATCCTGCCACTGTAGTTTCTAGGGACATTCTACCTGTTCTTTGTAGTCTTGTTCAAACAGCTCTCTCTTCATGGTGTCTTCTATTAACTCCCACCCAAATGAGGTCAGTGTTCCTGGTCAACTTGATAGAATCTATAATCATCTTGGTGACAGCCATTTGGCCATGCATGAGGGGCTGTGTCTTGGCTACCTACTTTTATGTGGAAAGATCTGTCTTGAGTAGTTGGGGTTAACCCCTGGGCACAAGAATCTGGATTCAGCACTCTCTTGCTTCTTGACTGTAGAGGCAATGTGAACAGCACTTTCAAGCTTCTCAGGGCTGTGCCCAAACTGTGACCCAGAATAAACCCTTTCTCCTATAAGTTGATTTTTTCAGAGTGGTTTATTGCAGAAAAAGGAAAAAAAGAATTAAGATACCATTGGAGTTCTCTTCTTTTTTTTCTTTCTTTTTTTTGGGGGGGTTTTGAGACAGGGTATCTCTGTGTAGCTTTGGAGGCTGTCCTGGAACTAGCTCTTGTAGAACAGGCTGCTCTCGAACTCACAGAGTTCTGCCTGCCTCTGCCTCCTGAGTGCTGGGATTAAAGGCGTGTGCCACCACTGCCTGGCTTCTTATTCCAAGTGTTTGTAGCCTTATGTATTCATAATACATATGATTGGATAGTAATGAATGCACTGTTTTAATTTTATCAAATATTAAAAGCATATCACAGTAAATCGGCATGCCACCTTTTACTCTGTAGTTTCTGTCTCTGCTGTCACATGCAGCATGACATTGAGTGTTTTGTATATGAACCTTCCCTTCTCAGAGCTGTGTGGAGATGTGATCTTTGTTGTTCATTTTTCTTAATACAGCAGTACAGCCTTTTTGCCTTTTCTCTCTAAATACTTTAGACACCTGTAGATCATCACTTTTGTAATTGCTGAACAAGTGTTTTATTGATGTGTTTACCATAGTATTACATTTGTTGATCTTTGATTAGTAACCAGCCTCCAATAAAGACTGACTTCCTTGAAACTTGGACCTTACTGTATTCGGCTCAACACAAATCACAAATCTTGGAACAATACATTGTATATAAGGTATACTAAGAAATAAGTCTCTTTAAAGATTTAAACTACACAAAACTGAATTCACCAACTTTGTGTACACTCATCTCCCAATCAAGGTTCAGCCCACCACATATTGGCTTACCACAAGCAAAGAGGAATGAGGAGCAATGCTTGACATTGAATAGAAGTTTATCAAAGAACTAGTTTAGGCTGACTAATATAGAGAGATTTTTTTTTAAACTCCAACTTTTTTTGGTTGGTTTTATTATTGCCTTAAAATCTCTGCAGAAGTATACTCCCATTTGTCTAGAAATGAGGCATATTTACCATATCACTGGTGCCTGCTCTTGGGCATCAAGACAATCAGTCATTCTTGATGCTTTTCAGGTCCCTGATTCCAGGAAGTCACGACCTACATTCTGCAGTGCTAGATTATGCCTTTTCTGTTCTAAAACACACAAATTAAATTATATAGAACTCCTTCATGTCTGGCTTCTTTTATTTAGCATGTTTTAAAGATCCACCCACATTCTTGTGTGTATTTGTAGTCTATTGTATAATGACATTACACTTTTTTAACCATTCTCTTGTTGATGGATTTTTTTATTTTTTTACCCATGATTCACTGTCTAATGTAAAACTTTTATGAATAATATTCTACTTTTCACAGTTCTCTTATTAACTGTACATATAACTTTGTAAGAAAGTGCCAAATTTTTCCCTAAATAATTTACTGCCCTACTTTTTAGACTCACTTGGGATATCTAAGAATTGTAATGTTGTTAACATTTGTTACTCATTCTTTTAAAATTTCAGGAGTTCTAGGGGATATAAAGTCATATCCCATTGTTGGTTCACTTCATAATTTTCTGGTGATTAATGAGATTAATCATTTTCTCACTTGCCTAGTCTCCACTCATAAATAATTTTGGTGAGTTTCGTTTTCAACCACTTTGCTAATTACAAAAAAAAATGGGTTGTATGTCTTTCAAAGAGAAGTTTTTAACCTGATGAGCTACAGTATATTCATCTTTTCATTTATGTTTACTACTTTTGTGTCCCACATATGAGCTGCTTGTCTACCCGATGTCGAGATTTTTCACTAGAGTCTTAACCTAAAAGTTTAGGTACATGATATGGTTTGAATCGGCAGTGTCTCCATAAATTCATATTTTGGAAGCTGCTTCCTTAGCTGGTGAAGCTGTTTGGTAAGACTGTGTCATCTTCAGAAAGTGGAGCCTAGCTGACAGAAGTTATGAGGAGTAGGCCAGCCTCTGGTATGGCTCTTGGATCCCACCCTTCCTCTTTGCCTCCTGTTCTGTGTTGTGCTTAGCCACTGGCACTCCCCCATCCTGTTATGGATTGAACCACTTTGTTATAGCTCCCTCATGATGAACTGAAACCCTCTGAAGCCACGAGATGAATAAATTTCTCCTCCTATAAATGATTTCTGTCATGTATTTTGTCATACTGACACAAAGCTAATTAATATAGTAAATCTTCAGTATATTTAGCAACAATATCTGTATGATATAAGGTAAGTGTATAGGTCAATTACTGCCCTTCAAATTTCAACCCCTTTTGTTAAGTATAGAATCGTCTCCTCTGTTTATTTGTGTTAATATCTTTCTCAACAAAACAGTTGACATGTGTGGAAGAGTCTATGTTTACATTTCCTTTGAATTATACGTCAATTCTTTTCCTTTGAATTATATGTCAATACTACTTTATTGAACTCCTTTCTGGTTCATGTGCCAGTATCATGTTTTGCTAATTTGTACAATTTTTCAGTATGTCTCAAAATCCAGCAATGTGCACTCTCTAATACAAATTATTCCTTTTGAAATTTTTTTGGACAATCTTTGTAGGTCTACGTAAAATTTAAAGCTAGCTTTTCAATTTCTTCCTTAAGATATCCATACAAAATTTGACAGGTAGTGAACTGGGTTTACAGAAGTTTTAGGCTTAATAAAACATAAACATGGTATATTATTCCATTTATGTAGATCCTCTTGATATTTTTATGATCACTTTTTGCAGTTATCAACATATAGAACTTGCATACAATTTTATGTTACATAGATGATGCATAAAACAAATGCATTTCATATATTTGTGTGCTATTATACATACATGGCATTTAAAATTTAAATTTGAAAGTATTCCTAGTAAAAATCTAAGAATATGTTTCATTCATGAACATGAGACCTTCATTTATAGCCTGAGGCCTTGGTAAATGCATCAACCAATCAGGTCTATGAACTTTTTGTAGATTCTGTGAAATTTCTTTTGCAAACACCTATTTTTTTCTTTATGTGACTTCAGACATTTAATTATCTCTATTGTAATCAATTATGGACATTTTGTTTCTATTTATCAACTTATTACATATATACTTCAAATATTATAAGCATAATTTGAAGGAAATTTTAGACAATATTTCTGATATGTCTTAGTTGCCACCTGTCATGTGACTGAGGTATGAATTTTTCCACTCATTATGTCATATCAGCATTCAAATAGTATTGGATTCTGAACTATTTTGGAATATGGAAGTTTGGATCAAATTTGTTCAACTTCAATACGAATGAACAATAAGCTTTGTGTCCTAGTTGGATGGTAAATCTGTCTTTCAACATTGAATATGATGCTTGCTGTAGGTTGTTTTCAATAATGACTTTTATCAGATTGGATATCTCTCTTTTTTATTAATTAAATTATTGTTTGACAATTTCATTTTTGTCAAGAATGCATACAGGTACATGATGCCATCTGATTGTTTTCAACCTCAGACCCTCTGCTTTCTCTCTCCCCTCTCCACCCTTGCACTTCCATACTAATGGCTTTTCCCCAAGACTAATGTCTGTCCTCTTGTTTTGTCTGTGTCCTTCAGGGTCTGACTAGGTTCAACTCTGTGGCTTTGGGAAGATATCTTTTGTGATCACAAGTTTGCTAAGAATGTATTTTTGATCAATACTAAATGTTCAGCTTTCATGTGATATTTCCTCTCTTTTGGAAGTAAGGAAATCATTTTCACTTTTCAGTGTGTTGATATAACCAATTGCATACCTTTTTTTCTTTAATGTTTAACTGGGCTTATGTTTCCAGTTAACCTTGACATATTTAAAAATTATATGCTTAGACTTGAATAACCAATAGTTTTTAGAGGATTTTAGATGAATTAGTCCAGTGGTTTAAAGTTGATTTTTCTGATAATGTTTTGATATAAGCACAATGCTAGCATTGTAAAATGGATGGAAACAATAAACTACAATAGGACTGGCATGATTTTTTTATTCAATAGTAGAATTTTCCAGTGGGCCTGGATTTTCTTTTTTGGGAGGTTTTAAACCATGGATTTAACTATTTGTAATTATTAATTTAATTATTTTAGATGGTCTAAACTACCCAGGTTGCTTATGCCTTCTTGTATGAGCTTTAGTATTTTCTGTTTTTATCTAATTTTTTAAATGTATGGATTTGTATTATTTCATAATTTCTTTTTACTAACAGTTTCACTTATGTCTTTAATTACTATAGCACTATTTATAGTTTTATTTCTGATATTAATCATTTACATTTTCTTTTTCAATTATTATTCATCTTTCAAAGAATATGTTTTGATTTAATTTATTTACATCTTTGTTCTTAACACTTCTGAATTGAATTTCATTTTTACTTTTAACTTTAAATGGTTTAAGCTTCGATAATTGATTTATAAATATTCTTTTGTAATATAATTTTTTAATGCTCAGACAATATCTTTAAATAGGAATCAGCCATTTCTCCTGAATTTTCATATACTCTCTTCCAATTTACATTTAATTAAAAATAACTTATTTCTCTTGAGACTTCCTGTATAATTTACGGGTGATTTCACAATGTGTTGTTGCATTTTCATTATTTGCATGGTTATCTGAATAGATTTCTCTGAATTAATAGTTGAATACTGTAATGATAGAAAACACTCTTTGAATGATTTTTAATTACTTTTAAATTTTTTGAAGTTTGTCTTATGACCACAAAATATGTCTTGGCAAGCAGAGCATAGTCACTCAAGGATGGCTTTAACTCCCTCTTCCTTTCATTTTTAACTGGTGTGTTCACATTTCAACTGTGTTTCTTGAACTGTTTGATCACTTTTTGTAAAAGGTCAATCTCCGTACTTTAATGGATCTGTTTACACTATTCATCTGTAATCTATTTTAATTGGGCTGTTTATACTATTTGTCTTTAATGTACCAAATTGATACTATTCATTAAAGTCCACCCCTCAATTTTGCCATCTCCTTCTTGTTCTTTACTGTTTCCACCCCATCTGTCATGTTGACCTGCTTTTAGTTTAAGTATTTTTTTATTCCATTTTTATCTCTAGGATCTGTTGAGTAGATGCGATTTCATTTCATTATTTATTTTCCTCCATTGAATCTAATCTGTTCCTTATTAAAGTTTACATGTCTTTTGAGAGCTGTTTTCTGTTCTCCTGATGCAGTCTGAGGTTCATGCAGCTGTGCTCCCCCATCTGGGGAGTGGTACTCTTAATTTTTGCTACTTCTGGCTATAAAGAATCAGTAGTTGTGTTATGGATCTTTATCTGCTCTAAAGGCAGGGGGCTTTTCATCTGGTCTCATCTCCCAGCTGCAGTTCTCTGCACCTTTACTCTGGCGCAATGATTACTTCTGCCCATCGAAGATTTTTCTATAGATTTTTCTATTTTTCTCTGCCCCAGCATTCTCTTGAGTGCCCAGTAAAACTTACAGGACTGAGGAACACAACATCCTTTTGTGTTTTTGGAACTCAGAACTTGTCTATTCAGACACCAGTCTGCCCAGCTCTGGCCTTTAGTAACACCTTAGGAACCTTGCTTTAAATCATCTGCTATATATGATTTATAGTGTCTTTTCCTTTCACACTGGCCCAAGGAAGGAAATGCTTGCATTGGCTATTAACTAGTTATTCATCCCTCTGTTCCGTGATGACTTAGATTTTTCATTCTGTAGATTATCTAGAAATTCTTTTCTGATAGATGTGAATGTTGTTTTCAGTTTTCTAGTTAACTAGAAGCTGAGAGTCAAGATTATCTGCATTTGATATTATTATTTAAACACCTGTGTCTGAATCTTCAGCATTACCACTTGTTTCCTATATTACCCCTGAGTTCTTTGGTCCACTCCATTCTACTTTCTCGTTTTAGATTTAATATTGTTTAATTTTCTATAATATTCCCATTGTTGAGTAATTGGCAAAATCTCCTGGTTGGGTAATCTTGAGTTTACAGTATGTATGCCTCACTTATCACAATTTACCATCAAGTAATTTCACAGAACTTTAGGTCACACTACTATGTTTCTTTAGTCACTCCTTGTGGTGTTTGTTGTCTGGTATTGCCCTTCTGTTTGTGTTCTAAACCTTACAAAGCATTAACACAGATAGTCCATAACCTTTCAACAAAATGCAAAAACAAGTATAAACATCATGTTATTTTATTTGCATATTAATTTTGCCAGTGTTTTTATGTCCTTTCTGATCTGGAATTTATTTCTTTTATTTGAAAGTCCAGTTATAGTATTTGGGTGGATTTTTTATTTAAATTCTTTAATTACTACTCATATTTACATATCCATCCCCCCATTCTCTCCTCCTCCCATCCTCCCATCTTCCCCACCAACCCTCCAAATCCAGCCCCCACCTCCTCCCCACAGATAGTGAGGCCATTCACAGGGGACTTTGAAAGTCTGTCATATCATTTGGGTAATGCACAAGTGTCCTATGACAAGTTTGTCAGTTTCACTTGTAACCTGGAAACATTTTGTCTTTGTCCGCAGTTACTGAGGGTAACTTCTACCAGGGCAGGTGGCTCTCTGATGGGTAGGTAATTTTCTTTCAGTCCTTTAAATATGTCTCATTTTCTCCTAGCTTCTAATGAGTTTTAGTTATACATTGGTAATGATTTTTAATCATTGTTAATTTGTATATAAATATATTTCATTGGCAATTTTTTTTATTATTTTCTCTTTGTCTTTGTAGAATAATTTGATTTCCATAGCATCTGCTCTGGTTTTTTTTTCCATTTCTCTTGTTTCAAGTTCGCCAAAATTCTAGTTTCTGTGAATTTATAAACTCATAACATTTACTAAATATGTTACTATTATATTTTAGTCCTTTTAATGCACCTTTCTCTACTTCCTCTAGACCTTTCAACCAGGATTTCAAATACCCAAATGTTAGATTGTTCTGTTTCTTCATTGCTTACTTAAGCTGAGCACCCCTCCCCAGTTTTGTAAAACTGATCTTTCTTTACATTTTATTAATTCTTATTTTAAAATATCTCAGGCAGGTTTTCCATCCTCAGGGAGACAGACATTTTGGATTGAGTAATTATATGTTGTCCAAGAATGTTCTGCAAATTGCAGAATGTTCAGTTGTGTCCCTGGCTTTTAGCTACTGGGTCACAGTAGCATCCACCCATGTTATGACTCCCAATGACATCTTTAGATGCTACATAACTACCCCCAAATGAGCACAATTGCCTTTTCTTGAGCGGTAACACCCTAAAGTAACTTACCCACAGAATAAAATATTTTAGTTTATATATGAATCTCAACCCAGGCATTCCATTTGATGTTTTTCAAATTTCTGTAACATTTTATATTTTTCTTTAGATTCTTGAACATTTGTAATAGCCATTTTCAAATCTGTTGTTAATTCTCTCTTTCCTTCCTGAATCTGTGACTGTTGACTGTTTCCTTTTGTGGATCTTGTTTTTAATACTTTCTCACGGTTCTAGTGAGTTTCAATTGCATAATGTAAGGCCAGGGTGCTAAAAATCTTTGTAGTTTTGATATTCTTGCGGATAGCATTACATTTCATTTGGTAATCAAGTTACACGGAAGATTCTTCTCTTTAAGGATTATTCAAAATTGGTTAGCTGTTAAATCTAGAGCTGATTTTCAACTGACTTTGGATTCAGGAGCTTCTCCTACATATTGTAAGGAACACTTGCCTCTCTAGCTGGATGGATCCCAAGTAGCTCATTATCCTGCCTGAGCTCTGCCAATCATTCTGCATGTGACTTCCCACTTGTTTCTCTGTAGAAGTTCCTGCCCCCTCATGCAACCTTGCATCATCTCACAAGGCCCCTAACACTTAACATTCCTCAGGCAAATGCAAGAGAGTGTCACTCACAACTGGGGGTTGTTTTATCTGCATCATTTCCCTGTCTGAGCACTTGCCAGTAGCTTCTGAACTCCAAGCTCTGCATTCTTACCCACAGTCCTCTTCTCTGTGTCTGTATTATGATCTGCAACTAAGGAAGCTGGGACAACTTTAGATCACATCTCATTTGCTTTTGTGACTTGAGTTATCTCGGGGCTGACTTACCTATATAATTTGCATGTCATTTTTTCTTTATTCTGTTTTATTTTCTACGGTTTTACAAGAAGAGAGTGATTTCATCACGTCTAGCAGTGAGGCTTGATAATCTCAAAAGTGAATTCTAAATAGATGTCAGTCCTTCAGATGAGACTGTGGAAGGACAGGAAGTTATAAACGTCTCCCACCAAAGCTTCATGTCCCTAAGACGGTAGAGGGCTTACTCTTTTCTTACCAAGTTCTCAGTGGGGTTGTGAACATTCTCTTTGCGATCTTTTCCTAGATATATGCCATTAAAGACCCTGATACTTCCTTTGTGAGGCACATCTGGAGTTTGCCAATACTTCAGCCATAGCTCCAAGTCCGATTTTGTGCTCAGATCAACTATGCACACATATAATGAAAATTTACTGGGCTGTATTTTTCTTTCATTCCAGCTTTCCCAGGAGATTGATGAAAAACAAAATAAACCCCATTGGCATTTTTACTACTTTCAAGGCAAAAATCTATTATATTTTTTAAAGGGTAAGAAGGAAAAGAAGTATATTTTCAGTTCAAGGAATCAAAGGAAATGGTACTGCAACACTTTTCTGTGTCCCTCCGGATGTGGCTTTCTCAGATATACAGCATTCCAGGGAACCGCTTTGGCTTAATGCTTGGAAGGCGGAAATAAGAAGACAGTCTCATAGCAACGGATGAAACTTGTGCTTCTAAGAGAGGCTCTTCCAGGGACTCATGTTTGAACACCCAGAACTGCTTGTGACTCTCCTGCTTTAGGCCCAAATGCCCTCAGCACAGAGAGCACTTTGCCATTGCACACATTCAAAAAATGTTCAATACATGCCCCCCCCCCTCTCTCTCTCTCTCTATCTCTTGCCTTTTGACTCACTTAAAAAACAGCTTATAACAATTGTCATTTCTGTGTATATACTTAAAATCAAATGTGAAATTGCTTACCAGTTAAAGCAACATTTCACAGTATTGTAAAACAATGATTTTTTTAATAATCTGAATGAACCTATGCCTGCAAGTTTTGTTTTGATGTGCTGGGTAGCTTTATGTCAATTTGACACAAGCAAGAGTCATTTGTGAAGAAATAACCTCAATTTAAAAAATGTCCCTACCATATAGTCCTGTGGGCAAGCCTGTGGTACATTTTCTTGATTGGTGATTGACTGGGGAGGGCCCAGCTCACTGTGTGCAGCTCCATCCCTGGGCTGGTGGTCCTGGGATAAGAAAGTAGCATGAGTAATCCATGCCAGTGAACAGCACTCTTTCTTGGCCTCTGCACCAGCCCCTTCATCTGGGTTCCTGTTCTGCTTGAGTTCCTGCCCTGAATTCCCTTGGTAATGGACCATTATCTGGAAGTGTAAGTGACATAAACCCTTTCCTCCTCAAAGTGCTTTAGCTCACGGTGTTTCACCTCAGCAATAGAAATCCCGACTAACACTAGGGATGATAAGGAAGATCTGTAATGGCATTTACACTGTGGGGCACGCTCATACCAGTTTTCTCCAGATACTTTAAAGACATCCATGCTAGTGGTTTACATTTGAACAACCAGATCCTGGCCTTTCCTGGGACCTGGTAAGGGACCAAGCCAATTACAAAGCACACCTGGATGATAGCAAAAGGATATAAAAGGACTTGGGTGATAGAAAAGGAGCTGTGTGTTACATAAAATATAATTATGTAGCTCCCGGCCATGATTTTGAAAGACGGTAACTCATAGTATTTCAGAATGACTTGTCCAAACACAGTTTACTGGGAACACCTACTTTTCTTGACCTCAGTCCCTAAGGTCTTTAAACCTTAAAAAAGAATTCATAATCCTTTGAATGTCTTCCTTTTTAAGTGTGTGTGTGTGTGTGTGTGTGTGTGTGTGTGTGTGTGTGTGTGTGTGTGTGTTGTGTATGTACATGTGACGGAGTGCGCATGCCTATTTGTGTACAGTGGAGAGTGTCTTACTCTATCACTATCCACCTTATGTTTTGAGACAGGCATCTCACTGATCCTGGTGCTCACCAATTGGCTAGACTGGTTGGCCGGTGAGCTCTGGGGATGCTCTTATCTCTGCCTCCCCAGAGCTGGCAGTACAGGTGTGGACCACCATGCCTGATTTTTTCTATGTGAGTGCTAGGGTTTTGAACTCAGATTCTCATGTGAGTGCAGCAAGCCATTTACTGACCTAACTGTCTAGCTCCAATCCTTTGGTTTTCCTCAGGAAAATATCAAAGCAGCCTCACTGTTGAAATGGAACTCATTCAAAATTTTAAGAGACAGATACATATCAGAAACTCTGCTCAGTGAAATGATTTGTTTCCTATCTGTCGGCTCCTCTTATCCTACACTTTTCTTTCTATATCCAAGCATCATCTTAGATCCAATCTGAATAGGTTATTTCTTAGCCTATATCCTCCTCTGGAAAGGAAGAAATACACTTTCTTCCTAATGATGATGGCTGACATTTACATGTCAGAGCTACCTGATACATTCTTATGAGGAATTTAAGAAACAAAAATTAAAGGAAGGATATGTAAAATAGAGTCGGAAACCCCTTAGTATTAGTAGTTTTAATTATGGGAGGTGGTTCTTTATTTAACCACAATACTAATTCCTTCAGTTACATAATGGTCAAAATATGCCCTGCCTTATCTATCTCAAGTAAACTTACATATGCCATGCACATTTTGTGTGTGTGTGTGTGTGTGTGTGTTTCTACCCAGATTATCTAGGCCCGACATAAAAGCAAATTTGTAACAAGTCTTGGGAGCAAAGGATGGTAGTGAAATAAGGTATTTTCATGACACTGACTAACCCTGCTAATACTACCCGAGTAACAGCAAAGATTGGATAATTTTAGTACCTGCCTAGTTGAAGAGGATTTGATGCCAGGAGATTATATTGCCCTAGAAACTGCTGGAAAGCTGAGAGGAAATCCAAGTCAGGTCTGCCTGGGACCAAGTCTGTGTTCTGTACATAACCATCGGCTCTCTTGGTCCCTGCATCACAGAGCCAAAGATGTCAGCATGAAACTAAGGGAAAGTGAAAGACTTAGATCTAAAAGGTTATTTTCTCAGTAACATTGACAAGAATAAGAAATGTGCAAAAGATATCTGGTTCATGTGATTAAAGAGTCTATTGAAGGTTAACTATAATTTTTAAAACTCAGTATGTGTGCATCTGAGCTGCAGTAATCAGGGATCCTTTTCAGGCATGTGTTATATAAGGACAAATTGGATGGGAGAAAGCTTCAAAGATAACCATGTCCCAGTCTTCCCAAGCTCTGCTCTAAGGGCAGGCAGGGCCCGAATGCTGTGCTTTGATTCAGTCTTCTTAGCATCGGAGGGAAATGGTCAGTAGATTTAGAAGGGAGGTTTAATGAATGACTCCCTCAAGGTACATTGGATTATTCAAATAAATTAGCAAAAATGTCTGGACAATTAAAAGATTGAAATGTGTAATAGATAATTAGCATCAGGGGCCACCATAGAAAAAAAAGAACACCACATTAATCAATTGCCCCATTAAATGACAAGTTTTAAGCTAATAGTGAAAAAACTTCAATGAAAATTTTAATTGCTTTGTCCAAGAAGAAAAGAAACGTGGGGAATTAAATCAGGCAGGCACCTATCCATTGCTTGGTATTAATTTGTAATAATACCTATAAAGATATGTCTCTATGGTAGATTTCAATGCAAATTTTCTGTGTAAATTTAGTTCTATAGATAGATAAATTTTTTTCTTGTACACTGTGGAAGAGATCATTTTAAAGTGAGCTCTAAATGGAATGGTAAACACAAAGTTGAGTCATCCATCGTTAGTGTGGGTTCAGGAATATGAAACAGCTGGGCTTTCTTGCACATTTCAAGAGTGTTTTGATATGTGAATATGTTAATTTGTTTGGGTTGACTGAAGCTATCTTATTCAAAAATAGTGTATTATCTTGTACTATAAGAATATATAGTCCTTATCAGGTCAAATTGCATGTTAATTAGTAATAATTTCCAATATACTCATTTATTAAAATACATTACCTCCAAAATTAAAATGCATGATCAAAATATCACTTCTCTCTCCTTTTCTTTATATAAAGGTCCATATTTGTATTAGTGTATGTATTCACAAGCATACATGTGGATAAATGTTCATATGTGGACTTATAAATACCCATTCACATGTGTATCAAAATGATCATATTCAAAGTAATAGCACCTAGTCATAAATATATCGCCAGGGATTTGAGAACAATATGGATGCTGATTTATACAAACTAATATTGAAAAGATTTTACAAATGATTAGTATTGTCTATTTTCTAAAAGTAGCAGTCCTTGTTAGAGCTGTCATGTATCATGGGTTGGTTTTATAAAAAAAAAAAAAGAGGAATGCCAACTTGTACAACCACTTTGGAAATCAGTATGGCGACTCCTCAAGAAAATGGGAATGAGTCTACCACAAGATCCAGCAATTCCACTCCTAGGCATATACCCAAAAGAAGCACATTCATATAACCATGTTCATAGCAGCATTATTTGTAATAGCCAGAAACTGGAAGCAGTCTAGATGCCCCTCAACTGAAGAATGGATGCAGAAAATGTGGTACATTTACACAATGGAGTACTACTCAGCAGAAAAAAAAAGCAAATCTTGAAATTTGCAGGAAAATGGATGGAATTGGAAGAAACCATTCTGAGCGAGGTAACCCAATTACAAAAAGACAAACATGATATGTACTCACTCATATGTGGACCTGCTTTATGATACATAGTAGTGACCGTGCTTTATCAGAGCTGTTTTTAATCATGTTGCTCAGAATGGTTTCCTTCCAGATGATGATTTAGAAGCTAATTAAAAAAAATGGTGCCAGGTACCACAAGAGTAACAGAACTGTGCTGTTTTTCTGGGATTTTGTTTTTTACTTTTTTCTTTTTTAAATGGAGTGTGCTGGATGTCTCTACAATTTTGTTCAAATGACTGTAGAACCTGGAAAAGCTGTTGCTGCTATTGATGCATAACATACTGCCATTATTGGTCATATATATATATATATATATATATATATATATGATATTGAATTTTTGGAAACTTTAGCTGTGCTGTCAACTTTGGAAAAAAGTATCCCAGTTTACCGTGTTGAGTTGGCATTGTACAGAAATTAATAGCCATATTGGTCTAGAAATGTTGAACTTAATTTTTTTCCATTTGTACAGAGGTAATGCACTGTATTAAATATGTAAGGTCTTAAAAAAAAAGAAGGGACTTTGAGAGCCCATCCCTTGTGAAGGGATGTTCTCTTGACCTGGACACATGGGGTAGGGCCTAGACCTGGCCCAGGATGATGTGGTAGACTTTGGGGAGCCCCTTTTGAGGGCCTTACCCTGCCTGGGGAGTGGAGGGGGGGTGGCTAGGGCCAGGTGAAATGTTGGGGGGGAGAGGAGGGAGAGGGAGAAGGGATTGACATCTGAAGGAAGCTTGTTCCTAATTTGAACTAATAAAAGAAAAGAAAAGAAAAAAAGAAAAAAAAAGAAGAGGAATGGGCATTGACTTATGGGTATGAGCTGGGGTACTCTCCAGCTCCCTTACCTCATTTAAACTCTGCCTCAACACAAGTATCACTGACTCCAAAATTAAACTAATGGAGAGAACATCACAATTCTCTAGTTGTAGCTCTAAACAAAATTGCCTCTGAGAAGGATTGGTTCATTGATTCCTTGGGAACTGGTTATGAATTATTTATTCATCAGCAGCTTTTCTCCGTGCTAGATGAGTAAGGGCTGCATGAAAATAGATGGAAAGTGCTCCAAAAAGGATTTGGTCTGAGAGAGCCACACTTACCCATTTCCTTGTTAGAAACCTGGCTGGACAGACAAGTCACAAACACCCTATAATCCACCAAGAGCAGGCAACTTGATATCTCAGATTCTGTCTCTTGATTTCTATCTAGATGGTGTAAAGCACACATCAGTAACTTAGAGGTGAAACTGCAGGTGACATTTCACAGGGAATGGAATTTAGCAAAGTAGTGACAAACTTGAGATGTGGCCATCCATTCTGCAGAGACAACAGTGCCATTTCTTTAGATTTTTAAAAGTTAGCGGGAATTCTGCATTCTAAACAAAATTCTCCCAGAGTTTAAATCTTGACATTGTATCATTGTATAGGTCATCAAAATTACAGTGTTGGGCTGGAGCTGGTTTTTGGCTTTGTATATAATGTTTCTAGCAATTATTTGGGGGAGGGATATGCTGTTATAAACATGGACAGTGATGAGCTAGAAAAACAGGCCACAGAAAAGGCATACTCAGTGATGTTTGGGTATAAAGACGACCTGGCCATAAATGTGAAAATGACTACAATACCATTTAGTGAGCTTCCCAAAGATCTAGCAAGCTTTGGGGAAAATCCAGAGGAGAACTAGGGCTACCTTATAGCCTTTAAACTGTGCCATTACCTGGAACCCCACACTTGATTTATTCTCTTGCCACTGTCAAGA
Organism: Cricetulus griseus; assembly: GCF_003668045.3. Classification (NCBI taxonomy): domain Eukaryota; kingdom Metazoa; phylum Chordata; class Mammalia; order Rodentia; family Cricetidae; genus Cricetulus; species Cricetulus griseus. The sequence goes on along the minus strand of NC_048595.1, from coordinate 274,681,321 downwards.
AAACCACAATAATTTTACTGTTGCATTTTGATGTATAGTAGATCAAAGGAACAATAGGACAGCATAGTAGCTTGACACACCCCTTACACACAGTGCACACAAGAAGAGAAGAGCATATGTGACCAGCCCAAGGAACACCATCATAGGCTTTGTGTACTTATCTGTATTACCAACCATTTGTGCTGAAAATAATTACACAGGAGGAAAAGGAAAGATGGGACAGCCCAAAGCCGCCCCCTGCCCCTGCTTTGGTCCTTCCTTAAGAGTCAGTGACACTTTCTATCCCAAGGTAAAAAGTGGTGGTAGACTAAATAAGCTTCAGGAATTAGAAAAACAAAAGAAAATGAAGGAAAAGAAAAGAAAAATAACCTTCCAGTTTACTCTATGCAACTTTTCCATTCCTCTGGTAAAGACAAAATACATATGCATGTAAGAGTTACAAAATAGGAATTTTATGATTTTAGGGCTTCTGCATATCAGTTAAATGCTGTTATGTTCACATTTAAAACTCACATTGGACAATGTAAATTTCAAGTGGTGAAACTTTAATGAAAAGTTTTTATTTTTATTTTCTTAGCACAGCAACACGTAGAATTTAAAATACCATAACACCAATGGGAACAGCTTTACACCTCATCAACAAAGCTTCCAATGACTCTGTTGTTTCCGTCTTTTACCAAACAACTCTTGCTGCACTGTGCTGCACCAACTCAGCAAATTATGGAGCTGGCTTTGCTTAGCCCAGGTTTATATCCATTCTCTTCACTTCTAAGTCACAATACCTCACTGTGCTCTGGTGTGGTGTTCCAGATTTTAATGGTGATGATTATAAGCTTAGAACAAGGAAACAAGGAGAGCCTTGTTGAAATAGTTTTCACTTTACATAAGTTGTCATACCCATAATTTCATAACCAATATTAATGCATTCAACTTTGCCCATCTTTGGTTATTTTCTGGCATTGCATTTCTTAGTACCTTGTTCATGAAACAAAATGAGGGAGGTACAGGGAGGCTCATGTAGCTCTTTATGTTAACTGCTGCTCTTTGAGCTGCACCACTGAGACACTGTTATGTACTACTGAATAAAAAGAAGGAACACTTGGTAGAACCTGAAATGTAGGAAGGAACGTTCTAGAATTTCTGCTGAGTAAGTGAACAGGCAGTTGTTTTACTACTGACTAGATCATAAGTATGGAAAAAAGGTTGCAGTGTTATTTATGGACCACTGTCATCCTTCACCAGTTTACCCAGAACTTGAAGGTTGCTTATGGCAGAAAGGTGATCCTGATGATGAGATGGCTAATCTTATCTGCCAGCTTGACCATATCTTGAATGAAATAAAACCAGCTAAAAGCAGCTCAGCACACCTGTGAAGGCTTTTCTTGATTGTCTTCTTAGTTACTTCTCTATTGATGTACAAAATACCATGACCAAGGAAACCTATAAAAGGAAGTGCTTGATTTGGGCTTGTTTCAGAGGGGTTTCAGAGGGAGCAGAGCAGCAAGCATGCCGGCCTAGGACTGGAACAGTAGCTGAGAGATTATATCTTGATCCACAACCACAAAGCAGAGAAAAAGAGACACACTGAAATCTCACAACTCACCCCCAGTGACATGCTTCCAACAAGACTATATGTACTAATCCTTCCCAAATAGTTTACAAACTCAGGACAAAGTACTCAAATATAAGAGCCTATACTCATGGGGCTATGCTCATTCAAACCACCACAATCATAATATTTGAGGTCAAATTTGGATCTTTTGAGGTCAAAAGACCCACGCTAAATCTGGACCACACCTTCTGGTTGTGCCTACATGAACAGCCATGGATGAAGTAAGCTTTGGCTTTTTTTTTTCCTGCTTGCCTTCACTCTTGCTTTTAAGTTCATCTCTCTTAAAGCTGAGGCATTCCTTCAATGGTATTAGAACCCACTTCTTCGGAATACCAACATAGACTGAAGACCAGCTGAGACATCCAGACTAAACAACTACTGAATCTGGGCCTTTCTTTTGGGAGACAGTTATCACTGGAGTAACCAAACCACAGCTGTAGAAAGCTTTTTATGTTGGCCACCAGCTTACAAATAACAACACGAAGAATTCTTCTTGTTAATTATGAAAGCTTGGCCATTGGCTTGCCCCACTGGCTCTTATAACTTATATTAACCTTTTATTAATCTATATTTTATCATGTGGCTCAGTTAGCTTTCTTCTGTCCCATTTGTCTGACTTGTTCCATGTCCCCTTGGTGTCTTCTGTATGCCTGAATTCATCCCTCTGACTTCCCCTCTCTTTCTGCCTGGCAGTCCAGCTTATCTTCTCCTGCCTTGCTATTGGCCATCCAGCTTTTTATTACACTAAGCACAGCAACACATCCTTACATAGTGTACAAATATTCCACAACACAGCTTGTAAGATACTCTAATAAATCATGTGTGTGTGTGCGAGTGTGTGCATGAGCGTGCAGACACACACACACACACACACACACACTCTTGCACTTCTTTTCCTCTAAAGAAGTCTAATACATATGGTATGTGGCCAACTTTATTAGACTGAATTGTGGTAGGAAATGTTCTTCTGTGTATATGTTTCTCTTATTGGTTAATGAATAAAAAACTGATTGGCTGATTGGCCAGACAGGAAGTGACATAGCTGAGCAGAATCAGGATATAAGCAGGGACAAACAGGAAATTGCTCTCTTCTCTGTGGAGATGCTGAACAGTCATCATGGCATTCTCTGGTAAGATAAAACCACGTGAAAACACATGGATTAATAGTTATGGGTTAATAATTAAGACAGGGCTAGCTAATAAGAAAGCCTAGCCAACTGGCCAACAGTTTCATAATTAATATAGTGTCTTGTGCTTCTTTGGGGCAGAGAAGGGCATAGGGACTAGCCTGGCCATGAAAACTCACATAACAGAATTAATCCTATGGTTTCCTGTAAAAAGGAGGCTGAACTTCTCAGTTATGGCATTTGATACAGAAGATGCAGCCTAAGCAGTCCAGATAATTCTAGAGTCCCAGGCTTCAGAAGAGGAGAGAAGGAAATTTCAAAGACTTAGTCCCTCTTTCTTCACATTTCCCCACTAGTAGGTTTGGGACTCTACAATTCTGACCTCTGCAGGTTCTGACAACCCTGGTTCTTGTTAAGTTTGAGGGAGACATTCTCAGAGGTTCTGTGGTGACATCATTTTTAGGCTAAAAGGAAGAGCTAGAAGATAATTAGTGCAGTTTAATCATTTCAAACATTTCATAAGAGCTCTCCAATTTCTGAGCTTGCATAAATATTTAGTGCTTTGCTACATGTCTCAATACTTGACTTATTTATCTGCATATTCTAGCAAAGTAGTGAGAAATGTAAGTTTATTGAACAATTATTTTTAACGGTGTGTTTCTGAGAGACAAAGTAAGATCTGGAACCATTTTTCCATGATCCAGCCAACCAGCTGAGAAATGTAATATGATCTTTTTCAGGATCTAGTGTTAAGGGTTCAGCTGGACAGGGAGTTGAAGAGATGAAGGAAACTCACACGGCATGTTACACAATGGGAAAACTGGAAAGAAAGTGGGATGGCCTAGGAAATTCTAGTCTCAGAATCAGTCATTTAAAATAAAGGGGTTCAGAACACTGATGATAAAAGGATACAGCTATGCAATACTCAATGAAGTATAATTATCAAAATGCATATAAACATTTTTGAACTTTCCTTAAAGTTCCTGTCTCTATCACACTGATGGGGTTAGAGAAGCATAGAAAGACATGGCTGTCTCTGACTCTGATCCACTTGAAGTCATTCCAAACATTATGCCTAAGGACAATGAAAAGTAAAGACTGTTCTAGACTCAGTATTCATACTTTCAGGGTACCTCATAATGAAACACAAAACACAGTACTTCAGTTGTTTCTCCCATTATTGTGATAAAAATAATTCAAAAAAGGCACTGTAGGATTGAACTTCATCATGGAAAGCAAGGAAGTCATTGAGGTAGGAGTCTGGGGTGGCTGTTTCATTGTATCTACAGGATACAGGAAGCAGGCACTGAAGAATTTTAGTGCTTGCCTCACTTTCTCATATTTATTCAGTTCAGAACCCCGGGCCATGGGATGCTGCAATCTATCCACAGTTATAGTGGCTCTTCCTAGCTCAGTTCACTTAATCTAGATAATCCCTTGTGGGTATACACAGAATCTGGTTTTGTAGGTGATCCTAGATCCTGTCAATTGATAATCAATACTTACCATCATACATGTCACTTATACTTCATGCATGCCATTTATACTGTTCATTGAACTGATTGCTGTCAGATAGAATACCTTTTCCTACCCCAATCTGTTTTCTTTGGACTGAACCAACCTTGGAGAGTACAAACTTGTCTATGCTTTTAGAACCTGGGACATCTTTAGTCCCCCTCCTAACTCTTACATGCCTAGTCTGTTGTGTTTAGAAACCACCCATCCCCTATCCCTTTCCATATTTTTGGCCTTGACTTGTCTCTGTGAGCTTCATTTATTTCTGTTCTCTTCCTTGGGGTAGATGACCTCACAGCTTTAGTCCTCCACCCTTGTATAACTTTATTGTCCAGCAAAACCGTTTTGTTTTAATTAGACACTAGACTCTCCATTTTTTTAGTCTAATAGAATTTAGATGATTTAAATGTTCAGTATATCCCAGAATTCTTTTCCAAAAGTATCTGCTCCTTTAACTCTTGGTTGCAAAGTTCTAAAAGTGAGTCCACATTTGCAGCACTTGCCCCTATTGAGTATTTACTTCAAATACACTCAGGTGATAGCAGTTACTGGTCACTATAACAAGAGATCACATAGACAAGCGGCATGGCGATTTTAGGGCAACTAGGCTATTTCTTGTGTCATGAAATGAGAATAGCTAGGAATTATAAGAGTTAGGGAATAAGTCATAATAGCCTTGGATTGGCCATTTCAGAGCAGGACCAAACTAGCCCCGGCAAAGAATGAGCCTAGTAGATAACATTACCTCAGAAACACAGCAGCCCAGAGCATCTAATGAGGAAGAAAATGGATGTATTTTCTCCCTTGGAAACTGCTGCATTCATCTTACAGATCTTTCAGGGACCATTTGCAAGAAAAATGTCTGGAATGTGAAATTTCTTTTATGTGTCCCATTCTCTAAGAGATGCTTGTGTGTACAGGAGTGGAGGTTTGTGTTCACAGAAGTGGAAAGTTGGAAAACTCTACTGTCTGAATAGTTGTTGCCTGATATTCAGGAGTCCAGTGTCCCCATGCTTCTCCATGCTTCTAGAGGCAGCGGAAATAGAAAAGCAAAGAGACACTTTCTTCCAGTGAAAGCTCCAATGTATGGAATTCATGGGATCTGTGAGCTTACTTGACACAAACAGAATTATTTGCTCTTTACTTTCAGCAGATTCAGTTTTTCCTTCTGGCATAATGTGTTTGGGCTAAAGATTTTGTTGTCATGTTGTTCTACTTTGCTTTGATTGTTGTTTCTTTTTTCTTTTCTATTTTCTTTTCAAGACAGGGTTTCTTTGTGTAGCCTTGGAGCCTGTCCTAGAATTTGCTCTTTAGACCAGGCTGGCCTTGAACTCACAGAGATCCAACTGCCTCTGCCTCCCAAGTGCTAGGATTAAAGGCGTGTGCCACCACTGCCTATTGATTGTTGTTTTTTATGCACTGATCTAACATAGTTTTGTTGCTGCATCTGGTAAGCAGTTTGGATCCTTCAGCTTTTCCTAGCTCATTGGGGGAAATGATTTAGGTGTGTGAGCATTATCTGAATTCTATACCCATATTTCTTCATAGAACTACAACAGCTAGTGACTCCCCTTTGAAGGGTGGGTGATCTACTCTCTGGCCTTAGCACCAAAAAAGAAATTCAATGTTCTCTGCTATGCAATGTTAGCTTGCCCCCTGGTCTACATGAGTGCAGGAGCAATAGCTCTTCCCAGCCTTCTCTCTTCCTTCATCTTCCATGTCTCATTCACAGAACATGCCCTCTACTTGGCATGAATTCTGCTTTACATAGATGTATTCTTCCTTCGGATTCACTTTAGTTTCAAGTTGTCAACCTACTAGCTCTTACACAAGATGAGGTTAATTTTAGAACTGTACCTGGGAAATTTATTCTAGGAAATTATCCTGGACACATGGAAAAGAATGATTTAGTTCAAAATGTATAATAGTATAAAGGCTAGGGAAATTCTTACCACAGTGAAAACTCTTGACTACTTTAAATCTAGTTTCCATCTGTACTTAAGATATGCTACTGTGCTTTAAACCAGACATGCTTATCTTGCTCCAGACTCCATTTTTAGTAAACCTTGGAGCCCATGGTGAATGCTTTTAATGTCTGTGCTGATGTCACACTTGGCTTTAGTCCATCTGTCTATACTGAGGCATTCTGGGATATTGTTCTGGAAGTCAGTCTTTTAATTAAGATTTTTTTCTTATGTGTGTGAATGTTTGCCTGGATGTATGTATGTTCAACACATGTGTGATGGCTAGAAAATGGAGTAGGATGCCTTGGAATTTGAGTTATAGATAGTTGTGAGCCAACACGTGAGTGTTAGCAACCAAACCCCAGTGCTCTGCAAGTGCTATTAACCACTGAGCCATCTCATCAGCCTCAGAAGTATTTTATTAATCTAAGTGAAGGATTGATGTTAAAGAAATGTTCACTTATGGTCTACTTTTCTCTCTATGAAGAAATGGGGAATATATACGTATATACATACATACATACATACATAATATATCCATATATTATCAGAGAAATGATACTTTTTAAAACAGGCATGCTTTGTTTTATTTTCATCCTTTTAGGAACTGAAGATAGCAAAATCAAGTTCGGAGTAGAACTGAGATTCTCAGCATGCATAATGCTCACTAAACTCCTGGCTCAATCCATCACAAATGTTTCTTTGCTTACCCTCATTTATCTAGTTATTATTTTCTTTTTGTACCCATTTTGTAGACTAAAATATATTTGTATAATAACAGGAGGATGTTGCTACGGATGGGTGTAAAATGTCTTCTGAAGGTTCATAGGCTTGAACATTTGTTTCCTGACTTGTTTTAAAATCTCCACGGGGTGGGGTCTAGCTGGAAAAGGTGGATCTTGAGGAAGGTTGGCCTTAAGACTTACAGTACAGACACTCTTTCTGTCCTGTCTCTGCTTCTACTTCCTGGACAGCATGCCTTCCCTAACACAATGGACTGGGTTCTCTCAAACTGTGAATTAAAATAAAACTTTATTCCTTTAAGATGATTCTGCTACATATTTTATTCACTGAAACAAGAAAAGTAATGCAGGTATAAAACATCAATTTGTATTCATATTCTTTGTTCAAATAAGTGAATGAGATAATTAGAATGTTCAGTTTCAACTCATCTCAGTGAGATAACATAAATATCTGCTTCAAAGATCATCAAAACCCAGAAAATACTGACATTAACAAGCATACAGTTTTACCTTTTACAATTAAATCTATGATCCAATTCAGATTACTTTTTACCTGGGTGTGTGATGCCTTATTTTTCCATAGACACATCTCAGTGGCTCCAAAAGAACTTACTGAGAAGATTTCTTTCCCATTTAATTCTACCGGCACTTTCAAATGGCTAAATGGCCTCGAACTACATTAGATAATAATGTATGGAATCTGTGGTAACATTTTTATAGATATCATTGAGGGTGTGGTGGTGACAAGGCTATCCTGACTTGTCTAGGTGGGCCCTTAAGCCACTGTACTTGTTCTAAGAAAGAGGTAAAAGAGCAGAGCTATCGAGAAGGCAGAGGGAAGGCTGAAGATGAGAACATAGGGAAATGTTTGAACATGTTATACTGCTGGGCTTCTCTGTAAAGGAGACTGTGAGGCAATGGACTAGCTCCAGAATGTGTGAAAGGCAAGGGAATGTTCCCTTTGAGTTCTGTGCTGATGAACTATAACGTCTTGGTTTTAGTCTAATGATATTCACTTTGGATTCTGGCCTCCAGAATGTTTTTTTTTTTTTTTTAAATAGGAATCAAGGTACATAAAGCGTTCAGGTATGGTATAAACTGCAGAGCAAGAAAAGAAAAACTGAAGCCCAGCTCAAGAGATGTTTCTTTTGTCTCTGTTAAAGGACAGAAGAGAGTTTAGTCTGGGATTCAGGTTAGACGATAATAAGGGTAGAGATTCTGTCTTGTCTCCTTGGGGATCACCATATCTCATCACCTAGCCCTGTGGCAGGTAGGAAGGACACAGAGCAGTGTGAACCTCGGGTTGTCCATGTTGGGAGTCTAAAAGCAGAGAAGGCTGGGCTCCTCTTCCTGTTTGGAATAGGACTCTCAGAGGCCAGCATTGCATGCCCACGGTCAAGGCTCTGAGAACCAGAGAAATTCTAAGAAAGAGATCCAGAGACGCTTCAAGGAGGCAAGGGGTAGTTTCTGAGCAATCACAGAAAATACAGAGAAAACAACGTGGAGAAAACTGAGTGACAGAATTTGGATCGAGACCAAGGGCTATAGAGGACAAGCTGAGCTTATCTGCAGGCAGTGGCTGAAATACTGTGTGTAGTGACAGGTGTTGGCATCATGTCAAAAGGTCAGCGTCACCGGTATCAGCTGAGGAGTCTCAATGACATGGAAGAAGTTAAAGGGATGAGGAATGTAAAGCTTAAAATATCCAGTTTCAGGAGTGAGCACTGTAGGAGCCTCACTGGGAACCTAAGTCAACCTTGAGATTAATAACAGAGAAGAAAAAACTGGAGGACAAAGTCCACATACTGACTTTGTTCCCCTGAGTGACTAAGTTGACAATTTCATTTAAAAATCATTAGTTATTCTAAATTTACTGAAACTGAATAGAATCATAATTAATAATGATTGTCTAAAATATGGAGACTGGAGCTTTATAATAGTATATACCAAAATAAAGTTTTATGTAGACAAATTAACTGCTAGTGTGTGGATTTTAATCCTGTTACCTGTGTACTGTCACTCAGTTCTATTACAACAATAAGTAGCAGAGATTCTCATTTTATGGCGAAATGATATAAGGTCAACACACCGAGAAACTGTACACATAGAGATGCTCAAACAGGCAGAATTAAAATGGTGGTCTGACTTCGGTTGTGTCTTTCCCATTGTTAACATGTTACACAAAACATCTGAAACTCATTTACACCATAGAGGCTTGAGTTCACTTTCCTCAGACTAATGGTTTAAACAAAGGTTATTTCCAGACGCAAGAAGTTATAACTCTATTATGTGACCTGGCAAAGAGAAGTCTGTAAGTTGCTTTTCTATTGGGTGTTTTGAGAGTCACCATCTTGATTACATTAAAGTCAAAACATGAAAAAAAATTAAGAAATTGCACCAGAGTACAAGGGAACGATTAACCCGTGTCATGCTCATGTCTTCCGATTGCTGATACATTTGTGTTAGCCTCTGAGAGTAGGAGTGGGCTGTCAGAAAAGCTTTGTCTATGTATGAGAAGGAGAAGTAAAATAGCTGAACTTTTAGAAAAGGATTTTGCAATGTTTGTTTCTTTCAATGCAGGTGGTGAGAGACAGCTTCTACCAGATTTTTGACAATTATTAAAACAATTTTGCAGCCAAATTGTATTGCATAGTTTGCACTGGAGATGTCGGCTTCAATTATAACAAAACTTGAGGTGGGAAAGAGAATTGGAACTATCTAGATATTTTCTTTTTGTGTGAGTCAGGCATTATGTTGTGACATAAAGTACCATAAAACACACACACACACACACACACACACACACACACACACACACACACACACACACACACCAGACTTACATGTGAAAGGACTTATTTCAGTTAACAGTTTCTTTTTTTAATATTTATTTACTTTTACATCCCAACCACAATTCCCCTCCCTACCCTCCTCCCAGTCCTTTTTCCCTTTTCCCACCTGCCCTCTGCCTACCCCTTCATCCATTCCTCTCTTTTTCTATACAGAAAAGGGCAGGCCTCCCAGGGATGTTGACAAAAACATGGCATATCACGTTGCAGTAAGACTAAGCACCTTGCTTTGTATTGTAGTTGGGCAAAGTAACCCAGAATGAGGAGTAGGTTCCCATAAACAAAAGAGTCAGAGACAGCCCCTGCTTCCACTGTCAGGAATCCTACAAGAAGACCCAGCCACATAACTGTCATATATATGCAGAGGGCCTAGATCAGTCTCATACAGGCTTCCTGATTGTTGGTTCAGTGTCTGTGAGCTCCTATGATCTCAGGTTAGTTGTTTCTATAGGCTTTATTGTGATATTCTTGGCGCCTCTAACTCCTACAATCCTACCTCCCTATTTTCAGCAGAAGTCCCTGGGTTCGGCCTAATGTTTGTGTCTCTGCACTGGTTTCTACCAGTTGCTGGATGAAGCCTCTCTGATGACTATTGGGCTAGGCACCAATCTATGAGTATAGCAGAATATTGTCAGTCATCATTTCACTGACATTTTTTCTCTCCAGTTGTATTTGGTTCTTTACTAGGTCTTTGGGCCATCCAGCCTCTGGGTCATAGTGCTTCAGGCAGTTTCAGGGGTGGGCTCACTCTCGTGGCATGGTTCTCAGGATGCACCAGTCATTGATTGGCCACTCCAACGATGTCTGTGGACCCTTACCCCAGAATATCCCGGAGGCATGACAGACTATAGGTTGAGGGTTTTGTGGCTGGGATCGTTTTCCAGTCCCTCCAATGGCATTCTTGCCTGGTCACAGGAGATAGTCAGTTCAGGCTATGTATTCCCTATTGCTAGGAATCTTAGCTAGGATTATCCTTGAAAATTCCTGGAAGTTTCCCTTGCACCAGATTTCTACCTGACCCTGAAATGACCCCCTTTCCAGTTGGTTTTTCTGTATTCTCTACTCCACCCAATCCGTCATACTGCCCCACTCCCATTCACCCACAAAATATCTTCTAGTTCCTCTTCTAAGGGAGATACGCGTGACCCCTTGAGCTCTCCTTGTTTCCTGGCCTCTCTGGGGTTATGGACTGTAGCATGGTTATCCTTATTTTATGATTAATAACCACTTAGGAGTGAGTACACACCATGTTTGTCACTGGGTATTGATTACCTTACTCAGGATTATTTTTCTAGTTTCACCCATTTGCTTTCAAATTTCCTGGGGTTCTTGCTTTTAACAGCTGAGTAATATTCAATTGTGTAAATGTACCACATTTTTCTTATCCATTCTTTGGTTAGGGACATCTAGGTTGTTTCCAGGTTCTGGCTATTATGAACATACTTGAGCAAGTATACTTGTGGTATGATTGAACATCCTTTGGGTGTATGTCCAAAGTGGTATTGGTATTGCTGAGTCTTGAGATACATCGATTCCCAATTTTCTGAGAAACTACCACATTGATTTCCAAAGTATCTGTACAAGTTTGCACTCCTACAAGCAATGGAGGAGTGTTCCCCTTTCTCCACATCCTCTCCAGAATGAGCTGTCACTTGTGTTTTTGATCTTAGCCAATCTGACAGGTATAAGGTAGAATTTCAGAGTCATTTTGATTTGCACTTCCCTGATGGCTAAAGATGTTACAGTTCCAAGTTTCTAAAGGGATGACTTACTTCTTCACTCTGACATAGATAGACTGCAGACAGAAGGGCAAATGGAAGGAGCCAGGGCAAAATGTAGCTTCCATGGAAATGTCCCCAAATACCTGCTTCCTCCAACCAGACTCTACTTTCCACATCACCTCTTAGCAATCTACTCAAATTTTGAATCTGCCAATGGATTAAATCACTCATCTAGTCAGATCCTCAATATCCGGTTGTTTTAGAAAACCCTCTCAGGGGGACGTGCTTTACTAATCCCCAGTGCATTTAAGATCGTATGATTATTAACTATCAGACTTCATTCTAGATTATTATTGTATGAGCATGGATAAAAAGTGTATTCTTCAAGCAGTAGAGATAAAGAAATGTTAGATTGTTTCAAACAAAACTCTTCACACTCCACTGTCAAGGCTCTCCTGCATTTCTATCATTTAGTTTTAGTCTGCTTTTTATTTAAATACAATATGGCTAAAAGTCATCAGAAATGGTTCAGAGTTTTTTTGTTTCAATGTGTTAGAGGCATTGCTCCAAGGCCTTTCTTACATTGTGTCCTATTAGGTATTTGCAATCATCCTTAATCTTACTTTTCCTGTCTTTTCTCTCTGACTGCTTTTAAATTACTTTTATTATTGCTGCTTTTTTGGGGTTTTATACATTGAAATATACTTCTCCAAACCATATCTTGATTCCCTAACCCCTAATGAGATAGGATTGGTTGCCCTCTTAAGAAGAGGAGACCAAGGCATGGAGGGCTCAGGGGCTGAAACGTTTGCTGCACAGGCTTGAGGAATGCAGTTCTAATCTGCAGAACACCTGTAAGAACAAGGTGGGCTTGAGGAATGCAGTTCTAATCTGCAGAACACCTGTAAGAACAAGGTGGGCTTTTGATGTCTATAATTCCAGTGCTGGGATGTAGAGAGAGGGAATCAGTGGGGTAAGCTGACTAGTCAGCCTAGCTTTATCACCACGCCCTGAGAGACTCTGACTTAATGAATAAAGTAGAGAGCTAGAGAAGAAAAAACCCTCATGTCAGCCTTGGGTCTCCTTCACACACACATGTGCATACATGTCTGCATACTCCCACACATGGGAACACCCATATACACATGCATACCACCGGCAACATATATTTTAAGAGAAAAAAAAGAAAAGAAGAGGCCACGTTGCTCTCTATTCGTGCAACACAGTCCTTATGAAAACATGGCCAGAAACTGGCTGTCTGTCACTCAAGGAAAGAGTCCCACTAGACAGTGACTCCACTAGTACCTTAATATTGGATTTCCAAAAGAAAATAAATTTAAGTTATTTAAACCTCTCAGACTTTAGCATCTTCTTTTAGCAGCCCAAGCAGAGTAAGACATTAGCAATCTGGTTATGCTATTAATTGATGGAACGGTTTTCATACTCTTGTATTTGGTGCTCATTGAGCCTCTGGGAAATGCAAATTTATTATTTTCTTCAAGTGTGTACTATTTCTTTTTTTGTCATTAAGTTTATTTTTTCCAACCTAATATTTTTATATTTTTATTGGTTATTTGGGAATTTCACATAATGTATCCCATCAGTCATTTCCTGGTCCTCTCAGGTCTGCCTTTGGGCCTCTGTGACCTCCCTCCCCAAAAAAAGACCTAGAAAAAATATATGCTAGTCCTGTTTGTGTTTACTGGAGTATGGTGAAACTGCCAGTGGCCAGCCCCTTAAGGAAAATGAGTCTTTCCTCACCTCCAACCCCAGCCATAAGTTGTCAACTGTGAAGAGCTTCACTTCATCATCTTACCACAATTTTTAAGAATTCTGTTCCATGGCTTCCTGTCTAGACTGCTTCTTTTTGGGGGTGGGAGCAGAGGTGTGGGGGAGAGGTTATCACAGAAGCTTTCCATGTCTCTCATTGTCAACACTAAGGCTGCAATTATCAATACCAATGCAAAAACAAAACAAAATATAAAAAAACCTTCCTTGCCCTTTACAGTAAACAGCAGCATGGATCATGCACATCCATGTGGTTTCTGGTGACAGCACAGATCATAGACATCCACATGGCCTCCAGCATCATCATGAGCCTTGGACCTCAGCATGGTCTCCCATGGCAGTACAGACCATGGGTATTAACATGGCCCTCTGCTGCAGGAAGGGACATTGACACCTCCATTACCCTCAGCAATAGTACAAGTCATAGATACACCCTCAGGTGGCAGCATGGACCACAGACATCAATATGGATTCCAGGGGTAGCACAGATCACTGGCATCTATCTGAGCTCTGGCAGTAGCACAGATAGCAGACATCAACATGGTCTTGTACAGCATCATGTACCACAGACATCAACATCCAGCATCAGCACAAACCATAGCATCCATTTGCCCTCCAGCAATGAAATGGACTGAGAACATCAACATGGCCTCTGGAGGCAGTACTGACCAGACACCAACATGGCCTCTGGCAGCAAGTGGTACCATGAACATCAACATGGCCTCCAGTGGTAGCATGGACCACTGACATCAACATGACTCCCAGACCACAGAGATCAACATGTCCTCAGGGGCAGTATGAACCAGAGGCATCAACATGCCTTTGTTGGTGGCACAGATCACAGACACCAATATGGTCTCCAGCAACAGCCCAGATCATGAACATCCACACGGACCACAGGTATCAATATTGGACAGAGGTTTCAATATGGACCACTGACAACATGTTCTTGGTTGTGGCACAGACTGTGGATATCAATATGGCCTCTGGGGACAGCACAATGAAGGCCTTTGGAGAAGGCCCAATCCATAAAATGGCAGACAGACATCCTGCCATTGCTCAGAACCAGGGAGATCATGGTCCTCCACCCATTACAGCCTTCTCCCGAATCTGCCACCATGGCTTTAGCATCTCTAGTTCCCCCTCCTTTCACCACATACATTTTTTTGTTCCCAAACAACTTCACACGCAAGTACTCATTGCAATGTGTCCTTTTGTCTGTTTCAGGGTTTCTGGTTTCTGATACAGTATAAATACTGGACCATCACTGAACCTTATCTCAGATATCCTGCTGTTGCCCAGAGTCAGGGTGATCTTGCAGCTAGGCAGGGTGTCTGGGGGCAGGATCTGCTCCCCTTCCTTGATACTGGCTACCCTGAGCCTCACCAGGCTCAATCCTTATGCTTGTAGCCCGTGTACCGTGCCATGTCCTTACACTCCCCTCAACTGTTGTGCTCTCCTTTTTCCACAGGGCAACCATCAGTGGGCTGCAGCAGTGGTAGCTCCATGTTGTGGGCCGGAGGCAGGAGGAGGACCAACCCAAACAGTAATGGCATGTTTCCAACCCTGTGGCTCACTGGGCATGACTGTTGTCCTTGTAGCCTGTGGGCTGCTCCAAGGCCCTGAGTTCTCCTCCCAGCAGGGCAAGCAGCAGCTTTGTGCTTCAGACCAGCCTGAAAAATGTGAAATATTTCAGCCTATCATTTTTCAAAAGTGTTTTCTCAATATCAGAGCTCTATATACTATATCATATATGTTATATTATGTATAGGCTATATCACAATTAGAAATTCGTATATTATATGTTATATCACAACCTTAGAATTCTATGTATTACATAGATATTATACAATATTAGTGTCTCTAGCTACAGAGAAACCTATTATTTTGTAAGAATACTTAAAATGCATACTATGTATATATATTATGTGTATAATATGTATGTTATATATACATACTATACTATATGTATAATATATATGTATATATATATATCAAACATAAACATATATGCACATATGTTAAATGCAGCTATACTACATTGCAGGATGATACTCCCCCTAAGAGCCATAGATTATCTGACAAAATCCTCTGTGCCAGGCAGGGGATATCTCCCTATGAGTCATTCATTGGTAAAGCAGCGGTTTCCAAAAGATGCTCAGACAATACGCTATTTCTATTGCTTTTGGTTGCTTGCCAGAAGATGAAGGTAAATCTCTACTGATGAAGACAGCCTATACTTCAGTCACAGGACTTGGAGAGCTCAAGCTGGTACTAACCTGGAAACTTCCTCCTTGAAGGCTAGTTCTCACAGTGTCAGAAAGTTCCATGCAAGCTTCCAAGGGGAAAAACTTATTGAGTCTTACCTAGTTGTAAAGGCTGAAAACCACATGTTAGGCTGAGAATGATATCCCTCCTGGTGCAATAGTGGCACTTGTGTCTTGGAACAACCAACAGCTGTCTAAATTTACCCAAAGCCTGCTCAGTTGTAGAGAATTCATGTCTGGGAGTGTAAATCTAGCTGACAATCTGAAGATTAAGAAGTTTTAAGTCATAGAGGAGAGCCTACTACTGCCATATTACTAAAGTTTCAAATTGTCTTCTAAATACTCATTATTGTACCCATAGATATGTGCAACTCTTACATTTCATAAAAAAAAGACCTTCACTAATGTTGCTCCTTCACTATTAACTCTCAACAGCATGGTTGGCTGTACAAGACCTACAAAGACAACAGCAGTCCATATGCCCACATGGATGGAGGAAAAGTCCACAAGGATCCACCCCTGGATGAAGAGCTATAGTCAATGTCTACTGACTGAGAGGAAACCAGTATTTTTTTTTCAGAGATGAGACTCCAATCCTAAGGGGTCAACCTCAAAAACATGAAAATAAGGGCAACACTAATATATACATACACACGTAACCACACATCTGTGTACATATATGTATATCTATTACAAAATAGATATAGAAGAGGTCATAAATTCAAGGTGAGCTGGTTGGAGGCTGTAGGAAGAGTTGGAACAGGGAGAAGTGATGTGGAATGGATGCATACAGAGTGCACAAATGTATGAAATCATAAGAAGTATTATAGACAATGTTTGTGACCTTCCTTCATATGTTGAAGCCTTAATCTCCAGTGTGATGATATTTTCAGATTGTGCCTTTCTACAGTAATTACATTGGAGGAAGTAATGAGCTTGGAGCACATATGATGGCATTGATGGCCTTAATAAGTGGATAAAGAGGCCAGTGGTGCCCATGCCCCTATAGCATAACTGTACCAGGAAGCAATCGTTTACAAGACAGCATGAGACCCCTCAACAGAATCCATCCATGTTGCCCTGTCTCTCCATCTGTCATTTCCTAAATTTCTTGTCTCTAGAATTATACAAAATGCATGTCAATTTAAACCCCTATGATTACAGAACCTTAAGCTTACTAATTCAAGATTCAGTGTAATCGTTGTGTTAATGTTGCCTGTCAATTTTATTGTTGTAATTTCTGCATCTTTTTAATTGATCTTTCTTCATCATGAGTTGTATTTCCTTATATGTCTAGTAACTTTCACCAGGTCTTAGGCACTGTGAGTTTTGTATTGATGCATGTTAGGTATTTTACTATAAACATCTTTGAATTTTACTCTAAGACAGTATAAAATTATTTGGTAATACTTTATTCTTTTGAGAGTTATTTTGGGCTTTGTTGTATTTATTTGCAGTATTTGTAGTTTGCTTTAATCCTTATCTTTGCTTCAGTTTTGTCCCATTGTAAGGCAATATCCTTTATATTCCATATTCAGTGCCCTTTGAATTATGTAGTTTTTTCCCAATTACACCACTCTGTGTGAGTTCTACAGATTGCTTTTCCCAAAACTTTTTTTCCCACTCCAGCCATTTCCTTACAGTTCTCAGCTATAGACTCATCAGGAGACTCCAAGGATTTCTGTCTGTCTTTGTGCAGACAGCCCTTTTCCACCATCTGCCCTGCAAACTCACCTGTCTTGGCCTGTCCAGATTTTGAGTTCAACAGTCTCAGTATGCATAAGTATCTGCCTTCTATTAGAGTCTTCTTCCCCAATGTATGATCTTAAAACTCTTTCCAGATTATATGTTGACTAATTCGTAAGGCTTATTTTGTCTTTATGTGATACTTGACACACAGAAGCCATGGTTTCATGCATTTTCAACCGGCTTTTGTTTGTTTGTTTCCTTGCCTTTCAGACAGGAAGATTAGACCAGTTCTGTTGCTCCATTTTGGCAGAAAGAGAAGTTAATTTAGTTTTATTTATTGTTGTCCTTCACCTTATGTTCACAGACATTTCATTTTATACTCAGAGACCACCCTCCCACTTGCTTTGGCATAAACAAGTTCAACTCATTAATTAAGAGTCTTCAGAAAAACATAACTGATATTTAGAGAGAGAGAGGGGATGACACAGACATTAATACAAGAACGATACAGAGAGATGGAGGAGAAGGGCTTCTTTATAGGAATTGGCAATGCCACTGTGGGGCACAAGTTCCTTGACATGTTGTCTGCAATCTGGACAGCAAGCACAATAGTGGCATTTCTGAACCTGAGGATGGAGCCTGAGTACCCCAAAGGCTTCTGTTTGAAGTTCTTCAGCCCATGACTGGTGAAAGCACAACCCCAATGTCCAAGAGTCCAAGAGCAGGAGAATATATTCCAGCTGAGAGAGGTGGGTGGGATTGAGGTAGGAAGGTATAGAATGATAGACATACAGGGAGAGGGAGAAGACGTTTGGGAGCCTTTCCTCTGCCCTTTTGTTCTCTTGGAGCCTTTGAACGACACCCACACATTATATTGGACAACAGCGGATCTTCTTTACCAGGTTTCATAATATAAAAGTCAATCTCTTTTCATAGGTATATTTTCATAGGTATATTCAGAAGTGATACATTACTAATACAGTCAAATTGCACTCCAATTAACTTTTATAGTCAATAACCTTGGTTTGGGTACCTTAAGCTTTATATTGCTTATTTATTTATTTTGTGTGTGTGTTCACCATGATATCATGCAAATGGAGGTTAGATGACAACTTTTGGAGTTGGTCCTATCCTTCTGCTATGTGGGTATCTGGGAGGGAACTTAGATAATCAAGCTTAGTGACAGGTATGTTTACCCATTGAACCATTTTGCTTGTCTCAGCATCATTTCCTTAAATGTTTCTCTTAAGCACTGGATGGATTTCATTCTGCAATTAAAATTTGAATTATGTGATTCTGGAGTCTGGGGAGATAGACCAGTCTGTAAAGTGCCTGTGTATTTCAATTACATAATTCTAGATTTTCCTTATATGATGTAGTAGCTAATTCCTATATGTATATGTCACAGCCCAAATTGAGATGGGCCTTAAGTACAACCACCTTTAAAATAATTTCTTATGTCTATGAACATTTTTAAATGAATGTATTTACATATGTTTAATTTTCTTTCACCCTTTCTTTAGTGTTGAATGAGTGTACTAAAAAAAAAAATGACTGTGGTTTGCATTATGTTTCTATTGGATAGTGTCTTCCAGAACAGTTGGTAAATAACTTGAAAACATCTGGTCTTCATCCTAGGATGGCAGTTTGCACTTTGTGTACAGACAATGTTTTAACAATGAAAAGATGACTTGAGTTGTCCCAGCTATCTAGGAAGACATCCAGTGGCTTTCACATGCCACTTTCCCATGGCTTTTATTAACTTTTCGACCACTTTCACGGGGTAATCTTTATCTACCCTTGCATCTTTTGTGCCATGTTCATTTAAATCAGCTCCCAGGGAAGTGCTTCACAAAGTGTGGTCTTTGCTACAACAACACCAGAGTTATCTGGGGATTTGTGGGGCATGGGACTTCTAATACAGTGAAGACTCAAACGTTGCTGAGGTGAAGCCTGGACCTTCCACTGTGTGATTCACACCAGTGCTCAAGTAGCCTCTTCTAGAAACTGGTGTACAACCAACCACACCTGTTCGTATCCCTGAGTTCCTCATTGCTATTAGCTTTTCCTCTCATCACCAAGGTAATTCATTCTGGCTCTTACATTTGGGCTCCACATTCAACAAGTCATTAGCTCTCCCCAGTACCTATCTCCACAGGCTTTAGCTTGAGCTAGGTTGCCCTTACTTGGTGTTTTTGTTGTCTTTCTCTTTACTCTCATTTTACCTCTCTCTGGTAAAACTGAACTAACTTTTTCTTTAGTAGCTTCCCCAAAGATCCATCTTCTATTTTTCTTGCAAATTTCTATCTATCAATAAGAAACTGAGCTTGACTTTTAAGAACCCACTGGGATCCCTGGTTCCTAAAGCTATGACAAAATGCCACTTCTAGGATTGTCTGCATTCTCCCACCCATACAGATCCTATCTTGGTAAGTTAAAAAAAATAACTACTACCTTTTTTGAGTTACAATTTTACTTTTACCTCTTTTATTAGTGTTGTTGCTTAATAAGTTTCTTGAGGGAAAGATACATGTCTGAATGATAGTTATTCTTGTTTGAAATGAGGAAGATAAACTGATACTCCACAGAACCCATTGACCTAATGATGTTATACTTTCTCTTCTGTTTCCAATATCCCTCTCTCCCAGCATCCTCCTGGGTCTTCTCCTCAAGCATCATCTATCACCTAGATAAATCTTACACCTATTTCTTTCTTATCAAAGCACTTTCTTCTATTCTCCCCATGCCACTTATTTCTACCAGGTTTATATTTTTCAAGTAATCAGAAATACAATTATTTATGTGTGCATTTATTCACGGAATGAATGGGAAATGTGCTTGATTCCTAGGCTTTAATTATATATTTAGTGTATGGAAAATTAGACGTAACTCTTAAAAGTTAAGAGAGAAAGTGTGATGAATGAAACACATCACATGATACAGCATCTTGTCCATCATAACATGTAATAACTGAAAACATTTGATGTTGCCATTATCATTTTCATGTAGACTGCTTTAAGATTCCTGCTCTTTCTCTTTGATAAACTTTTAGAGATCAGATATGATAGCTTTGGATAATGAGTTTAATGATAATAAAGAGAAAAAAGATAAATCATTGCTGGATGCATGGCATCAGCACATGACACAACCTAGCTGGATTTTAGGGTCTTGATTGTAAACAAGGGAAGTAAAATCCCCCCATCCTTTTAGCCCCAGTATCTGATCAGGGACCTGTTGGACAGACTGTGTTCCTCTTAGTGACTCATTCCTCCTTTGAAACTTTACAATATCCTCAGAGAGGAAGAGTCATGTGCTTCTTGGATCTGATGTTTACCAAAAGGCTCTAAATAGCCGCTTTCCTTTCTCTATAAAAATACATAAGTATAATTGTCTCCATTTCCTCTTGATTGAACAGAGTTCTTTCTGTCTTCCTGGTCCCCACCCCCAATATATTCTCATGATAAATCAACTGACTTTTTATAGAGCTCAGAAATATATTGGTATTGATGTGCATTGTGCTTCAGTGATTCTGTGACAATTGGGGTCTATCAACTGCATTCTATATTAGGGATTCCAAGTGTGTTAACAAAACCGGTTGTTCTCAACCAGGCTAATATCCTATCTTCACTCGGCTTTCTGAACATCTCATGAGCAAGCAGGTGCCCCTCTCTGCTGTCATTTCAGTGAACTGCATTGCCAGCCCCTGCAGATTCTGCAGTCTGTCTGACCAATGATACCTTGCCCATTTTCTCATGCCATGCTATGGTGTCATCTCATAAATGGTAGCTTGATTGTTTGGGATGTGACCTTTCATTTGGATGTCCAGAAATGTCAGTAATGAGATCTGAGCTGTAGTTAATTTGACCTGTCTGGAGACAGAAAGCAAGTGAAGGGGCATTTCTAACTAAAAGGAGTTTTTCTTCTTGGAACACCTGTAATTCTAAGACTGTAGGTGTCACCTTAGAAGGACACAAATGCTCAAAGCAAGAAGTCCAGAGGCTTTTATATGTCAGGATGATGAAAGAAAACTATAAAGAGGGCTCACTAAACAATTATTCCATTCTCATTTGCTATCCCTATGAGCTTGTGTCATAAAGGACAAGATTGGCATCACAGAAGACTCCCATCCTATTCCATTGGCTTATCTCACATTGTTCTCTGCTTCAAGTGTATTTTACATTAATCACATGTATATGTATAAATATGTGTATGTGTATATATGCTTAATAATACACCTTGTCAAAATATTCAGATGAAAGTCACTTGAGCCAACTTACTGAAGATCTGTATTTTCTCTCAAGAGCAAACCATTTTGAATTTTTATTATTTTTCTACTTCTATCTGCTTTGAAGATATTTCACTTGACTTGAAGCACTCTCTCTTGGAGGAAGGAGAAAAGCTCACATTGTATACTACACTCATTAAGCTCAGAAAGTTTCAAGACCCACAAGCTCCTTCATCTGTGTTAGCCATATGGTAGCCAACACAGCTTCCTATGAAGTGTCCAGGGAAGCAACATTTGTGAGTTGTCATCCATGTTGGTAGGAGCTTTTTGGTGATGCAGTTGATACAGAGATGACCCTTGAGTAATCCAGGATCCTTAAAATAACTCAACAAACTCATTGGTTCACTCACCTACATTTGGGTGGAATTTCTTCCTAAGTCTGTCCTTTCCTGTCCTATCTGGGATGAGTAGACATTTGCTCAAGTTTCCCAGGAAAGGTCACAAGACATCTTTTTTTCCACATTATTATCTTGTTTTATTATTTAAAAGCTTTGTTAGGAAAATAGTGCATCACTCCACACAAATAAACACAAAGGATGACAGGAAGCTCACATGGGGGGATGAAAACTGTTAAAGAGAAGAAGGTGTTGAGTAGTACAACATGATGGAAAGTGATACACACAACATTATCTTACCAACTTGTCTTCAGTGGCATCAATTTTACTTTACATTTTGACATTTAAAAAAATCCACATTAAATTTCATCAAATAGAGTTTCTTCCACTTAGAATTTTCGAATTTGCTGCTTTTTCTACCATATCTAGGTAGAAAATTCTGAGGACAAAATTTGCCAAATTGTCAAACTGGTAGTTGTGTAGACAGAAATCTCTAGGAATACCTGCATTTAGAATATTACCACATTGAGAGGGACTTGGCTTTGAGTCTTCATGAGTATTTAGTAGTATACAATACCATGTGTGGGTTGCATAAATGTCTTTTGGTTCTCAGTAAGTCTTACTAACTTATCACTTGCCTGTCTTAATGTCACTTTATTTGTTATAATATTGGTCTCTGTCACCTTAGATCATGTGCTGCCAACTTTTAAGTTAAACTATTTAGGGAAGAGAGAAGAAAGTATGAGATGGGAGAGTTTGTTTCTAAACTTCAACCTAGATACTTAAAATAGAACAAAGATTCAGATAAAAATGTCTTGTTAGACAAAAATCAGAAAATTAATCCTGCCTTCTCATCAGAGGACCCAAACATTATTGTCCAACCCAATTTGCTATCTTACAAACCAAGTCAAGCGTTTAGCAAGGGCTAGGAAGAGCAGTGAAATTTTGCAACACAGACTCTTGAACTAACAATTGTGAGCCCATAATGAATTCATTTGCCTGTAAAATATGTTGAGTTGTGAACAGGAGCTGCCCAAGTCTTCTTAGCACAAACAAATATCTCAGAGGGAACCATTTGTTTGCCATGTGGTCTGAGCAGAGGCTCTGGTTTCCAGTGGGAGTTCCAACCTTACTGTATATATAGAGAGATTAAAAAAAAAAAACTCGTATAAACCATCGTTTTAAAAAATGGTTTTTACATGCTGTATGCCATGGTTCTTATCTGCAAGCTTAGCCTTGTCAAAGCTAAAGCAGGTGAGTTAAAAATTAAATTCTCATGAAAAAAGAGGAGAAAAATGTGGGGAGCTGGAAAGATGGCTCAATGGTTAAGAGTTCAGGCTGCTTTTCCAGAGGACCTGAGTTCAGCTCCCAGCACCCACACCTGATGGCTCACCACTGTCTGTAACTTCAGCTATGTGGACAATACACTCGTGTGCAATACCTACAAGCAAACACATAATTTCAAAACATAACAAAAATAGATCTTAAAATCTCTGTCTCCTCAGAAATCCATGGTGCCTCCTGTAGTAGATCAGTATTTATCCCTAGCATACGTGTGCACTTTGGGAGCCCATTTCACATAGAGGGATAGTCGCTGAGCCAAGACATACAGGGGAGAGCGTAGGCCCTATCCCAAAGGATATGACAGACCCTGAAGACCCCCTAACTCACCCTCCCTGGGGAGCAGAAAGTTTATGTGATAGGTAGGGGTGGTTGGGAAGGAGGGGAGGGAGAGGGAACTGGGATTGACATGTGAAACAATCTTGTTTCTAATTCAAATTTTAAAAAATTGGAAAGAACTGAATCTATCAGATCATTATCTTAATACCTTGTCAATAATCTTCATTTTCTTGTCATTTAGCACTAGGTCACCATACAGATTTAAAAGAGGGCATGATTAACAGTCTACACGGTATTTCACTCTCTAGTCCATAGGACAGCCCCCCTGGAGTTTCATATGGAGGTCTCTGTTGAATTAGAAGCAATGGACAAAGCCTTCCCTATGCCTCTGACTACTTTTGCTGGAGGTCCTTGCAACGCTGGCCGAGCATCCTCTCCAGTGCTTTTATGAAGGGGAATAACTGCTCTGACTCAGGATAAATAGAGAGTTGGATATGGAAGGGAGGAATTAAATCCAGGGAAATCAGAGAAAGGATTGTGAGAAAAGAAGCTGCACTGTACTAGCTGACAGCTTTCCAAGATGCTTTTGGTTTTAAGCACATAAAACACAACTTATTTTTTAATATGTAGGTGTTGGGAAGCATTTCCTCCTTGGGTGGGGGTAGTTGGCTTCTATTCGCTCCCTCCAGAGCTGTGAACTCCCTCTAACTTGGAAACTAGTCTCCTCTCACTACATCTCATTTCCAAACTTCTTGAAAAACGAGGTGTCAGACACCAACATGATTTTAATTTGGCAAACAGTTCAGGAAACTGATTGCTTTGAACATCTCTGTCCTGAACAGAGCAATTGAACACCACAGGAATGACTATTCATTTCAGAATAGGAAATCTAACCAATAGCTCCAAAAATATTTTTAAAGTTCATAACCTGGCCAAAATAGGTGTCTGTTCCCTTTCATGTCATCCTGGACACACTGCCCTGTGAAACTGCTTCTATTTTCCATTTTAGTTCTGATTTGTGCCTACAAACACTTTATTTCCCTCCATCCCTCCCTCTCCCTCTTTTCTTTCTGTCTTTCTTTCTTTCTTTCTTTCTTTCTTTCTTTCTTTCTGTTCATTTCTTTGTTTCTTGCTTCCTTTCTTTGTTTCTTTCTTCCTTTCTTCTCTTTCATTCTTTCTTGACTTCCCTTTTTTTCCCACATGGCTTACTCAATAATAAAAATGGTGGATAAAAATGATGGAAAAACATATTTTTTAAATTTTTTAATGCTTTATTACTATACACTAATTATACAAAATGGGTTCATTATAACATTTTCATACATATTCATAATGTATTCAGTCATATTTACTGACTTCAATTGCCTTCGAAAAATCATATTTGTAAGACAACGAAGCTGCAAACAGAAAGAGAGCCTTTGGAATGTTAGGGGAAACAGTATGCTTACAAAAGAATGCAATTTGGGGGAAATAGGACAGACTCTTGATGTAGTCATAGCTTCATTGCTGGGGGTTTTCAGACCTTCAGAATCAAGTAAGTGTGACTAGAATACTTTCCCAAGAGTTTTGTGAGTTTCTGAGAAGATATTTGTGCCATTTCAACATGGACCTCCAGCTTAGACTTTTACCTATGGAATTATTATCCCAGCTTTGCATCCTATAGTTTTTGTTTATCTCTTTTGTGATGTCTTCTAGAAGTGTACACAGCCTCTATTCCCCTTTTTTCTACAGCAATGCTGTTCACAACAGGCCTCCATATACACAGCACACTTGGCCAAATGTGACAAACTTCAATTTTAGGAGCTGAATGGACAGTGTTATTTTTGTTTGTCAATATCTAGTAAAACTTGTGTGTATCTTCACCATCTTTTTTACATTTTCTCCATCCTCTCTTCTAATTGTGACTTTTTTATACTACCCATATTTAAGACAGAAAAACCCCAATCATTCTATTTTAGCCATGTCCAGGTTTTATTCTTATGTTAAATGCTATTTTTCATATCAAACTATTAAACTAAAGATTTGAAAATTCCAATTAGTTTTTAGATGTGACATTCCTTGTTTAGGTGTTTCATAAAAGACAGGGTTGGAAGTAGGTTTGCAGAATGAATAATCCATCCACCTTGGAGGGAAAAGCTAAGGATGTAGGTGGAGGTGGAGTGGTGACCCACATCTTGTGAATAAGTGAGCAGGTGAGGTGACATGGCAATGGGAAGTGAAGGTTGCAGGAAAAACAATAGTTTCTAATGTGTTGTCTTGAAATGAGAGAGATTCAATTGGATGACCTGGGTGGGCTTGATGTTTTCACAGGATCATAGATTTAGAGACTTGCAGAAGAGCAGAGGGGAGTGACAAAGTGAGAAAAGGACTAGACTCTGCAGTTATGAATTAGAAGGTGGAGGATGGGGCCATGTATGAATGATGGTCTCCAGAAATTGGCAAGCAGAGGTAAATGCATTCTCCAGTGCAAGTAGGAGAGAGAAAGTTGTGCTTGAAAGAAATGTAAGGAAGGATGTGTTCATTTGGCTCATGGTTCCAGGGGATACAGTTCATCAAGGAACCTGTGATGGCAGGAGCAAGAGGTGTGTGGCCACACTGCAATCACAATCTGCCATGAAGGCATCATACCAGGTACACAGACAAACACATTCCTGTTTTTAAAAAATGTCAGGAACTATTGAGTAACAACAAATCCACAAAGCTTAGTGCTTTCAATGACAGCATTTTGTCATATGATCTTCCTACATTAGTAGCCTAGCCAAGGTGGAGATATATATTGGACCTGGTTTCCCTGATAAGGTTTTAATATACCCATATGCTCCCATAGTCTTACTTTACCCCAGTGAATTCATAGAGTGCCTCCACTTCTGCTCACACACCACACCAATTCTGGGTCCACCCAGCAGCTGGATTTATCCTTAAAATTGGAGTTCAAAGCTGCTTGCAAAATGGAGTCTCCCAGGGGAAGACACAGCCTGAAAAACCACTGTTTTGTATAACATGGAGAAACTCAGAGCAGGGCAAGGCCTGAGTTCAACAGTTAGCAAGCTGAGATGATGGATGCCTATCCTTAGATTTATCCTTTTGATTTGGTCACCAACCCCAGTACCACTAGCATTTAGGGTGCACTGTCATGGACACCAAATTTCCAACACTAATGTGCTATCTGGTTTCTTCTGAGCATGTATAGACGATTGCAAAGTGGAGTCAGAGATAGGTTGACAAACAGTAGCTTAACTGGGAAAAACTACCCACGCAAGGTTTGCACTGGAGCAGTACAGACCCACAAAATGCTTCCTAGTCAGTTCAGCCAGGAGAAAGAGAGCCGAGTGTGCACCTCTCTCCTTCTTAAACCCCTGTTACGTAACCAAGCAGGCAAGGCCAGCAGTACCTCTTTCTTAATCAGGGTTTCTCCCTACAAGCATGCAGATAGTTGAGCTCTCGGGGTTTCCTTATGCAGCTCTACATCCTCCACTCTTTACTCTCCTCTCCTTAAAAGGATGTGAGCAGACTAAATTAAGGCCTGTCCTAATGTTGAACTTAATTACCTCCTTCAATGCCCTTTCACCAAATATAGTCACTTATGAGGAGTTGGAGATCAGGGTAAATAAGACATTGGTGAATAAGAGATTTCTAGGGAGCTCAATTTAGTTTAAAATGATGGGTAGCAATTGCTCAGGTACAAGCAATGATAGTCAGAAGAACAGCTGCAAACCATGCCAGTCAGAAGAACAGATAGGTGAACTTAGGCAGAGGCTCCCTGCTAGACCAAAATTCACACCAGTTGCCAGAACCCCAGATAGGTGGCCCACCTTAGGACTTCCTGCACTCTCATGACCTACCAACACTATCCCCAATCCCAACTCCCCTCCTCATCACCATGTCCCACCTCCTAACTCAGGAGGAGACCCCATGCTGGACCAAAGGCCAGGATAGCTGCCAGAAGTCCAGCCCCCAAATTGTATAGAGAATCCCTTCTAGTTCACACTGGCTGCCAGAAATCCAGGCTACAAAGACCAGAAGACCAAAGAGGAAACAGAAACCAAGGAAGACAATATCTATCCAACAAAGATAAACTCAGTAATCAGCACCTAGACTATAATCACCCCAAACCCAGCATGCCTAGATGCCAGTGTAAGAACACAATCAACACTAGCCAGGGTGATATGTCAGCACCAGAGTCCAGCTATCCCACTACAGAATACCCTGACTACTCTAACACAGTTGAAGCACAAGAAAATGGCCCTAGAACCAATTTATGAAAATGATAGAGGTCCTTAGAGAGGAAATGAATAAATCCCTTAATGAAAGCCAGGAAAACACAAACAAATTGGAGGAGATGAATAAATCCCTCTAAAAAATCCTAAGAGGACAAAAAAACAAAAACAAAAACAAAAACAAATAACAAATAACAGTTATAGGAGACAAAGAAAACTGTTCAGGACCTGAAAATGGAAATAGATGCAATAAAGAAAACACAAACTGAAGGAATTCTGGAAATGGGAATCCTAGGTAAGTGTCTTAGGTTTTTATTGCTGTGAGGAGACACAATGACCATGGCAACTCTTATAAAGAAAACATTTAATTGTGGGGGCTCAATTACAGTTCAGAGGTTCAGGCCATCATGGCAGGGAGCCTGGAGTGTCCTACATCATACAGGCAACAGGAAGTCAACTCACTGTCATACTGAGGTAATCTTGAGAAAAAAACCTTAAAGCCTGCCTCCACAGTGACACACTTCCAACGGAAGGTATGACCT